>NC_134312.1:196954873-197564873 GCF_964195595.1 Calonectris borealis
CCTTGCACTTATCAATACCCTAATAGGTTGGACTGACCTTCACAGTGCAGTAATACTTCTCCAGAAAGTGATAAAACCTTCAGATATTGCATTTGATTCATACCAGCACTGTACTCCTCAGTGTGCCTGCTATACATGTTTGTAATTAAAGCATTTAAAAAAGAGACAATAAAGAATACGCAGCCAAATAAGTATATTTATCTATGAGCAAAGTCCTTGGAATTAAAATGAGGCTCAAGTCATAATCCTTCATCAAGCCAGGCACCCGTCCAACGCGCACAGGGAAGGCGCGTGGTCCCAAAGTGAGGTGTATTCCTTTTGAGGATACAACATCAAAAATTCGACTGCACTCTACTCCTAAAAGTAGAAGACAATGATTCATCTTCTACTGGGGAAAGTAGCCTGAGGCTTAGAAAGGATGTTTTTTGTTCGGTTAGTCTAGAATGGGCTGAAAAGTCATTGCTCTGATGAGTGAGTGAACCAGCGCTGACTCCAGGCTGGCAGATACCCACACCTCAAAGGCGAAACCACCTTGCAGCAGGCTCGTTTCAAACAGCATTTAGGATCAAGGCACATGCGATGCCAAACTTGTCTGTGGAAGCAGAATGCTGGGGACGATAAATAGCTGCAGGCCTGCACCGTGGCTGGGGATAGGACCCGAGCTGGCCAGGGCGATGCTGAGCAGGGAGGAAAGGGCTCCTTGTCCCTCCTGCTCCCCCCAGCCAGGTTCAACAAGGCTCCTCCCTGGCTTTTCTGCCTGCTTTCTGGCCCTCTTCCACTGTCTGTCTCTCCCCTGCAGCTGGTCCTGGCCCTTGGGGCGGCAAAACTCTCTTGCTGATGTTGCTGCAATACCTCGAGGTGGCTCTTTCCCCAAAGCTTTTCTGTCTTAGGACAAACTGAACCCTGTCCAAATTGTGCGAACAGATGGTATTACACGATGCAAATAAAACCTCCTGGCTGGGAGGTTAAACGCTCAACCCTCACCACCTCCTAGGGCTTTCCTGCAAAGGCAGCGCAGGCCAGCGCTGCTCCGAGGCTGACCGGCGCTGCTGGGTCCCCGGGACCCCGGGACCACATCGTTCCTGTTCACAGCTTGCAATGAAATCCGAAAGCAGCCTCCCTTCGCTGGGGCTCAGTCCTTGTTTTCTTCAGGAAGCTTTTGCAACCACAGGTATAACACGATCTATGATTGCATTAAAATAAAAAAAGAATCTAAATTACACAGGGCGTTTTTTTTTCCTTACAGCACAGCTTTTATCTGAAGTCTCTCCTCCTCCTGGGCTACAGAGAGCAATTATTAACATGGCAGTCCCTGAGGACTCTCACATCCCATGTTACAGCACTTCTTCGGCCTCTGTATGACTAGGCAAGTACTCAAGCATGAAGGAAACCTGTACTAGTACATGTCCTCATCTTTTTCTGGCTTAGGCTATACAGAGAATAAGTAACTCTTTCACTGACCATGACACACCGTTTGTTTAGCCAACCCATTCCTTCCCCCCTGCATTATTACAAAAAAACTGTAAGCACCATTTACAATCTTAGAAAACATCAACGTATAACCACACCAGTCACTCTCCTAGGAGAGCTACATTTAAATGAGTTGATTTTAACTCCTTTGGTAAAGTGTGGAAGACCTCAGAAATTTTATTTAAATTCACACACTTAAGGGAAAAAAAATCACAACCCTTGCAGAGGTGGAAAGCAAAATAAAACAGAAGTTCATAACATATTCTCTGGACCCATAGGAACCACATGGGTATTGTACATGTTTAAATATATTTGTTAAAATAATAGATAAATAGTGAACACTGCATCTATACAAAAATATGGACTCGATGAAGTAGAATGATCTGGGTTTAAGGCAGAAGGGAGCATTTTACAGAGTAAAATAAATGATTTGCAAAAGAAATTTTTTTTTTAAATGGAGAATTTTTGGCAATACCATGGCTCTTGGATGCTCCCATATATACCACGCAGTCTGTGACCAGTGACACAGCTTTAGCCAGCACCACTAGCCATGGGTGTGAGTGGCTTCTGGATTTTTATTGGTCTTGTCATAATTTAAAGTAAATCTGTAGGACTGAGTAAGGTAAATTAAGAAACTGTGAAAATACAGCATATTACTAAAGTGGAACACTGACACTGAATTTAAATTGCGTCCAAAATGTCTCATCAAGTAATAGGCGATTCATCATATCAAAATTCCCTCAACTGAAAATATTAGTAATTAGGCAAAGGCTGTTAGCACACCATAGCAGAAAGGATATTGATTTTATAAATACCAGCTCCGCTTACGCTAACAATAATGCCAGTAGCTATATTTAGTACTGCTTCTGACATGTATTTACATTTCAGGGCATGCTATACAGGGAGAAGTTGGCTCACTTCAGTCAGAGGTTATCCTCAATAATAAATCTTTCCCAATTATGGTGTGTTCAAGCTGTTCTCAAACGGTGTACCTCAGGCCTACTGAGATTCCACCAATTGATACTTAATTGATAATATCATGTCTTATTTTTCAGTTATTACCTCTTCAAGTTTAAATGAGTCATAGAAGAAATTTTGGTTAGGACACCACTGGCTTTGGGTAATCTCCACGCAGACGCAGGACCTGTGGTGCCTCTCCTGAGCTGTCACAAGCTCATGCAGCAGACAGTGAGTGGCTGGAGAAAGCAAGAAGTAAATGTAGTCCAAAAAAAATACAACGGAAATGCTTCTTTCTGAGACAGCGGAGGCTGTGCTGCAAGGAAGGGGGTAAGCAGACACCCGTGGGTTAAATCACCGTGGCTCCACTGCAGTTTTTGATGGGACGGTGCCAGTGGAAGGTCTGGCCCCATATCTCTGCAGATGAGAAATTGCTGAAATCCAGGACACGCTCTTTCTCCAGCGTTTATCCTTAAATGTGACCCTGCCAAAACAGGTCCCTCAACTCCATCTTCAAACATTTTTAACTTCCATTTTATACTTCTTTGTGCAACCTTACAGGCGGAGCTGAAAGCCGTAATCTGAAGTGACACCTACGCTGTTTCAGAATTTTATCCACTTCATTTCTGGTTTTCATTTCATGAAGAAACCCGCAAACAAAACCTCCAGCTCTCATGGAGAATAAAACTATCCCCAAGATGAAAAAAAGTGACTGAACTGAAGGATAGGTTAAAAACCCAACATAGCTATTTATAAAGGAGGCAAAGAGGTGTACGACTTAACAAAGTCTTCAGGTGTAATTTGATCAATATTGCACTCCCAAACATCATCATAACTTTCTTCGCTTTTTTGTCTCCACTAATATACAGCAGGATAAGACCCTTTTCTTCTCCAGCTGTTTCTCAGGCTTTCTTACGTTGCCATTTACAAGTACTGTAGGTGAGGCAGCTGTTCCAAATTCACTTTCCGCTTCTCTCTAATCCAGCCAGGGATGTGTTTTTGCATCTGTGTCAGTTTTACCACAGTGTCAAATGTTTAAACATTTTCAGCCCCCACAGAGCTGCAATCCAACCTCTGCAAATTCAACAGGCATTGAAAATATACAAAAAAGGTTATGGTTACATCAACCCTGACGTCCCCTGAGGACACTGGCAACCTCCACCTCATCAATCTAAATTTTCTAAAGAGAGCTGCCCCTGCCCCCAACAAGGACTTGTGTTTAGGGGCATGAACAGTGTATACACTTAACAGAATACAGAATGAAAACCCAATGGTCATGTACTTCTGATCATCACAAAACACCCTATATGGAAACGGGGAAAAAAATCAACACACAGTTTGGATGATCATAATGTAAAGTAACTTTTCCTACTACTGCCTTTCTTGGCGATCAGCAACCCCCCTCAACTTGTCAATCTTAACATCAGAAGCAAAATTCTTGCAGACCAAAATACAGCATCATATCAGAGATCCCTAAACCCAAAATCTGTCAACCTGTCATCAGCATGATGCAGCCCCATTCAGTAACTGCTTCCCACACCAGAAACAACACAGTCTGGACATCCTACAGCCCCGGATTTGCTACCCTCAACCCCATGCGCTGGGTACCCTCCCAAAAATGAGCCTCTCTACACTGGAACGAGGACACTTCAGATAATCAACAGAGGACAGAAATACCCTGTTGTCAGTGGGAAATCTGTTTTCACAGAATAGCCACTCCATCTCTGACTTCTCAGACCTTGTCCCCATGAAAGTCTTAAAAATACCTTCAAAAGCCGAGTCTGGGAACTGAAATTCATAACTCAAGTAGACACTTAAAATTATGGACTCGGAGAAGAAGGTGGCTTTATGGCATATGACAATTTTTCTCACTCCCAGCTAGACCCTTGCTATTTCACAGCTGGTTATTACTTTTCTTTCTTTGTCCCAGAAGAAATGCCTTTTTCACCTCTCCCTTTTCTAATATCCACCTCTAGTCCTCAAGTACCAAGGACTTTTTTCTTTTAAATCATCTAACTATTAACATAATCAACTTAAGCTCAAAGTAGTTTAAATATAGTTTAAAGCTTATGACATCTCTATCAGACCTGAGGAAAACCTCGTGTGTCTGAAACCTTGCTTATTTTTTTCCCAATTCTGTCAGATAGTCTAATAAATAATATTACCTTTCCCTGTAAATGTTTTGCCTTTTTATATCCTCATACCACCCTGGCTATAAGAACACAGCTACACAAATATTTCAGCTTACAAAAACACCAAATCACGTGTTCCGAAACAATATTCACTTGGATTTTAAGAAATACCAATGTTTTTTAGCATCTGCATTTACAAAACATAGAATCATGCAAATGAGAACGATTTTAGATGTGCTCGCATCTGGTAAGCCTAGGGAATACATGCTATGACTGTTGGCAGCTGAGAACCTATAAAACCTCTGTGCAGGCAGCACTAACTCTTCAAAGCTGGATTTGTTTTACAGTAGTCTACTTATCTGAAGCAAAACATGCAATTCCCGGGTGAAGTTAAAGATAAGAGCACTTTGTTTCCATGCAAACACTAGAAATGTCTTACAGGTGAGAGGACTGCAAGGTCTGAGACTATCCAAGTCTGTCATTGCCTCCTCAGTCTGAGCTGTGACCTGCCATGTGTCACTCCCCTTTCAGTTTCATCCTGGGGAATGGGGGACTTCACGCTCCTAGCGTGGGACCTGCGTTTCAGTGACAACTCAGACCCTGGCCACACTTTATCTATTCCAGAAAATAATGTGGCTGGTGGCTTCTCAAGCCCCAGCAGTTTCACCTGTCCCGTGCAGGGCTACCAGACTCCCTAGGGATGCAATCAGTGCCCTCCCAGTGCATCACCACAAAACACCCACGAGCCAGTTGAGAAGCAGAGGCTGTGGGAAAATACCCATGGAGGAGTCCAATGCACCCTCCCAGCTCGCTGGGACGGGTCCTCATGGCCATCAGCTTGGTGACCCACATCCTTTCATGTGTCCAGTGCTTGCACTGTTCTTCATCCTCCTCTGAAATCTCCATGGGTTATATTTGGTTTTATACTGCTCTCATCACTGCCAGGGGCTCAGTGCATCCTGCACAGGCACAGCCGGATGGAGCAGGTACCACGCAAGTGTCTCCTGAAAAACTTGTGCTCTTTTGTGATACAACTGGGATGACGTAGCCAGAGGATATTTCCAGGATTTTTCTTTTTGCCTTTAAATTGCATTTCTTGCCTCAGCCTGCCAGACCTCTGACTGAATAGCATTTGATAGCTTGTGAGATGTGAGAACTTCTCATTTTCCAAGTTTTAAGAGTGGAGAAGGGGAAGGACAAGGAGCTGCCCCCGGCGCCCTGAGGAGTGCTGAGGACACGGGGAAGCTCTGGCAGTTGCTGACACCAGGTAGTAACATTGGTATAAAGCTGAGCAATGTAGCTAGGGCAGTAAATAAATAAATAGCATAATTTTTCTTTCTGGGTTGGATCAGATAGATGTTCTAGATCAGAAGATAGATTCTTACTCCATCATTTTTCATGCTGCAGCTGTATAATCTTTCACATCAAGTGAAAATAGATAATGGAGAAGGAAAATTGTTTTACAAAACGATGTTGGCAGAGGCATTGTGGCCTATGAGCCCAATAATTAACGGTTGCTCATTATGTTGAATATAACATTATTTTCTGTCTTAGCTTTGACAATTATTTTTCCTCACTGTAACACAAGTCTTTCTATTTACTGTCTTCGTAACCTTGTGTGAGAAGACACTATTTACACTGGTTTTCCTATACATCTAAATATGCTAGTCATTTTGTGAAAAATTATTAAATCTCCCTTAACAAACCACAGTGATTGAACAGATTTGTGTGCTTTCCTGTGGCACTGTGCACACTGGGTGTGTTCAGGGGAGGTCCCTGCTAGCGGCTGCCTCAGGGGATTTGCTCAAGAACATGTATCTTTAATTAAACATTCTTCTCACATAAGCAACGCAATTAGAAAAAAAAATACAATTAATTCTGATATTGGTACACTACTGAAAAAGCCTCATTTAGTTTTCTAAATTTAATATAATTCAAGAAAATACCACAATTTAACCACAGCAAATCCCTAGCCCTGACCCTTCAATATCTGAAGAGCAAATTCAGTCTTCTCAGTCTCTGCCAGGCTCTGAAAACCTCTTGAAAACTCACTGTCCGGGACCAGCTGTGTGATGTGAGCTTAGATCTGGTATGCCACAATATTTTTCGGAAATCTTTCCACCTCACGTAGCCATCTTGTACATTTTATATGTAGGACTTAAAAGAACTGTTTGTTATATTACCATTATTCTTCCAGTTATCCTTTCAATTTTTTGCACTTTTGCGTATTAAAAACCCCTGTAGTAACGTGCAGACGTTTGCAGTGAGGTCACTTACACTCACCTGCAGCAGCCATGAGCATTAAATTAATCTCATGGAGATTTTGAAACCTAGGAAGCACAAGACTTATTCAAAGCACATATATCGGCAATGCTTACCGACGTAGGTACGTCAGAGCAGCACAGAGTCTGCCCCACCGGACAGATCTGCTCTAAGATTTTAAAGCATTTACTTAATTATCAATTCCAAATGAATTGCTTTTGCAACTACATGGACTAGTGAATCCAAAGCCATGAACAAGAGAGGGAGTAATTGCCTATCGCCTCAGATTGCTGTTGATTCAACAATTCATTTATTTTTCAGCCAAATGCAATGCTTACAAAGTGGAGGAAAAAGAATGTACACTAGGTTGAATAAAATTCTCTGAAATTTAAAAATGTTTCAGTCCATCAGAAAATAATATTTCATTTTTTCAGACTTTTGAACACTTACAGTGAAATGTAACGTAGGACCCGTTATAGCATTATGTTTTTAAAAAATATTACCTGCTTAACTAAACCAAAACAGCACAATCATTTTAACTCTATTTTATTAAGGCTTCCAGAAAAAAAAAAAAATTTATTTTTGATATAAAGAAATCTTATCAGCGATCTCCATGTCTTTCAGCTCAGATAAACTATTCAAGATCCTTCTTTCCTGATCATCTTTCCTGAAACAATCTTTCAGCTGGTGGCTCGTGATATGATTCAGGGGAAGAATGTCAGTGGCAATTCCACAAACATGTGATGACAGAGAAGAGGGTAAGACTGAAAGATTACACTGTTGCAGAGCACTGTTGTTATGCAGAAGTTAATAAAGTGCGTCTGCCACTTCACTTAATATCAATAACAGTCTGTGTATATTACTAGAGATTTTGAGCCACTTACTGTTCAACAAACTTCATATAACCACTCTGATTTTCACAGCACGATCTATAGCCCAGAATAGAATTTGGAGATTATATGTTGTCCTTATGGATTTTTGAAATAGAAGTCACTGGTTTTGTGTTGACACACGGTATTTGCTTTAAATTAGGTTAACGTGAGAAGCAGTCGGGGAGCATTAGAAATACAGCAAACACAGACCATGCACTCACGCATTCCCCGAGGATGCACACAGACAGGTTGCAAGCTGGGATGATGCACGTAAAGCCGGCGAGGGCACACGAGCAAGACACGATGCCAGCTATGCAGATGGATGGGTCACAGAAATATCCCACCCCGCAGAACATGCCCAACCAGAAAAAAAGTGGGAAGTGGCACCAATGAGCATGTACATGCCTCAGCTCTGAAGAAAACGAATCGTTGCTGCTGGGATGAAAGGGAGATGTCAAGAGTCATCACGAAACTTAAGAAAAAATTGGACTTCTGTGAATCTCTGTCAAACCAGACTGATGGAGACTGCTCCTTTGGATGCTGAAGTCCTGGGCCACCCGTAGCAGCTCTCTCCAAAGTTATGTAAAAAAGGGGGTACTTGTACATGTGTATAGGCATCATTGGTCTCAGAGCACTAGCGAATAGTGGTTATTATGGGCTGAAATCTCTCTTCTCAACTTATTGGTGGATTGCAATAGGCAATGATTTTTTTGCATACCGTCAGCAAATATATCTGATGGTGACATGGCCTTCCAGACCAGCGTTCAATCAAACCCACAGCAGAGGCTTGCAAAGCCACTTTGTACTGATGTGGCTCACGCCCTTTAATCATGTATTGAACAGGACTTCAGTACCCACACAGAATTAACCTTACAGATGCCTTTGCCACTCTGGTTTCCATCCCTCACACCTCTTAGCTGTGTTCCCCTTTTCCCTGCACCCATGATTTTTTCCCTTCATGATATTTTCTGATTCTTGTTTTTTCTGTTTGTAAGGAAGGTGGGTATGGCTAGATAGGTGGGTATCACCTAGATGGGCGATATAGGAGATATGTGTGAAACTTCTTAGAAATGACAAACTGCTGTTATTTCAGGAGTTGGTTATTTTTGATGGATGTTGAGTTTTTGTTTCTTTCCTCTCTCAAGCTGAAGAGATGAAACTCAGTTTTCATAAAAAGCCATGGGATCTCTAAAATAATTACAATTTTTACTGGTTCTCCTTTGAATTTAAACCAGAAGTTTGTGTCTCTTCAGGTCTGATCCTTGCATTTCCAGAATGCCACAGTCATTTTGTTACCGTGACTCCCAGTGACTTGTAAATAGGTCATGCTGCTAACATGCAAAGTACGACATTGAGAAATTACCAAAAGTCACATTTTTGCCTCTCTTGAGACTGTAAAAAATATTCTGTTTGGAGCTTGTGGTTGAGAAACTATAAACCTGCTTGATTTTCAAAAGAGTTGCTGAAAACTGTAACAAATATAAAATAGATCACAGGCTAAATTCTCTAGATTTTTATTGTTTGCTCCCCAACAGGCTACGAGTCATAATTTCCAAAGACAATATGCACATCCCTAAGGGATGACATCAATTCTTCTGAAGGAAAATCCATGAGTGTCCACCGAGTTATGAAAATATATTGAGCAACCAAGATGTAGCCCTGCAAATTATCAAGGGTAAGTAGGTATAGAGGTCACTTCTGTAGTTTCTCTTTAAGCATTACTCCCAACTGCATGTAACCCTTACTCTAAATCAGATTCCTACAATATCCGCTGTGAACCGTTCAAACACTGCGAAAGAAATGTGTTTATATAAATAATTATACTTTGAAAAATTAATGCAATTTTAAAGATGGAAATCTTAACCAGCAAACAAGCTGCTGAAGTTAAAATTAAGGTTTCCACGGCAACCTGAACTACCTTTTTATTCCATACCACTGAGGGAGGGGAGTCCTTCTGGAGAAGAATGCAGCAACGCAGAGACTGAAAGCCAAGACACCAGGGAGATGAGAGCTGTGCCCTGCGCTTGAGACCCCAACACACTGGCATAGATTACAAGCTCTGTGACATATAGACATATAAAAAATAGAAGCTTCACATAAATATTATGGCACACTAAATAACTGAAGATGAGAGATTTAATTTTTCATGAGTTTTTTGCCCGTTCCCTTCCATTCTTTCACTTCAGAGCAATAATTCTTCTGGTTAAAAGATTAACTGCGTTAGTAGTTTAATTAAAGCAAAGACAGGTTTATAGTTTTAATATTATGTGAAGTGTGCTAGTGAATATCTCCATGTATTATACCACTGGGTCCACTTTCCTTTCACTGTTTAAGATTAAAAAAAAAATTATTTAAAAAAACAGGCAAATGTTAAATTTTTCAAAAAATAACAAACTCTTGCTTCTTTCTCCTCACAGTTTCTTTAAAAGACTATTATCATTGGCCACAACTCTGATTCCCTCTGTTGTTACCAGTAAAGGGTCTGTGGAGTGTTCCCTGCAAAACACCAGCAAGCAGGAGCCTCGTAGGCAGCAATAACAAAACCCAACCCAAACCTCCAAGGAAAAACAAGCCCTAAAGAGAGGAAGAGTAACGTAAGAGGCCTGTGGGCAGTGAGAATGACTGGATGTATCATCCCTAGTCTTTGGGAAGAAATACTGGTTTCTGTTGCCTTTGACTTTTTCTTTTGAAATGCCTTACAGGAGACCGGTCATTATGGGAATGTAATGCTGTGTTGCTTTGAAAATAGTGACAATAAAGTTAACAAAAAGTGCGAGATTCATTCTAGCTTTCAGCAGTAGGTTAAAAGGATTGCTGCTTTTTCAAAGCATTTATTCTGTGTGCTCCAAAACACAGCTAGATGAAAAATACAGCATCAGGGACAAATCAATTATTTACTACATAATCTTGAACAAATCTCTGAAAAAGTTTTTGAGCACGGAAATAACTCATGTGTGACAAAATCAACCCGGGGTCTCTACGATGTATAGATAGGGAATGTACGACAAGTGAAATGACATTTCCCAAGTATGGATTTCAAGCCTGTCAGGTTTTACAGTATTCACAGTCCAGGGACTACAAGAAAAAGATGTTCTTTTAACAGTCACAGTTTTTTCAGCTCTCAAAAGTTCCATTATGCTGTGAAATCCCCTTTCTATCTTCCACGGGGAGAAAAATATCCCAATTCAACACTTGGGACCCTTGGTACAGTACTCCCTACACTGTGCTTGCACTGCAACAGCTAGGCTTTGAAAGCCTACTTGTCCCAAATGCCACATGTAAAGCATCCCAGAAATCGAACCGGGTCCCCGTGGGCTGTTCGTCTGAGCTGAAAACCAGGGAGAGAAACGGAGAAAAGCAATCTGGGCTGAACCACAGAGCAAGGCTAGTGCAATGTGTGTTACAGGTGGTCTGCATTTCAAGGCAGCAGATTCAGCGGGTTACAAAACAGGCAGGCGCTCTTCGATCCCCAAAACGAGAGAGAAGCTGTCCTGCTCAAAGCCCAGCGCAATCTGGGGAGAAAAACACATTTTCTCGCCAGTTATTTTCTTTTTATCACTGTAGTCATTTGAAGCTCTCCAGAGGATGCTAGTATAACTCCCATATATCTCGGATTGAAGGGCAAGAGGTTATGAGACACCACTGTAGTCTAATCGTGTGTGTCTACGCGTGGTTATATCCATACCAGAGGCAGTCTGGCAGAGGGACAGGCATCTCTCCCCCCCAACTGCCCCTCAACTAGAAAAGTGTATATATAGGCCAAGATGGCAGTGCTGCTGAGGATGAGCAGACGCCTTCTATTGAAAATCCCCATTTTCAAAAATCTATCGCTTAAATAAGCTTTAATAATTTGGAATATTTTCCCACCACTTTATTAGATTTCTTTGTTTATTTTAAGCTAAAAGGGTTCAGTGTTTTTCTTTATCTCAGCAGTGCTGCCTCCCCCAGCCCCCAGGCTGGATTATGCTCAGGGAATAAATCCAGGCTGGGCAGAGAGAAACAGCTCTGTGCAGCATGTTGTTCTGTGCAGACCGACCCCCAATGTTTTCCTGCAGATGCCAGAAAACACGTTTCTACTGGTACTTAGCAGGTTGAAAGGGTTGACCAATGCTATTGGGAGGCTGGCAGTCATGGTGGCAGGGGATTAAAGGATGAGAAAGGACAACAGTTTTACGGTCAAGACAGCTTAGTGCCACTCTGGAGAGTGACCTGGCCTCCAAGACCAAATCGCTATGGGAGGGTGGTACGTCACCCAAACCAAATATTTTACAGGTGGTTGCTATTTGCACATTCCTCTTCCTTTGAACATCCGACCTGAGACCTTCTCATGCAATTTCTGGAAGGGTTGCTCAGTCTTTGTGAAGGGGTCCGTGAGAAATATCCTCCCAGCAAATAACGAGAGCGTCGGTTGTAAAAAGTTCTCCTACATTTGTGTTTGGAGCTGACTAGAGCTATTCATTATGCATCCATAACAGGGCTGGAAAGCAGACAGTGAATAAGGGCTGAGGCCACACTTTACACGAGGAAACTGCCATAAAATGGTGAAGAACTCTTCTGTCTTTGCAGCTTTAAGGTGTTTTTACTGAAGTGTTGGGGGTTTTTTGTGCACAGCTGTAAGTATTCTTGTATCTATTATTTGTGTGCTGATATACAGTTACATATCTGAACAAGCAGGCATGTAGTCTGCATAAAAACTGAAGAAAGATATGCATCTTTTAAAAATTGCCTTTACTCCATACTGTTTTCATCTCTTGAAATGAGATTTTCATTAATAGCTGGTGGCTGGATTAAATGCTACACTCTCAGTTCTTCTTCTAGAGTACCAAATGTGAAGCATATTTAATGTGACAAAAATTTCACATCTTTATCAATATTTTATTAGTAGTGGAATGTGTCTTCCTCAATGCCTCTTGGCAATATTAATTTACTGTACCCTTCATAGTTAAAGAAAATCACCTGCTGTTTCATATCAATGCAAAGAGGGAAACAGAAGTCTTCAAATACTCATTATCAGCTCCACTTCATAAAGGACATCTTGTTTGTTTGATTCCCTTATTAGATTGCTCTTTTCTTTGTTATACAGAAAAAAGCAACAACAACAACAATAAATCTAGTTAATTGTGTGAAAGGCTTTCATGTACTTTTTGTGTGTACAGGAACAGACAGATCTTGTACCTCTCAGTGTTCTTCTCATTTAAGTACATTAATATTTTCAAAGGCAATAAATAAAATCTTGATTTCAAAACTTTATAGCTAAAATACTAGTCTAATTTGGAAGATTAAAAAAAAAAGATTGAGAGGGAGCTGCAGAGCTAAAGAAGCAGGTTACAAAATGTGTCTGATGTTGGAGCTCCTTTTAGTGTGTCAGCAGGAACAACATATATTTTTTGACCTTGCTTTGCGACCAGTTCATGCAGTTTGGTAGAGGATATCATTGTAGTAATTACATATGGGTTCCCTGCTGCCATAGTTATTCATGGTGTTGTGGGGCTCAGAGGAGTAGTGTTTCAGTGTGATGGATTGCTATGGAAAATTGCCCATGCTAGAAAGCAAGCTGTCTGATAAAAAGAGGCAATCATACAATTGCTTCCTTGGCCACAACTTCAGGGATGGGATTCACAAATACAAAACATGTTTTAGTGACTGGAAAATGATGTTTCGCACAATATTGTTTCACTCTGATTCTCATCAGCCACTTCGTTTTATTTGAATGCCAAGTTCCCCAAAACTGATGGATTAAGATATAAATAAATAATACTATTTTACACGGCCAGTGCATCTTTCTCCAGTCATTTGAGAATATTAGACGTGACCCTGGAGGTCAGCTAATCTTTGGTGCCTGCAGCAGAATGGGGTGCTAAACACAACCTGCCCTCTACAGTCACCCCAGAACTGACTGCTTCCTTCGTACGGAAAGAAAGGCTTCCTAACAATGAGAAGACAGATAATTCCCTCCTATTTTCAGCTTATCACAGGTTGACGTGCAGCTAAATCACTATACTAAGTATATTTTAATTTTCTAACACCACTTTCCTTAGAAAGACCATGATTATTCTTTCATGACAATGGACTGCATGTAGTGAGCAATATTTTTTTTCACTACTTAGTTTTTATCTGTGAGCTCAGCTTCTTTCTACCTTACAAAAGCACAGACCATTTACAGCCAGGTTTCTGAAGTCTCAACATGGATCTCCACTGAATTCTTTGTGAAAAAAAAAAATTCTGTTTTTCACCAGAAACATTTTGTTGAAGACAAACATTTATTTGCTTTCCTATTCCAATAGCTTGCAAATGCCATTAAAATATTGTAGCTTAGTTCAAAATCCCATTTTTGGAGCAAGATATATTAAAGAAAGGTTGATTCTAAATTAAAATGTTTACACATTTTTTAACTACAAAACCAAGACTTTAGAAAAAGGATGTATTTGCAGAAAGTAATCAGAGTCAACAAACTGTTTAGGTTTGCAAAATGGAGAACATTGCACAATCTTTAATTACACAGCCACATTCTGGTTTTCCACTGCACTTTCAGATCCCAGTTTCAACGGTGTGCCAGAAACGATCCTGGAGGGTTGCTGACTGAGCAGTGAGGGCTCAGTACAAATTCATCTCCTGCCTCACATGGCAGTCATAATGCAGGCTGTCCACCAAAAGATAACAAGCATGAAGAATTACAGACATATCCTTTCACATACTGCCCATCTAAAAATACTGTGCCTTGTTATACCTGGGTTCTTTCAGACCATAGGACCACCTGTAGGCCATCAACCAAACGACCAGGAGTACCTGTAAAGGTTTCTGGAACAGCCAGGCTATTAGCTCATACTGATGCTGGGGAGTTCACGGTTTAATGTTTCAGCTCTTAAAGCTGAGCCTGAAGGACATATCCAAAGCTGGTGGAGAAAGAAAACTGGAGTGTCCAAAGACGATGAAGAAATCTCAGAAATTTGCCTTCCGATTTTTCTCAGTTGGATCGATCAGAAATGGGTTATACAGAGTACTGTGTAGAAAGACTGCTGCACAAGTCTCTGGAGTTGGAAACCCTTAATCCAGCAATTCACAGAGAATTAAGAAAATACACATATGGATAATGCAGATTGTGAATTTATAGGAGTGTTTGCACAAGAAGAAGGCAATATCTCATTAGGGACTGGGAATCTGCACAAAAAAGACAAAGAATAGCTAGAAGGGACAAGTTTAATATGTAAGTAATTTCTTTGGGAAATAACTAGAGTCAGTTCAACAGAAATAATTAAACTGAAGATCAATGGCAAGAATAAACAAGGAAATATCCTGAGTAGATGTCAGATAATTTATTTGTGATATGAATGAAGCCAGTCAGTGCTTTCTCTAAGAGTTCTACAGGCACAGCCAATGCTTGTCCAACAAGTAAGTACACATCTAGGAAAGTCATTAGCAGGAAAGTAACAGGAAGATTTGCTAAGATTCTCAGCCAAACAGGTAATTAATAATTGAGGGGCAGTCGGGTATAGATATCTGATGCAGATCCATTGAATTTTAAACAATTACCGATATAGAAGAGCTTTGCAGACAACTAGCACATTTTGACAATCCCTCTTAACTTTTCTCTTCAGGATGCAACCTTCTGCAGAATAATTTCTGCATTTCTATGTGTGCATGCATATGAGTTGGGTGTGTATGTGTGCACCCAATATTTACCAGATTAGAGGTGTGTGCACATAAATAAGCACTACAATTTTGAACGTTACTAGAAGACAAGTTATAACTAAAAGCCAATAGGGAAAACCACTTTGAAAAGAAGTAGTAGAGAAAAAAGAGAAAAATCTTCAAGCAAATGGAGATTTATGGAACCATGAAAACTGCTGAAATCAAGGAAATTTGTAAAACAATACATCATGGCCAATTAGAAATAACGCAAAAATCTTCAGCCAGTATAAGTATTCACGTGCAATGCATTTTTGTTGAATGGATTCATTCATTCCTTTGTGCATTTACTTCTCTCCTATAGTCAATGAAAATTATACCCAGGAGAAAGTAGACACTAGTATTGCTACATTAAGATGGTGCAGACCAAAACATGTTCTCTGTGAATCAGGATTATGCCTACTTAAAAGATGTACATCAAGAGTTTCCTAACTATTCTACAGAATTGTTTGTCATATAAACCTATCTGCTTTAATAAACCAGGACGCTAAAAAGTCATTTATGCACTTGAGTCTCAGTGTTATGACTCCCCTTCTCCGGAGCTTGACACAGGCATGGGCTGTGGTGGCCACACTGCGGTGGGCCAGCCGTGGGGAAGACTCTTCTGTGCTTTGAAACAGCTGCTGGAGAGAAAGGGGATGGGCACAGTCTGCCTATTAGGACAAGATCTTCTGTACCTAACCTTTGCAAAGACTTCCACTTCAATCTCCCAGTGAGGAGGAAGGTGTTGGACTTTAGGGCTGGACTGCAGACACTTTCTACGCTGCCACCTATCAGGCCAGGTTCAAGCTGGAGAGCTGAAGGGCCACGCTGCTTCCTTATGGATGCACATGTTAATTTAATGAAAAAGAGTTGAGGCTCTGTCCCGTGCAGCCGTGACTCAGCACAACTGTCTGCACAGAGCCGCCTCATGACTGAAAACCCAAAGCCTGGCAAAAGTCTCAGGACAACAAAACAAAGAACTGTTTAAGAAAGCTGTTATCTGGGACTGGAAGTTCTCAGTTTGGGGCAGCTCAAAGCGTGGTCATATGGCTGTGATTTTTTTTCCTTTAGGCGACTTAAGATATCCTGGGATATCATTTCATGTGTCCATGACTCCACACAGACACACACGTGCCTTAGCTGGCAGCTCTGTACTGAAAATCGACGTGCACAAGACAACATACAATTTAGGTTCTTTGTATCTCTTAGTCAGATTTCATATTTATGATCCCAATGATGTGCCATACATTTTCAGTAGTTCTTGTTGCAGGTATTAAAAGATATTTGCTAATAACAATCACAAAGACAGCAAGTGGAAGAACTATTTCTGTTCTCCTTGCTATCACAATGGTTGAGAACAGCTGAAAAAGCTTTCTGATAAGACTGTCCAGAAAAAATGTCTTCACACTGAACCAACAAAATGAAACATTAAGATGTCTAAAAGAAATTATTAACTATGCTTTGGAGGAAAACCACTTGGGAAACATTAGGAAGTGCAATCCTGCTTTCTGCCTGTTTTATACAGTGTGACTCCTAATCAAACAGTCGTGAAAATGACTGCTGTGACCAGTTACCGTATTTATGAATGAGAAAGAAAGAGGAGAGTGAGGAAACGCGTGCTGAGGTTGCGGGAAAGACCTCCATCTCTGTTGTTTTAAAAAGTACCAGAGCTAAATGAGATCGCTGGTTGCGTGCTTCATGAAGGCTTCTCGGTGTGTGCAGAGGAACCCGTTCAAGCATGAAAAAGCAGCCAGGGAATGCTGTCCTTGAAGGAATAACTCACCACTCCAATATTAAACATGTGTAAATTATTTAGCCTGCCCTTTACACAGATTTTCAGCTGAGAAGAAAGCAATGAAAAATCACCAGCAACTAGTTAGTCACCATTAAAAATATTTATATGTAATCCTAAAACCTGAATGTAATTAAAGAAAAAGTAAAGAATATTCTTTGCTTTGTCTAACACTTTACTCCGTATGTGTTGGTGCTACTAGCACTTGTATCATTGTGTCTCTCTAAGTATTTCCATAATAAAGCAAATTTGAGAAATATAGGTACAACTCAGGCCTAAAATAGTATCCTTAGGCCTAGTCCAGATATATAACCTTATTCTAGGAAGGAATACCTATTTTTGGACCCACATTTGCATTGGAGAAAAGTAAATACAAAACAGTTTCCAGACACTGCCTGATGATCCTTTACCTTGAAAGCTGCCATGTTACGAACATGGTTTTTCTTTAGCTCAATGGATTCACGATGTGGGCTGAGGTGGGTGGAGGGAGAGCCCAGAGGCCCACTGCTGTCCTGTCCTGTCCCCCTGCCCAGGGAGAAGAGGGGCAAGAAGAAGGCACAGCTCGCATCAGGGGAGACGGCAAGGGCTGCCATCAGTGCAATGGTATGTTAAGACGAACGCATGAAGAGGATCCTCTGGCAGAAAAAGACCACAAGCTGCATGGAGGAAAATGGGCAGAAGATGTGCAGTGTGCTTTTTACCCAAATTAGCAGTTGTTTTTTTGCTGGTCCTGTCTATGCTAGACCCTTTAGTGAGTTAACAAATGTCTGTCAGAGGAATTGTAACTATTTAGTATGATAAATTCTATAAGTCTTTGTATATACCAAATATATACATATTTACATGAAAAATTCCAGAAACCAACTCCCCTCATAAGTAGTCTGGCTATCTGTATAAAATGTTGGCTCACACCCCACCTCCTTTTTTTTTTTTTCTCTTCTTTTATCTGGGAAACTTTAACATATCATAACAATCTCTTTTGCTTAATAATTTAATTGCCTATACAAAGTCACTGCTAACAAAGTTTCCCAATACCTAACTCCTTTTCAGTTCAGCCCACTAGTCCCTGTGCGACCATTTTCATCATTGATCTTAACTATTACTGCTCAAGCAGTTTCAGGCTGCAATTGCATTGCCTTGCGTCTTTGCCTCAGAAGATGCAGATCTGTTAAACTCCATCAATCTCCCTCCTTAAATCATTCCCTGTCAACTCTTTCATGTTTGTATTTGCACTGCTTTGAATTCTACCACACTTATCTTTTTAAGAGAGAGAGACAAGAACAACTACCACCACAGAGGAGCTCAGAACTGCACGAACTGTTTTGCACCTTGCTTCAAAGGGGCTGTTTTAAAAGGGGATGGTTGTTTCCCTCACCATACTCTGTAATGATAACTTGCTCTTCATTTGTAGAGAAGACCATTAGTCCTGGTTTCAGCTGGGATAGAGGTAATTTTCTTTCTGGTAGCTGGTGTAGTGCTGTGTTTTGCGTTTGGTATGAGAAGAATGTTGATGGCGCACTGATGTGTTGATTGTTGCTAAGTAATGCTTACATTAGTCAAGGACTTTTCAGCTTCCCATGCCCTGCCAGGTGCACAAGAAGCTGGAGGGAGATAGCCAGGACAGCTGACCCAATTGCCCAACAGGGTATTCGATACCATATGACGTAATGCTTAGTATATAAACGAGGAGGCATGGTCTGGGAAGCAGCGATTGCGGCTCGGGGCTGGCAGGGCATCAGTCGGCAGGTGGTGAGCAATTGCATAGGGCATCACTTGCTCTGTATATTCTATTGTTATTATTACTACTACTATTTTACTTTGTTCTAGTTCAATTATTAAACTGTTTTTATCTCAACCCACAAGTTTTCTCACTTTTACTCTCCTGATTCTCTCCCCCATCCCACCACTGGGTGGAGATGAGCGAGCAGCTGTGTGGTGTTTAGTTGCTGGCTAGGGTTAAACCACGACACCATTCCTTTCTTTTTCAACACGATCAGTTTATGCCTAATGTGCTGCTGCCAGTATTATTTACAATTACATCATAACATCCACCAGGTGTTTTACAGGCCAATATGACCAGAAGCCAATGTTTATTATAAATTGCTCCTAAAAGCTATCTCCTGAAACATTAGCTTCAGAAGAAATCAATGTATTTCTCTACATTAAAGAAAAAAAATAATAATCTTGTCTTTCATTTCTTTGTGTTGCTTTCAGCCAGAGGTCCTGTGGAGAGTTTGGTTGCCCAAGTCTGCAAGGCACTGTTAAATATATCTGCCCATAAAATAGTACAAGTTCATAACTTCAGACCTCCCTTTAGGCTTCTGAGCCATACAGCTGCAGAACTTGGCAAAGATATGTTTTTGGGGTGATCGAAGCAAATTGCATCCCAACTTGTGGGCATCGTAAAATCAAGAAATGCTAAATATAAAAAATATTGCCATTAAAAATAAACAACCGAAGTATAGATAGGAGATTAAATCAGAAAAAGGAAAAAGGAAGGATGTGGGGTTTGGTTCATATCTCAGGCCCAGCCAGCACGGGTTCATGGAAGGCAGGTCCTGCTTGGCTAACCTGATCTCCTTTTATGACCAGGTGACCTGCCTCGTGGATGAGGGAAAGGCTCTGGATGTGGTCTACCTGGACTTCAGTAAGGCCTTTGACACTGTCTCCCACAGCATTCTCCTAGAGAAGCTGGCGGCTCACAGCCTAGACAGGTGCACTCTTCGCTGGGTAAAAAACTGGCTGGACGGCCAAGCCCAGAGAGTTGTGGTGAACGGAGTTAAATCCAGTTGGCGGCCGGTCACGAGCGGTGTTCCCCAGGGCTCAGTACTGGGGCCGGTCCTGTTCAATATCTTTATCAACGAGCTGGACGAGGGGATCGAGTGCTCCCTCAGTAAGTTTGCAGACGACAACAAGTTGGGCGGGAGTGTTGATCTGCTGGAAGGTAGGAAGGCTCTGCAGAGCTATCTGGACAGGCTGGATCGATGGGCCGAGGCCAACTGTATGAGGTTCAACAAGGCCAAGTGCCGGGTCCTGCACTTCGGCCACAACAACCCCAGGCAACGCTACAGGCTTGGGGAAGAGTGGCTGGAAAGCTGCCCAGAGGAAAAGGACCTGGGGGTGCTGTTGACAGCCGGCTGAACATGAGCCGGCAGTGTGCCCAGGTGGCCAAGGCGGCCAATGGCATCCTGGCCTGTATCAGAAATAGTGTGGCCAGCAGGAGCAGGGAGGAGATCGTGCCCCTGTACTCGGCACTGGTGAGGCCGCACCTCGAATACTGTGTTCAGTTTTGGGCCCCTCACTACAAGAAGGACATGGAGGTGCTGGAGCGTGTCCAGAGAAGGGCAACGAAGCTGGTGAAGGGTCTGGAGCACAAGTCTTAGGAGGAGCGGCTGAGGGAACTGGGGTTGTTTAGTCTGGAGAAGAGGAGACTGAGGGAGACCTCATCGCGCTCTACAACTACCTGAAAGGAGGTTGTAGTGAGGTGGGTGTTGGTCTCTTCTCCCAAGTAACAGGCGATAGGACGAGAGGAAATGGCCTCAAGTTGCGCCAAGGGAGGTTTAGATTGGACATTAGGAGAAATTTCTTTACTGAAAGAGTGGTCAGGCCTTGGAACAGGCTGCCCAGGGAAGTGGTGGAGTCACCATCCCTGGAGGTATTTAAAAGACGTGTAGATGAGGCGCTTAGGGACATGGTGTAGTGGGCATGGTGGTGTTGGGTTGACGGTTGGACTCGATGATCTTAGAGGTCTTTTCCAACCTTAATGATTCTATGATTCTATGATTCTAATTCAAATCCACATAAAAGGGGTGACTCCCAGAAACAGTTGGGTGATAGGAAACCATACATCTTTGCTACTTCAACTTTTCAACTTTTTTTTTTTAGATTTTGCATTCTTTCTTACCAGTCCCATTATACTTGAAACAGATTTGCTGATCCAATTCTTTGTTGGAGAATAAACAAGTACAATATATCCACACTACTAGCTTAAATTAGGGTTTAAGTGCAGGAGGCCAGAAAAGGAGGCAGAAAGCAATGCCAGGCAGGCTTTTTAACCAGCAGCTCCCTTTCCCACAAGTGGATTAACACGAACTAAAGTGATCACTGCTTTTTCTTAAAGCAGGGTCAGTCTTTGCGGTCAGAGCTGCCCAAGACAATGAGGACTGGAAGTGAGGGCTGGCGACCGGAGTGAGTCCTCATGTGTGCAAGAGGGCAGGAGGGTGCAGGGAAATCCTGCAGGGGACAGGAGAAAGCATGGGACACGGCAACTGTGAGTCTGCTGAGGGCTAGGGTCAGGGTTAGGGCTCAGAGCTGTTACATGGAAGAAGAGGTTTAAATCTCTGAAGCAATATTCCCTTTATGTCCATTTGATGATCGGTTGTGATTACAAGCCCAAACAGTCCGGACTGTAACAAAAGGTAGATGTGTTTGTCCAAGCGTAAGTCTCAGCCTTCATCAGGCATCTCTACAGCTATGTCTAATGCAGCAAACTGTTGATGCTGCAGGTGATACCGAACAGGGAAGAAGTGGAAAACAACAAAAAAATTTTGAAGATGCATTCAGTTTCTATTTGCTTGGCACCAAAAATAATCCCAGCGTACTTCTAAACTAGTATCTCCTGCTGACAGCATTACAACCATCAGCAATTGCTGAAGAGCTCTTGGTGTGACTTCCAATGTTCAGCTAGGGCAAAATTTTACTTGAGAATAAGGTAGTAATTCAAAATATGACATACTAAATTCATAGCAGCCATCAGTATTCCAGCTTGATTTCTAACTGTTCTATTCTCTCAGCCCTGAAAAGATTATATGCTGTAACTATCCATGAAGTTTAATCTCCCCACAAAATGCAGTAGTATTAGAAAAAAATGAGCCTGAGGTATTCCAACGCAATTACACAATGAATAGCTCACTGTAGTATGTCAGAAAACGAGCAAGGAAAGAAAAAGACTGGATTGTAAATTGCAGCAGACTGGGATCTCTTTTCCTTATGGACCAGATCCTTTTATCTTTGCTCAGAAGATGAAGTACTTTACCCATTGACTACTGGAATGATCAAAGGACTAAGATACTGTTTGGAGCAATGGTGTCAGAATTGAATGCTCTGGAAGCAAAAACCATTCAAATAACATGAAATTCACCCATGGCATAGGACCAACCACTCCACAGGATGAATGAAAGTATTGTGCAATGGCTATGCATTATTATTTCCAAGTTCTTAATTAAATGTCTCAGCAGCAGCGTGTTAACACTCCCCAAACTTCTTCACTCCATACAGACTTCAGATGCTCTGATCTTCTGCCTGTCTTTAAAGGATCTACATGACTGGGTGGTGTTAACCACTGTCACACAGCAGTATTATGCATAAACCCTTAAGAGTAAAGTAGAAATATACCCTGCTGGCTTCAATATGCCTAAATCTAAATATATCATTATAAGCAAATGAAATATTTTGATAGCTCTTGTACCTTTTCCTCCACCATGTCTCTAGGAAGAGACATTTAATAATAGGGATCTGGAACTCAGTACTTGTGTTAAGCATTCAACGGCTCTAACGGCAAGGTTAAAGAATCCCCAAGCCTTTATGTGCCATGCAAGATGTCTTTGCTACTCAAAGGTATGTGCTTAATTTTGCTATTAGGAGTAGTCCTGCTGGTAGCAAAGTTAAACACATAGATCAATGTCTGAAGGATCAAGGCTGATCTTCCTTGATTCCCTTAGGTACAGAACATTAATAAATTCAAAGAGAAGGTAACATCTTTTTTTTAAAATACCTTTATATTTGCAAATAGAATAATTGAAAAATGGAAATGGGAAGGGCCTGGCGAGGTCACCTGGTCCATCTCCCTGCGGAAAAACAGAATCAGCTGCAGCCGTGCCACTCCTCGGGACCTCCCTCGGACAACAATGCTTCCACAGCCTCCCACACAACCTCCCCTGCTTACAACATCCGTTATTTAAAAAGCAGTTTTCTAATGTCTCACTTGAGTGATTCTGCAATTTTCGCCCATTACTACTTGTTTTATCAACTGTGGGCATTGAGAACAGCTATTACTTTTTGCAACAGCTTTTTATGATTTGAAGACTTAGTGCATTTGACCAGACTTTTCCTCCTTAGGCTAAAGAACCCCATTCTTGTCAAACTGACAGCAATATTTCATTATAAGGAATGGCTTTTTTCTGCCTTTCTCCTCCTCATTTTTCTGCACAACATAACTTTCTTATTCCAGCTATTGCACCAACCTTTTTGTTTTTTTCCTCCTTCTGCCTATCTCCTTTTTTCCTTTTACCTTCTCTTTCAGTGAAAATAATAGTGATGAAGAAAAAACACAAGGAATCCAAAAGTCAAAAGCCTAAAAGGAAAAGGCTGAAAACTTCTGCCAAAAATAATTCAATTTTTTTCCTTTGAAAATGTGAAACTACAATTATTTTCAGATTTTCTGGAAAAAAAACAGCAGTAGCTTTCTGCCATCTTAACACACAAGTTGGCCATATGCAGCAGCATCTTAAAAAATTGTTATTGAATGTGCTCCTATTTCTACTCAGTGCAAAAATAAGAGAGGGGATAAAGCTACAATTATGATGACACATTTGTAATTCTGAAAAGAAAATTGTGTAACTGTAGGCAGCTTCCATTATACTTGAGCAAGCTGAGATGAATGAAAGCACTGATGAAATAATCTTGGCTATTATATATGTGTAAAAATCAAAGCAGGAGAATCTCTGTTCACTCACTGCTGCTGAGATGTTCCTATGATGCTTAAAAATATTCTGGCCTGACCATGTGCCTCATACCTTAGTAGGAACATACAGCAGAATACAGGGACTGACTGGAGAATCTGTGTACTGAAATTCACTGTCCTGATATGGCGAGCAACTGTACCACACAGTCCTGTTCACAGGCTGAACAACCCCCGTCTTAAAAGTTGTGGGGCTTTTTTAGCTACTTCTGCAGAGTTCTTCCTGAGCCGCTTCCTCCTATATTAACAACCTTCTGATCTCTAAATTTATTAAAATTTCAGGTCTAAATTTCTTCATAGCCATATATACCCAGATTTTTCATGCCAACACGGTCCTTTTGTTTAAGTTATTCTTCTTCCTCATTTGTATCCCCCCACCACAATATTTACACACAGCACTTTGTAATGCTAAACAAGCAGAATCTTTTAAGTCTCTTCTTATATATCAGACTTTTCATTCCCCTGATCACTTTAGTAGCCCTTTTTCTGCATCTTTGGGGTGAAGCACACATTCACGCTGGAAGTCAGGGGAAAGAAAAGCAAGCCCGGAGAGAACTGGTGGACGCTTCTCCAGCCACCAGCTCACATGTCCAGCTGTAACTGCAGTGCTCCCTTACAGTATTTGCTAACAGTTCTCACGCAAATGATGGCGAAATGAAATAGATGCATTATAATGAAGAAACCATCACTTATCACTAAGTGGCCACCCATATGTATTTATAGGCTACATCTCCTGTGGGCTTTCACTTTGCCAAACTAGACGAGACAAGGGAATTTCACCTCACTTGCTGCAATGGGCTGTTTCCTCCCATAACCACATTGGCAGCACTTTCTGCCTGTGTCCTGGCTGGAGTTAATCTCTTTTGATTAAGATGCAAAGGAGGTCTCGCCAAAGTCTTACGAGATGGAGTTCATATTCCTCTACTGAAACAGTCTCTTCCAGTACTTTCTGGGATTGTTTCTGATATTTTCAGGGCCAATTATATTTCAATATAATTGATATTATATCAATATCAATAGCTATAATCAATTTTCATTGATTATATCAGTGGTCACAGGGTAGCCAATACAACCAGATCTTCCTGTTGAGGTTTTTTCAGCTGATAACTCTTAGCTTGTAGTAAAAATTCCTTTTATTAGTTTCTGATTGCAGGAACTTACATTTTTGTACAATTGAATTTCATCTCACTTCAAGGTCATCTGACTCTCTCTGTGTGATAACCAAATCTCTTCTTTATTGATGCAGCTTTCACACTTGAGATTGTCAGCAAATTTCATTAGCACACTCCTACCAAGGTCAGAAATTAAAATACTAAATAAGATTAGCCCCCAAATCAGTTTTGGAGGGACTCTATTAATATCTTCACCTTAGCCTAATACTTGCCTTTTCAGTAGCACTTGTTTTTGTCTTTCCTCTGGCCAGTTCCTCACTCATAATGCAATTCCTGTAGTAATCCCATTTTCTCCAGGTAAAGCAGCACTTTTCTCAGTGATACTGTATCAGCGATTTACTGCGATTCAGGGAGCTGGCACCTCCTGTGCCCATAGACCCTGTTATCTTACCAAAGAGCCAACTGACCCCTTTGAAAGCAAGCACCAGGAACCAGAACTTGACTCTCCTGCTCATCCGACTGTGCTCCTGTTCCATGAAACACATGGAAAAATATCACTCTATCTTAGTCAGTGTGGAACCAAGAGGAATAACTTTTCCCAGACATCAAAGAAAGCAATCAGCAGTGTCCCTAGCAGATGGCTATGCTTCATCCTGCTCCCATCACAAAGATGTGTGCAGGAAGAGTGGTCAGAGCTGCTGTTTGTTGGGAGACAGGCCTTGACCAGGAGATAGGAATTTGACTCCTACCCCTCGCTTGCTGTGCCTAAATGACTCCCTCAGCGATGTTTCTCTGCCCACCCTTGCAAAAGACCCTGATCCCTCGATTCCTCTCTTTTTCTTCTTGCCAGGAAGACAGAGCACTCTGCCATGACACACACGCTCACTCATCCTGGCTCTTTCATCTTTAATTCATGATTTTTTTTTTCTGACAGAGAAGATTTATTCAAACAAGAATCATTTGAGTAGGCTGATAGCCTTCTTTATACAAGGAGCCAGACTAGAGGATCACAACAGTCCTTACATGCTAGCATTAACTCAACCTAAATGATGCTTCCTCAGAAAGCCCGGAGTGCCTTCACCTCTTATATTACACACTAACGATCATATGGAAACTCATTTAAAAGGAATGAAGTGCACTGACCTTCTGTCTTATTGCAAAGCTTCCAAAGATCATCAAACGCCAGTACAAAGCCGTCATGACAGTTATATGGAGCATAGTGTATTCTTTTATTGTTACCAACTGAAAGCAATTTTTATCAATTACACACACATCAAGCACAGATTACACATTGGCTACAAGTTATTGCTGTGCTTATTGTTATTGTCAATATTTTGCTGTGCCGGAGCTGACAATTTTTGAGCAGAAATAAATGTTTTCATTTAAGCAGTGAGGGATAACAACAGCAGTTAGTCCATACGAGCAATTAAATGAATTAAGCCTGCATTCTGTAGAGCTGCTCATTAATACCATTATTTAAATTTTACTTCTTTCCATGTGAAAGACGTAGGCAGACTCCAGCCCTGACGACACTGTACAGCAAATGCAATGTGTGCCAGAGGAACAGCACGAAGGCATGAACAGTTTGCACTGTGATAGCTAATAACCAGAGTATGGGCTGAGAAAAACACAGACAATGATAAACATCAACAAGAATCAACCTTAATAGACATTTCTGAGGGCCACAGAAAGATATTGTGTAGTCCACAAGACATTTTATTTTTTAAATAATAGCTTTTAAGCTATAAACTCAGTTTCCCAAAAGGTTCAGTAGTATAGTCCATTTACTTAAAAAGAAAACAGAAAACACTCTCAAATACATGTATTGATGTGAGAAAGGGGGAAAGAGAGAACAGGAAGAGGTTTGTGAGTGACTGGGATCATGCACTGGAAATTTTAGAGAGATGGCATTTTGGATTCTCTGCTTGAAGAAGCTATTAAATTATTTCCTCAAGCCTGAGTTAATTTAATGGCAAGGGAGTCCAAAACAATGTCACATTATGCATTTTTAAACAACTCTGAGTATTTATGCATCACCAAATAGCATACAAGTTTGATTTATCTTTTGCTGGTACAGTCAGAATTTAGCATCAAGCCTAGAATTCATCCTTTGCCCCTCTGTTTAAAATACTTAATGTTTCCTAATCCAACATGGAGAGTTGGGAGAAAAAAATAAATGGAGCGCACTACTTGCTGCTCTGTTTTTGATAGCCCACTGATTTTTTTGAACACTACTGCTTAAGGATTTCTCAAGGATAGAAATGTGCAAACTACAATGGGTCCCTTCTCCTTTTGTTGTCAGTAAATTGGTCTCCAATAATCTCAGAAGTAAAGGAAATGCAAGAGAAGCATGCACCCCAACATGCTGCATGGGAAAAATCAAACACGTTATGCAAAGTAAATGGTGCATGCCTCCCATGTGGTGAAAAGGATGCAGGAAAACATCTGGACTCAGTGAAGCTCATCTTCCAAAAATGGAGAGAATGAAGTGACTACTGGGGAACAAAAAAAGAAAAGAAAGACGTGTGTGCCCAGATTTCCTTCAAAATTAACAAACGCTACAATGACAGCAAGTGCAGTGACAGCGGCAGTGCCTTCCAGCTCCCCAGCACAGACCAGTGCCTGCAAAAAAAAGCCGTAACACTAAGCATGAAAGTGGCTTGATGGAGGAGTGCTCATTTCAATAGTACTCCAGTTAAGCCCCCCACGTTCTACCTCCAGGCTCCTGTGGATGGATATATGTCTGTGCTGCAGCTGGGAGATGCGGCTGATCTGCATGTCCTAGACAGATTTAATCTAATAGCGGTGCCGATGTGACAATTATCCAGCTAGCTTGAGCATATCAATCTGTGTGACAACCACGCATCCAGTGGTAGTATTGCTGGAATTACGAGCAAGTAATATGACCTTCTTAAAAGAAAATCCCTGTGTCCTTGACCAACAATTGGAAGTGAACGCAAAAATAGACATGACCTGATGTCGAAGATTTACTCTGCAAGAGAGAGAAGGGTGGGATTCAGCTCCAGATGAGACACCTACACATAGGTATGGCAATGCAGGTGTCTCTGTGTGAGCTGGGTATGCTCCCAGTATATCATCGACAACCTAGCCAATGCAGGTGGAGGTGTTTAGTGGGCTATCCATCTCAGTCTCAAAGAGATACCTACACGTGATCAGCTGAACAGCTTTCTGGACTGCCCCCAGCTTGTGGTCTGTACCACCTATTTTAACTGGTTAGAGGAGACATTTTCTGATGACAGTGCATCCTGATATAGAAAGGATTTACGTTTGCTCTGATCCTCTGAATGTTGTTGTCGTGCACCAGGATTTGGGAGAGCAGTATCTGGAGATCTTGGCTCCCCCAAGGATGGGAGATGCTGCCCTGAGCTGTTACGTAGGAAGACCATTCTGTATAAACCTGAATGAATCACCCTCCTGACTGTGTAAGGGGCATCCCAAAATCTCTGGGTGGATGAGATCTCATACTTCAAAGAAGCAAGAAGAGGGAGAGCTCCAGGAGTAATCCAGATACAGGAGGCAGCAGTGTTTTCCTAAAGGTCCTTTCACTTCACCATGGGATAGACCTGGCCTAGGGGCTATACCTGGGTTCTAGCCAGTGTCTTTATACAGTAAAATAAAAGAGTACCAAGGACCAAACTCAAGCACTGGGTCCCTGATTGTCCTCAATGATTAGTTTTACCAGATAGTTTACTAACTCTATTTTTTGGCTATTCTAATGAGTTGTCTCCAACACAGACCTGCTACAGAGGGGGCTAGTCCCCGGTAGCACATTGCCAGTTCACACTACTTGACTTCTGAGACACGAATCAGTCCCTGCCTCCATTTTACTTACAATTGTGTCAAAGTCCCAGACCCCTGCAGCTCACTAATCTACAGCCAGAGATGCTGATTGCCCAGTGACCAAACACCAGGGCCTGGGCCACAAGAATTGCACCTGAACAGCTCATGAGCCATGTGCGTTTAAGAGCTAGTCGTAAGCCATGGTCTACATGGTGTTGTTGAGTCTATGAAAGGGTTTGCTTTTAAGATGAAGTAATCGTTGCTTAAGCATGTTCAAGTGCTGCATCATCCCTTCATTCACTGTAGTATCTTATCAGCATTTTCTTTCTCCACTGAAAAAACACATGGAGTGTCACTCTGAATTGTAAATTCTCCCATGAAAAGGGAAAGAAGTGCATTACATATACTGTGATATATCACCCAGCCTCTTGTCTTTCTCACTGTCCTGGTTCCAGCTGGGACAGGGTTAACTTTCTTCCCAGTAGCCTGGGGGGTGTGCTGTGTTTTGGGTTCGGTGTGAAAGGAGCGTTGATGGCCCATTGATGCTTTGGCTGTTGCTGGGTGATGCTTGCACCGGGAGGGGGGAGCACAGCCGGGGTGGTGGACCCAGCTGGCCAATGGGGTATTCTATACCATGTGACATCATGCTCAGTATAAAAACCAGGTGTGGGGGGGGGGCTCGCCCCCCCGTTCGTGACACGCGGTCGGCGGTCGGTGAGCGGTTCTGTTGTGCATTGCCTGCTTTGTGTATTCTGTTATTGTTGTTGTTCTCACTGTTATTATTACTGTTCTACTTAGTTTTATTTCAATTATTAAACTGTTTTTATCTCAACCCGGGAGCTTTCCTACTTGTGCCCTCCCAATTCTCTCCCCCATCCCACCGGGGGGGGGGGTGATCGAGCGGCTGCGTGGCGTTTATTTTTGCTGGCTGGGGTTAAACCACGACACTCACTTACAGAGCAGTTTTAAAGAATTGCTAAGACAAAGTAAGAATGATGTATCTGGCAATGACATTCTGAGTTAAATCATCAAGGACACAGAGAATGATTAAGGCTGAATAAACATTTAAAGCTTTCAGGGTTAAAATTTTTCTATCTCACTATACCTTACAAGCACACAACCATGAAGTCTCAGCTAGGAGGGAGATGGAAATTTTCCTAATTCTGATTTTATTAGGAATACCTATTACTTAGCTTATTCATTTGCACAGAAAATAACAGGTGCAGAGGCAAAATACACAGTAGGGGCAAAGTGACGAGACAGATGCCTAAAGTAATTCATAGAAAAGCTCTGCAAGTATGAGTGCGTAGTTGCCTAATGTCACCTCCAGTAGTGCCTCTGAAAGGGAAGAGAAAAACAATCTCTGCAGATTTCCACTGGAGTTTACAGTTGTGTCAATAAAAATATCCTGGATCAACAGCATCAGCTGTGTCAGGCAGATGTAAAATGGTCATCACAGACACTTGAACTTCATTTTTCACTAGCAAGACATCATCAACCAATGCAATCAGTGCAGTTTTATTTCTTTGATCTGACTTTGAACTACGTAGCTCCAATGCTTGGTTTTTTGCTTTACACAGAAGCTGGAGCTCAAGACGGGAAAACTCAGTATTTAGGATAGTGTTTGTCTTCATCACAGCAGAAAGATCAGTCAGATGTGAGAGATTTTTATCCCCAAAGGAGCACAGCAATTATTCACAGTCAGAAGCTAGTATAAGCAGTGAGAACAGCCTCCCTGGACAATACTGTGAGAATAAGTGAAGAATCCTTCCTCTTCTTTCTGTGCAGTGACAGTTCAAGACCTTCTCATCAAAACGCTCATGTTTTCTCATTGCAACCATTCTTGATAAAGCAAAGATACACGACTAATTTCACTTTATAGATGAGAAACTGGAGCACAGAAAGTTTATTTTTACCTCCTTACAAAATGAGCTACCAGGTGCCTTGATTACCAACGTATTTGCTACCCAGTGCACCTCAGTGTTCCTACCTTATCACAGGAAGTGTCATCAGGCAATAGAGTCCTTCTGTACCAGCAGGAGGAAGGTCGCGATATCTATTTGATTGCTGGTCAGATGCAATGGGCAAGTTTAAAATTAGCTAATACTGATGTTGACAATGAATAAGGGAAAAAATGGAAGAGCTGAACTGAAATCATATTTGTCCTACAAGCACATTGCCACCAGACTACATCTTTTATTAAGACAGAGTTATACAGGACTATGGTACTGCTTAATCATGCACCAATACTTGCCTTTGAGACTTGAGCGTAAAAATAATAATTGGTGTTAATTAACTTCACTCAGTGACTCTTCTACACAAGTTTCAAGTTGGACTCACTTGCAGGATCTGTTTATGCCAATCTGAAACTTAGGAAGACCACTCATCCATACGCCTGTAGGCTCATTTAACTAAATAACACTTCCTATTGTTACTGTCTTATCTTTGGAATTTACGGCTCTACATATAACAAAATACAAGAAATTATGTTACTAAATTTAATGTAACTGGGAGAAGAAGAGCTAAAAATATCTATTTGCAGATGTTCTCAAATAGCAGACATAAGAATGATGCCTGCTTTCAGTTAGCTTCCATTAGCTACTGACTCTGGAAACTAATAGGAGGCTGTACACAGCGGAAACATTTTTCAAGCCCCAGCAATATTTCATATGGATCCTTCTCACAGTGCTTCAATGCTAAAAAAAAGTTTTGATTTGTCTGACAGGAAATCAGAAATCATTGTCCAGAGTTCTAACAAAGGAGCAAATGGTGAGAGGCTACAGTCAGTCATGGACTCCTCCTTAGAAGAGGAGGTAGCAAGATTCAGTGAGGCCATTTTAAAAATGTGCTGAGCCACAGATTTTCACCACCTCCTTCATAGACAGCTGTGTGGCTGTACATATGTCACTCTTGGATATTTTATCTTCTCTGATTGCCACCTTTATTTTTCTTTCTATAATGTTGCTGGCATCCCTTAGAGAAGTTACATGTGTCTTTCTGCTGTCCTGACACAATACTTCATTCTTTTTTCTCATACTTGTGGACAATGATCATTGTCCTCATGTCCTTTGATTTTGTTTTTACATCATCCAACTACAAACACTTAGTTTAATCCTCTGATATACTGCAAATTCACTTTCCCAGTCCTAATTTTTTTCTGTCTGTTCCTCTGGATTTACAGCTGGTGAGGGCTGCTGTGAAGAAAGGGCTGGAGGAAGCCTGTGCAAGGCTGTCCTCCTCCTCTTGGGAGCTGTCTTCAGGCTGAGACTCTCACCCTTGGTCCCCACCTGCGCTACATCACAGTGGCATCACAGCCATACCCATCCCTGGTCATGGATCTGGCTGTTTCAGACCAGGACCCTGGCCAACAGGCTAACTTAGGGCTTGACCCAGACCTTCCTCATCACTATGGGCTTGCCTGGTGATCACTGAGCTGGGCCTGGTCCTAGTTATGGTTTCCAAACCTGATCCTGACCCTGACTCACTGATGTGTGTTCCTACCTTGAGCTTAGACCTGCCTCATCACCATGGAAAGTCTTTGGACTTTCCTAATTACATACACTGCACAGTAATGAGGGATGGTTGGAAAGATGGATGAGCACTACATGTCAAAATTTTATTAAGTTCTACTTCATATTTTGACCTATATGTAGACTGAGTACACTTTAAAAGCAAACTATCAGTGTAGTTTCTGCATAACTATGAGCTGCTCAACTTTTTCAGCCCTGAAATTAAGCTAATCGTTATAGCACTCCTGTGGTTTCCTACAATTGCTACAGGAAGCCCAAAAGAACTGTAATATTTTTTTGGAAATTAATTCCTTCAGAAAAAGAATATAAATTAAAATAATTGCAGTGGACATGGCAGCCTTTCAAAAACAATGCATTAGTTATTAATCAACTGAAATACAACATGCAGAGTTCTTTAATGGATGCAAACTTTAACTAGGAGGAGGTAGGAGAAAAGGGTCCAGCTTGGACTTAATTTTGTTTCTCTGTATCTTTTTTACCCACCTTGAGCTATTGAACATCTTGCAAAGAACAATCTTTGATTGCTTGGCAGATTTGAGAACTCCTCATTTTCTGGTCTTTAAAAATAATGGTCCAGGCATTAGAGCTTCTGGGACCTTGAGCAGCTCCATCTTTATGAAGACAGATGTATTCAGGTCTAAATACTCTAGCTAGACCACTATGTGTACAAGCTACAGCATCTTCTTCCCCCTTCTCTTAATATAAAGGTTACTCCATTTGGTTCCAATAGTGGGTGGAATACAGCCTACAGGACAAACAAATTGTTCAAGTTAAGATTACAAAGTTTCTGATGGTTTCCCACTATGACTACAAGGAAATTAAACCTCTTCTAGTTTTCTTTCAACAGCTAATGTCAGGAAGGAAAGAGTTCTTTTTACCATACCTTGCTTTATTGAGAATTTATCTACAACCACTTTTGAAGGGACTCTGATTATACTTTCATATTAATGTTTACAGTTGAACATACAGAGTACCAGGTGATTCTCATAACAATAATGTTGATATACAACTGAGAGCATGCAAGATACAGAATAATCAGATAGAGTTCTACAATACAAAGAATAATTAAAAGTATTATGGTAGAACAGCTCCTGCAAGTGAATGCACAAAGAAGGCATGGATGGGCAAAGGGGATGTTCAGATAACGAGAGAAAAATCAGTGGAAAATACCTTGCAGAATTTCCTTACTTCTATTAATCAATAGATTAAAGAAAATTAAAGACAGGATGGTAATTAGTTGCTTGCCTCACAAGACGCTAAGGAAATTGAACTAATTCTTACCTTCAGATTATTAAAGCTAGAACATGAGCCTGCTGACATTTAAAATAAGATTTCTAAGATTTACAGCTCCCAAGCATGGAGACCTCAGGGATATCTGTTTGTTTCTTTCTTTTGTACATATATATGTTACAGAGATACCTCCACTTGTCTGGTTAGTATGATGTGCTGAGAGCTGGAACTGCAGGGAGAGCTCTATGCCCAGAGGACAGGAGACGCATTGCTCCATCTCCACCTTCCACAGTGCTTACCAAATGTGCTTGGTCCCATCCTCCGGCTGCAGAAGCTGCTCACACCTGCCTGGCTTCCAAAAGACAGGGTCCTCTTTTTGGGGATGCAACAGGTACAGAGTCTGTGGTGGGTCAGCTGGTGGGAAAACCTGTGTTAAGCTGGATTTGTCTGGTAAAGCTGATGGGCCTTTTGTTATTTTAACTCTTTTCTCTGCAATTTCTCTACTCCTATGAATAAACAAATACCACTCGGTTTTAAAAAAGCTGTTCTGAGTGTAGCTCCCAAGTGAAAGTCTACAGGTCACAGAATCACAATGACTGAAAAATCAATAAAATAAGAATAAGGCTGAGGACTGACAAGAGTGAACATGTCAGGAAGAAGGACAATCCAAGAATAAAACCAAATAAATCACCAGATGCCCAGAAGGGCCAAGGTTTAGGTGCTAATGGGACATGTGCCAAAGACAACAATGAAAGATCAGGAGCACAGAAGACAAAAAGATCTGAAGAATACGTCAGCTTTCAGACCCTAACACACAAGCAGACCCAGACACTGTTGTTCCCCAGCACACGCTGCAGGACAAACTCATGGGACAACATTATGCTTCTATCATTTCTATTTGCCAGTATACCAGTGGAGTTATTGGGAAGCTTTTTTATCATAATAGTTGCTTGGAAGCTGCGAGATGCTCTGCTGAGAGCTGCTGAGTGGAAAGCAACACTAGAGATCCTCTTAGATTAACAGCCAAGCAATTCAAAACCAAGATGTGGCTCAGTCTTAGGATCAGAAATCCTAACATAAAGCAGTATTTTCAAAGCCCTACTTTCTCAGGTACTGTGAAATTCTAGCATGGAGGTCCATACATGTCTCCCATTCATTTTTCAACTGCTTGATCTTATTGGCATTATAAGCATGGCTTGGTAAGTGTCTTGTTCAGTTATTGTGATTTCTAAGACACATTCAGTTCCTGGTATGGGAACAGGTAGAAGTGTTGCAGATTTAATTTAAACAAATCCTGACAGCACTAATAAACCATTCCAAAGGATGCCATAATTTATCATAACCAGTTAATCAATTATAACTTGCTCCAGTCAGAAATGAAAAATTACTTTTAATCTATTAAGACATCAGGGCAATATTAAAACCCCGTTGCCATCTACCCGACAAAACACTGCACAGAGAAGGTTGGGACACCAGTACCAATCCAAACCAATTTTATAGCTTTTTTTAAAAAAAAATGTGTGAGGCCTTCCACATTCAAATATTACAAACAAGCATTAATCAATAAACACAAACTCTCCCTTTATTTGCTATTACAGACAGGCTATTACAGATACATTTGCTGGGTACTCTTTCTTTTGCAGGTGCAAAATGTTTAGTCTACAAGCAAAGCAGGTAGCAATATTTCAAATTGCGATTCTTTTTTCACGACTGTTAAGACATTATTTGCCATTACATTTAAATGGTAGCTGTCTGAGCTGCTATGAGTATGAACTGCACTGAAGTGGCATATTCCCAAGCCAGCATGGAATCATTTGTGGCTAAATGTCAAAAATAGTCCAGTAAACAAATTTCAAGAGGTAATTTCCTCAGAGATGAACATGCAGATGAAAACATTATATTACAGTGCTCACGTGCACAGCAAAAAAAACTACTAAAGAAGTAGTTGGAACCATCTTAAGTATTGGTACTCTTACGGCTTTTGAGGAAGACCAAGCAGCGGTTGGGAGGCAATGCTTTCTCCAAATTAATCTTTCTGAGTTGTGATGTTTTAAAAGATTGCCAGGGGACAGGATGCTTTCTTCTGGCTGAACACTTCACTCACAGACACCATACGCCCTAGGTAGCAGGGTGACTCAGTTCACTAGCCATTTATTTGTAGCAGCTGAGATCCACAGAACTAAGAAAATATTAAACTTATCCTAACATGGCTTTTTGAATTCTCTCAAATTTGGATTTGAAGATTTCTTTCTGCTGTGGAACAACTGATGAACCGCTGCTCTGACAGCTCCATCTTTAGGATGCCAAGATTATTTTCTTTTTCATTTTGTAGACCCAAAACGTGCCTTTGATGCCCTTCATGAGACAATGCAAATGCACCCACAGCAGAACAGGTCACACCAACAGCTTTGAAAGCCAGCACAGGACAAAACCACTTGTATTAATCTGCCTTTCATGCAACTGGCAATTAGCCTATCCATGCTTCTACAGCTCTTCCATCTAAAATCACAGAATCATAGAATCATAGAATCATTAAGGTTGGAAAAGACCTCTAAGATCATCGAGTCCAACCGTCAACCCAACACCACCATGCCCACTAAACCATGTCCCTAAGCGCCTCATCTACACGTCTTTTAAATACCTCCAGGGATGGTGACTCCACCACTTCCCTGGGCAGCCTGTTCCAAGGCCTGACCACTCTTTCAGTAAAGAAATTTCTCCTAATGTCCAATCTAAACCTCCCTTGGCGCAACTTGAGGCCATTTCCTCTCGTCCTATCGCCTGTTACCTGGGAGAAGAGACCAACACCCACCTCACTACAACCTCCTTTCAGGTAGTTGTAGAGCGCGATAATGAATATAATCACTATAGAAGAAGGAAAATAATTTGACTTTCTAATTCTAAAGTATTTGTACAGCTTCTAAAATAACCACATATGCGGAGAGAAAATCATATCTAGCCATTGTGGGATATCCTCTGACAGCTTTGGCCCAGTTTCATTTGATAGCACGTAAGCTAAATATGCACTCTCCTAATACTCATTAATCATGACACAAAGGAAACAACGAAATAAATGCTAGGTGACAAACCGCAAATACTCTTCGAAAGAGCAAAGACACAAAGACAGTATTGTAAGTGAGAATATCTGGGACTTCTACTAATTGGATTTTCAGCAATGCATGGATATGCCCCATTCATTTACAGAAATAATGGTGAGGACCACCAACACTGTGGTTTTGTCTTTTTAATATTTCTATTGCAAGGTACATATAAGAACCTGTTCTCTGTTTTGCAATACACTTTTTCTCACTCTGCACTGTAAAATACAAACACTCATCTAAACATAAAAAAGATCATTGAAGACATAAGTAACTCAGATGGTTAAACATAAAGAGAGAAATAGCAGCAAAATTTCTGTCAGAATACATTATCTGCAACAAACTGGCAGAGCTCTATGAAGGCACAAAGTTACTAAGCCACACATTTACTTAGTTTTACCCAATTCTATTAGGAAAGTCACCCATGGGAGAATATTAATGGAAGTTTGTAATCGTATGGGGAAATGCAAGAGTTTTTGAAAAGAGAAAAGAAGTGATAAGGAAGAGTAAATAGTTTTATTGCCAAGCTGAACATGTAGATGCTCTCAATATCTCTGCAACTCAACAACTTTAGTTATAATCTTGAGGAAGAAGCAGTATGCAAGGTGGTAAATTTGCTGAGGACACAGAATTATTTAAGTTACACAAAATGACTGAGAATGGAGAGGAATTCCAGGAGGATCTAATCAAAGTGGGTGATTGGGCAACATGACAGTAGATAAATTTTAATGAAGGTAGGCGCGAGGCAATGCTTAGTAGGTAAAATTGTTCATTTCAACTTTATACTTACTGATTAGCCAGCACATTTGGGGGAAATACACTAGCAATGATGATAATATTGTCTACTTTTTCTCAGTGTGATAAGAAAAGGTCATTGAAGAAACAGTTTTTCTGTGTGAGTATGGTTTATTTTTCTCTCCTCTCAGTGTCTGCTGTCAATTTGTTCAGTGTCTGTGATTTGTGTGAAACAGTAGTTCAGCTTTTCAGGAGGAGAGCAGGGAAGAATAAAACTCCTGAGAATGTAAAAAGTTTAAGATACATCCCTTTGTTTTCAGCTTTCTGAAATGTGTGGAAAGAACAAGACTGTGGAGAATAGTGTGTTAGCTGGTGGCAATTAGGCGATTCCAAACTCACGTGTTAAAAAATCTTATCAGCAATGGAGCTAATGCAGCCTGGTGCCTTGTGTCTTCTGGCTGGACTCTCTGGTGTCTAAGAGGGCTAGTGTTTTTAATGAAGGTTTCTGCTGATTGGTACACTTCCATTGTCGTTCTCCCATGAGGATTTCCTGCTATTAAAGATCATGAGATAACTTTGCAGGCCTTCCCTCAGTAAGAGCATCAGTAAGATCTTGCCTTCCAGATGAGGTAAATTCCTCAAAACTTGTCGCGGTTTATGCATGACATTTCTGTGGCTCTGATAAATTTGGCTGGATCTGGCCAACAGCAGTGCCACTGGTTTTGGCAATAGGACACACAGGGGCAAGATGAGACAGACTGCATGGTCAGAGCAGACCCTTCCCAGACCTGAGCAGTGCTGGTTCCTCAAGACTGGTCCAGAATATGTTACCCACCAAAATGCTGGTCAGACATGTCAGCAAGCTACAGCCCCTTTCTATGGGGAAATTGGCCACAAGTGTCTCCCCAGGGCTGCTTGTAGTGCCAAGATTGACTGATTTACCTCAACAACAATAAGCAACAATGTCACCCTTGCTGGGGCCAGACATGGGCTGCTGTATGTCAGGGCATGCACAACTGCCACGGAGTAGGCAGTCCTATAGATAGTCCTGCTGGCAGAGGTAACAGATACCGGAAAACCTGCTAGGGCTCATCCTGCTTTCGCTCTCCAAACCCAGCAATTCAGTCACTGATATACTGATTTCAGCTGTACAAAGCACATGCTCCTGCTTCAGCTGGATACACTGCAGTTCAGGTACGCATGAGAAATCCCCCCTCAGGAAATGGGAAGGGGCTTTTGAATGTGCATCATTGGCTGTACCGCAGGTGAAGCGGCAGAAGCCGTGCCCTGCTGCTCCCACGCTGCAGAGAACAGCAGCTATAGCAAGCAACAATGCCTGAGCGTGTCTGCGCTTTGTGCAGAGGAAAGCGCAGGGTATACGGTAAGGCCATCAGTTACTCTATGGAGAAGGGGAAGAGAGCTGCCCACTGGGAACATCCCGAGAGGTATCATCATCCTAAAGGAAGTCTGCCTGCCCCACGAGTGCCCTCTCATTGGGGTGAGATTTGCGGAGCAGGATGAGAGGTGTGGATCTGAATTCAACACCTCTGGTATCCTTCCCTGCAGATTCGCCTCCAAGGACGACCAAGCTATTATCAGCCCCTACCAACAAGGGGCCTTGCTGGAGTCCAGCATGTTCAGTGAGAAACTCCTCATTTTCAGAAGTACAACTGAAAAATGTCCATTTCCTCCAAACTTCTCTGGTGATTTTACATGGCTTTGTGGGTATTAGTTGGGCTGGAGATCCCAGTGTGCTGAAAAAAGTTCCTGCCCTGGCCACCTTGTAGCATAAAAGAAAAGATCCAGAAACAAATAAAATAAGAAAGGGAGTACAAGAAAAGATGTGTTATCAAATATTAACTATTTGCATCAACCAGAGCTTGGGGACATTAAAAAGGAAAAAGAAAAAAACCACAACCATCAAACCACGTTAAATATGGAATCACTGAGACCTGCACCAATGGAAGTGTAATTGGATAAAGATTATGTTATCCAGTCTAGCATCTGACATAGTACTGCACAATACTCAAATCATGGGGTATTAATGTAAAGTCTTGTAGTTCTTTCTCAGGTAGAGCCTCAAACCAACTTCAACAGTGAGATTAAGCTGAGAATACTGTTTGACTGATTTGCTCTTGCCCCAGGATATACATCTTATAGAAGCTCTGTGGACTAGGAAGCTGTAATCAGTATAATCATGTTTTATATCGAAAAGGTATGAATGGGAAATTATATGATCAGAATTCACTTATAGAACATGGTAACTCCTTAGTAGAGCAACGTACGCCTGAAGGCACTCATAAAGAAAGGGTTACACAAAGAGGGTTAAGTGCAACTGCACTACAGCCAATAGGATTTTGAAGAAAAGATATAGAAGAGAAATAGTAAGGCTTTCAAAAACATCTATTTCATAATAAATATTACATTACTTACATTTCCTCAGCTGAATTTTCTTGCTGTCTGTGCAAACACTTTCAGCCATTAATGGAAGTAAAGACACAACATGAAATACGGCAAATATCAGAATCTCAAGGATTTCATGCATAAAAAATCCATCCCAGGAAGCAGCAGCTATCATTATTCTTGTTCCTTATTTACTGTTTCCTAACTCAAAAATACCATGCTGCTATCCGGCACCTCCAAACTCTGTGTTACCATTTTCATTCTTGTTAAACATGCAGCTAGGAAGTAATCTGCTTAGCAACCAGCACAAACATATTGCACCAGAAGAAAAGAAAGGTTACTTGACAAGCAAACTTGGCTAGAAGCCAGCTAAGAGACCCAAAGGCACCTCAGTCAAAAGCCTGTGTTTTCTCAATAAACTATAAATTAATAAGAGGAACAGCAGGGACAGACAAAGTCAACAGTGATTTTGGGGCATACCCATGCAGGTGAGCCATTGCCCGTGCATGTTGTTATTATGGCATATAAACAGAATAAATGAGAAATAGTTGGTTCCTTGCACAAATTTTCCACCTTGTAATCTATGTAGCCGAAACAAATACTTTGGCCTCCTGGCCGCCACAAGCCACCGTGGCACTGTCCCCGCAGCAGCAGGAGTGGGTGCCGAGCACCCTCACCACGAAGATACCAGGTTGCCCTGGCGTGGCCAGATGCATGTGGCACATGCTAAAGGAGATGAATAATTTATGGCTTTAAAAAACATTCCTGTGGCTGTGTGAGCAATAGAACGCCATTACATTAGGGGCATTCTGAATAAAAGCAATGCAACACAAGTGAAGGACCAGATTTAGGCATCGTTTACAGAGCCAGACAGAGGAAAAGGAGGCGAAGGGACTGTTGATACTGATGGAGCTTCTTGCTTCCTTCGAACCCACAAAGACACTCAGTCTTCGAGGATGTGGCCTCAAATCCTTCCAAAGCCATCCATGTGCTACCTCAGCATAGCTCTCACACTTTGCTTGGAGCCTGTGCACAGAGGAAAGGTTGTGAGATAGGCAAAAACATCTCCCCAGTAAGCAGCTGCTCTAGCCAAGCATGTCCCTCTAGCCCACCAAAGCATGTTGTTGAGCTCAGTGAGAAATCATGGCCCTGTGCATGTTTTCCCACCGAATCCATGCCCAGAACCTGTGAGGACTTGACCATTTTTTGCTGCCTGTCTTTTAGGGGAGGAGGCAGCAGAAGAAAACAGGTAGGTACTCTTCACTGCATCAGGGAGGGCTGAGAGGATGTCCACCAGCTACTCTTCAGGCCAGTCACCAACAACGTACTCTCAGGATTTTATTCACACCATGTTGGAAGACCCAAGAGCTTGTATGGCACCATTTTGGGACACAAATTCACGAAAACTTTCCCGAGAACTGACGAGATACACACTCACTCTACAAAATATGGCTGAAAGCTTAAAAGAGGTTGGGATACCAAAATAATTGGCAATGATGAAGCATACTCAGAATAAAAAAAAGTATTTTGGATTCTATTCTGACAAAAGATCAAGGTGGTAATGACTCTAATGAGGTAGAAACATCTAGGAAGTCACTGAGATAGGCTCCAAATGGATCAATAGCATGTAAGGCAGACCATATGCCCTGCCAGAATAAAAACATACGCTTTAAAGGACAAATGACTCATGAAGAATTGGTTAAGCGGGATGCATTGTGTGCAGGTACAGAAGTGCAGGACGCTGCTACTACAAGCAACTGTCTGGGGAGAGATCACAGCCCAGTATCATCTATACATGGGGAAAAAAAAGAGGAAAAAAAATAGCAAAGTTGTGGGTGGCAGAATTGTGATCCAGTTTCTGAGTGTATTAAAATAGAAAATGCTATATTCCAGGAACTCTTCACATTCACAGAAATAATATTTCCATTAATCTGCACTTGATTACAGTGACTGTTTTCATAACAAGAATAGATGCATCTCTGATGTGACACGTAGCACAAAAAATAAAAGATTCAGCCTTAAAGCACACACAGCTAAAGATGCAGGACAAATTTTGGAGAGAACTACACTTCATCCATGATGACAAACGGAAAGTTAACAGTGACAGACTGGAAAGCAGCCAGATCAAGACCAACCAATGTCCATAGCTCATCTTTAAAGATAAGAGATGGCATCAGAATTTAAGGTATGAATGGATCATAGCTGACTCAGTACAGAGCAACAGTTCAGTAAATATACCTGTACTAGTCACTTGGTTTCTTTGTACAAGATAAAAGAAAAAAGGAATCAAAACCCTCAAATTATAGAGACAACTCATGAGGCAAAAATGAGTTTTTTCTGTTCCAAGCCAGCCAGAGATCACCACCAGGAAATCCAGCCTTCCACACCCTCCCACTAGGAAGCAGACACACAAGTTATTTTGGATGCACTTCGTTTTTCAAATGATCCTCACAAAGATTTCACAATCATTGTGAAACAGACATGAAACGCTGGGCATCAGGTAACGGTAAATCCTACCTGTTGTATCATAGAGCTGGAAGACAGGAATAGGGCAGATTCACACGGCTCCCTTGGGTTTGGCGTGCACAGACCCATGGCAGACGCACATGGCCCTGTAGGCTGCCACGCTGCCAGCACTCTGGGAGGCGAGGGAGGCTGGGAGACCTAAAACCTGAAGCAGCTGCTTCAGGATGAGGCATGTAGCTCTGCAGGCTTCTCTGACCATACTGAGCCAGCTCTCACGTAGCCACGTATAGCTCACACATAGGGAGCATTGCAAGTACCAGTCTGCATATCTGAATTCCCTGAAATGAGATTCATCAGTGTAATCATAGGTGTCCAAATGCCATTTTTAGCCATCTTAATGCATCCAAGACATCTGCATGGCACTGCAGACATTGCACGGGCAATGCAAGGCTGGGGGGATCCCCTGGGCTCTCGAAGGCAGCACCAGAAACCTACAGTGACACAAATGAACCCCCCCTCTCCAGCATCTTCTTTGTACACCCACCAGGCACCATCCTTCACTATGTGTTCAATACAGTGCAACTCATTTGTGATAGGAATCTTTCTTTTGACCAAAAAAACCCTGCAAAATCTCAAGTGACACAATGAAAAGGTATGTTTATTCCCAGATGGGAATAAACTGTCCCTCAGTCAAGGCCACCCCATCCAAACAAGTCGCTTCCCAACCAGGCCTTCTCAGACAATCCTTAGATAGACTTGGGAAGGTGGCTGCAAGAGCTGAACCTTCCAACCTCATTTTATGGGATAAACAAGTCATTTTAATGCCTCTGACAACGCCATGCCTCATTGAGTGTGTGAGCAGCATCCTGTCCCTGGCACTTACAGGCAGAGCTCCAAGGCACCACAGGTTCATGATTTGTTTATGGTACTTTGAAGGACTGAGCTTGGTGCTACAGAGGTCCTGTTTATATTTCAGCTGGTTTGGAGGCCAACATGTAACACGGAGGTTTTTAATGCCCCTTCTGATAGAGCAAGCTGCCCAAGGCTCTTGCAAGGGGAAGGCCTGCACTTGCATTTACCCTGACCACGCTATTACTAACTTCAGAGGGTTTATAGAGGAAATGACTGTCTCTGAGAGACGAAAAACCCATGAGCAAACTGTGCTGGTCCAATTAATCAGGAGTACCCTGCTCTACCTGTGATTTCTGAGTTAGACCCTAGGAAAAAGTGATAGTTTATCTGTATGCAAATACGCTCACAGCTTCACTCCACTTTTTTCTCTGTAAGAATTCTCCATCCTACAGTGCAGTTATTTGCAAACTAGCTTAAAGGGCTCATTCACTGCCAAAGCCTACTTATATGAGAAGAAAAAAGGTTTCTTTGCTCTTGACAAAAGAAATATATTTAACTCTGGATGACAATGCATGATTTTTGTGCTAAGCAAGGTGACTCAGTGCCCTCTGATAAGACTTTCAGCTCCAGAGGGTGCAAGCGTCACATGATGGCGAGGACTGCTGGACTGGCCTGTAGTTAAAGGAAAACCTCAAGTGACATACCCACGGTGGGATAGGAGGAGGATGATGGGATGTGTCTTCAGAGGAGGAAGTATGTGGGGGCAATTTTGGGGCAGGTGTACCCTTATTACAGTTGCACCCTACAGCAGCTCGCAATAAGCAAACACAGATCATGGTGGGCTTTCCACGGTCTACCTGCAGTGCCATGACCCAGTCCAGCATGGCCAGCTGCAGTGGGGACCTGGAAAAAAGCATTTTGCTTCTCTAGAAATCGTTCTTGTTCACCATGCAAAGTCTTCAGTATATGATAATTAGCAGCTGCCACTGGTTATGCTGCTTCTAGAAAGGACCATCTTCCATCTGCTGCTAAAGTGAGGCCAAAATTCCTATCACCTCGTAAAGCCAATGCTCCTTCAGCTATTTAGGCAACCAGTATCACAATACTGCCAAGGTTGCTCCTGGGGTGACGTTCCCTCTTTCATCTCCCCCAGCAGCAGCTTGGGACACTTGCGTGGCATGAAGGCATCAGTGCTAAAAGGACCCAGGGACAGGGGTGACATGTCGGGTCCCAAAGTGTGCATGAAGCAAGTAAACTGGGTAGTGGTGTAAACAATGGAACAGCTTTTTAAGCAAACAGCAACGGTTTTGGGGACAGACAAAAAACCCCTACAGTGCTGCCACAGGCGTGCAGTGCTGCTGTGCAGTGCACCTCTCAGAAATGCTCTGATAGGATGCTTGAAATTAGATTGATGACTAATCAATCCAAGTGGCTGGACTATCATAGGTAAAACCAAACAGTAAGATAGACCTTTTTTTTGCATTCTTTCATTTTAACTACCAAAGGTACCATTTGAAACATAGAGAAGGAACATTTAACATGACAGTCTCTCTCTAAAGACAACTAGTTTACAGTCAAGACAGTAAAATATTGACAGCTGCTGATAAATATATACATTTTTTTGCCAGTAACAGATAATTTGTAACAGCTTAATACAGTGTTTTTTGTGATGACTAAGATTGTTGCCTTCATAGCAGTAAACACACCCGTACTGCTTCAGGAGAGATAATTGCTAGGCATTATATAATTTCATATGTAATAATTTCTTCCTCCCTCCCTAGAACAGAAATAATTCATAGGTAAGTGTATTACTGGGTTATACCAAGGGGTCCTAGCTAGTGTTACATGATAAAGCATTCAGAGACTGCAACTACCCTGAAATGCAGTTTAAATCATGTTAAGACCACCACTGTACCTCGAAGGAAGGAAAAACATTTGCCGCCTTCTGTACTATAGAGAAGATTTACATTTAAAGAAACTACTGCTTGAGTTCAAAACTTCCAGGCAATCTCCAGTCTGTTTCTTTGTCACAGTATCTGATATCACTGGAAGTTTCAGCACATACATTTCCCAGTAACTACGATACATTTAGAAGATCTTTTAAGGGCAGAGCTCACCACCACAGCGTGCAACGCGGGGCCATGGAGCCGCAGAGCTTCTGGCCAAAGAACACCATTTGCTTAGGTCGCAAGCAATGCTCATTAGCACTTGCAAAGTCCTGTGTATGTTTACAGGGTTCAAAAATCATTTGGATTAATAAAATCCAAATCAACTCCCGCACATGGCAGTGCAAAGCACAACTGGGTCGCTAGATCTCCAGATTCCTAAGTCATTATAAGTGCATGTTTAAGGGATTAAGTAGCGCTATCTAAAGATTCAAAAGTATTTTAAATGCTGAGATATTTATCAGGTCAAATATATATCTCTCTCTCAATTGTTTTCAGTGATGGATTAAACACATACAAAATCTTTCCCTAATGTAGCTTCAGCTACTGTTCAAAATGAGGTAGTCTAACAAATGTATTTAGGACAATGAAAAAAAAATCCATGTGTGGAAATGGGACCAAAGGCTTTATTCAGAATCCTTTGAAGAAATGCCTCCTGTGTTTTTTAATCAGCAGTGTGCTGGTACGAGTGCTGCATGTTCATAAAGCTATATTAGTACGCCCAATCCCTCTGGCATTGGATAGGTTAAGCAATTGCTGGTATTAAATTAGCACACTGATTTCCACTGGTAAGAAAGTTCCTGAGTCTTAAATTACAGATAAACTATTCCAACAGAGCCAAGGAGAAAATGAATAAATGTACTCTTACAAAAAAAACCAAAAAAGTAAACACGTCTGAGCAATTGCAAAGATATGATGTATAGACCAGCTGAATAATGATTAAAATATTTTTAAACCAAATAGATAAGTATGTGTTTATTCAATGCAGCTGAGCTGAGCTGACTGTGTTTCAGCAAACAGCATATAGCTAAGGAGGAGGCTGAAGATTTTAATGTACTCACTACTGCACAATAATTAAGGAGAAATATATTTGCTGCAATTGCAGCTCATGCTGGGCAACTTCTCCTACAACCTCATTTTAGAGCTACTTCTATTTTTACTTTATTGGTTGGTAAAGTAAGCTTGGTTGGAGCAAGCAGAATATGCCAGCTCTTCTTTTTTAAAATGCTCTGGTTTTCTTCACTAATCCATCACTAAAAGGTACAAACAAATTTACTCTGAATACAGCTTAAAGAGAACTTGGATGCTCACCTCCATTTATAGAAAGTTTTGAAGGTGACAGGGAAGGGGGTAAAACACATTTAAAAGTGTCATGCCCTCAACCTGTGAGAGACCAGAGCCTGTAGGAGTTCAGAAGGGCTAAAGCCATACCAAGAGCAGCCAGCACATAAATACAAGAGGCATTACTACATCTCACCCTTTGCAAGAAAAAGGATCACTTCCTGGGGGCAGTCCAGATTTTTTAGTGATGCTACATGGTACATTTCATTAATGAAAGGCTTGCACGTAGTGCGTTTGCCAAGGAAGAGCATTCTTCACAGGAACACAGGGCCTGGCCAGGGAGTTGTAGTCTCGGGTCCTCTTCCTGGCTCTGCTGTTTCCTTGATGGGTAGCCTTAGGCAAGTCATGTCAGTTCTGAAAGGTTTAATTTCCCTGTCTTTGTAGGGGATCGATGATTGACTTCCATAATGAAAAGTTTTACAAAGTGGGATTTATATTAGCTCTCTGTAACTAGTTCAGGTCTGGGAACCACACTCAGACAAAGTAGAAGTAGTCCAAAGATGAGGAATAGAAAATTATCAGAGGTCTTTGAAAGTATGGCCTGGGAAAAAGCTGAAGCACTTGGATTGATTCATTTCTGCAGAAGGGAAATGAGATGAGACATGACAACAGTCTTCAAATAGGTATTGGGCAGAAACAATTCTCTGCATCCTTTGCAGATAGAACAAGAGAAACAGGTATAAACTCCTGCGAGACAAATATAGGTTAGACATCATTAATTATTTTCAAAAAGTAAAAAAGGAATAAGCTTCCTAGGCAAGCTCCATCTTTTAAACATGTTATAAACAACAGTAGAGAAAAATCTGCCCCAAATCATGGAGGTATAGCTGATCATGCTTCAGGACAAGGACATCTCATCATGCTGCCCTGTTTTCAATGATCCTATGTCTCTGATCTCCCTGAGAAAGCTTTATGAAATGTCTTACATATATTCATTATAATTTCTTAATTGAAAAATTATCTGTTATCAAATATGGTCCTTTCTGGCTGCATTCTGGCTAGATAGACTTTTACTTGTGCACCAGAATATAATACATATTAGGACCACGTTTCTAGTTCCATGTTTTGTGGTCCATATGAAAGCGCCTTTAATGTCTAACTTCCCTCTTTGCTATTCTTTGATTAGCTTGTTCTAATTCTCCCGCAGTTCACATGACACAGTTCTCTCTTTTCCCTACCCAGTGTTAACAGGGAGGCAGCTCGGCTGCTGGTTTTGTAAAAAAGTCACCCACGGGATTAACTGAGCTCCACGAAACTACTTCATAAATTTGAATCCTTTGATATGATAAATGCCAAAGACAACTTTACAGAGATGAAGGACTATATGTAGTTCACTGCTGAGGCACTTCCATGCAAGTTTTCCCTCAGCTCAGGAAGTCTGGAGGGGACATGGTTGCGTCACATAAAGGCACAAATGTTCCTGAAACTTTTCCCAAGGAAGCAGAGCTTCATTCCATTGGAGATGAGCACGAGTGGCTAAATGTGACATTTGTGTCAAGACACTTCAAACATGGTCCTGAAGCATTATCATGCTCCCCCCGACATGGTTTAGGGAAACCATCTCTTCCAGCTCATCGTTCCCACAGCTGGTGGTCATTTTCTCTGTTGTACTCCCAGGAAGCTCCCGGGTCTCTCAGACTGACCATCCTGGAACAGAGCAGGTCCAGAGGTCTGGAGGCACGTGGTCTCCAAATACCCCACATAAAATATCCCTTCTTCCAATATGCTTCGAGATGGCTCATGTAAGAAATGTGGCACATACACACATTCCTCACTTCTGCTTTCCGCAAGGCAGTGATAGCAACACTTGCCTGCCACCCAACAGTTTTCTGAAAGAAAACCAATTGATGTACACAATATTCACCAACACCTTTCAATAGAGACTTCTTTAGAAGTATCAATATATTAACCTGCACTTAGAGCCAATAAATTGACTGAACAGGTTGTCCACTGAAAATAAAGGTTTCTGTGTCTAGCCATACCATGCGACACAGCAAGAATGAAATCTGTCACCACACTCCATCACGTCAACCAATGAAGTGCAGGGCAATTTCTACAGAATCAGTGGAGCTGGCACTAACAACACCATGCGGAGAAGCTCTTCCATATTTCAGATAACAGGAGTTCTTTATGCAGCTGTAAAAAAAGTTACCCTTCAAGTGGCTACTAATCTATTGTGGTGTTTTTTTTTTTTTTTAACAAAAGTGAGATATTTGCAAATGTAGGTTGTTTATTATCTGCTATTGCTGGAGTTCCCACTTGCAATCACAGCAGAAACACCTTGTTCCCAAGTCCCCTGAATGATATGGATTCCCAGCTGGTGCTACAGCATGGTCTGCTGGAGACCTCTCCTTCTAACGTATATGGCACTGAGTAGTCCCCATGAAGCCAATTAAAGAAATTTTTCATGTTAATGTGAGTGCAAGCGATCCTTAAGCCCTTAATTACTCCCTGTATTTTTACTGTTTAATTCCTATGCACCACTCTGAGATCTTAGAGAGTCTGCCTTGAAACCCCGTGCTGCAAACCACCATGGCTCATGAACAGCTTAGGACTCCTGGTGTGGGGTGGGTGCCAGGGCCACCCCGGCTAAGCCATCCCTTCCCATCTCTCAGTGCCCGCAGATTGCTCTGAAACTTTTTATACCCTTTTATCCATTTCTTTGGAATCACTAGCAGAAAAATTGCTTAATCTCCAGCACAATACTGCAAAGATAGAAGGAAAGTGTAACACTTAAAGCCCCCCAGCCCTTACCAGATGAACAGTAATTCATATAAGGTGATTTGTTACCATATCTTTGCTAAAATGTTGCCAGACTTGAATAATTTGAAATCTGCTAAGCAGAATTTAGATAGCTGAGCAACAAAAGTCCAATGTCAACTGTGGTTTATTTATCTCCAGGTCTGCAAGCTAATGCTAAAGAGAAATTGAATTTAAATAAAATTATTCCAAGCATAACCAAAATGCTGTAAATAACACATCATTTGATAGGCAGGAATATACAGTACATACTGCAGGACATAAAACACACTAAGTGCTGTAGCAGCCTAGCTTTCAGGGGTTTATTTTACAGCACTATGCTTCTACACCTCAGCTCTTACTCTCGAGGCACATCTGTATTAATATTATCAGGTCCAATACCAAGCCAACGACAGGGATCAAGAAAGTTGAGAGCGTTCGGCTCACAGCTGCACTCCTGCTTGCAGCAGGACCCCCAGCTTCAGAGCACTGCGGCTGCGCAAGACGAAACGTCAGAAGATACCAGCAGCCAGCGAGCACGGCTCCTCACCCCCCAAAACCACAGGCAGAGGAATCACGTCGGTGGCATCAGCGGTTTGTTAGCCACAGGCAGAATTTATGCACGCTCAGAGACTGTGGGGCTAATTTGATTGAGCAAGTTATCCACCACAATCGGTTCGTTCAGCTCTAGCTGCCAATGTGAGATGCCAGCACACCTAGCCTAGCTCCAAGGTGAACCAGAGCGTTATTTCAAGCAGTGGGAGGATCCTGTGATGGAGAGAGAAGCTGCAAAAACTTCAGAAGGCTGAGTTTGGAGAAAGTCCTGACATCTTTACAGTCCACCTGGCTGAAAACATTTAAAAACTCCAGTGGAGCTTACTTTCCCCCAAAACTTCCCTCTAAAATGCCTTTATAATTAGGTAAAGTTTCAAGCTAGCATGCAGTAGTTTCCCGGAAGCATTATCAAAGCTAATGACATATACATTTAATTAGTTAATTACAAACCGCAAATGAGCAGGGTGAAGCTTTGTGCCTGCTGTAGTGGAGGCAAATGTTATCACGATTCTTATTTAGTGCCAGTCTTCCAAATCACGTGCATCACTGGGAGTGTGCACGGTGCCATGCAAGTGATGGACAGCACCAATAAGACAGGGAGTCCCTTGTCTAAAGGCATGAGACAAACCAGCAAAACAGAGATCGTGCACAGGCATTTTGGAATGAAACACTAGTCAAATGACCGCGTTTTTAAAACTGTTAAAATAGGGAACATAGCATGTTTTAGCAGCATGATTACTCCAAGTATACGGCCATATGGGATGGGGAGAAGTCATAAATGGATGACTGCACAGATCAGAGGATGACTGTTGATGATCACAGAGAAAAAGTGGATGAAGGAGAGGCTCTGTGCAGACAGGTATCAGGATACGAGAAGCATTAAGAAGGGAAGCTAGTGCCTAATCATTCTTCTCATATAGAAATATTTCTTATGTGGAAACAATAATAGTAGTTAGGAAAACAGCACCTCCATCAATAGCGATTAAATCTCTATTGCCCAAGTCAGAAGTGTGTAAATACAAACGAGAGGCATTTACCCACTATTACCGCATGGCTTCTGCCACGTCAAGCTGCTAGAGAAAATTGTTCTCCCGCGGGCCAAGGACTTGTGATGTTTTGTCCTCACCCTCACCAGGGCTGGGCATGACCATGCTGCTTTGCTTCACCTCTGCCCAGACGGCGATGGACGAGCACTTCCCACAGCCCCCAGTTAAGGGCAGAAACCAGCTTATGACAGCTGGTGAGACACCAGTTAGGGAAAGGTTTGCCATCTATCCAAACCAATTAAAAAACACCCCAAAATTACATCATTACAAAACTGTGGGCTTCATGAAAAAGCCAATCTGTTTTAAAATATACCAATCATCTTTGATGTTTTAGTCTAGTTTTACTAGTTTTTTTAACATGATAGCTGACAAGCCCTTAAGTGGGGAATACCAAATTAATCCTAGCTGCAAATTGTTCAGCCTAATGGTCCATATTTTAATTTTCCGACTGTGACTAATAGCAAGCTTATATCACTTAGTGAGCTGCTCAGAGGCTTTGTTCAATTAATCTGAATTTTTTATCTGCAGATACTTTTGATTTGCACAACAGGTAGATGACAGTAACGCTTTCCCCAAAGCTTCCCACCATCACAACTGAGCTCCAGTGCAGAATTGTTGGTAAGCCATGCATAATTCACTACGTTTCTTAGAGCAACTATCACTTTGCCAAAGGAGTGGGACTGACTTGTGCACATAAGAGAGAGTTTCTTAGCATCAGCTTTTTTCTTCTACATTTTCATGCATCTCACTTTCAGGTTTAAGCTTTTTTAAACTACATCTTAGACATTTTTAGAACTTACTAACTATTACTGTGTTTGGAAGGCATACAGAGACCATGATGCTACCTCTTATTCTTCTTACTTTCCCACACAGCTTGACAGTGTACAGGCCTGCTCTGTATCTAAATTTACAAGCTGTGACAAGTGATAAATATCCTAATTCTAAAAAGCTATTGTGTACCTCTGAGACAATTAAAATTCCTTAGATACCTAGATGCAGTACATAATACATTTAGTCAACATTAGAACATGATAGTGAAGGAACGTTTTATCCCAGGACACATCCAAGCATCTAAAAATAGGCCTTCAGTTTAAATAAAAGTTTTGTAATAAGTTCATTGGGAAATCCCCTTTCCTCAGATTATAAAAGTAATATCAATTCCTAGATCATCTCATGCTGTGCAGTAAGAACTCAGCAGAAGAGTTTATAAAAAGTGCCAAATAAATTATATATTCTTTTTTTTAGGAGAAGAATACTGGTTAAAAGTGATGCATTTTTAATTCTTTCATCTGACCCAAGAAAGTCATACCACACACTTCAGGGCATAGACTGAGCTCTGGCCCACCCTAACCCATACAGTTTAGCAGCAGGAGAAGAGAATACAAGGGTTTCCCAGGTTTGGTCATAAGATGTTTTGATCAAGACACGCTGTTTTATTCAAAACATATCATTCCTCACTCAGTTTTGCTTAGTTTTCTCTGGAGGTTGTACATACTTTTCCAGGAATGGCTGGCAGGACGACAGTATAACTGTAATGTGTGATAGAAAGGAAGTTAACTACTGATTAAATATAAATATTAAGCTATCATGGCACCTGAAATGTACGCTATTTTTGAGATGCAAAGCAGTGGTAGGAAACAACTAATTCTTTCGTTTACTGTATTCCTTCTCTACTTTTCGTGGTGAGGTAGAAGGGTGTCTCCCAATTCTTCTTTGCCAATTAGAAGCTATTTTCTTTCTTTGTGGTACTTTAATTAAGGAATATTACGGAATTTGTCTTCTTTGAGAAGGTTGCTTTAAAAAAGAAAACAAAAAGAGAAGACCAACATCATGTTCAGCTGGAGAAAGGTTCATGACATGCAAGAACTAACTGATCTGGGCTTATTTTGTGTCACCAAGGTCCGCTGTGCAGAGTTAGCGTTGCAGGTGGTTGCTGTAGTGGCATCAGTCCACCAGCCAGTCAGCGTAGGGATCATCTCCATTGCAAAGGTAGACAGCAACGTCTACCTTTTTACATAGAAACACACACTATGGAGCACCTAATAGCCCAATTCAAAGAGTGTGCACTAAAACAACACAGTAGCCTTATCCACACACAGCAGGAGATGTGCCCTGTTCTGAGACGGACCTCACCAACACGGAATCAGACGTCGAGGTTTGTATGGGAACGCTGCCAGCTATTCTGGCAAGGTCCAGTTCACATCTCTGTATCAGAGCACTTTATTCTCTCATCCTAAATGCTCATATTTCTGCGTAAGTATTTCTGACCGTGCAGCCTTCTATGGGCATAGTGATGGTAACTTAACCATATCAGCAGTCCATGAAGTTGGGAACAGCATAGATTAAAGACTTACACTGTGTAGCCCAGCTTAATTGACTCCTGGCCACAAGGAACAGAGTTCAACCTGAACAGCAGCAGCTTTCTCCTCCAACCACATCAACAGCAGAGCTGTACCCTTAAAGCTGCCACATGGGAGGCATGCTACCATTTCTCAGGCTCATGTCCAAGGGATTGAACGTTTGCTAGCTGCTGATGGTGGTATCACTGATGTCTAATGTGTCGATAGCCTACAGTTTGCGATAACTCTCACCTGGGAGGAAAATACTGTGCAATTGTTTCCATTTTATTCAGCTTAGTGTTGTTGGTTGGAGGATCTCAGTTTGTCTTTTTTCTGCCACTGCTGGTTTTACTTATTTCAGAGCTCAGTCAGCTTTCTTCTAGCATTTAAATTAACTTTGGAAATCCCAAATTGAAAGCCTGTGGTCTCGCACCTGACACAAGACAAAGAACCACAACATTTTGAGCTGTTTACAGCCTCATGTAATCTTGCCCAGGCCTCTAGAGACTGTCAAGCAGCAAGTCGGAAGGAAAGGCTGTTTAAGCTGCAATTTTTAAGTTCTTGGATCACAACTCACAGACTGAAAGCTGCAAAAGATGCTGTTTCTTCTTTTTATTGCTGATATTCTCAAGAGCACCTGGAAGACTTACATAAATGACCTCAATTTTAACCTGTTTGGACTAGATTAGAGTGATGGAAAAAATGTCATGGGTGAGATTCCAGCCCAACCTCTAGATGGGAAAAGTTTTTCCTCTATAAATAGTGCCACGCTTTTTTGGCTGTAACACTTCTCTCGCTACTAAATTAGAATTCACAAGTCTTCTGCAGGATTCATAATGGGATCAAAGATTAGAAACTTCTTTGAAGTTTGCCTGCCTTTGCTCCACTGTTAATACATACCTGCACTAATCCACTGTGGTTCTCCTAAACTAATCAGTCACTCTCCCTCCCAAAAGGGACAAGTACACAGGCTTTTTTCAAATCCCCATTTATTTGTGTTCATTATCCACACTTCATTTTGCAAGGGCATAACGTTTTGTTAATTGATTTTTCAGGTACTGTAAAGAGGCCAGCTCTGTTTTCTGAAACCTTTTGGTCTAAATGCGATTTGCCAGTAATATTTACCGTACTTATAACTTTGGTCCTGTTTATTGCTAGTAAGGCACACAGTGGATTGAACTGTGTGTGTAACAAATTCATAAAATTTCACCTTTGACAACAGCTATTAATAATATGATTGCAATGAGATCATCTCAGACTCATTTTTTTAATTTGGTCCTTCTTGAAAGATATTAAAGAAACACTGAGCCTCAAGGTTATTTGCCTCTTGTTTAGACCCTAATTGACCCTAAGCAGAAATTACACAAGGAAAATATAATTTCAAAAATCCTTTCAAAATTTCTATAATTTAAAACGGTGACATAGGTATTTCTTTGTCTCACTGTGACTCAAAATTGGCTCATAACTACCATACAAACTTCTATCTTTAAATTAATGCTTATTTTTTGCAAAAAGCTATCTTTGGAAAAAAGCCTATTATCATAGAGTTTGTAATTATTTTTGTCATTGACAGCAATTGGTTCAATTGGGCACCTGTTTGACTCATGGATTTTAAAGCCGGAGTCCCTCACTGTGCTCACAGGCTCTGACCTCACGGACAATACAAAATGTGGAATTGAACCAGATGCAGTATGCAGTGCTTTTTGGAGATGGATCTTTATGGATTTGAATGCATCTAGATTTCCACAAGCTTGAATTTCAGAGAGCACAAAAACTGTGGATGAAATCAATGAAATACCCAGGTGAGAGCTGTCTCCAGTGATAAGCCCCATAGTTAGACATCCAGAATTAACCCTTTCTAAATATTGATTTATGTACTGTAATGATAATGCAGGAGAGGGACAGGCTGAAGAGGAAAGTTTCTGATAAATCCTGCAAAGTCCTATTTCATTAGTGGGAGACTGTGAAGATTTTAACTGTGATTCTATTAGAAGGCAGATTAGTCCAGAATGGAGAAAAAAAAAAGAAAGAAGGAAAAAAAGAAAGAAAAAAAAATTTAAAAAGAAAAAGAAAAAGAGAAATGGAAGAGCTCTCACTTCTTCAAAGCTTTATTTCTTAATTTTAATTCAGGCTAAATTAAGAGATTAATCCATTCCGATGAATGCCCACAGGGTTCAGTTCTAAACGAGTATTTCCCCCCTCATCAGATAGAATAGGAAGATTAGAATATGAAAAGGAGACAATTTATAGTGAGTTTTCTGGTCTTCAGAGGGGTTTTAATTTGGATGTGACAGATACGTTCCAGCTGCTGCTTGCCTTTTCAAAAGGACATTTTAAGTGCTACTGTTCCGAGTGCTGTGCCTCCCCAGAAAGCCGTGTGCTGTGCTTGTCCCCGTTACAGGCTCCGGACTGACCATGGCTTTTCCCCAGACTTTGAAAGTTGCACTCCACCAGCAGCTCTCTTCCAACCCAGGCTGCAGAGCGGACCAGCCTCCTGTCCCCCTCATGTCCCTATCGGAGGGGACGCCCTTCAGGCTCCGGGAAGACTAGATGCTTTAGAAAATGGGATTTAAAGACTGAAAAAATAGTTATTTTAGAAATGGCTTTGCTGATTTCTTTGTATCCCTCTATGAAATGAATGAAGTCCATTATACTGCAATAAAAAAGTAGTCACGATCTCCTATCGACCAGGGCAGAACAAAAACAGCCACAGGATATCTTTAAAATAAAGAAGGGGCTGATGAAACAGCCCAGTACAGGGGTACCTAAGCAGGCTGCCACAGTAGCTACATTCACAAGACTGATCATTGAATCAACACCTCCCCACAGAGTCAAAGGAGAGAAATGGGTGCCTGTGATGGGAATAACCTACGTGGGGTGATGCACTGCCTTCTCCACTGAAACTGGTGTCCGGCAGCCTAGTGTGCGAGTGGTTTGAACTGCTTTTTACCCTCTGCAGATTAAACACTAAGAGTCACAGTGACTAAATTAGGCACTCGTAATCAGTCAAATAATCCTGTGTGGAAATGGGCCAGGAAAGAGGATTTGTCACTATCCATTTCTTCCTTGTCTCCCCATTACCCAATACCTGCAAAAACATTTGTACTCTCCCACCCCATTTTACGGACTGGAAAAGTGAGGTGGATAATTTAAGTCTCTCTTAAAAAGCCAGACAGAAATAAGCGCCAAAAACTGGAACTGGAGTGCCAGGTCTGAGCCAGGACAATTTTAGCACACAGACACAGAATCTCCCAGACCAGCCTTCTTACACCTAAAAATGCAGATTTTATATGGCATTTTACAACAATAACAAACATGATGATTAAGCACTCTGTTGAAGTTGAGCTGGCACAAATGCTTGGCAAAATTCTTTCAACTGTTCTTTGCTCATAAAAAGTGGACTTTGCAGAATTGAGGGTTTCATGGATTCTTTTCAGTTTTGACAAACTTCAGCTCAGTAAATTTGCAACCCCTCCAAATGTTTCAGGTTGGCATCTTCATATAAAAGCAGTTCTGCATTTCCAAACCAGCTTGATCTTCCTGCCTCTACTTACTCATTGCAGGGAGTGGTACGGACCTTCCCAGGGTGGTACGGCTTCCCTCTTCTATGTGCTCAGACGGGCAGGGGAAGATGTAACAGTGTAGACAGTAAAAACATTATCTAAGCTATTAAAATATTATCACATTTAAAATACTATCACAAGTACTGTATCTAAAACCCACTGAAATTAATGGACAACTTATACTTCATCGCTGCTGTTTCAATCTCTGCAAACAAAGAGAAACCACTCTGCCTACACCTCCAAGTCACTCTTTGAAGGTTTTTTCTTCCCAGCTGTAACAACTAGAGTATGAAAATGCTGAGAGCCGAAAGGCAGCTAAAATGTCTTTTCAGCCCTTGCTCTTCCTGGCTGACATACTGCACTTTTCCAGATGCTTTGCCCCACAAAGCTGAAAATCTTAATTTGATACTGTTCTATTTTAGTCCTATTCAGAGTGAAGTGATGGCATAACGTGATTCTTCCATCAAAATATTAATATCAGAATAAGATCAGAAGGAAAAAAATTGAATTTGTTATGTAGAAAAATGAACAGAAAATCAGTCACAGAAATATGACTGGAATGTATTTTCATATAGGAAAGTCTTTGTATTTACATACTTATGTATTTAAGAACAATTGGTGTATCTGTCCACAACGCCACAGTTTTGAATGTTGTACCTTTTTTGGAGGGAATTAGCCATCTATTCAAGGCTTCTGTGCTCACTTTAATTTCCCCATTTCTCCCACCTGAATCAGACACTTTGACATCTTTGCTTATTAGAATGAAAATTCAACATTTAGAAAGGCCAAGCAACACAAGGTCAAAAACCAGCACGAAATCTGTACGTTGAAGAAGGGATTGTGGAAGTTTACACAAAGCATACCGTTTCATATTTCTATAATTTTAAACAAAACAATAGCTGTCATGAGATACTAATGCAAGTTTTGAAATATTCATCACCATTTTCTTGCTATGTCTGAAAAGAAATTGCTTCAGCACTCAGAGCTGTTGCTAGATATTGAATAGCATTATGTCTTCAAGTCTAGCACCTTGCCAGAGAAGAATTGCCTCTAACCCCATGCTATTATTCTATTTTAAGAATCTTAAGCAACAGGGATTTCATCACCTGAGTTGGAAGATTATTTAACAGACTAGTAGACCTTATGATTACGAAGTATCGAAGTATTTCCCAATATTATACCTACATTCTTCCATTTCCTAAACTCATAGCAGTTATCATATCTCAACTCATTCTAAACAATCCGTCTTTCTTCCGATGTTCCACATATCAAACTGTTTCACAGTGCTTAATGAAGTGTTTCCCATGTGGTGCTTACAGCACATTAGAGTCTATTCTGATGAAGTACAGAAAACTAATTTTGTGAGCAGGATGTTCAGCCGATCACTAGAAATATAGACACAAACAATGAGAGAACTCTATGCCCCTTAAACTGGTAAAACAGAAACTACAGCCTGGGCACCGTGTTACCGCATTGCAGAATCAGAAGATAATATTGGGAACCACATCCCACAGCTGTGGGCCTTTGGTGTACAATGTGAACCTCTTAAGCAAATTTTATTGGGGCAGAAACAGGAGAAGCTTCAATATAGTGTATTTAAAATTCCAAGGGAAAATAAGTGAAGTTAGGTATTCTGTTATAAGTTAGCTATTTAGGAGTTTTTTCTTTAAGTTGACATAATTGTTTCACTCCATACCAAATCATACTGGTTTCAACCTCAACATGTCCTTGCTAGTCATTCACTTTTTCTCATGCTCCTCTTAGATTGAAGTATCTGAATTTTTCAATTCTAGGGAATTTAGGGTGTAAACAAACTTGGCAAGTTTTTTGACATACAAAAAACCCTCTGTCTAAATAAAGAATAACAGTTTAGAATATTATGCATTTTTAAACCTCAAAAGTAGTGGGCCAGAGCTGAGAGTAACCTTGAGCTTTTCAGGTAATCTTGAACAAAAATATTACTGGAAAAACCTATCTATCTGTGGCATGGAACAAATCTGTGGAGGGCTGATAGAAGAATCTGGAGCTGAGTCTCAGCCTGGGGTTTCCCAGCTGTCCCACGGGTGTCAGGCCATGTGGCTTTGCCCCAGCAGAAGACCTGCACTGTGGTATAGAGCTGCTTTGATGTGGGAAGCCATGGGATGGGAGGTGTGAAAGTGGCAGGGAGAGCTACACGCTCTGCACTGAGCAGAGAGGAACACTAGTAGCAACAAAGGATGGACCCCCTCTACTTCCATTGGTACAGCAAGCTCTCACTGCCTCCGCTTCTCTGAGCTGTTTTATTCAAACACAACTGCTCTTGTACGCCGTATTGAACAAAGAGCTCACCCTGAGCCATTTTAACCATTTCATTTTGAACACGGCAGGACAGCCAGTGGTTAGCCGTGGTGAGCTCCCCTGATCCATCCTAAGACCCAGCTTTGAAATGGAGTGGTCTTTGGCTTCTGTCATTGCATCCCACCTACTTCAGCAAGGTGAGAAGCTGCCTCACGTGCCACCATCATGAATGAGCTTCACAGACCCTGGCTCCCCTGTGTGCAAACTGCAAGTTACACATAAGCACCAAAAAGTGGATTTTAAATGGCCAAAACAGACTAGTGACCCTGGCTTGCAGGTCAGTTCCCTGCCACAGAAGCTGGTGAGATGCTGCACAGTTTGAATGCCAGAGCTGTCCCTCCAGCCTCAGCACACAATTGGGCAGGACCCCGTAGGAGCAGAGCCTCATTACAACTGATCCTGATTAGCAGCTGATGGCACGGCTGTCACAGTTGGCGTGTTATCGGCAAACAGCAGCCTGGCTTATACCCACACTCCAGGGACGGGACTCCAGAAAAGACCAGAGGACAAGCAGGCAAGTGCTGCACGGCCTGCCCTGCCCCTACCACGGGAAAAGAGCACAGTCCCACCGCTGCAAATCCATTTAATTGAGTCAATCAGAATATGCGAGCTATTGCCAGGAAGTCAGCCGAGGAGCATAGCACAGGCTCTGTGCACATCCAGGCTTACTGCTTTCAGAGAGGTCACGGGAAGGGGAGAAATCTGATGAAGAACAAAGCTGCCACATCGCAGCTCCATTAACAAACTTCCCCGCATCACAAACATCACGTCTTCTTACTCTAAACAAGTGGGGTTTTACTCTCTAAACAGTATTTAATTGGTATTAATATGCCAAAATGAGACACTAGTTGGGATTTCTGAAAAGAAATGTAACCATCAGGGGTTTGGGAAGAGCTAGCACCACAAGACATCTGGCAGGGGAGAGAAAAGCAAGAACAGGATCTCACTACGACCCCTTCAAGAATCACTGTTTCCCCTAAAACACTCTGCCCCTAAAATAAACCTGCGTCTTCCTCTCACCCAGCCATAGTCATCTGCTTTTTAGCAACTTACAATACATCATGATTTTTTTAATGGTAGATACAAGATCTTGAGGTGAGCCCCTCCATTTACAACAGTAGCAGCCCCTCTATTTATAACATATGCACACTTGTAAGATGTTTTCAATTACTTCTGTCTCCCTGACATGCAGAGATGCTGCTTAAATAGGAAATTGTGTTATCATGTATGTTTAAAGATTTCTAAAGCTAGATCATTTTGCATTTTCTACCCTACTGAGCTAGGAAATTAACAGTAAAACTTTATCCTGCCCTCTAGGAAGCCTGATTTAGTCAAAGACATGATCTCAGGTAGTAACTACAGAATCAGCTATTTATTTAATTTAAATAAAACCATTCTTCCAGTAGACAGTGAAGGGAAGAAATAATATGTCATGCTAAGATTCCTGAGCCAGTACTTCTCCCCTACATCCACTCTTGGGGTTACTTTCTGTGCACAATGCACTGCTGAACTGTGTTAAATAAGCTGCGGTAGAATGGAAAGCAACTAATTTGTGCTCCCGGGGTGTTGGGCAACTAATTTAACTCTTGCTGGCACATAGACTATAAATAGAAAAAGATGATAGAGTTTCACACTGATAACACCTCTATGAAAGTTAATAATTCAACAGTAAGGAAACAATTTTTTCTTCCTACCTATCTGCCCTATAAGGAGTGATGAACAGGAGTTGTGTTGCCTTTAATCCAAAGAAAGCAGGTGACGTTAGGTGTCTTCTCGTGTGATGACTTAGCCGAGGGCTGACACCCTAAGCACAGGGCGTGCCCTCACCCGCTTGGCAACACACCTTCTCCTTCTCTCACCCCAGTCCAAGAGGAAGCATTATTCATTTGGAATTAAAGACAAATGAAAGACTTCTGGGCTGGACAGCTGTGCATGTCACAGGAACCACACCAGAGAGATGACCTTCGGGAGGGGCTCATTCTCTTGCTCTCCCATGGAGGTGGAGGAAAACTAGACAACTGCTTAGATGAACTATCTAACTTGTCAGCAAGAGCAGAAGTGATAGGTCCTATTTTTCATCAGGTGACAGGCTGAGCTCATCTCTACACGAATTTGTGCAAGCAGAACACTTCCCCTGAGTAATTTTCGTATCCGTCAGAAACATTCTTGCAACATGCACAAGTTGGTCACAACATCCTAATCTCAACATTTAAGAGGGTTACCGTCATCAACCAAGTGAGCTGGAACAAAATGTATGTGCCAAATACTTCCACATCCTTCCGGTGACTGGAATACGGTTTCAGTTTTTATGGGCTTAATCTACAAATATAATATAAAAATACACCAGAATATATAAATGAAATCAACTTCTTTTAAGACAAATGACGAGTCAGATTTAACTTTCTGGGTCTGAGATTACTAATGCTTCTTCCACAGTTTTTTGAATGGAAATCAATTGACTCAATTGCACAGTTTGGACTATTTTCCTTTTAGAGAATTCTCAATTTTATGAACCTGTATGCATCCACTGTTTCAAGGATAATGCTGTACCTACAGATGTTTTTTTTTTTCAGATTCACACCTGAAATTGCTAGACCACAACATTTCTTGCAGAGACGTAGCTTAGATCTAATCATTAATCAGGTAATTCTGTCTCTAACCAAGGCTTTATGTAACCACATACAAAAAAATTACAACGCCAGATAAAAGGAAAAGCTTTCCGAAGGCATGAATGTAGGGTAAAAGCACAAAGCAACAGAGATTGACTACCCTCAAAGTAAAGTGTATTAGGAAATAAACAGAAATAAGTGATCAGGCCAACAGTAAAACAAGATACAAGTGCATATTTGGGGGCACTGGAAAATTTAGAAGTCCCTGGACACATTAGTCTTTGGCATTTCAATTACCCCATATAAAAAGGGAAAGAGAAAATCCTTAGGGTTTTTAACTATTTTAATTTTATTTATTTTAATTCATTTCAAATGAAAACAAACACTGAAAGATTTAGGAGCCTGCAGCATCTTGTCTCCTCTGGTGCTTCACATCACCTGGTCCCCCTGTCTGCACCCCTCCCAGGCTGACACCACTGCTTTGATATTGACACAGTTCAGGCTCAATCCAGTCTTCAAAGAAAAACGGGCATGAAAATCCCTCAATCCCCCTTTCCGCTCCGAGCCCAGGGCATGTGCACACTTCCCAAGGACTGCACAATCAAGTGAGTATTATTTTGTACTTAATAAAATTAACAATCTTTACAGAAAATAGGATTTGAAATGACATTTCAGCCACGGGATCCTTCCAAGTCTGGTAGATGAGACAACAACTACGATATCAGTTCTGATCCCTTTCATATCACTGGCATTATTTGATTAATTTTCTAAACTAAGTTTATTACAGTGCATATTAAGAGGCAGAAGAAAAGCAGATGTTGCTTGTTTTAGATATTCTTTGTCCTAAGCTGTTCTACATGCCTGCAATGTACTTACCAAACACAGTTTACCATGATTGTTTACTTACTTCAGCTTGTAAGAAGGGATATTCTAAGTAAAAACAAAACACAAAAATGCCTCAGGTTCACTTTTAATGTGATTTTCTCTGCAGCAGGGAAACCAGCCCCTTCTATATGCAATGTACATTCAGCACCTATTCATTTATTATTAATAATATTTTTTTAAATTACACTGGGAAATCAAGATACCAAACCTACAACTCAGTGGCACAGAAGAGATTAGCGAGTGCTGCACAGATTACATTGGTCCTAAATCAGACACAAACTCCAGTCTGGACAATTCTGGAATACATCTATTTAATATCCCTCCAGAAAGAGGGACACTTTTTGGACTTACGGTTGGTTGTCCTGCTTTGATCACTCTGAGCACTGTCGTTTGACTGGTTGCTGGAGACAGAGGATACGCTTGAGCTCCTGACAAAACCAAATGCGGCCAGCTTAGCTCCTGGCAACCGCGAATAACCTGGAGGACGAAGTCCAGACTGGCAGGGCTTGGGGAGATTTGATTTTGCAGCACTTGGACATGAGCCTTTCTTAAGATCAACTGAAAGAAGGAAAAAGAAGGCAATTTTTATTAAATAAACTAGACTGGGATATACTGACCATTACCTGTACCACCCAGCTACATAAAGTCAGTATAAAGGCTGAATACAAGTTGCAACGGCTGCTCAAACTGCAGTGATGTCTTATTCTTTGCTCCGTTAAAAAGAAGTTCTGTGGAACAATTACAGGTCGCAATAATTTTTAAAACATGAAATGCACCAAGGACCCATGACGCATAACTCAAACTTCCAGCAAAGTAACGTAGTTCAAGTTTGCTAAGATTTTTTTTAATGCTATCTTCTTTTATGCTGTATCGGTTTCTAATTTTACATTTGTTATGTGCCAATTAAAAGAAACTCATACACAGAGACAAAGACGCTACGCATAGCCTCCAATTTTGGAAACTATTGTAGAACGCCAACAATCCTCTTCAAGGACACAGGACTTCTTTGTATTCCATCAAAGGAAACACTTCTTTGAAAGCTTTCTTTCAAATTTTGCTAAAAGAAAATGCCCTTTTCTTGCACCAAGCCTGGGAACAAGGACGTGACCTGTAAGGTTGTACTTTTTTAACATACCACCAGCCATTTCCACTGATGGACTCCTCCTCACCATAAACCATCAGCCTATGTGAATGACATCAACCACGTCTCAGACCACTGCCAATGGCGGGCTTGTAACAGATGAAGTTAGGCAACAACAGTAGTTCAGCTACCACGTCTGCCTGTGGTAACTACTAACTGGTCATCTGTCTCTAGCTTGTGTCCTAACCCGTATTCTGCTCTTGCTTAGGCAAACTTTTCGAGGCAAATCCAAAACATAGGTCCATAAATGCTCCAAATTGTCTTCAAGGACCAAAGGTCCATGAACATGGCAGGACTGTCGTCAAGGAACAAAGATTAGAGTTTGCTTTTGATTGGAAGGTCTGGATACCAAGTGGATCTGGACCTCAACTGTTCATAAAATTTGGAGAGCTTTTCTTTGTAGGTTTGACAATATCAGATTCCTGTTCCTTGTGGAATCCCGAGCAGCAAAAATATATATTAAAAAAAAAATTAACAAAGTTCTCCAAAAGCTGATGCTAGAGTGTTTAATCAGTTATCGGGACCAGTGGGTTAGGAGACAAGGCAGCATTAAAACTATCAACATATTCTGCCAGAAAAGGCCACAAAGTCACCCTTTTTCCATTTTTATTCAGTGAACGCTATTTGTGCATTAGCCTGACACATACTTCAAAGGGGGAAGTGAACATTCATAATATAAAGGAAAAATAGAAATTAACTGCCCAGTAAGAATATGGTCTTCATATTATTACAGTATTTAATTCTTTTGTAAACTATGTAGGTCATATATAGCCTTATTAATTTTAATGAAGCATTACACTTTGAGGAGTCTTTATAGAAAATAAGACTAACTCCTTTGAGCAGAAAAACGTTATGGGGATTTTGAAAGATAGTTGCATACCTCATCACAATAATAATACTAAGCTTTGTTTAACAAAACTAAGCCTTTTCTGAAATAGAAATACGTGTAACACCAAGCTAAAAAGAGTTTTGTTATCCTATAAAACACATTCCTATAAAAGACATCAAAAAATGCTCCTTGCTCAACAAACAAAATAATTTCTACAGACTCTTAAAAATGCATTTTTTGTACCCACTTTTCACAAGTTGAGGCCTTTCTTAAGACACAAGGAGATGGATGTCTGACTGCAGCACCTTTACCAGCCCAGAGGAGGACATGCTGTTGAGAGTAACCCAAATGAAAATAACAAATATCTACAGTGTGTAATAAAAGACTGCTAAAATCCCCTTCCACTTTTTTGGCACCAACAGGGACAATTTGGGACTCTGATCCTGAATCTGGCTTCATTTGGATGATGTGAAGGTGGGCTCAGAGGTAGCTGTGGGCTCCAGGTGCAGGTGAAGAGCAGTGCAGGCACATTAGCCTGGAGAACAGATAAGCAGTGATGTTTACCATCAGTTTAGTGCCAGGCTTGTGCAGCATTGCTTTGACAGCGGTCTGTTACAGCTGGTTTACGGTCATCTGCAAAGCACCATCAAGCCAGACTTCTTCCCTCCCCACTGCTGAGGACATTTACACCACATCTAAATGACTTCATGGCACTACAGAACATGATCTCAATGTTTCCCCTCAGTGCTACCAGCACAGCTTGCAATTAGTGTGAATCACATTAACTGATTTTTATGTAGGAACAAGAAAAAGTGTCCAGTGAAAGGCTTTAAGAGTCCCAAATGCTAGAAATGACATGCTAATCATCTTTCAGACAGAATCTCTCTATTTGAGAGGACCGATACCTTCCTGCATTAACAACTGCTGCACGGCGGGACTCAGATTGGCTTATGCCAGTGTAAGGCTGCACTTTTACCATGGAAGGATGATCCTGTGCTCTCTCCATTCCACAGTCAGACTCGTCATGCCCCCACCAATGCTGATACAAAAACTTCAGTAGTATTTTGGATGAGCCAGACCATCTTGCTTACCCAGCTGGCTGCACTAGTCATACACTTGCTAGTGGCTTGGCATGGCCAAACATCAGCTTCACCAGCTACCTAAGGGACTAATTACACAAGGGCAACTGCGTATGATAAAAGGCACACAACTCAGTCACCGTATGCAAAATATTCGTTGTGTTGCATTGGTGACAGGACCAAGCCCAAGTAGCCTCCAGATTCGAAGCAGAGGCAAGTACTCATGGCAAGCAGCTGCAAGAGGAAGGAGCCTGCCCAGATCAGTGGCAGCAGGGAGAAGGTATGGGACTGTCTCCTGTGGGTTTTACAGGTTTCCAAAAAATGCACCAACAGGCCTGCACTTCGTAAGCTGAGAGTTGAGATTCCTTTTTCCTAAGAATCTCTGAAAATTGAGGTGGAGGGAGAAATCTTTCCCTTTTACAGCAAAAAGCTATAAATATCACAGATTTCCTGCAGCAGAATAGGAGAAATTCCACTGGGGCGCGGGGGAAAGTGATTAGAAATGGTTTTATTTAAAAAGCATTTGAAATGCACTTGCCCTAGGACAGTGAGGTTTACCTGGGTCTCCCATGACCCAGCTCAACCGCAGGGATGCCCACACTGACTCCCCAGGCTGTGCATTTGCTGCACCGCCATGCGACCAAACGCCTGCAGTCCGCGGCACACCGAGCACCACAGGTGTCACTGAAGAAGAATTTCCTTAAAACCAGAAGGTTTTTGGTGAAAAATTGCCCAGCCATCTCTATCTTCTCTTCAAAATCATTCTCCCAGACCCGGGCAGAGGATTCAGTGTTTTTTCTCACACTTCCATGCGTGTTTCAGTTTATGACTTCAATGCAAATTCCCCCTGGACTAACAATATTTTGTATCTTGAACTCATCATCATCCTTAAATTATTTTTCACTTCTCTTCTTTGTAATCCAGCTCTTCTGTACCACGAGGACCTAGGGGCAGGACATTATCCTCATTAGGGATGCATTCAAATCCTTAAAGCTAAGTAATTTTGTGCCTTCATTCTCATTAAAATACATGAGACATCAGCCTATTGTACGTATTTTCTGTTCTAAATATCATGAAGTTTTATGATGGATGTTCTTTCTTTATTTCTGTTTCTTAGAAGTATAGAACCACTCCTGCAAACAAGGTCTGGGAGTTCAAAACAAAAGTTATTTTAATGAGCAGCTTTCATTTTAATAAAAATCTGCCAAAATAAGCTTTAAAAATTGGCAAAAAGTCTTTCCAGCTGTCTCACTGCCTGAAGCTAATTATAGAATTAAGTATTGTTGTCTGTATGGCACACAAGCAATTTTCTATGACACTTCAAGCTGTTCCCATCTAGAAACATGAAAACATTTTGAGGTAGCGACTGATTGACACAAACCAGATGTGCCTGGGGAGCCTTAAGAAAAGTCTGAGCTAGGCTTCTTATGCATCCCCGCTGTACATGAATTGCATCTCCATGCACATGTATAAGCAACTTTCATGTGACTTCTCTGCGAAATCTGAAATAGGTTTTAGCTGAAATGAATGAAAAATTAAAGAAAGGAGTAAAACAGGTATGTCCTTATGAAAAAGAGTAGTGGTTCCAGACTTCAACTCCGCTTGCGATTCAGGGATCCTTGGCAAGCCTTTGTTTTCTTGTGGTGGCATTTTTTGTTGTTAATTTTTTTCTGGACAAGCATTTCCGTTAAAACTTTAATCATTAGGTGTCATTTTCTCTCAGAAAGCTCACTTTCTTTTATAGGATGCTCTGAACACCATTACTCTCATTTCATATTGGGGAATCTGGGGCAAAGAAGTTACCTGCAAGGTCACTGAATTAGTCAGAGATAATACAAGCAGAGTTAACCCACCTCAGAGTTAACCCAATCATTGATAACTTTGCAGATTAAAAACAAATCGCGCACGTAAGAAACATATCCTGTTGCCACTACCTTTGTGGTTTTCCTACAATAGACATAATGACTTCTCTCTGCACAAGAACTGAGGAAAGGGGCTTTAGAACAGCGGCTTTAATGATTTACATCTAAACAGCAGTAAGCAGGTTGTGCCCAGCTCCCCTGATGGTCTCTCATCCAAATACTGACAAGCCTGGGACAGTTCAGTTCCAAAAGCAAAACAGTTGTCACTGCTGAACATCAATTAATTTCTGATCGGCCAGTCCACTGTCATATAGTAGGAAATGATCACCTCCTCCTCCTTCAGATTTAAATGCCCCTAAAAACTGTTCTCTGCCTTCCCAGCTCCCAGACAACCCAAGGCTGGTTAGCACATTCTCACCACCCCAAGAATTTGTCAGCTCGCCCTTCATTCAAACTGCAAATGTCCGTGTTCACTTTGTAGCTGACATGAAAAGCAGCGGCATCCCATGGAAACATCTAGCACAGGAATTGTCAGTGCCTGAGCCACACTCACTGCATTTTCCACTGAAAGCCCAGAGCAGCAAGACCACTGCTCTGCGCACCGGAGCCACATCTTACCCACCCAGCTGCGGCTCATCGGCTGCTCAGAAGCACTGCGGGTGCCCAGCCAGTGACGATGTTTGGCTCTCCCCAGGGAGGAGGTAGGGTATGAAGCATTTGTCTGCTGCGGCAGCCAGATTGTTACTCATACCGTGCTTCGGACTGACAATTTAGCCTGGTTGACAGGGTCCCTTGGGAGGCAGTCCTGAAGGGCAAAGGAGTCCAGGAAGGCTGGATGTTCTTCAAGAAGGAAATCTTAAAAGGCGCAGGACCAGGCCATCCCCATGTGCTGAAAGACAAGCTGGCAGGGAAGAAGACCGGCCTGGCCAAACAGAGCTTTAGCTGGAACTCAGGAAAAAAAGGAGAGTTTATGACCTTTGGAAAAAGGGGCAGGCAACTGAGGAGGACTACAAGGATGTCAAGAGGTTATGCAGGTGTCCTGGTTCTGGCTGGGACAGTGTTAACTTTCTTCTCAGAAGCTGGGGGGTGTGCTGTGTTTTGGGTTTGGTGTGAAAGGAGCGTTGATGCTTTCATTGTTGCTGGGTGGTGCTTGCACCAGGGCGGGGGGGGGGGAGGGGAGCACAGCCAGGGTGGTGGACCCAGCTGGCCAATGGGGTGTTCTATACCATGTGACATCATGCTCAGTATAAAAACTGGGGGGGGGGCGCCCTTGCCCCCCATTCGTGACACGCGAACGGGTGACACGGTCGGTGGTCGGTAAGCAGTTGCATTGTGCATCGCCTGCTTTGTATATTCTGTTATTGTTGTTGTTCTCATTGTTATTATTACTGTTCTACATCATTTTATTTCAATTATTAAACTGTTTTTATCTCAACCTGAGAGTTTTCCTACTTGTGCCCTCCCGATTCTCTCCCCCATCCCACCGGAGTGGGGGGTGAGCGAGCGGCTGCGTGGGGTTTATTTGCTGGCTGGGGTTAAATCACGACAGCAGAGAGAAAATTAGAAGGGCCAAAGCCCATCTAGAACTTAATCTGGCTACTGCTGTAAAAGACACTGAAAAACATTTCTACAAGTACATTAGCAACAAAAGGAGGGCTAAGGAGAATCTCCACCCTTTATTGGATGTGGGGGGAAACATAGTGACAAAGATGAGGAAAAGGGTGAGGTACTTAATGCCTTCTTTGCCTCAGTCTTCAATAGTAAGACCAGTTGTTCTCTGGGTACCCATCTCCCTGAGATGGAAGACAGGGACAGGGAGCAGAATGAAGCCCCCATAATCCAAGGGGGAATGGTTAGCGACCTGCTACACCACTCAGACACAGACAAGTCTATGGGGCCAGATGGGATTCACCCAAGGTACTGAGGGAGCTGGTGGAAGTGCTCACCAAGCCGCTTTCCATCATTTATCAGCAGTCCTGGCTAACCGGGGAGGTCCCAGTTGACTAGAAGTTAGCAAATGTGACACCCATCTACAAGAACGGCCGGAAGGAGGATCCGGGGAATTACAGGCCTGTCAGTCTGACCTTGGTGCTGGAGAAGGTTATGGAGCAGATCATCCTGAGTGCCATCACGCGGCACCTACAGGACAACCAAGCGATCAGGCCCAGTCAGCATGGGTTTATGAAAGGCATGTCCTGCCTGACTAACCTGATCTCCTTCTATGACAAGGTGGATCCACTTAGTGGATGAGGGAAAGGCTGTGGATGTGGTCTACCTGGACTTCAGTAAAGCCTTTGACACCGTTTCCCACAGCATTCTCCTGGAGAAGCTGGCTGCTCATGGCTTGGACGGGCGTACTCTTCGCTGGGTAAAAAACTGGCTGGATGGCCGGGCCCAAAGGGTTGTGGTGAACGGAGTTAAATCCAGTTGGGGGCCGGTCACAAGTGGTGGTCCCCAGGGCTCAGTTTTGGGGCCAGTTCTGTTCAATATCTTTATCTATGATCTGGACGAGGGGATCGAGTGCACCCTCAGTAAGTTTGCAGACGACACCAGTTGGGCGGAAGTGTTGATCTGCTGGAGGGTAGGAAGGCTCTGCAGAGGGACCTGGACAGGCTGGATCGATGGGCTGAGGCCAACTGTATGAGGTTCAACAAGGCCAAGTGCCAGGTCCTGCACTTGGGTCACAACAACCCCAGGCAACGCTACAGGCTTGGGGAAGAGTGGCTGGAAAGCTGCCCAGAGGAAAAGGACCTGGGGGTGCTGGTTGACAGCCGGCTGAACATGAGCCGGCAGTGTGCCCAGGTGGCCAAGAAGGCCAATGGCATCCTGGCCTGTATCAGAAATAGTGTGGCCAGCAGGAGCAGGGAGGTGATCGTGCCCCTGTACTTGGCACTGGTGAGGCCGCACCTCGAATACTGTGTTCAGTTTTGGGCCCCTCACTACAAGAAGGACATTGAGGTGCCGGAGCGTGTCCAGAGAAGGGCAACGAAGCTGGTGAAGGGTCTGGAGCACAAGTCTTATGAGAAGTGGCTGAGGGAAATGGGGTTGTTTAGCCTGGAGAAAAGGAAGTTCAGGGGAGACTTTACTGAGCTCTACAACTACCTGAAAGGAGGTTGTAGCGAGGTGGGTGTCAGTCTCTTCTCCTAAGTAACTAGTGATAGGACGAGAGGAAATGGCCAGGGGAGGTTTAGATTGGATATTGGGAAAAATCTCTTCACCGAAAGGGTTATCAAGCATTGGAACAGGCTGCCCAGGGAAGTGGTTGAGTCACCATCCCTGGAGGTATTTAAAAGACGTGTAGATGTGGTGCTTAGAGACATGCTTTAATGCTGGACTTGGCAGTGCTAGGTTAACAGTTGGACTCAATGATCTTAAAGGTCTTTTCCAACCTAAATGATTCTATGATTCCATGATTCTATATGGCTAATTCTTGAGTATGCTGACATTGTCCTTAGCAACGAAGAAGTGGGCTTAATTGAAGTTAATGAGTAGAATTAAGTGAAGTTTTAATGAAGAGATCTCTGTTATACTTTTCAAAATGAGACATTAATCCCATCTGAATAGCCAGCTAATTAATGGAAATCCTAACACACTTGCTCCAATAAGTCTTTATAACCAAGGAAAACATATTCATAATTTATATGTTATAGACATAGTATCCTTCAATGCTTGTTTTGAATTACAAGTTTCCCATAGAAAGAGCAGAGTCAATTTACATAAAATAAACAAATGTTAAGCTTTTGGAGACACCATTACAACTGTAAATACATCACAGTTCAATGTCTTCCTATCTTACCTACAGTGCAGAATGCTTTTTCTTACAGTCAGGCTGCTTGCCTGACCCATCCAAGGCAGAGCATCACCTAAGGAGCAGCACTGCTTAATAAGGAGCTCCCAGCCAATGCCAACACGTGTGCCATGTCCTACAGACAAGGAAGGATCACTGCTCCAGTCACATTTTAGGCATCACACTTGGAGATCACACTTGTGGGACCATTCACTATTATTTTACTTTCTACTTGGTGTGTCTTAAAACTAACAAAACCCTTAATGTACTTGTAGTACTTGCAGTTCACCACAGCAGTTCAGGGATTTAATTATCAATTACTTTAGAGTCAGTTTTGAGTATTAGTATTATACACAGGCCAAACCACTCATCTTATCAGTGCTGCTTAAACAGACTGCTCCATTATGAATGGCATGGCAAAGGGGAATAAAATCCTCATTATGAGGCACTGCTTCTGTCCTCCATACTGTGCCACGGCGATTTCAGTTTAAAAGCCTCCACGGTGCCTCACACTTTGTCACGGGATGGCAACTGGCTGGATCCTTTTGCTTCCATTACCCCAGGGCAGGACTGAAATCACTAGGATTAGAAACTGGATTAAAAGCTCAGGATCGAGCTGCAAGAGATGCTGATTAGCAGTCTTGAAGGCAGGACTGGTATCCTTGAGAGAAAAATACCTCCTAGCCCCCAGCTGCTTTTGCTGCAGTCACCCAAGCCCTCACACCCCACAACACCCGTAAGCAAGGGTCTTACTGGCTCTGCTACCATATGACCATATGTTCATGCATTTTGTTTGCTTATATTTGTAAATATGACTCTATCGAAGCTGTGTTTAATCCTGTTTCTCAAATATTGCATCCAAACCAATAATGCAGATTAAAGTTTAATACCACAACTAACTGCCCAATTAAGGGAAAGTGGTTGAAAATGGTGTTGGGTACCTTATAACAATTGGCTAGATGGTGCCTGGCCCTACTCTGAGCCCCTCCAGTCAGCCCCACACCAGCTCTGGCATGCCAGGGGTTGCTGTCCCATCCAGCCCCTCCGTGGCAACCAGGGACCCATCTCTGGTCTGCGTTTGTGCACCGGTGTGGACACAGCCACAGGAACCAGTTCTCTGCTGCCCTTCCACTCCTATGCCAGTCTTGTCCTGTCTCCTCGTCACTTCAGCCTCTTTCATGAGCAATTCATTCTTCTCAAAAGGAATTATTAAAGACGAAAAGATTGGTATGCTGACCTATGAAGTTATACGCTGCTGACCGAAAGATTAAGTCATTTGAGGTGTACAAGGAAAAAGGCTTTGGACAAGGAAATGGTGATTATAAGCCAATATTGAATAGATAATTGGGTAATAAAACGCCAAAAATAAAATAATGTAAAGTAACTAATATAAGATATCAGAAATACATGAAAGATCAATAAGGGGAGGCATTGAGTCAACAGAGAGCAATGAGAAGTACTTTGCAACAGAGTAAGATGTTGCAGAAAAATTAAACACGTTCTTCATCTCGCAAGGAAAATGGAAGGTGAGATGCCAGAAGTGAAAACAATGTGTCCTGGGGTGGACAGAGAAAAACTAGAGACATTAGCAACCTCTCCAGAACAAGTCTTGGGTAATTTAAAATCAATAAAAACAGTCAGAGCCCAAAGACTAGATGAGACACGCTTCGGGATCCTGAAAGAGGTGGCAGACAGATTATTGGACTACCATGAGTTATCTTTAATAGCTTTGAAAAGTGAGGTATCAATAGACTACAGAGAAACAAACAAAATAACAACTGTAGGAAGGAAATTATGGAGAGCTATGAATTAAATTTGACCTCCAAAGTAGACAAGGTCCAAGAAATAATCAGTGATAAGATTAAAAAAACCCAACTTTTGAGAAATAGGAAAACTGTAGGAAATACAACTTCAGTGGAATATGAATTGCACTAACAGCTAGTGCAATTTCCTCATGTATACTTCTCATGCACTGGCATTTTTAAAGGCAGTATTACAGACAATAAATAGGATTGATAGGCTGATACTGTTTAGATTTTAGAATGTCACATAATATAGGAAGACAGTAAATTAATACATACAAGACAAGTTCCTATATGGATTAAAAATGGCTAAGGAAAAGTCATGTCTGCAATCATCAATGATGCAGGATAATATGGATGATGGATGGATGATTGATGAATAAAAACCAAGGCAACATTCATTTCCAAGGATCAGAAAAGACAGTGGATTTGTTAAAAGGTCCTGTTCCTCTATTCCTCTCATATATATCTCCCAGACTGGCTCCCGTCACGCAATGGCTTACCCTACTCCTATCCTAAACTTGCAGCCTCTTGCAGTTTCATTTAAATGGAAAATATGATCCAATTGCTCTTTGCACATGTATTTCTATGTTCAGTGCTGACTGAACTCAACTCACAGGGCTGAATTGGTATTTACTACCCAGCGTGCAATCTTGGAGTGTCTCAGAAGTCTCATACAGCTGAGCTTGGTCAGCTTCTGCTAACGGCATCAATGTAGATAAACTCCAGATGCAGGGTCAGATAGTAAAGGATAGTGGCAAGAGGCACTGTGTTATAGAGAACCTTGATTTTCTGATAAAACCCAAATCCTGGCAACCTGTATTACTGACTGATACTGTCCTCTCAGGGTAAGTCAAGACACTCTGGCCCATTTCCGTTCTTCTGCAGCTTAGTATGGAGAAATGGACACTGCAGAGAGAGAATAATAGTTTCCAAACACCTGCAAAGAGGAGAAGACCCCATGTCCATTCCAGATAGAAGAGGAAGTAAATTGCAACAAAGGGCAAAACACTAGGGAAAAGTTTTAACTTGAAAGCAGGTAATGCATCAGAGCAGCCTGCTTTCAGAGGCTGCAGGATCTCATATCGAAGGTTTTTATAAATAGTTTTTCATGGACAGGTTAAATAAACATCTATCAGAAGGAATCCTGTCCTGAGGCAAGAGGAGGGACCATATGACCCAAAGTCATTACTTAACTTTATCCCTTATGACTATTTTTAAAAATCTCTGCAGACTTGTAGGCTGTTAAACAGCTGCTATGTTTCACTCTGGCAATGACTGATTTTCAGTTGTCTCTGAACTTGCTGCTGTTTAAATGTACGTTGTTAAAACCTCCAAGCTTTTCCAGGCTAACAAGGAGTGTCCTGTAGAAGTAATTATTATCTCTGTCTTGTGGCGTTGTACACTTCTCCTTCCGACTCTCCTCTTGCTTTTCCCTCCCCTGTAATTCTGCCCAGGGTCATGCTGAGCTGGGCAGTAGCTGGGAAGAAAAAGGTATTAGAAATGTTCTCTCCAAAGAGGTGTATACTAGGGCTTCAGAGAATCGAGATCTCTGCTGGCACATCTGAACACATGTTGTTCAGAGCACAACATGGTGGGGAACGTCATATTCGACGGGGTCTTCATGATAGAAGAAAATGTCCCATTATCTTCCGAGGGCAGAAGTAAAGATTTTTCAGGCATTTACAAGGAGGAGAAAGATAAAAAAGAGCACAGTAAGAATTATTACTGAAGTTGATTCTCCTTCTTTGACAATGGCCTGTTAAACAACCTTTGTGCAAGTCCCAGACTCCCTAGTCAGCCTTGCTGCAGCATAAAGACACACCTCAAAGAGTGCTGTTGGAGCTTTGTAGTACCAGGTGAAGATGTTGCTCATTTTGTGATATTTCCGTCTGAAAAAAAAAAATCTTATTGGTGACCACAGTTAAAGGAAAGGAAAGAAAGTTCATACTTTACCTGAAGCATCAGGATGATAGAGGCTGGGAGCACTCGTTATTTCTCCTTGCTGATGGAGACAGCTACCCGAGGATCTTTGACTTGCAATGAGAATCCTGCTCTTGGCAGACGGTAATCTGGACACTGCACCCAGTCCTAACTGTGGCTTGAGTATCATGGCAGATCGATAAAAACTTGGTGGGACCTCGTAGTGAGTATATGGTGGAGGGCAAAATTCATCTTTTGCAGGCCTTTCCCCAACCTACAGAAAAATCATTAACACAGATATTATGCAATAAATCAATAAATCCAGAAAATATGGAGCTCTAAATTGCTTATAAAGGCTAATTTTCCCTCCTGGTGAATCTGGGCTTCAGAGTACTGCAGACTGATCATCACTTTCAAAAAGTGATGGTCTTACCATATGAATCGCTCTCAAAAATACGCACATCACAGTCTCAAGACACAACTAAACCCAAATAAAGAATTGATCTCTTCCCCAAAAGAAAATAGACAAATGGAAGATCTTCAATTAGTGAAAACGAAGTTATTGTTAAGTCCTGAAAGGTGATATTACTTACAGAGGTAGATACACTAACAGAGTGTGTAAGTGGAATTTTTATTAGAAGTTATTTAAAATATTCTTACTGAGATACAATTTTGGTGGAAGTCAGTTTTAACTTAGTTAAAAATAAAGCTGAAGGTATTTTCAGTTCATTTTATCAGAGAAATGGTATTGTCAAACTGTCTGTGTCAGGAAAAAAAACCTCTACATGTTCTTACTGCAAAATGTTCGTTGTAATCTGCCCCTGAAGTTCCTGGAAAGAGACCTTGTTGTGGAGGTGGGCACGTTTCTGTACATTACATTTTCAGGGGGCTATTCAATATTCCAAATCAGAGCTATAAAACCCATCTGCCCATTTGAGTCGGAGGAAAAAAGCAAATTTGCAGATGTGAAACATTTATTGTTTATCACAAATAGATGCTGCTTTGCTAAAATCGGTGACAAATCTCTCGGTATTTTAATGGGCGTATACTGTGAGGACAGCACAGTAAGTCCCAAGCTGGAAGTATTTCCAGCAAACTGGCTGTTACCGGGGAACTTGCAGTCAGGGAATGACCTGGTTCCCCGATTCAGCCCTTGCATCTTTCTACACTCAAGCTGGGCTCTGACTCCCATCTCGCTGTGCTGCTTCGTGACTCAGGACAAGGACACAGAGCACTGTCAGTAGTTTTCATCTCTCTCATTTGCAAAGAACCGTTTGCTCTTCTGGGTAGAGACCAACTTCTTTACCATTTTCTTATAAAATGCAAAATCATCATAATGTAGAAAGGATCCACGAATATTTTTTCAGTGCATCCCATTTAGGCCACGGGAAAAAAAAACAGCTTAGGAAATAGGAAATCTGAACTAAATTTGTTTAAAAATTAATCAAAAAGTGCCATAGGCTACCTAGGAAGAAATGTAACTGCCATTTAATTAACTCTGCTGTAAGTTATGATGCATATAATATGCCAAATCAATTTCTATTTAGCAATTATAAGCATTTAGAATATGCACTTCAACATTGCCTACAAAAGCTTTGATCCTAGCTGCTTCAAGAGCTTTAATCCTAATTTAGCAAATCTTTAATATGCTAAAAGAGAGAAGATTGGCCTTAAACTATTAAATATAGAATCTTTGAGGCCTTTGCACAGGAACTAGGAGGGCAGATGTAACAAACACTGAGCATTATATTTTTGCTCTATATTTTTTCCTTTGTTTGCAGTCCTATTTCCTGCCATTAGATCTTCCTGTTTCCTTTTTTATTATACTCCTATGACCTATTTCTACAAGTTAGGATGCAGGTTTTTGCTGAATAGATGACTCTCTAGGCTTGGACTGCAGGACATGTTTAGCTTCTTATTCTCAACTTCTGGATATGAGATTGTTTTCCTGGATAAGATTCAGTTTTCTTTTCTCTCCCTGATGAATTTATTTCAGTCAGATCTCACTATACGCTTCCTATCATTTCATATTTAACTGGCACTGAACATACCAATGCTAAGTAATTTAGTACAAGGAACAGAGAAAATCTTTAAATATAGAAACCTTGCATTTTTGATAAACTGGGTCAGCTTAGCCAAACTTTCAGTCACCTCATTTTTTTCTTTATTGATAGTATGCTACGAATAACACAGAAGAGCAACAAACATGCACACAAAAACAATCAATCACAAGCATAAAACATCTTCTCAAGCTGAGAGAAGTGAGAAGGATTTACCCAACTATCTCTTGAAGAGCCCAATTTTGGGGGACATATACTTGCTATGAAGACACATTCCTTTTTCTTTTCTATTTAACGGTGAATTCATGAAGTGTATAATTCAACTCGTCTCAATAGAATCATGTGCAATTACTGATTATAAGGCCATTTTAAAGATCTGCAGAAAGATTTGGATTGATATGAGACCTGTTAGCATCCCGTACTAGATTTTTGTATGAGGGTCTTTTAAAGAAAAGATCTGTTGCAGCCTGTCAGCTAAAAAGAAGCTCAGCTCAGAGTTTTATTGTGTGGTTGTCTGCTCATTCCCCACTCACCCCATTTAATGAACTTGTTAGAAAGAGCTGCCAAGTCTGCAGCAAATACTTGGAGCATACAGGAATTTCCACAGGCTGGGTAATCCTGAGCAGCGCTGGCAGCACAGCCAGCAGGTGAGGATGCCCAACACTTTCCTTCCTGTTACTTGGTTTATAACATTGTCAAACATTAATGCCTCAAGCAAGAATTTTCTTGTCAAGTGCCTGCTTCAGGCAACTGTTTGGGAAAAGAGTTGACGGCATTGGTTCAGGCAGTTCAGATAATGAGATTAGGGGGAAAAAATTGCTGGTTTGACTATGTGTAAGACAACTCCCCCTACCCCTTTTTCCTCTACAGGCCTTTCATTTCAACAGGCTTTAGTCCACGCTCTCTGGAGCAGAAAGATGTCTGTGCTGGGGAACGGGCCCAAGGAGGTGGTTGAACGGGGCAGGCGCCGCCTTGAGGAGGCAGGCAGGAGAGCTGGTGATCAGCAGACCTCCTTGCAGACCCCCACCAGAACCAGGACTCTTGGCAACAGCCATAAAGTAGTGAATAATGTGAGCCAAGGACCGCTCTCTGGCAAGGTACAGACCGTATCCATACGGGTAAACTCTCACCCTGCAGACCAGGCTGGTCTCATCCATGCTGGTCCTGGCACAGGTGGACACTGAGCTGGGGAGCGTGGCCCCAGTCCAGCAGTATGGACAACCTTGCATGAGCCTTGGAGCCCTCTCGCTGTTGAGTTCACTATCACAGCAACAGCCTTTGGGTCTCACAGTTTGCTCTGTTACTTCCCACGGAGGTAACTGGGAACACAAAGTGGCCACAAATTCCCACTGGTGCTGACTAGAAGAGGCTGAGGTCCACGTTGAGATGCGGAGCCCATGTTGTGATGAAGTATGTGGATAGCAGCAACCTGTCCTGGACAATGACTGGTTTTTTTAAGCATTTCACTGTGAAGGGTCTTCTACCTTTTTTTTGGACAAAGACAGGCATGAAAGATCTACCTCCACACCATGCTGAGGTTCCAAAGAAAAGCACTTTGAGGAGTTGCCAATGCCACAGGCAAGGCTGCCCATTTAACCTTAACTCAGTTCCATTACAGACACAGTCTCTAAGCACAGTTGGACTGCCTTCACGTCTGAGCTGGGATTTTTGTCTGAGCTGCCCTACGTGGGCCTTAGCACAGGCAGCTCAAGGAGCCCTGCAGCTTCTCTGCTGCACAGCGGTAGCCCTCGAGTCTTTCTCAGACAGCTCTCCAGGCCTCGCTTGGAGTCTCCTGTCCGAGACAGCACCTTCCCATTTTTTCCAGCTCCTGGCACCCAGAGGGGTATTTAATTGTTCCTACCATTTAGCTAGCTGAAGGGTGCTTAGAGATTACAGGTCTGATTGATAGCAGCTATTAACACTCCCTATCAAAGCTATGTAAAGAGCTATAAAATGCTAATCAAAGCCCTCCAAAGCCCAAACTGGATGTGTGAAATAGGGCAGACTGGGATTTTTCCCCTCACAAAGGTAATGCAGAGTACCCATCCTGTCCCAGAGTCTCCTTGTCTCCAAAATCTCTGACTCTTCAACAGTGTCCCTTCACCAAGGTGATTTTGATCTGTCTCAACCCATCCTAATTGCTTTATTTCAGATTACACATCAGTCATCTGCTATGAACCCATACTGTACACAGTTGCCCTTCTAAGCATCTGTCCATTTCCATGGATCAATCATTTTCCTTTTTCTTGATCCATACTGGAGCTAAATCAGTCCCCTTTGTATTCCCCCAACTAGCAGGGGACTAAGGTACTTGCTTTTAGGATGGCAGCCCGAGAGAGCAAATACCACCCTCTGCTATCAGCTCCTGACTCCTGGGCTAATGCAAACTCCTAACACAAACTGCAGTTTGATTGACTTTTCCTTCCCAGCCTCTCCTCCAGGCAATCCAGGTTCTCTGAAGAAGCAGCTTGTTTGGGTTCAAATCTTCCCTTGTTGAAATACCCACCCAAAGTCATATTTCTTGGAGGAGTGGGGGAAGAGCTTTGGATCTTCTCCAGCTCAGAAGTGTACTCCTTCCAACCCTAGTCTAGAGTAAATCATGCTGCAGACTTGCCACAAGTTGAGGCCTTCTCATGTTAAGGACAGTCCTCAACAGTGCACAGAAATGGGTCCTTTGCTCCCAGATGTGTCTGCTGATCCTACCTGGTTATCTGAACCCCAACCGTATGGGGCATAGACACCTATGGTTTTCAGAGGGGCATGTCACCCTATAAACAGCCAAATAGCTGCACAGTCTGGGTTATTTTGGCTTTAATTTCCATAGTCATACATTAAACAGTAATAACCTAGCAATATTCCCTCACCTTACAATGCGATTGTGAAGATATACTAATAATGGCTGGCATAGACAAGCTGACGATGACTTTAATAATTCCTCCCCCAAACGCAAAATATAAGGGACAGAGCTCGAAACTGAAGTTAGAGGGGAAAGGACAGCAAGCACTGTCCTTTCTGTGTTTGGGATGAGATGGTGCTCTATGAATAGAGCATATAATATATAACATATAACCCATGATCACTTCAGGAGGTTGCCTGTTAACATGCTATAAGGGCCAATCTACACTTACACACAATATCTTAATTTGGTTATTTGCTGGCTTTTGATTGTCAATGCTGCCACCAAATTTGTTATTTCAATGCTGTTCCTTGGATAAATACTGTATGTAGAATGAGGCAGGCATTAAAATAGCCTCAATAACACCATGAGACACACAGCAAAAAAAAAATTTTTTTTTTTTTAAAAAAGACTGGTTCTAATGAAATACACTTGTGTGATCTTCAGTATTTATATAAAAAGTTTGGTTGTGAAGCTACCACAGGTCCCAAGCAGCGGGCACAAGGGCACATCACAGACCTGAATGTAGCTCCCTCTTCCCTGTCCTTTCTCCACCTTCCAAGCAAGGTCAACCTTCCTCACTGTGCTCACCTCCCAGCAGGGATTTCAGGGAACCAAGACTCCTGCCCAACTTATCAAGGTGGAAACACAATGAGATATCAGGAGCCAGAATTGGCCAGAGGGACTTCCATCACCTCTTGGCTGCTCGGGAAGGCTTTCCAGGGAAAGAAGATTTCTTACTTAAGGTATAGGTCAATATAACACATGGCTTTAAAATGAGTCAAAGGTAAATCTTTTCCTGCATGATATATATAATCCAACAAGAGCTCTGATATCCCTGGGTTTCAGTACAGCTAAACAGAAGGGAATTAGTTTAGATCTCTGTCCGCAAAAACCTGCCAACTTTCCCATTAAGGAGGAAAAGTCTCTTGGGCAAATTACACTCATTTCCCAAAGCTATTCTTTGGGAAAAAAAAGAAATTCCATTTATGGATAAATTCAAACAGTGTGTCTTTTCCTTTCTGAACATCCTTATTTATACTACTAGCAGGTGACTGGTTTGCTGGGAAAAACTGGAGGAACACAGTGACAACTTCCAGTGACAGATCAGATATCGCAACAGGGTCAGTGCCAGAAACGGTTAAGTAAGTTTATTTCTAATGATCACACACTGCCTTAATTTAGGATTTATTTCTTATTTGAGGTTTGAGAACTAACTTCTGGCAGCAACAAGTAAGCAAATGATCACCACCTGGCACACAAAAGAGGCTGTCAAAGCTGCCTTCTTACCTCCTGCAGAAACTTCTCGCTCATTGGACCGAAGTGATGTCCCGGGGGCCTAATTCCTGACACCACCAGACCAGAACTGAAGAGTCTTGGCTTCTGGAGGTCAGGTTTAAATTTGTCGTATAGGATGCTGGGGGGCTTCGCCTCCCCTCCGTTGGATGCCTTCTGCTCCGTAGAGATGGGCATGCCACACGCAGGGCTACCGAAGGGCAGCCCCGCTGGCGCAAATGAAGGGTCGAGCTGCTCTATCGAACGAGGATTTCTCCTAATGTACGTGATGATTTTAGGTCTCACAGGTTTGGGCCTGGGTATAGCAGGTTTCAACTCGATGCTTTCTTCCAGCTTTTCAATGCAATCACTGTCCACATCCGCCTTATCTGCAAGGGAGCCCTTGGAGTGGACCAGGATAGGTTTTGGGATGGCGCTGCTGCAAGCAGTCTTGATAGGCACTTTAGGGGATATGTTTAACAACTGTGTACTGTCAATGGGAGGTAGGACTGAGGAGGGTGACAGTTTGTCAACATGAAGTGCATAAAGGTCCTTCAAATTACTGTTTGATAGCGTGGGCTGACTATTAACATCCAGCGTTGCCACTGGGCGCACGGAAGTTGGAACACATAAAAAGGCATCAGCCTTTGCTGAAACATCACAGCTCTTTGATGCTTCCTCGGGAGGATGTTTCTGTGCATTAGCTGTCTTTTTACTTGGAACTGAAAATCTCGAGGTTTCCGAATCATTGTCTTGGTTGTCAGGTTGTTGGTTTGACACAGTCTCTGCACTGCATGCTCCGTGCTGATCTGAGAGATCAGAAGCAGGCACGGCAGCATCCTGGGTGTTTCCTTTGACTAGCATCAGTTTATTCTCATTAACTTTCAAGGGTTTGCTGTCAGGTAGATTAATATTATGTATAAGAGATATCTCTTCACCAGCTGTTTCAGCACAACCTGCGTCAACTTCATGTAAATTCTCATTTCTTCTAGGTGTCACTTTGCCACTGGATTTACTATCGCAGGTGAGTGGGAATATTGTTTCCACTTCTTTGTCAGTAAAATATTCCTCACCAACCTGGCGAGTTGCCCCATTGTCACTGTCATTTCTTCCTCTCCCTTCCCCACCGATGGTGACGTTATCACTTAGCAATTTGTCATCAGGATAGGTTACAACCTGGCTTGACAATGGATCCTCTACTTTATTACAGGTGTCTTGAAAATGGGATGCTTGAAATTTTGATGTGTCAGACCCAGAGCCTTCCTGTTCCTGCATTGCTATATTTTCTTCTTCTTGACATCCCAGGAACTCCACCAGCACAATTCTCTCAATCTTTTGTTGACACGTATTTTTAGATTGTAGAGATGGTGCAGTCTTAAGCTCCAGTTTTTTACTTTTATCATCCTGACCTAATTGTGCTTCTGATTTTCTAGCAAGCTCATTGGGCTTAATAGCTGAATGTTGAGAATGAGAAGTATGCAGTGTGCTTTCAACATTAACATTTGGTACATTTTCTGGTTTACTTATTTTCTTGTTCCCTGAGGTAGATGGTTTGGAATAAAACATAATATTTTCCTCTGAGGTATTGTCAAGTGGATGAAACACCATCCCAAGAAAATGATCTGTGGGCGTTTTTTGTGATTTCTCTGTATTTCCTACCAAATGGTGCGACCTGTCAATGGAGTCCAATGATGCAGAAAGCAGACGTTTACACGACACGCGGCCAACAGAGTCTTTTGCAAATGTTTCAGATTGAGGAGAAAATTTACTTGGTCTTCCCAAAGAAAGCCTTTTTATTCTCTCCATCTCCACAGTCCTGGGCATTTTACCCTTAGAAAAGTTCTGGGTGAAGTCAACATCACCTTTGGAAATAACCTCCAGGTTGGCATCATTTGTGCTGCTTTTTAAATTGGACAGACTTTGTCCTCGGCTAATCCTGACATGCCTTGATATATTCTTAGCTTCACTGGTCCTACAATCTTTCCCCATTTCCCTACTTGTAGTGGAGGGCAGCTTACTTTCCTGTACACCGGTGTGACAGGTCCGAGTGTCTTTGAAGCTCAGAAGTTTATTCTGCTCTGTATTCAGATGAGTAACTTTCTCTGATCCACCAGAGTGTATATTCCCACCCTCATCTATCAAAGCACGTCTTTTAACATCCCCTTCAGTGGTTCTAACTTTTGTCACAATTTGGTTGGCATTGGTATCCCCCACACTCACTATGCTTTCATTATTATTTTTTATTTCGCTGTGGTTGTCCTGAAGCTGGGCATAACATGGCTTGTTTGGGATTAACGGAGCACTCATTTTGAAGCTTCAGGTGACTGCTTTTTTGGCAGTCCTAATTAATGAGAAAGCTTTTTTTTTCCCTATCAGATTAACTATTATGCGTGCTTCTATTATACATTTAAATTATAAACTGATCAGCAGAAAATTCCTCGTCAGAAAGCTTGGAGTCTCTTGTCAGAGTCACATTTTTGTGCTGCTCAGCTGTTTTTCATGCAGCTTCTGGACCTAGGAAATCTTTATGACGTGCAGTAGAGAGGTTCAACGAAAGCAAAATAGATCTGTCAAGTTCCCTCTGAATGAGAGCCAGTTAATCCAGCCAACCTAGGAGAAAAAAAACAGACAACTGATGTCAGGAATCATGCTAACTAAACCAAAGTTAAAATCAACAGCACTCCCAGGTACATCCCCAGGATAGAGCACTTTCAAACACTTTCGATGCTGTTTCAATCACAGTTTTGCTCCCAGCAAAGATTCTTAGTGTAGCACAGATCTCTGACTTGAGAAGTTACACAGTTAAAACTGTCCTGGTTAGAAGAGTGGTTGCTACTGTTTTTAAGCCACATAGACTTACAACTGAAAATAGGCATAAATAGGTAGGTGACAATGGGACCCCACATCGAGGGTCTAAGCACTTTCATATTGCTATAAACAATGTCTTTATTACACCAAGGGTGGCTACTGGTGCATTTAAAGCACCACTGTATAGACAAGACGTGAATAATACAATTCCAGCTCTATTAGGGGACGTTTATGGGTTTCTCTCTTTGCCTTGTACAAATCACAGCCGCACTTGTGCTGACACTCCATCCGCTTTGACATTTCTTAGCCACATCTATAGATGCCAAAAAGCAAAAAACTGGAGGGCTGCAAAGAAAAACTGTGTTTTTCTGAGACAGCTGCATATATGTGTGTTCAAATATAGAGGATTATACACCAGCCCCAATAGGGTACAGCTCCTGTTGGCTCCCTCCCACCTGTGGCTTTGGGAGCCCAGATTTTGCCCCCTATCACCTCCAACAAGATGAAGGGGAAATTTCTGTTTATGCCATGCCTAAATTCACTCTCTGAGATATTTCTTGTACTCTGTTATGTTCACACCTTCATCATAAAGAAATATGGACACTGGAAATTGGAACATGCTCCACAGTTCCCAGAAGGTAGAATTCAAAGCACCTGCAATGCTCCCAGCTGTGCTGGGTTTCTAATCAGGGGCTCACAGGGGCATTAATTAGAAGTGCTGATTACGTCCACTGCTCTGTCTACAGCATCTGGGTGCAAGCCTGGGCTCGTGTTTCTCACACCCACTATGACCAGGTCCTCCCAGCCTTCACATTCAGTTCAGCTCTGCTCACAACATCTGGCTCTGAGCTCAATCCAGTTTCTTTGTACGGAGCACACACATGTTGGTTGAGTCTGGATTCAAATTCGTGGCATAGTTCCAGCTCTTCAGCAAACAATAACTAATTAAATTAATTCAAGAAACGGAACACAGTATTAAGAATTTCACTTCAACACCACAGAATTGTGTTATTATAGATCTCATTTGCAAAGCGTTGTACAGCAAGACTTTTAAACTACTTCTGTGTTCTGTCCTTATTCCCAGAGAAAAAAGGATTCAATACTTATTAAATTAAATATACGCATTATGGAGTTTTTTGGTTCATTTCTTGTTGTTCCTTTTTTTCCCCAAAAAATGACCACACCAGAATTTACATATTCAACCTGAAAGCTGAATTCTAAATGCTCTTCACTGGGCAAAGCGTGTCTGTTGTTATCTGTTTGGTTAGCTAGGAAGGGGCATTGATGGGCTCCAGAGGGAGATGAGTTCAGTCAGCTCATGTTTCTCCTTCAGCTGGCAAATGGCAGCACTCTGGGGTACCAAAAGTGAGGGCCACAAAAATGATCAGAGGGCTGGAACACCTCTCCTATGGAGAGAGGCTGAGAGAGTTGGGGTTGTTCGGCCTGAAGAAGGTGGTTCTGGGGAGACCCTATTGCAAGCTTTCAATACTTAAAGGGGGCCTACAAGAAAGATGGACACAGTTTTTACCAGGGCCTGTAGTGATAGGACAAGGGGTAACGATTTTAAACTAGAAGTGGGTAGGTTTAGACTAGATATAAGGAAGAAATTCTTTACTATGAGGGTGGTGAGACACTGGAACGGGTGGATGCCCCCCCTCTGGAAGTGTTCAAGGCCAGGTTGGACGGGGCTTTGCGCAACCTGGTCTAGTGGAAGATGTCCCTGTCCGTGGCAGGGATGTTGAACCAGATGATCTTGAAAGGTCCCTTCCAACCCAAACCCATTCTATGATTCTATGATTCTATGATTCTATGAACTGAATAGAAAGTGCAGCGAGGAAAGCTTTGGGGAATTAAGAAAAAGATGGAGGAAACTCATCCTCATCTTTCTTGCACGACCTTGTACCCTCTTATCAAAAGTGTCACCCGGTGGCCCAAAACTTTAACAGATTGTGGTGAGTTGGCCATGGCTGGCTATCAGACACCCACCCAGCCACTCTCTCATTCTCCCTTCTCAACAGGACAGGGGGAGAAAACAAGATGAAAAAGCTCATGGGTTGAGATAAAGACAGGAAGATCACTTACCGAGTACCATCACAGGCAAAACAGACTTCACTTGGGGAAAATTAATTTAATTTTTTGTCAACTAAAATAGAGTTGGATGGTGAGGAACAAAGACAAAAAAGCTAAAATACCTTCCCTGCCCCACTCCCTTTTTTTCCCAGGCTCAACTTCACTCCTTCATTCACGGCTCCTCCATCTCACCAGTTGCTCCTTCCCTGCCTTGTGCTCCCAGAGACACTGAACGTCCGGGTGCCATGGCAGTGTATATAAATAAATTGGTAAATGATGATGATGATGTACATCAAATCCTAAGTACCATATCGCTGATGCATTTCAAATGTACAAGTACAGCAATACATTAATTTGATACTTATTTTCTTCTCTAAATCTCTTACATGGGTTTAGAACAAAGTTAATTAAGGCATTTAAGATTATGAACATGGTGCTAAGAGGCCGTTGGTTCCTCTTGTTTACACTGCCCCCAGTATGATTAGTAGCAATGCAAATGAAGATAGTTTTGAAAAAAACATTGTGGAAGTACTTGTATTCATTCAAAGCATCTTCACGCGCAATGTGCGACACAGGCCATGCTTCACAGACCAGACCAAATAATTTGGTTTAATGTTTAATTTTGTTTAATGGTACAAATTGATCAACGTGGGTCAGGAAAGATCTGTTCCCTCTCAAATACAGGGCACTGCACCACCTCAGTACGCTGCCAGTTGAGATTAACCTCCTAAAGCAGCCAATGCTGGCCAGAGACATGGACTTCAAATGTATGTGTAATTACATTGCTTTTAAGAGAAGGGACAATAAAATACTATCTAGGCAGAGATTAATCTCAGGCAGTGTTAGCATTGCTCCTGTGCTTCTGCCAGAGTCAGTGAGAAGGGACAGGCACTTCAGAAAGGTGGTTCATCTCATGATAACATGTTTCTGGATGGACCCTATGCACCCAACCTTCCAAGTTCATCTCTTCTAGTGACATCCAGTCTTGGATCAAGGATGACACAGACTTGAAGTACACATTCCATCCTTACAATTAGATCCATACAATTACCCAAAAGTATTTTCTTCTTCTGCAGAATATTGCCTGTTTAACTTTGTAATCTGTTTTACAGTTCCCATTACAATGAATACACAGAATAACGATTCTATGTTTGAAAACAATACAAGACTCCATTCTGCTATAGAACATACTGACAACACAAGACTCCTGCTAAATTAGTATAAAAACATAATCAAGCATCTATGTCAATTAATACCTCATTAATCCACTTTTCACTGTTAAGGAATACAAGCTTTTGGTTTTGGTTCAATCAATGTGATAAAGACTTACATACTGTGATAGGCACATTTGGGAGTAAGATGTATGGTTTTGTGTTACATTTGGGACTTTAGAAGATTTGATCATTCTTCCATAAATAGCTTCTATTTAAGAAGCTTTGGCTTGGATTTTCTGCAGGATAGCTTATTTTATGTGGCACTGTCCAGGCTCAATTTCACTATGCTCTTTGGAGTCAGTGAGATGAAAAGACTCAGCTGTGCCTGGGTTCTGCTGGCTCTTCTATTTTTTATTACTCACGTCTCTTGTCTGATGTTGGCTGACATACACACATCTAAAGTCACTCCCTCCTGTGCAGGAACACTCTGAGAAGACAGAGTTGTGAACCTCCTAACTTTTCAGATGCCCTCTTTAATGCAGGAGCAGGGGGTAAGAGGAGACTCAATCCCAGCAATGACAACACCTCATCAGTTAGCAGCATCTCACTGGGGACCCTGGACAAGAAACATGAGTGCAAGTCTTACAGACTGGACTTGGTATATATAAACCTTGATATGGGTAAACATTTCTTGATACTGTATAATGTAAAAATGTCCCCTCTGAATTGCTGAGAGGGGAAAATGAAGTCATAGCTCTCCATGTCACAGCATCTTGGCAGGATGTAATAACTATATTTGTGAAAAAAAACTTTACAAAGTGACATGAACATGCTGGCCAGTAGAATAAAATCCCCCAGACTATAGTTAGCTATGAATCCCACAGGGAGGAGAAAAGTTCAAGGAGCCAGAAACAATTAAATACTTTTGTTTAACTTCAGCAGTATCAGTTTCCTTCTGAGATGCCCACCTCTTAAGAGCCTCTACTCTAAGCCTGAGCCCATGTAATGATGATCTCGGAGAGAAGTCTACAAGAGTTTCTTCCCGTCTGCTATTGCAGTTCCTCCCCTATCCTCTGCTCCATCCTAAGCTGCATTTAGTCAGCAGGTCCCACCCCACCCTCTGGAGACACCAGGGAGAAGGTGAAGCTGAGCTGGATGATTCCTGACTCGCAACACACAGCATGGGCTGTAGCAGCAGAGCTCAAGTTCGTAAAACTTAGCTGGCTGGAAAGGGAAAGCAGCAGCCTGCTTCTAAATAGTAACAGCAGCTTTTTTGGTTAAACAAGCAGCCCAGGGATATTGTTAGCCTCAGTAGGCACCCAATAAAAGAAAAATTTTATTGGCTGTCTGTTTCGCTTTCAATTTGCTACAAAAATAGAGCAGTAATAATTATGAGATATGCAAAGGAATTATCAAAACACATGGAAAAATAAAAGCGGAGATAAAGAAATAAAACCTGAAATCTGTTGAGAAGTTTGGCTCCTGTATAAACACTTCCTAATGCAGGCTGTCACAGCTGCTTACCCATCCCGGTACTGAAAGTCTAAAACCAGAATATTTACAGCAAGATATGCTAAAAACATCTGATTGTACTGCTAACACTGTGCATGGTTTTGGCTGATTGCTCTTTCAGTACAAAGTGTATGAGAAGCACCTGAATACATTATTAACCATCTACTGCTGAACCAATGCCTCTTGCTACTACCATAAAAAAACCAATAGGTTTGTAAACGGCTGGGGCAGAGCCAGTAGCCTGCAAATGGTCAGCCATGGGCCGGCATCCCCCCATCGGCCGCATGTTCCTGCAAGGTAAATGCTCTCGATCTGGTGGGGTAGTGGGTTGTGCTGCCCGGGGATGAGGATCACGCAGGCTTTCAGCTGTGTGTAGGGACCTGCACTTTGTCATGACTCAGAAAGAAATCATCAGGTGTCATGGGGTGTTTATCCTTCTAGAAGGCAGCCACAACTGCCTGATCACAACTCGGTTAGGATAGAATAAGAATAGAATAGAATAGAATAGAATAGAATAGAATAGAATAGAATAGAATAGAATAGAATTTCAGTTGGAAGCGACCTACAATCATTGTCTAGTCCAACTGCCTGACCAAATCAGGGCTGGCCAAAACTTAAAGCAAATTTTTAAGGGCATTGTCCAAATGCCTCTTAAACACTGACAGGCTTGGGGCATCGACCACCTCTCTAGGAAGCTTTTTCCAGTGTTTGATGACCCCCTCCGTAAAGAAATGCTTCCTAATGCCAAGTCTGAACCTCCCCATTGAAAGCATGAAGTGAGAAGTCTGCAGCCATTACCCTCAAAGGCTATCCTGGTCATGAGCTCCAAGTTCACAAATCCCTGCAGCATCCAGGACAAGGGCTGAGCAAAAACTCCAGCTCTGCTGCCCTCCGCACAGATCTGAACAGGACGAGCATCTTTGATTGCGTTATGGCACCCACAGATAAACTCATGTGGAAACGTACCCCAAGAAAAAAATCCCAGCCCATGGGAAAGATGCTCCTATTGTCTCACCAATGCAGCGATGGAGGAAGACAGATTAAATTACATGAGGAATATATTTGTATGAGGCGGGAAACAGATGCAGTTTTTACAGTTACTACAGAAAACTGGCATGAACAGCAGCCTCCTGATATGCACAGCTGTCCCGAGAAATGCCACGGGGGAGAACTGGCAAACCAGCCACAGCCTAGCTGAGGACTTCTTTGGGAGAAGAGATACCACCTCATCTAATGCCAGGGATGCACACTGCCAAGAACTGAGCCCCACAGATGAAAAAAATACAGTGCTGGAAGGGAAGGAGGTGGGAATATCTTCTTGAGAAGCCCAAATCATTACGAAGAACTTCTTCCAATGGTGATGGAAGTTGAAAGCTGATACTAGGACATTAAAAAAAGCCAATAAAACCTCTTGGAGTGGGTAACATACAATCGGAATTAATTAAAAGTGGTGGAGAAGCGCTCACCCAGGCATGTGATAATTTTGTTAATGTGATCTGGAAGGCTGAGAACTAAGATTTGGATACACTCCCTAATGGCTTCTATTCATAATGAAGCAGACCCAGCTGTTTGGGGAAATTACACCATAATCTCATCGCTGGCAGATCCTATGGAAATGTTGCTGTATATCATGAAGAGGACAGTACTTCAGATAGAGAACTTTCTGCCTGATGAGCAATTAAAACATAGGCAGAGAAGAGAAACGGTGGAGCAAATGTTAAATTTTTACACACTGGAAAATGATAGGAAGGCAGTTCTTATTCACTTGTAAACTGAAATGATCTGAAAATATTAGAGGCTTTTGTAAAGTCTGATTCTGTAGTATTTCCAAAATTTCAGTGTTTTCATGGTTTTAATGCCTTCACAGTCAAAAAATTTTAATCTTTTTGTTATTTACATGATTACTTATTTTATATCTATATAAATATAGATATAAAACCTGGATATAGAATAGCTAATGGTAAGGAATGAGAGGTTTCATATGCCAAAGCAAAGTTTTTCAGTTATATTTTATTTTTTATTCACCAGTAAAACAGGTTTTAGTTCATCCAAATTATTAATGAACTTATCCTGTTTTATCAAATTAATTTTATCAAAATGATTCTGAACAAAACAGATTTTAAACATTTGCCACATTTAGCTTCAAAATTTGCTAAATTAAACTTTTTCACTTTACAGTTCCAAATAATATTTCAAGATCAGATTTACTTCACGTTTACATGTTCAAAAGTTTTTTAAATGGCAAGTCAGGTGACACAGAAAGGTTATTTTCTCTACACAAATTATTATTTTCTTTTCCCAAATAACGGAGTGATAACAAGCCCAGTGGAAGACTCTGGTTCTTGCTTTCACTAGACCTATGAAGAGATGTTTCTTTTTCACTTTTTTCCTTGAGTCAGTATTTCCCCTTTACTTCCAGTCGCCATGTCACATGAAGGATATCGCACACACCAAATGTGCCAGATACAGCCACACACCCGCATGGCCACTTGCCAAGGTCCTGAGCTCCTGAAAACCGAGCCCGTGATGAATGAGACAGCAACGTAGCTGGAGGAGGACTGCTGAGAAGGATTCAGCCCAGGTCCTGCCCACCACCAGAATCAACCAGAAAGCATCCAAACCAGGGTACAGTCTCATCCTCAGTTTGCACTCTTTGCTCTCTTTCCTCTGCGATTTTGAGATCAAGGCTGCAGTAATATAATTTCCTTATAGGACACCCCCAAGAGATCGCTGGGAAGCAGCACAACTCCGTATTTGGTGGAAATCACAGCCATGTGTTTCACTACCGAAAGCACAGCCAAAGGTAAAGGTGCCAAAGCAAGGTTGCCCCCTGATTTTCCCAGGGGAGGGGAGGTGGCAGCATCTCTCTCCATGACCTGAAGCAATAGGACTGAAAAATGAGGTGCCAGGAAACCCCACCCCTGGAAATTGCTGTAGCTCCTGGCAGTATCACAACCTATAACTGGCTTGCAAGTGCAATTTTCCTTTCTGAACAAAATGAAAAAATGGAAAAGATGCTCCATGTTAGAAGCATTTTTATATATCCTTAATTGCCTGTGTATGGCAACTGGAGGACATCAACCCAGCAGGGAGAGCAAAGAGATTACACTGTTTTTCCTTTGGCTGAATACCCCTTTTCAGCACTGGAGCGTTTTATCTCATAGGCCCTGCTGCGGATGGGAAACAGCCACGACCACATGCAACTGCTGTTGGCCAAAGCAACCTGCAGCTGCTTGGTCTCCCCAGGGAACAGACCCACAACTTTTCCTGCTGTGGCAGTGGCAATGGTGATGCAAAGAGCAGAAATCTTTGTACAGCTCCTTAATTTACCTCCAGTTACACTGTGAGGATCAGTACATCTTCAATGCAAACAGTTCAAAATCCTTCCGAGATAGTGTATATAAATTATTTCCTTTTCATAAGAAACTTGTAAATGTGTGGGGTTTGGGGTTTTTTTTTGTCAAAACTGCATGTTGTAATACAAATCTGAAGAGCTACCCTAATAATTTCTTACCTGTGAGGCCTGAATTCCCAAAGCACATTATGTGGAAAGGATTCTGCTTACTGCTATTTCAAAGGAGTATGGGATTTGGGACTAAAGATTCTCATTATCAAAACCGACAAATTATTTTAATTATTAACATCAATCAAGTCTCCACAAGGCATAAGCCTTAACAGTTGTTTTTCAAGACTTCTTTTTCAACATTTCCATTTGCTTTCAGATGTTCACTGTTGGATAAGACAACATACTCTGATATAAGCAATCCTATTAATCGGATCCCCCCTTAAAAGGCAGAAGTCTCTGATTGTCTTACCAACGGCAACCAGGAAGATGATTTGATAACGACAGCAACTTATCTTGAACAAATGCTGGTTTTATTTTAATTCCAGGTAAGTACACCTGGTTAAAGGTATAGGAACAGCTCATACTTTCTCAGGCACAATGCTATTCAATGCAGGACTTCAAAGAAAAACAAACAGCAGAACCTCAGGGAAAGCCACTGTGAAGAGAGACGGTGTTAGACGCGGGCATCCTGGCTGCTTAAGTAGTAAGAGCTGGTAAATAAAGCAAGGCAAGACCTCAGCCCAGAGCTCCAGTCCACGTAGATCTATAGTGCCACAGTCAAGAGCAAAACACAGGCAGCACGAGAAAATCTTGAATCAAAGGGCCAAAGGAGAGAAGTTTATCACTGATCACCCCAAAGCACCATAGAGCAAATGAAATGCCAAGAAAGCAAGCAGTAAAGAAGCTTTCTTGGAAGCAAGTATAGTCAACGCAAAAACTGATTTCTCCCAAACAAAGTGGAAACAAACAGCAGAAGAAAAATGACGCATCAAACGAAGTCCATGCTGCCATAGCTCAGCCCACTCGTTATATACGGACAGGTCACCCCAGGGCTGACCCCAAACACAAGGCACGGGGACAGTCCTCTGCACTCTTCCTTTTGCATGTGGATGCTAACAGGGCCACCAGGCATGCACTTCACCACCTGGCACTCTTGGGCACAGCAAAGCACAAAGTCCCGCTAATGTAAATAGGAGATAGTAGCGAAGGTAAGAGATGCACCATTAGCTCCTGTTGCTGTCCTCTGTCAGAAGGCAGGAAGGAGCAAAGGGATCCTGCTCATTCTTTCTGAGCACCTTCACCCTGCAGAGTCCAGCCAGCAACTTACTATGTCCCTCTCTTTCCAAAAACATGAACTGCAGTCTATCATAAGATCTGCGACAGCTGGACGGTGGATGCGCTGGGCCCCAAAACACCACTTAATTTATTTCTGTACAGCACGAAATCTTGACATAGAAAGGGGATCATTGTTTTTTTTGCTAAGACTGCTAAATCTTTCCTGCCTTCCAAAAAACATCTGGGAGACAGAGAAAAATATATTTAGTTATAACACTCAAACATGAAAAAAGTTCATAAATTTGCTTCCTATTGAGCAAAAAACAGAAACTCAGAAGCTTTGTCTACTCCAGCAAATTTACCCACTGCTGATAAAGCAGTTAAAACTGGTGCTGAACTCTGTTTAACTTTAAGTGTAGCCAAGGGTAAACTGTCTTTCCACATCATTTTCTGAATTCTGCTGAATTCAATGGCAGGTAAATGTGTCAGTTCTTAACTGAATACCTAAATATGAATTTAGGATCCTAATTTTAGATTGCTAGGTTTGCACATTTCAGTTTGAACCACCACCAGTTCTGTAACGCTGTCAAACTTTCGAAAACATTACTGCAGTCAAACTTTCAGAAACGTTACTGCAGATATACAGAGGCAACCCATCAGTAAAATCCAAAGCAAATGTAAAGCATTATCAGAAATTCTTGTCATTTGCTTTAAGTCCAGTAAAACTCATCTTCCATAATTTGATCTACATTTCCAAAATATTTTCCTTTTGACTTGAGACCTAATGGGAAAAAACCACTGTCAATTTGTTTTAAAAAACAGTGGGAAGATGAAAACTGTGGCAAAATCCAGAATGGGCTCCGGACTAGACGACCCCGGTTACATCAGTTACAATGAGCATAAAGCTCAGTGTGTTTTTATTCACAGTCGTACTTTCCTACCAGGCTCTGTAAAATACATGAAGTAGGTTTCCAGGTGTAATTCCAGCTGTTAAGAGGGCAGAAGGAACATATATAATTATTCCACTCAAGCCACTCTGACTGACTGAGAAGCTAGAAGTTCAGAAGTGGTAACGCCATGCTGCCCGCTGTGCACCACGCGTCTGCGGTGGCTGGGAGCTCACCACGGGTGAACGGGCAAGGAAGCTCTCATTTAACAGCACGGAAGGCAGAACGCAAAATCTTATTATTCAGAAAGGTCAAGCACAACTAATGCATTACCTGCCTGCTGCTACTGATCCTGAAAGAGTACTACAAGGACTTCACAGCGACCATTGCTCCGTAAACAATTTTATTTGTTCTGCTTAGAAAAATGTGTATATATTGCTCAAAAACATTTGCAGCAACTTGTCTGTCAAAAGATTGCATCCCCATCTCCATAAATTAGTAGAAATTTGAGTCAGCTTTAGTACTCTACCACCTTTCTATTTACCATGCACTCTAGCACCATGCACTCCTTATGTGTATAAATAAAATAAGAAATACTTTCATTGTGAGCTTTGGGGATTTTTTTCCTACTGTGTTTTTCAATAGCAAATTTATATACAATAAAACAATAGGATTTAAGAGCTTTAAGCTCATATTTATTTTTTATATTGTTGATTAGCACGCACAGTTGTGCACCAGGCAACTTTTGTATGTATCAGATACAGATCAACTGAATGAAAACCAGCAAGCACTCACCCCCTCAGCCCAAGGAGAAAGGGATGTTTCTTTCAAGTATCATGCCTCAACTTACCAGTAGTACCACTCTCTGCTTACCCCAACTGTACAATTGACGTCCCTCCTTCTGAAGCTGGGAAGAGGTTCAGGCTTTGCAGCATGCGCTGAAGACCAGTCGGGCTTTTGGGCAAAGCACAGAAATTAGCTCCAAAGAATGAGGTACTGCAAAGGAAGCACCTGCAAGTTCCCTTCCTTCTTTCTCCAGTTTGACTGTGTCTGCAAGCTGAAGGGAGAAGGATGTAGCTTCCCAAGGGACTGCTCAAGACTTTCCAGCTTTGCTGGTGGAGCTGGTTGGAGGACAAGTGCTGGTGGAGGACAAGCTGAACGTGAGTCAGCAGTGTGTCCTTGCAGCAGTGAAGGCTAACCATGTACTGGGCCGCATTAGCAAGAGGGTAGCCAGCAGGTGAAGGAAGCGATCCTTCCCTCTGCTTGGCGTACATGAAGCATCTGGAACACTATGTCCAGGTGTGGGGCCTCAGTATGCTGACACTGGAGAGGATCCAAAGGACGGCCACCAAGATGGTTACAGATCTGGAGCACATGATGTGCGAAGAGAGGCTGAGGGATCTGGCTTGGTTCAACCTGGAAGAGAGGAGCAGGGGGGGACCTAATACCTGTCCTCAACTACCTAAAAAGGGGAATAATAGAGAAGATGGAGCCAGACTCATCTCATAGGTTCCCAGCTAAAGGAAAAGAAGCAAAAAGAAGAAAAAGTTGCAATAAGGAACATTTTAACGGAACATAAGGGGGAAAAAAATAATAATGACGGGGTGAAGCACTGGTACAGGTCACCCAGAGGGATTATATGATCTCTATCCTTGGAGATTTTAAAAATTTGACTCAAAAAGGCCCTGAGCAACCTGACCTAATGGGGAAGGTGGTCCAGCTGTGAGCAGGACTTGGACTAGGTGTCCTCCAGAAGGCCTTTCTCACCAAATTATTCCATTATTCTAACAGCAACAGCTTCACAGGAAGAGGAACCAAGGACAATTTCATGACACACTGCTGGAAACGCCACTGAACAAGACACAGTGCAGGCTTGAGAGCCTGAAATGACTATTCGTATCTCCAACACAGTGCATTTTGCTCAAAATAGTACCCAGAAACTGTAGCAGTCATCATTTGCTCAGCACTCCAGGAATGGAGCAAGGACCACCCATAACGTAAAGCTACTTTGCAGTTAAGAGCCCTGCTCTTGGGTTAGGAGCAGTGATAATGCTGGAGCCACCAAGGATGTGGCAGAGACATGGTACCTAACATCTACCAGTGAGTTACTTAGGTAAAACTCGCAGGCACATGCCCTCAGCAAAGAGAAGGATACAATCCTCCTTTATGCCACAGGATTTATTTTTAACTCTATTGAGTTTTAGGCTGTCACCACCTGTCCTGGCCAGGGCATTTAATAGTGTGGCCATGGTTAGATGACATAAAGCAAAGACACAAAAGGAATAGGAACCCTATAGAAATCTACTTAGCACAGGTAAATTAGTACCACACTGTTAGTGAGTGCATTTGCCAAAACTCAGAAGATCACTCAAAACACTCATCTCATATATCTATATACTAAACTAAGTATTTATTGTAAAAACACTTAGCAATGGCTAGCAGTCTCAGGATTCTCCTGTGGGAAAAAAACTGAAGACAAAAATGGCTCCTTAATCTAAATATCAGCCCTGCTGAACCTGGTATCTGAATACTACACTGAGATCTTTCTTCATCAAAAAGTGTCAGAAAAGCAGAACGAGAAATTCCCTCCATTTCACATCTGTGACATCTTTGTCAGTATATTATTCCTGAGAGAAAATTACGGTGCCCATTTCCTTCTACATGTTAAATTAATCATCCTCCTTGTGACATACAGGAAGAATAGACTCAATTGCTCACACTCACCTTTGGAGAGCAAGTAAAAGTTTTAGGCGAAATTCCATAAAAACTTGTTTTATTCTACCTGGTTCAACAGCATACTTCTTTAATTAAACCCTAGATTCTAAATCTATTAGAATCAGAAATTCCGTGTTATAAGGAAAATTATGTATGTTACTGAATGGGAAGTCTTTTCTGGGAGGAAAATAAGCAGAAACTCAAAAAGAACTGAAGAAAATAAAGCAAACCATTTCAATCTGTAAGAAGGAGAAAAATTAATACTACAACCATCTCTACCACTTGCAAAATGTGTTTCTTAATCTGAATAAATAGGTAATGATACAGCGGATAGCAGAACAATGACTAATACTGCAAGAATGCATAACTGGAGATGGCTAAGCTTTGGTCTGACTTGCAGCAGGCAGCCATCCCATCTGCCCTTTTCCCCTTCACTTCTTTCAATACCGTTAAAACTACAGGACTGATCCGCAATATAAAGAACTTCCCAATGATGCCAATATCAAATCTACTTTCAGGAGGTCTGTGGGACTGTGCCTTTTATTTTCCCAAGATCAAGTAGTCTTGATGATCCAAAAGTGCAATCCTTTTTTTCTAAATTACTTCAGCAACTAGGAAAAAAAAAAAAAGCTCTACAAAAAAAAAAGTCTACTGTCAGTTGGCTTCCTTCAGCCTCATGATCCACAGTGCACCAGGAGCCAAGTAGTCAGTAATATTTACTCATCATGTCCTTAATTGGAAAGATACTGTAGATGTTTGGAAACCGTCATAAAAAGAGACAGCACTGGAAAACAGTGGACATCAATTTACCTATGTGCTCTCAAAGAACTACAGAAGGAATGGATATGTACTATCTGATATGTTGTATTAACTGTATTTTTAAACACATTTGGAGTACTTTTAATATGCATAAAAGTTGTTTTGAGTGTTAGGCAGATCGTAATACAACTCTTGGAAGTAGAAATGTTACACTAACAAGAAAACTAAAGATTACTTTTGCTTGAAACTGCATGAGATGTGCACCTCATGTACAGCTCTGAGCATGCCAATGTTTGGAAGCGCAGTAAGAAATTGGAGGACATCAAGAAAAAAGGAAGATAAATGGTTAATAGGATAGCAATGTCCCATAATTAACCACTGCATACCAGTAAGGTAGTTAATCAAACGTTGTACTTAGATTTCATAAGGAGACATGGAACTACCATTGGATGTTTTTAAGAACATTTTAGACAACTTCCTCTTAGAAATGATGCGGTTCTAGATTATCTGGCCTTGAAGAAGAGGAATGGATAATGTGACCTCCCTCCCAGTCTTATTTTCTAACTCATCTATGAAACTTTGGGAAAAAACAATAAAAGAAACTAATATATGCAATATGAATAAATAATGACTACGGGAACTATAAGCTCCTGTCCAGCAAATGCTTCCATACATGCTGAACTTTATTATCTTAAGTCATCTCACAGATGTCAAGGGGATGACTCAGAACAGTAAAATTATGTACATGTCAAAGTATTTGCACTACGAGTGCAATAACTCTCACTTCTGTACAGCATGAGGAAAGACGACTGTTCACACTTCTATGCTGCCTGTATGAGAGCTTTCAAATCAAAATAATTAATGTCTGGAAACGTCTGGCTAGTGAAGAGTTTTTTTAGTTTGTACAACAAACATTTGTAGGACTTTGGAGACAGAAAAAGTGATGGGACAATGAATCAGTAAGCTTTGTAATGCTTTCGTACATTCACTTGGAGTGTATGGAGATGAAATAATAAGGACAATTTAGTATCAGAAGCTCCCACTGGTGAAGTCAGGATGTCTTGACACCAAATGTTTTAGGATACTGGCACATTCTTACCATGATCTCTAAAGAGACCTTAATGTTGTCAGTCTTGAAGTGAAGTGAGGTATCCTTGTTCAATATTACAGAATACATTTATATAGTTAACAAATGGATGAGTCAATGTGATGATTTGGGGGTATAAATACAACTGTTTACAGAATTTTTGGGGGGCGGTGTTTCCCAGGATGGGATCTCTGTGAGTTGTTATCTGTCTTGCCAAAGCAAAGATAGTACGTGTGATGACAGAGTGCTAGGCGTTTTGTTGGAATGCTTACACAAAAGGAGCGATAAACACTATTAAGTCACACCCGGCTTGCCTCTACTGGACTAATATGCATTATGTCAGATAACCACTATAGTAACTTTTATGTAATTGCTTAGAGGATTGAATCTGAAAAAGAAATAGCAGTTAAATTGGTCTGTCTAACATACAATACCCCTAAAGTAACATTATCAGTGGTAACAGAATGAAAATGAGAAAAGGAAAACTAAAGTTAAATGAACATTTCTCCTGCTGTGACTCAGTTCTGCACAATGAGCGTTACTAGGGGCATTTTTACTGCCTCAAATAGCGCAGGACCAAGCCTATTGCTTTAATAATTAAAAACTGATTAAAAGAGAGCACTGAAATATAAACATTAGGAAACTGTTGCCCTCACGCTACAGAATGGATTAGATATGGAAAAATTAGTGGCTTGTTCATTTAGTCTCGTTGTTTACCTACAGTAACTTATATAAGGCAATACAGAATATAAATATCCAAAAGCACAATGGAAGAAAGAAAATATCCCCTTGCCAGGAGTAACACTCTGAAGAAGCAGGGTGCCTCTTGGGTATTCCACCCTAATTCAAAAGAAAATGAGTTATCTTTTGAGAAAGTTTCCACTGGTTAATTGACAATGATGGCAGTAAATACAACGCAAAAACTGCAAGACTGCATTTTTAGTAACTCCGCGGTTTGTCTTCTTTTATTTGGCAAACTGTCTAAATACTGTTGTGGCATTATATTAAACTATCTCACAAGGACTCAATCAGCTAATGTATTATTGCTGGGCTTGAAAAAAACACAAAGACGACCTATTTATAAATAGCTTCTCTGTGTTCAGCATATTAATTTTTTTATTCTTCCAAGGAAGGAAGGCTGTTGCCAAAAACTATACGCCAGTATCATTTGGCAAACTTTTTGTAGCGTTGTCTGATCTGCAGAGACTTTAAATCTGTACTGCAAATACATATTCAACAACTTATTAGAAGGTGGAATCTGTTGTCTATTACACAAATACATATACAGTTGATAAGACATGCTATAACAGCTGTTGTGGAGATATTTCCCCATAATTCATCAATGCAAGCAACATATATGCAGCTGACATCTTCCTAGTGAAAAATCTTTGAAAGCCTGCTGAGAGAAGTCACTGCACACAATCATTGGGCATGCTGCCATTTGGAAATACCTTTTCCCCCCTTTGCCTTCATTGCACTCAAAAGCTGCATCTTACACTAACTATGGGCTACATTTTAAAAAGGGACTGCTTATGTAGGAATTTTAGCATGTGAATTAACACATGGTAATTTCAGAAGTAGGGAAGAGCCATGTGAAAGGTTTTCTTCCCTTGTTTGCACATAATGTTAAGTTTACATGGCTAAAATACATTTTCAGGAAAGACACACTACATAGTAAATTTCAGCTTAGAGTTATTTTTTTTAATGAATAAATACAAAGCACTTACAGAAGGGTTTTTTAAAAGACAGACAGAGATAGACCCTTTGCTGTACAATGGCAGTGGGCATTGCCACAATGCAAAAGCAGGATGCTTTTGTGGGGAAACTTCTGCAGATCTTAAATCCTTGCAAAACCTATTCAAGGTCTTAATTACTTCCTCTGTAATACATGTATACCTAATCATGTTTCAACTTTCATCTTCTCTCCTTCCTCTCCTGTAGTCTTGACATCTAATGTTCTTTTCAAAGCACAAGCAAGCAGAAAATTCTTTTATCTTATCCTTGGGGAAAGTGCAAAGCATCAACCAGAGGTAACAAAGTCCCTTCAGCATCTATCCTCTTTATTAACTGAGAAATACCATCCAGTTTCATATTTTGCAGGAGTGGGCAAAAATCTAGTGGTGTGAGTGCATAAGGAATCAGATGGTGTCTCTGATCTAATCTCTGCTACGTGATATGAAGCCCATGCCTCTATCATGGACATGAAAGCAAAGACTATACAACTGGACTGGCAGCAATTGAAATGCAGTCAAAGTTTTCTGCACTATGGTTTTACTGTACATACTTATATTTTTAGGATATTCTTTATGGTTATATGATTTAGCAAGAACTTTTTCTGTTAAAAGACAAGCCTCATTGTGTTTTATGTGTCATTGCAAAAACAATGACAAACCACAAGGTACAGATTTCAGAATTGTCAGGTTACGTGTGTTAGGGCATACTTGATTTGGATTCTGTGAATTGATTTTAAGGATAAAGGGAATATTGGATCACAGAGTCCATAGTATTTGATCATACAGTCGAATCGCATCTATATGAAGACATTATCTGTTGACACCAAGAATGTGGATAAATTAAAGCATTCCAGTCCCTGAGAAACCAGGCAGAGACATGCGACATTAAGGTATAAGAATGTCCGAGGTCCAGGCACAGCAGGGAGTTGATGTGCTGCCTGCACAGGCAGTGCCCCTGGCAGGCAATGGTGCTCCCTGATACAGCAAAAAAATGATGAATTCTCTGGTCTTTGCTAACCTGACTTTGCTAATTTCTTCCCAATCCAAAATCTGGTCAGGATTTGGAAGCTGAGCATCTAAACAAAGACTCACCAGCCAAGTAATTAAGAAATAAGATTGTTTGTACCTCTTGTCTATGTTACTTGCGTCCCGGCTCCGCCACTGTTTCATCCCTGGTTGTTTAGAGAATGCAAAAAACCCAGAAATGAATGAAATTCATTTCATTAATGAAAGCCTGTATTCCTCCCTCCCCACCCCCATGAAATACAAATAAATCCAGAAAACATTTGGTAAATTGCACGTTAGAGGAAAAATACCATCAGATCAATGAAGTCTATTAGCAGAAGTCCTATATCATAATCACACCAAGGGATTTTAAATACTAAGCTATTATACTCCTGTACTTGCATTTGCTACTTGGGAATGACTAGACATCTCAGTGCTCAGAGATCACTTGGAATTATCTAATTTTATCTTGCTCTGACTTTAAATATTGCAGTGAGGATGGTAGAAGAAGACACTGCAAGACTACACTGCGCTCCTATGGGAAGCATATGTGAGTTCTTCTGTACAATAACTCTTATCACCAAAAAATGGTATCTTTGGATCAGAGGTTTTGCATGTAATAAGAAATTACCTGTGAAAATTATCCTGTGTTATTTTGTTTACACAGAATGTCCCATTTAGTTTTCTTATAATGAATGGTATTTCAAATTCATCATGTCAGATAAAGATACGACAATTGTACCTTCCAGTTGTAATTACTGCCATTTGTGCAAACATTTTCCACCCATTTGTTTTCGCTCTATTGTTTTATGAGTTACATTGGCAAGAATTTTTCCAAACAACAAAAATGCCCCTTGACACCTAACTCTTCATAAAATACAGTCATTTGTGTTCTCATAGCACAGCTTTCTTGGTGAAATTACATACTTCTAATCAAAAAGAATATTAAGGCTTTTAAAAAAAAAAAAAAAAGGCATGGTAGCACTTCCAGCCCACACCTAGATTAACAAAATAAACACGGCTAGCAATGCTCCTGGGGCCAGCTAGCGTGGAACAGCCCACCTTTATCCTTCCAAACATTTTTATCCACTAAAAGAGGGTGGATACTTGCAACTGCATCCTTGAATGATCAAATTTTGGAGACACTCTAAGGAAATGTTTGCAAAAGTGTCAACCATCACAGGCCAAAGATACGCCAGCTGCCACTCTAATGGTCTAACCAGGTGGAGATCAAGTTTGAGTGCTCAGGAAGGCTCCCTATTTAGTTTACCTGCATAGACGTGGCCAGGGGATATATAAGAAAATGTAGCCAATAAAACTGTAACTTTATGGAATCCTGTGGAAAACCTCACTCTACTCCTGGGCTCCCAATCCCCATGAAATAAGCCCAAAAGGCAGGAATCAGCCACTGAATAGTAATGGCTATTGCCTTCCTCAGAGCCTGCTCCTCCTGCAATATGAAATCTTTTTTCCCTGTCTTCCAACTTCTTCATTCTAGAAAACAGTTTATGTAAGAAATACTCCAGTAAATACACATGGTATTCATGGCTTCAGATTTTAAAAACCATATATTGTCAGTGGAATCCCCCAGAGCGCAGTTATGTGTCTTCTGCCCCATCTCTCACATGGTACCAAAACCGGAGCCAAAGCCTGTGGGGAGGGGACGCAGTGCCTGGAGCACCCCATTACCTTTTGGATCAAAATGCCTTTTTCTACCCAACTGCCTAGAGCACTCCGCAGCACAGGCTTTCATCCTCCAGACGCACCTGAGCCTTGCATAAGTTCCTGGCAAGAAATGTTCACAGCAAAACATCTGTTGCCTTTAAGAGAACAGGTTTTCAGCCCTGTGGGGTTACTAAAGCAGGTTAATTTTTGTTGTCAAAATAATCCTGTCACCCCATTAAAATTCTATACATTTTTTGTAGGAAAGTTTCTATCTTATTTTTTCTAAGTAGAGAAGAGAAGAAGGAAGCAATGACAATTATAAATAAGTATACTTTTAAAAAAACTAATTCTGAAAAAGTATTTTCAAGAATAGATTAAAAAATTCTACAGGTTTTTTTTTTTCACATTTTTCACTTAATACAGTCAGTATTTTTGACCCGCTGTTTTTATTTGACATTTCAGGACAGAAGGGTTTGAGTCAGCTGGCATGAAGCCACACCATGACCTACAAAGAACAAAGACTGTATTAATTAGCCTCGCCTCACAACAGACATGAGGACAATATCAGTGTGCTGAAGAATATTTGCACAGACAGCAGAAGGAAAGCTCAGGGAAAGCAGGAAGGCAGGAAACAGTTAATCAATCTTAATGGATAGCGGGATTATAAAAAATAAAAGAGAAAAAGAGTTGAGAAATCAGTTATTTGCAATGAAAGGGAAAATAAAATCAGTACTAGAAGAAACTGGAATAGGCTGAAAAACAGGAAGACAGCAGAGAAGTATAATCATAGAAGAGGAGAAAATTGCACCCGCTTGCAAATAACAGCTCTGGCCTTTCTCAGAACTGTCACCCCCAGGAAATCCTTCAGATTTTGGGAAAGTCGAAAAAAAAGAGAGAAAAGCACAAGGTATGCAATCAAGAGTGAAGAAGTAAGTATGGAGTTAGGCTAAATAACTCCCCATTACATCTTGTTTCCTAGTATTTTGCTAGAAAGGACACTCCGGGGTGACCATATCCCTTTCTCCTCTGAACTAGATACTTTTCTTTGCTCTCTCGCAGACTTCTCTTGCTTTAATTTATTTCCTTTGCAATGAGGCCTGGACTGTGCCCCTTACACCCACCTGGAAACCTAAGGAGAGAGCTGCTCAGCTCAGGGAGGTCCTCTGGTGGGGCTAAGGAGCCTCTGCCTGTCCTGCCACATAAATAAACAACCTTGGTGGTTTGCTCCGCCAGCTCCCAGCCAGCCTGGCCTAGCCCTGACCTCTCTGGCAGGAGGAGTATTACAGTCAGCCAAGTCCTGGCTTAGCCCAAGCCCCGTTTGATCAGCGGAAGATTATGCTAAGAGCTTTCCTATCTGAATGCAGCATGTGAGCATTCGGGCTGGCTTCTGCCTTCCTGTTGTAATTACTTGATAACCATCAGCAGCACATATGCCTTCCACAGACGCCTCCTAAGCAAAGGGTCCAAAGCTCTCCTGTCATGAGCCTTCTCCATGTCCCTGGAAAAGGGATCGCTGGGTGAGAAATTGTGGCATGAAGCCATTATCCTTATCATATACTGTGGGATATTTTTTGAGAAACACAAATGCAAGCAAAGTGATTAGCCATGGTCGTGCCCTACAGAAATAATACTGCTTCCTTCTGATAAGCAAAGTAACTGTTTTGAATGTGACTTCACCTTATTCTGTGCTGTTACACAAATTGGGGATGTTATCTTGGAGACAAGGACAATAATAAAAATAATCTATTCCCATGACTTTCATGGTATCAATGTTATCTTGCTTAAAACCAGAAAGTTTGGCAAGAAAAGTCTGATGTCACATCTGGCTCTGGTGGGATCAGGCCATGTCCAGGTCTGTCCTTGTTCCAGCACTTGCCTTCTGTGGCAGTCAGTAAGCCCATAATATTTCTGTCTTGCCCTTATGGATTAACATAATTCCAGTGCTCATCAGCTGGAAATGCATCTTTTTGAACTAACATCATAGAGCGAACGTGAGTTTCTGATGTGATGCAGCCAAAACAAAGGCAAATGCAACCTTATGGAGGCATTTCCAACACAGATCCACAAATACAAATGTCCCTGTATAAAGTATTGGTGAGATATCAAGCAACCCAACTGGCAAGCCACATTCAATATAATACACAAGTAATGGCACCTAAGGTAACTGAGGGAGATGAACACCTGTTTTGGGAGAGGAGAAAAGAAGAATGTGGCTTGTTTAGTCTAGCCAAACAAAAGCTGAGACAGACCGATATCTCTCTTTAGGGGAACATAAGGGGGTTAATCTAAAAATACATACTATGAGAATGGTACCTGAGAAAAGGTATTTAAATTTGGGTCACAAAAGCAAGTGAGGACAATCTAGCAGTCAATATATCTAGGTAGAAAGTATAAGACAATTCCTAGCCTTTACAGCAGAAAGCTTTTGCTACCCAGATACTTCTAAAATAGGAGATGGGAAAATTCTGAAAGGATTATATGATGTGAAACTTGTGGCAGGTGGGGCAGGACTCATGGACCAGAAAGTGCCCTCCAGTTAAAAAGTAAGTGCCACAGTGATACTCCACTAAGAAAAAGAACAGACAATTTGACTCTGCTATTGGGGGTCCTTTCACCTCAGCAACCACCAACTCACACACACAGCTCCTGATGGGAGCAGGGCTCTTGGCATGGATGCATCCATTTGGGAACTCACCTTCTGGTACCGCCAGTAACAGCTCCCTTGAACAGTTAAACAAGGCTCAGATTTGGGTTTCCTGTCTGTATAGAGTCAATCTGCAGCTAAGCAAACATATTGTTATGATCCTTCCCCACTATCAGAAGCAATTACTTCCTGCAAGAAGTCACCCCATTTTCTTTTCTGTCCTGTTTAGACACACATTTATGCACACACACTCCAAATGAAATCAAAGCAATGTACTTAAACGGAGCAAATTTGGAAAGAAGCGGCTTCTTACTGGCGACAATGCTTTATGAGGGTCTAGATCGCAAAGCCACATGGAGAAGCACCTTATGCAAATGGAACTAGTCAAAAAATAAGTATGGCTCAGTGTAAGCCTTTCAGAATGTAACATATAGTGCTTTTAGTAAAAGAGGGAGCTAACACCATAGTGTATTTGGAGTATAGAAGGCAACTGAATAGCATGCTTGGAAATATCCAGCATTAAAAAAAAGTCTAATCCTATTAATCTGAAGAGACCTCAGAGATCAGCTATGACACAGCCCATCTGGGACAGAAGAATATAATGAAATACATTACAGATATTTCACTGAGACGTATAGTCCAGTGGGAAGGTATTATTTGAAATGTTGCAATACAAAGCTAGGGTTTGGGGGCACAGGGAGAGATTCACTTAATCTTTAATGATACTGGCCTTGCTCATTCTTGGCTCCACCTCAGTCTTTGTTAAAAGGGGTAACTTGAAGGTGCGCGAAGTAATTTATAAGACCAGATCCTTTATTGCTGTAGCACCTTTGAATTCATTGTTGGGGTTTGACTCACATGATACAGGTGTCTTTCACCTGCTTGGCTCCGTGGGCCATTGAAAGTCATCCAAAAAAAAGACAACCAAAGCATAAGATTAAACAAAAAAAAAAACCAACAGTGTAGATGTATACTCCACCTCTTTTTGATTCATGGCAAGCTCCCCACATATGTTTCTCTCCTTTTTGACCCTTGCTTGCCCTGTGTGTTTAGCTTGTGTGCTTTTCTTAGTCAAAGACTGTTCAAGACACACTAAAAGATTGTGGCCTGTGGTCAAAGACTGTACAAAACTCCTTGTACACTCCTTGTACTTCACACAGCAAGGTCCTGTTCACAGCTGGATCCTCTGTGAGGTAACATAATATAAATAGCAGCTGGAAAGTTAAGACAGGGCATTCAGACCTCACATCCAGCCCACTCCCCTTGCACAGAGGTAGCTCAAGCACACAGGGCACCATCACGCTGTGAGGGAGCAACAGATTTAAATCATCTGTGATGCTCAGGTTTACCCTGTCTAATGTTCTGTCATGCAGCTCTTCCGTGGGAAGACATTTCACACTACACAACTCAGCCTTATTTCATTTTTTCTACTCTTGCATGTTGCTTAAGCCAACCCAGGTTGCTGTGACAACAGGCTGGTCCTGAAATGAAAGGCAAAAAAGCTTAGAGATCAGGAGCAAGAGACACATGGGAGAAAGAGTCTCAATCCTGTAATCTAGAGAAGGGGCAGCAGGTGGATGTTTGTGTGAGAAAAGGGGTCTCCAGAGCACTGGGCAAGAAAAAGTGAGGTGATAAAAGAGACTGTTCAAAACAGTGTGGATGTTTAAAACTTAGATTTAAACAACCATTGGTACTAAAGCTGTTTCTTATTAGTTCATGCCCTACCTGTAATAACACGCAGAAATGTTTCCTTTGCTTTTTTATTGATAAAAGTGACTAGAATCAATATTTAGGATTTTGTTTACTTGCGACTCATCACCCACAACAAACACATGGAAGCAGACTGTCCTAGCTGGGATTAGGACTGACATCCCAATTCACAGTCTCCCAACCAGTCCAGTCTATTCCCTATACCCGTGCACAGATCCAACAGAAGCTGCAATTTGCTGTTGATATTAAAAGCCAGCATTTGTAGAGTAAGGGCTACAATGAAAGGCTGGACTCATCTCACTTTCCTGCAAGCATCTACAGCTAAAGTAGTCACCTCAAGTTCCTTTTACAAACCATAGAGAAAATGAGGTATTTCCAGGGCACGATTCATCTGACTCATTCTATGTACCTAACTTAGATTGAGATGTGGTGATTTCCTCTGCTGACCTGAATGCTGCCTGAGGGGTGGTTCAGGTGAAGACACCTACAATGTAATATCTACATCTGGCCAGAGTCCCAGCCTTGGAGGCCTGAACTCTGGACTCAAGCCAATTTTAGTGGTGGGCAAATCACTTCATCTCTGCAAACTGTGACCAAACTTTAGCTGCCTAAGAGGTAAGCATTGAGTTTAGGCAAGTCATGCAAGCGTACTCCACAACCTGCTGAGAGAAAGAGGCCCTTCTCGATGGAAATTCAAGTTAGACTTGTGGCCTGAATCATCCTGACTCTTTTATACGGTTAAAGTCAGGTAAATCTTGGCTCCCTGGTTTGCAATAGTATTTCCTACAGTTAGAGTGGTGAATCCTCTGGGCAGGGCTCTGGAAAAGCCTTTGAAAAACAGGTTTGACTCCTTCAAGGAAAACCACCATCTAGGCTTCTGGTAGCTGAAAGCAAAGTGCAATTGTATAGCCTGTTTTGTAAAAACACTTGTCTCACACTTTGTGCTGTTCAAGAGTTTGTCTTCTGTTGCAGTAGTGACTCAGCTTCTTTATGTTACCTACTCTGGAGTTAAAAGCACACAGAGGAATACAAACTCACTGTGAAACACCGCTCTGGGAGCAGAGAGTTACTGCATAAGGAACAGAGCTCCTTCTCTGGGTCATTACTAATAGTCGTGGTAGTGGCACTCCGGGTTTAAGACACAGGTCCCCTCGCTGGAGTATAAAGCACCTCTTCAGGGTTAGGCAGACACTGCATTAAGAGCGAACTCTTGAGTTATGCTGTGCTAGAACTCTAACAGGTTCATACAAATATGGAAAACCTTTGCTAAACGCAAGGTAAGCAAACAAAAAGGACACAGGTTTTATTTGGGCATTCGTAGGAGGTTTCTAGGTTGACTGCAGTAGTCCTCATGACAAGAAACAGAGAGTGTATCCCTGAAGCAGTTTAATAATCTAAGATACTGAGTTGTGTAGTCTCATTCTACCTGTTCTTTTTTCAATAATCAGCGACGATTTATTTTTTTTCCAAAAAGTTCATGTACCTGCTTTAGGGTTGGGGGGGAGGATACTTCTAAACACAGTTTGCAAAGCCCAGAGGTTTCTCCCAAGCAAGAACACCCTTATCCCTGAGGACTGCATCCCTGCTCCATTAACAAGGTACTTCTTGCTACTCCATCGTAAGTCTTGCCTTCTCCATTTTATCTCACCCCAACTGCCCATGCACAAATTCCACCACTTCTGTTTCCACTGTAAGAGTCTAAAATGCCTTTTATTTTTCCACACAGTCATCCACCCCAAAAATATTTTTTTAATATAAACTCCCCAGTGCTCTATAAACTCTTTGATTCCTTCTTTTTCTCTCTGAAGGGATAACGTGATGCTTCTTCCCTCCCTGAGGTTTCACCAGAGATTTTCTTTTTACCAATGAATATAGGTCAGTGAATTTAGACCATATGTGTTGCTCCACTGGGCGATTGTTCCATTTTACAGTAAATAAGGCAGGACATCTGTTTTAACAACAGAAAAACCTACAGGAATTTGTCAGATCAGACTGGTTTTGTACACCTTAAGTGTTAAAAGACCTTGAAGACACAGTAAGTAACACAGAAGGTCAAAAAGAATCTACAGGCATTTTAACCTGAAATTATTCTCAATAAGAGCTCTCTATATATATCAATAAAAAAGCAACAAGTTCTTTGACTAGATGTGGAATTGCATCAGGTTTCTGTGTTGGGAAGAAAATCATCATCAGTCAGAATCCAGTGAAGCCGTGAAAGCAAAATTGGTTTAAACTTACTTAAAATATTTCTAGTATTTTGAAACCAGGAAAATTTCTATCATTGTTTTAACATTTCTGATGGTTACATTGATTATGTTGATATCTTTGATCAAATTATTGACATGTCTCCGTGTGTAGCATAAATATTTAATATGGATAGCCAATGTTGTACTTTTTATATTTACATTACAACATAATTAAATATTATACCTTAGTTACAAGGTATAAAAAAAGAAAAATTTTTTAAATATGAGAGCAGTTAGACTGAGAGTACATCCCACTGAGCATACTGTAAGTGAGCAGATTTTGACAAGTTTTGAGAGGAAAATTGGGTTAAAAAGTTAGATTGTTTTAATGCCTTATATTAAAAATTACTTAATCTGGGCTCATAAATCTGAAAATTGAAAAATCTCCAGCAAGATTTGAAATAAATACTATGGTATAGCCTGTGATATACACAGATGGTGATGTTGGGGCAGAACGCCAGCATACAGAATCGCAGTGTTCGGCGAATCACGGGCAAAATAATTAATGGCATTTCTAGTAGCATAACACCCTGCAAACATACACACTGCCTCATGGAGTACTTGTCAGCAATATTAATCTGGGAAATAATTAGTCCCTGTAAAGTTCTTTCACACTCTTTCACCAGATGGCCAGGCAAGATCGTCAGCTAAAATCCTGCTGTTTCAGCACTGGAGAAAATGCCAAGGAGTTATGCTTTATGCTACTCTGTGCAAGGTCTGGGCACGCTACACTGTGCTCATGGTTTCATTCTCCCAGGTACTGCACACCGGTACGGCATGCTTCACGAATCACATCAGATCATTTTTCCGAGCGTCACTGCCAAGTGCACTTCACACCCCAACATTTGCAAGCCACTCCGCAGAAAGTTTTGCCATCTGCCAAAACATAGGACTTCTCCAAATGGAATGAGATCAAAATTCATATATTTAGAAGCAAAATGAACTCCAAAAGAGACAGCATACTTGCTTAAAAAGAGAAATATGTTAATAATAGCTCACAGTTACAGTGGCTGTCCAGTCTTGTAGCAGCTCCAGCTTCACGGTCAACTAACTTTCACTTTATCTTCACATTGTTATCGAGAAAACATTTAAGGAACTTTCCAGATACTGACTGTTCCCACAACTACCCAATATCGGTTTACTCTACACATGCCGTATGATCAGCTACTGACTTTAATGGAAGCCTGGTAAGACGGAAGCATACAGCTGGGGTAGGGTTATCCAGCAGAAATGCATACATTGGGCTAGAAATAACATGCAAGCACTGGAATATGAAAACATACCTTCTATTTTGTTTGGGTTCCCTGTATCCTAGAGCTAGCTCCAAGGCTCTGGAAGTCAGAGAAGAATAGCTTTTTCTTAGAAACTCAAGACCTGCTCAAAGACATGGAATACTGGATACGGCATTTGACAACGTCTGTAAGACTCGTAAGCAGCAGCACAGGGAATTCTGGAAAGTTAACACTTCTCCTTTGAACAAGGAGCGGTGAGCCTGATTTGGCTGACGACGGGAAAAAGAAAACAAAACAGGGCACTGAGCAGCACTGCTGTGGCTGTAGCTGAGGCAGAATTTCCATTTCAAAGCCTGGTTTTCCATGGCCTACTTCTCCCTTATAAATATAAGCTGCAAGTTAAAACTTGGCCCAAAGAGTTCACCTGTCACGTTTAGGAATGAAAGACTGAATCAAGTTGCTAAAAAAACTGGGAAAGGAAAAAAGATACTATTTTTAGTACAAATATATTTACAAAAAAAAATCTGCTGTTCTTTTGGGGAGGCTGTGGGGAAAGAGAAAGCCTTGTCTGCTTGGCTTTCATCAGATGTCAGTAGCATGCCACAGCTGCAAGCTCCTTTAAAGGCAGGATTACAAAGCCTGAGATGGCTCTTTAGACGTGTTGGTCTTCAGCGGAAGTCGTCTCAGGTCTGAACATGAAAAAAGAACTTTGACTTTGCAGGTTCAGTGTTGACAGTCACCGAGTGCCCAGTACAGGAAGAAAACTGTTTTCAGCTGTGCACCAGTCTAGTCTCAGTCAGAGTTAGCCTCAGTGGTTTGATATGTTGCCAGAGTTTGGCCTGAAGGACGCAGTCTGGTCAGTCAGTGACTGATTGACTGATACATCCAACCCTGCCTGGTACTGTCCAAATGCAGGATGGTTTTTTAGGGAAGAGTAAGTCTTCACAGAGGTTTCAGCCATCTAGCCCACAGTACAAATACAGAAGGTATTGATTTGCCAGGATGTTCTCTCAAAATCCCACGCTGCTCAACACAGTACTTCGATCATTTAGGATTAGCCTGAACTGCAATGCTCCACCAGGAGCAGAGAACAAAGCGGTCAGGATTTTCCACGCTACTGCCTCCAGTCTGTTTGCTGGTCAGAGATGCAGAAGCCTTCAAGACCCAACACAACCATGATACTTACCTGTGAAAACAGGGAAGAAAACAGAAAGGCACATGGTGCGGGATGAAATGTACGTGTTTACTCTCCTATGTAGCTCCTTGTATCGGCTTATTCATAACAGCACCCAAGCACCTTCCAATAGTCCATTCAGTGATGTGGCTAACATCTGTTATGTACGGGTCATTCAATCCTCCATCCTGTTTGATTATCCTATCAATATGTGGCAGGTTTCCCTCTTTATATGTAACCATGACCTTAGTTGTCTTTGGCACATTAATCACTATGCAGCTTGCATTTTTCAATGGTAGAAAGCTTTTTCTGTGGATAACGAAAACTAGCAACGAGCACTCCCCACCACCTCACAGTCACTACTAAAACATAACACAGTAATCATTGGTGAGCTTTGGGGAGCACCAAGATTAGGTCATGGGAATGATCCTTTGAAGAGTCTGCACACTACGGCTGACATATACAATAACCATTAGGGAAATCCAGGGGTTCATTTTCTCCGCAAGACCAATGAACAATTCAGGCAACAAAGCAGTCAAAGAGGAGATAATTAAAGACGACTTGTTGAATAATTTATTTTGTGAAAATGAAGTTTAGGGTTTGGAGTTTCTTGTTTAAGGAAAATGTCAGCACTTCAATGGAAGAAGTTGTTTTCTGAAGATACAGAGATGTGAGAAACACCAAAATATTAAGATGTGAATTAGAAAACAGCGATTACATTTTAGTGTTGTTAAAAAAGTCATGACAGCTCTGCTGTATTTTACACGCATTCTGCCCAAGACAAAAATTTGTTAGTACCTTAGTCTGACTTGCGGTGTTCTCTACAACATGCAGAAACTTCAACAGCCTAATTGTAAAATCAGAATTGATTTCTCTAGAAAGCTGCAATACAGACACTGTTACTGTTCTCCTGCCATACACCAGCATTGCTCTCAGCAAAGATTTAGATTTTATTTGACAATGGCTAAATTGTGAAACAACATAAAATTTTCCAATGATTAGTCACTAAGAAAGCAAAAGTAATACCCTGGTGATATTTTGCAATACTGCTATAAAGCTATACTGCACATCAGAAACATGCACTCAAGTCGGAGCACTAAGCAATTATCTGTGTTGATCTGACGGTTAACAGGGCTATGATTTCCAAAGATCCTTTCAGAGCTTGCCGTGCTGTTCCAGTTCAAGCTGAAACAGAGGAGTATGTTGCAAGGGCTTTGAGCAAAGATACACAAAGAACATTATTAACAATGACCAACCCCCAGTTCTCTTCTGGAAATGATTTTGATTGTAAAAATTGATTAAAATAACTCTACTAGGTTCTGTTGCTCACATTAAGAGATGAGAATGGCCACAGAAACAAGATCCTGCCTGCTGATCAGCCGACAGTCAACCTGTGGCCATGAGGCAGTGCAAGGGTGCACACCAATGGGTGTGAGGTCTGAAGCAGACAGCAGTCCCCAGCAAAGCGTTTCTCCTCCCAGTTTAGGTCCATTGCTAGAGACAGTGGCTGCTGGAGGAGCTGACATTTTTCCACTTTACCTAAAGAGGGGAGATGGTAAGATGCATCAGCAGAGGGATCAGTCTCACCTAACTTTCCATGCCTACACTGTAGACACTATACCTAAACTTTTGGCTTTTAGGCATTTAAGATTAGCATTTACACTTTCATCACGGGCCATAGGCAGAAATTAACACTGTAGAAGTCTAAAATAAGTCTCGTGAATCCCACTCTAAAATACCTATTTCTGTGCACTGACTGAATGGAAATCTAAGCAACTACTTCCAACACGAACCTCAAAATGTGCTTGCAATTAAGCACGACAAATGCCAGCCAGGGTGTGATGGGTTTTATTAGCCAGCCTCACTAGTAACAGATTTAATGCCTACTATAGCTGGAGCCCAGAAGAAAAGAAGGGGACTACACACATACGTCATCCCGCCATGCCTAGTCATCAAGAACTGACATTTGTGCCAGTGTCAGACCTTGCTTATCTCCCCCACCCCAGCAAAAGACCTGCGAAGTCTGACAAAGTAATTAGCAGAACACCGACAGTGTAACGGCGGTAACGGTGAGCCACCGACTGAAACGAAGCAGTTTTGGAGATGGAAGATAGGATAAGAAATGATTAGGGTAACATCAAAATAGTCTCAGTTCCTCCCCAGCAGGCAGCAAAACGTCAGCAAAGCAGCGTGTCAGGGAGAGAGGCAAAGGACATGGAAAGAGAAAGCTTCAGCTCCACCAGACACAATTTCCCCAATTAAAGAAGGCCTTCCTAGGCCATCAGGCAAAACAGAGTCTTTTGGCTACATGAGCCCTTAACGTTCCCCATCACACTGGGCAGGCAGAAACCCTCTTCTCAGTATGATGAGATCAGGACCACAGGACACTTTAGTCCTTCAATACTTCTCTGGGCAGAGGACCAACAGAGACTAGAGCCATACATCAGTTTTCAAAATGAGATACCGTATGTCTGTGGGAAAGGGAGAGCACCTTTTATAGCACAACAGCTGCAGATATGAACTTAAATTGAATGATACTTTCAAGAACAGGGTGGCAGAAAAAAAGGCTAGTTCAAGATTATCAGCAGAAGATAAATACATTTTGTCAGATGAGAAACGGATTTTTCCCCTTTATATCCATAAATATCATGCTAATAGGGAAGGAAATGCAAGGCCATGGAACAAGGCATCTTCCCATCATGTTTCATTATGCATCTCTAAAATAAAGCTTCTTACGTTTTTTTAGCTGGGAGATTTATCACATGAATTATCATTGCTTTTCACTCTGAAAAGAGGAACTTACCAATTTCAATTGCAACTGACTATCAGAATGAAAATCTGATAAAACATGTGGTTCTTCTAAGGTATGCTGATTCCTTCAGCTGAAGAGATTTTTTTTTTTCTGGAACATGTATCTGTATTTATTGTGGAATAAATTCAGAAATTAATGGCATAAAATGAATGGAAGAGGCTAGTCACAAAGCATTCAGTCTCACAGTTTACTCATTTATACATTGTTTATCTTCTGGTATATGCCACAAGAAGTAATCATTTAAATGAACAACTTCTTTAGTAGGTAATAAAATGTTATTGAGTTTCCAGACTCAGAACATGTGCTATGGCTATAAATCAGACTTACTCTAAACTTGTACTGATTTGCAGCACTGGGAGGCATTTTAGAAATGCCACATTTGAAAGGGAGGCACTGGATTTTTGTTTCTCTATAGTCTCTGTCTCTGTAGCAATCCTGAGAAGGACTTGGGTGTTTGGAAATGTGCCCATGCCTTTTCAGCTACATCAGCTGTTATAATATGTGATATTACCTCTCCTGCAAACCTTGCCTAACTTTTACATTGCCCAAACTTTTAAATGAGTATAAACCACTTTCAGATGTCAGTTACGGTTACTGCTGAAAGTGTTCTGCTGTAAATTACCAACCGCAGTGCCCTGGGAAAATCTGCCAAGAGATGATACAAAAATGACTTTGATCAACACTGGCATCCCAAACACAGAAGAACAAAGTAATTAAAGAAGCATTTCTCATTGTCCCAACCTCCCCAGTTTTGAGATGCATTTGGGTTCCCAGCAACCCTCTAACTAGAGAGGGTAGCCTAAAATTGGTCCTGCCACCCTCTGCTTCTGAGCTCCTTGAAGAAGAGAAGCTAGAAGCCAGCCACCCCTTTTTACTAGTCCTTTTGATTAGGATCTTCTCTTTTGATGAAGATGATGGCATCTGTGAGGAAGGCAGGGGTGTTTGTGTCCCTCAATGACTAAACTGGCCAGTGACTGATTGTCTGTCTGTCTGTCTGTCTGCAGCTCACATCCTCAATCCCACAGAGTCTCTGCTATCCCCCCCTCTGGAATGTGGGGAGGTCTGAATGCCCTGGGGAAGGGATTTCACAGTACTCTAGGATGCATGAAACTCTCATGACAGCTCAGTGGATGCAGCAGGGTGATTAATGTTGCATGCTGTCACCTGAGAACATCTGCAGAGAGCCGAGGAGATGCATCATCTGTCCCTCCCAGACAAATAGCATTTAGGCAAGAAAGAGGTTAGTGTGTTTTGGAGGACTCCTTAAGTCTGGGTGGTCCCACACGGGTCCTATAAAGACCTCTCTAGAAAAAGCTTTGCATTAAAAAAAGTATATTAACTTCTCTCTGACTCCAGCTCACAGCATGTCTGAGAATCTTACATACCAGCAAGTGATGCAAGCACTGAGGACATAGCTACATACCAGTTCAGAGTAATGTTGGACAAAACAGTTACGCAAAAAATTAACTTCTCAGATCTGTACTGGGTAACTAATGATGAAAATCCTGTTCATTTCCTCATGTTTTATGTACTTTATATTTGAAACAAGGCATAGCTACACAGTATTGTATTAAGTCCTAATTCTTTCTACGCAACAAACACAGAATTTTAAAACTGTTTCAGAACCTGAAATAGCACCTGGACGTTCCCCAAAATATAAGGACTCCCAATTTTGGGATGAGGCTGTACAGTCTGGTTTTGGCCCCACTTGGAACAAATGAGAAACGCCACTTGGAACCTGTTAATATACAGTACTAAACTTGCTGAGCACTGGGCATCTCTGCCCAGTGGCTGCTGGCCTGCAAGCTTATGGTACTACCAGAAGGTTTGGGAAGGCATGGTTTGGAGGTACCTCTGCTGAGCTGTCCCTGTGCAAGCAAATTCAGTCCAGTGTACCTGGGTTATACTCTCTTAGAGGTTCTTGGCAGAGATTTCTCCATTAATTTCCCAAGGTAAGACTTGGTGTGGAAGTGCCATGGTGTAACACACTACCTATTCCTGAACCCAACCTGATGCACCAGTGTGACACTGCACAGGGAAACATCGAGCCGGAGTCAACATTTGCCAGAGGGATCTGAACAATGTGCTGTAAAAGAGTTATTACTTTTGTTTCAATTTAAGAAAGAAATTAATTAAGTGCTCAAAGTGATTAAGAGAGAAGAATGTTCTGCTTTCTACATTATGGGCCTTGGTCAAGTTCAGCAAAGACTGGATCAAAGATCTCTTGATGTAAAACCAGGGTTGCTCCAGGAAGAGAAACAACAGAAATCACAGAGCAAAAGTAAGAGACACAATTTTGGAAAGAAAGGCAAACATACCAGGCAAATACGATGAGTGAGTGAATGACATGCGGCAGATGTTGGCCACATGTCTCACAATCAGGTACACTGGTGCCAGTAGAAGGTCTGGAGCAAAAGAATCAAACATTAGCTCTATTGACCCAGATGGATCACCCAAGACTCTCCTGTGAGGCCACCAGTTTTTGGAAACTGTGCATACAGAAGTTGGAAAAAGATACCAACAGCAGACAAATAGGTCTTGCTGTCTTGAAGACTATGAGTACTGGTTTGGACACCTGTAAAAGCTTTATCATAATCTGAGGGGAAATCCCTGTCGTCTTCAACACAATTTAGATTAAAGTTTAACACCTGAGAAATTGCTTCTCCCTCTCAGATCAAGATTTTTTCTTAATGCCTTTTTATTGCTGTGTTGCTGACACAGAAACTTTGGTTTTTTTTAATTCCCATTTCATGTTATAATCCTTCTTTACTGTTGTATTATCGTATTACTACTTATCTATGTCATTATTATTATAGCAGAAAGTTTAAAACAGCATGAAGAAAACCACAGTAATTAAACTTGTACATGCAATAGAAGATCTTTAACAATTCGCTGCACTTTCATACAAAATCTTTTGCCACAGCATGTATGAGCAGGGAATAGGAGCAGGCATCTATTTTTTCTGGAAACATTAGCCATGAACTGCAAGCTACTAGAAGTTTTCAGAGACCAGAAAAGGGAAGGCCATCTTTTCTTGTACCTTACATCCATTTCTTGTAACTGAGGTTCAACTCTTTCAGGGACAGACTGTAACTTTTTTTTCAGTCTAAGCAGAGTCTCATTTTTCAAACATTCCCATTACATTTATTTATAGAGCAATGTGTTGTTGAATGCACTGTTGGCAGGATCTGGCTCTGCACGGATAAACAAGTTGCCCCATACGGCTTCAAATGTCACCGTCATACAAAGGAAAATATCCCAGGTTAGATAGATGTATTATGACCAACACATTAAGAACTTTCACTCCCCTTCTGCTGATTGATTGAAGAATTATATCCATGAAATGGGATGATTTATACAATTGCATTACCTCTTGGTTAGAATAAGCTTTTGCCAGCCAGGTGCTCCTGAAGAACGGCTGCTTGCAGCATAAATCTGATGTATTTTGATACACAGCATGGCGCACAATCAAGATGAAATGATCCTTAGATGATTCTTCCATGTGCAAATCATTTCAGGAAGACAATTTTAATAATGATATTTTCTTTTTTATTAAGTTATTTGGACTGGTTTTTCAGATAATAAGCAATTGCATCCAGGAGAAGTAGCTATTGTCAGGTTAATATTTTATTAATCCTTTACCTGGGGCCAATATCCTAAGAAAGCAGAGGAGCTAGCTGTCACTGAAATATTCAATACTGAAGGCCTTTTCCAGACTTGACTTCCACAATGTCTCCTCATTATTATAAATGCTTGTGTCCCATTTTTAACAGTCCCAGCTTGGTTATGCCAGTGTTTTATTTGTTTGTTTCTCACTTCTTCTTCCTCCCCCATACCCCTACGTTTTTGCTTCCCTCTCAGACAACAATAGTAAAGGGAAATATTAGGATTGACAAGTATGAATATAAACATGTAACAGCATTTTAAAAATATGTGACTCTCTCCAGTCCCAGTCAAGGCACTGTGCCTGCTCAGCATTAGAGACAATCCCTGTCCAAGACTGAACTGATGAGCTAGGTGGGACCTACTCCACCCGGAGCAACCACCACATCCAAATTTCCCGGTAGTGATTACGATGAAACAGTGCTGAGAAAATGTCTAGTCCCTGTGTTGTCAATGTACCAGGCTTCCAATGAGCACAACTTTTTGCTTCATGTCTAGACTTTTCATCTGAAGAAAAGGCAAGTTGATGCCAGTGTTGCCAAGAGTAAAAGCTTCCATGTAATATTCAGAAACCAGCCCCAGAGCAATTTAATTTCATCTTATATGGCACGCTTCACCCAAAAAGCTCTTCATGGAGGTGGGATTAGCGATTAAGAGATGTGGAGGGTGGAACACATACATCTGTGAAAATTGGAATTAATGTGATTATGCTAAGCAGAACATATTCTGGGCATCAGTGGTTTGCAAAGATTTAATGAAACATGCCCCAGGTTAGAATTTTTTCTCTGAAAAATAAAGCGTGATATTCAGAGAAGGTTGGGATAAAGGGGTATTTTACAGGCAAGCAGAGGAAAATCAACTGTCACTTTCTGTGAAACACCTTCCTTCTGTTGTGCTCTTTTATTTCTACCGTAATAAAGCAATTATAATAAATTTATGATGCTGGAGTACTATTAGTGCCTCCTTCCTCCATGCCACATTTTTCCTCATGGGGAAAAAAAATGAAGGAAACAAAGTAAAAAAATACAACACAAGCAGATAATAAATTGATCAATGTGTGAGAAGTATACTGGGGACAAACCTTAGCAGTCACTACTCCTTCTAATACTTCACTATCAGGTTGAGTTCTGTGAAGAGATTGTGCCTTGGAGGATGTAAGAAATTCTAAAATATTATCCAAAGTCCATGAAATGCCCTTGTTTTGATGTTACATTTTGACAGGTTTCATGAAGCATGAACTTATCCAGAAGGACAAACAGTCTGTGATGCCAATAATTCTGACTGCTTTAGAAAATGTGTACATCTAAGTCTGTGTGTGAGGGTTTCCCCAGTGCAACAACTCTGGTCTTTTTTATTATATACATGACCACGAAAGAATTTTAGGTTTTGCTTATGTCTGTTGCGTACCTTATTCTCAACCACACCACATGTCCTACAACTACACCTTACATCGTATACGGCACAATCGATCAATACATGTTATAGCAGTTTAGTGTTGCAGGATGACAGTGTGTTGTGACACATCAGCAGAGTGAAAAGCATGACAGGTCATTTGCAATGTAATGTGGCTTTCGAGAAACCCAGGTGTCGCAAGTTTCTCACTTCATAGTTCCTCTAAATGCCACGGTCACCTTTCATGGCTTATGCAAGCAACTCCACTCACGGTGCTCTGAGGCATACTCCAAGCACAAAGTAAATGTTCAGTGATTCACATCGGTATTTCTTCAGAAAATAAACAAAACTATATCTATTCACCTTGGTCGCAGGATGACCAAGCAAATACCTGAGTGAACTGACTCTACTCGTTTGGTTTTAGAGCCACAGTCAAAGCAACTACAAGATACAAGATATTCCCAAACGATGGAAATTTGCATCTAGGTAACTCTAACAGCAAAGAGCTGCCTATTGAGTTTGCATGTGAGCGTACTTCTTTTGTTATTTTCTTCCAGTATAGAATTTATAATATTCAAAACTGTGTTCCAGGCGCATTTGTTTCTGAGAAGTGCATACACACCATTTTGTGCATAGCAGAACTTGTAGGATTATTGCCCAGTTACGCATAAGTTCCATAGGCTAAATCACAGGCATGCAACAGCAGAAATAACCTGCACTATCTGCACTGGCAAGAAAAGTGCCTTCAGAAAAAACACCCATGCCCAAGCATTTGTGCACAAAGTATAGCAGACAGGAAAACAGAATTTCTTCCAAGCTATCTGTGTATTCATATGAAAGTAAAACCAGACTGTGTATATATTTACAGGGGAAAAGATGAAAAACTTCTATTTCTGCTCTTTTCAGCCAATCATGCTCCAAGTATTCTTATTCAGGGATATCATGGGATCTTTTTTACGAGCTTTTGAAGTTCATAAACCGATTAATAGTATTTTTTCAAACAGCTGGTTTCATGAACTGAATTATTTCAAGGTACTGAACTCAAAAACTCTGAGCTTGGTTCTGCCCTCTGGGAACAGTCTGATAGGAGAAGGTAAAAATATTTCTCAATTCTTAATTTTCTTTTTTATTTTTACTAAACTTCTGAAAAGATTCATTCTAGACTTTACTAATTGTTTTGAGTAGTATTGAAGAATACAATCAAAGGCAAAAGTGAAACTTCATCTTCAAAAGCCAAAACTCTGAAAATTTTCCCCAGAATATCAAGACTTCTTTAAGTATGGAATACCCCTCTTAAGTAATCAAAGCTGATAGATGTTCGTAAGTGCTAAAAAAAAAAACCCCACAACTAGAATTTACTAACATAGTAAATACCTTAACCATATCTTTGCACTTTTTGTATCATTTCAAGAGCAGCTTATGGAGAGGAATGCAACTTGCCTCTACCCAATGTAAGAGCAAATACTTGTTATGTACTTACTATTTCTATTTTCATATATCCCAAAAGACCCACAACGCTAACAATGCTCACAAAAGCTGGAGTCCCAACTTAAAGAAATAAGCAAAATGCAAAGACAATGGCAAGGGACAGCAGCGCAGTAAAGCAAGGTATAGTTTTTACATCAGCTGTATAAATTGTCTCTGTTGTTTCACTGGTACAGTATCTGGCACACTTCTGTCCTTATATAATGCTATATAGATGTTTGCCATCAAAGACTATTTATGCTAATTTAATATAAATACAAGGTTTTTGTTAAGACAATGTACTTATTAGTGACTAGTTATTCTGTGTTGCATATTCAGAACTCTTCCTTGACCAAAAATATTTCTTTTCTACACTGAGAATTACAAGTACAGATGTCCACTGGAGTTGTGATACAACAGAGAACTCTGAATATTTTCTTTATTTAGCAGGTAAAATTAGATAATTAGACCAGACTACATTAGCACAACTGAAAAGCTGAGTAATTTTCATAACGCAATTGATTTCTTACCACATGGGGCCATTTAAGGAATTATAACAATTCACCAGGGTAGTATCAAACTTGATTAGAAGCCAGGGGGCCTGACTGTTATCTCTGTTAAGCCAGTGAAAATCCAGACAAAATGTAATTGACACCAGCAACTCCCAATTTGCACCAGTGTAACTAAAAGGAAAGTCAAGCACTGTATCTTTGATTGGGAAGTGGCTTTTCTTTTTTGCTTGGATGAGTCATTTCCATATCTTTGAGTGATTAACGGTGACTGTTTCAATCCCCTTGAAGATATCAAAGACAGTGTATTTGGTGCTTTCACTGCTAGGTATACTGATATTACATGGGTCTGAGGAAGTGCCTTCACATAAAAAACGATTCACAGAGCAAATAAAAGTAATTTCTTACGTAATCTTCTCCAGTGGCGAGAAAACCTTTAACATGCTCAGCATGCCAAGTCCTTTGTCCCTGCATAAGTAAACATCTAAAGATAACAGGTTGGATTTTTCCACAGATATTGAGGTATACTGGCGTGGAAGTAAGATCTGGGAAGATTTTCAGGAACTCCCAAGCTGAGTTGATGAATCAGGGCTGGATTCATCTGAACTCAGACATTTACAATGCAGGTAAAAATGCACAAGGTAGTTGGCTAAACTCCCTTTGTCCACAATGGGTTAAAACAGTAAATTCAGTAAGAGTAGGATTCATCTCATCCTAAATAAAATAGGTCATACATGAATGTGGCCCCAAAATTGCTTACTTCTCCTTATTGACTGGGGACAAGGGGCATAGTTCAGGGTAACCAGCTCTGATACACAAGTCTATATTACACATACTTTTAGTTAATGGAAATAAAACCCATGTTTTGTACCCTCTACCCTGACTATGCAAATCAACTTCTGTTTTGCTTCCGTTTCGGCCCACTCCAACAGTGACTCTTCCTCACTGGTTTGCTACTGGGAGCACCAGCGCTGCACACTGTGGATGAGGGACCATCAGCTCCCGAGGCTTTGGTCCAAGGGAACGGCCCTTGCTGCTGTTTAATACCGTCCTACAAGTAACCCACTGAGGCTACATCTACGCAGTGGTAAAATCACATCAGTATTTATATAAAGGTAAATTAAATGTGCATGGGACCATTCTTTGGTGTTGAAGCCAGCTTCCCTGGAGTAACCCCTGTCCATCTCACTGAACCACTCAAAAGGGAAGAGGCTGATGTTATGTAATGCCACTCATAAGTGTTAGCAGTGTTTCTTTAATAAGGTTACCTTCCTCATATATATAGCTATGTGCTGTGTTAATTACCTCTGGATACAGTTTAGCCTCCAACATCCCCTTTCTGCTGTGGAAAAAATCTTCTGCACCACCTGGCTGAACACCCTACGTTGGGCCAAGGGTGCGCCAAGCAGATTTGTATGTCCTGGCCACTTCAGGCACAAGCATCCTGTTGGCTTTATGGCACCTCATATCCACAGAGGAGAGGGGACTTCAACCAGTGACCCCAAAATTGTATTTAAATTTGAAAACAGAAGGAGACAGAATCAATTGAAATGTGGATGAGGTATAATATGCATTGAAGATGAGGCAATTTGGGGTTATTCACCTTTGCTGCTGAGCTTCTGCAAAGAATCCTCGCAGCACAGATGCTCTCTGCAGAAATAATGACTGTCCAGAAAAAAGCAAGCAGCATGTCCTCACTTGTCAGCCTGTCTTCCAATTTTCTCTGCTCACCAGTAATACACCTGCCACCCTAGCTTCTCCATCTTCTATTAATTTCTTTTTCTTTTTATTCTAGTTTATTTTTATCATCTACTAAGCATCATAAAGTGACAGGTAGATAACATATATTTATCTACCTATATGAACATACCTTCATAACTCCAAACACTGACAGATGCTTTCGTTAGAAGACATCGTCTCATGGAAAACTTTGTCTAAATTTACGCTCCAAAAGAGCAATACAAATGTTTATACGATTTTAATTACATTTGAGTCAGGGCTTTCTCTCAACAAATAAACGCGGTCCCTCAATGTTTATAATTCGCACCTTGAAGAGGTCTGATACCACTTGAGAGGGAGTAACTGACTGTAAACAAAAGCAAAAATGATTAGCCAATTTTCCTTCTCCATGCTGACTGAGTCCACGAAAGGAAAACCACCTGCACAGCAAATTCAAAATGATTCAGTTCTTGCAGTGGGAAGCCCTGTGAGAAACAGCTCTGCTGTGCCAGGTAGGTTAAAGCCAGAAGCATCCAAGGGCTCAGCTGAGGAAAGTCCCAGGGCCTCCCTCGGAGGTGGGGGGCTGCCAGCCCAGACCCCTTCCCCAAACACGGAGCAAGTGCCCCTCCAGCCATGCTGCGGGAATCACCTGAGCTGTCTGGGTGTGCACCCCATTGCACGACCGAATCCCCCAGCTGTGGTCCTGCCCTGAGTACGTGCCTGGCCCCTTTGACTGCTGACACTGAATTTCTCTGTCGTAGGTGCCTCCTTCAGGCAGAATCTTTCTAGGAAATATTAACCGCAACAGGGTAAGCATTTTTAGACATCAGCTTAGGGAAAATGCACACTAAGAGACACCTGTGTGACACTTTCTATTACAAGTTTTAGTGTCCTTGTCCTCTGCAGCTTACGGTTTGGCAGAGGGTGGCTTGTGTCTTACATGTAATTTTTGTCTTTCTAGGGTCAAAATACAGCCAATTTATGAGCGTCTTTAAAAAAAAAAATCACACTTTAGTCAAGATATTAGCAGCTAAAAAAGCAATTATAGCAGCTGGAAACCATGAAGATTTAATCTTCTCTGACCATGCTCTGTCCCTCCACAACTCCCGCTGCTGATCAGACATCACAGGCACGATCTTCGCAGAATAACAGAAGAATGAAATCCTTCAGGAAGAAATACTACTTCTCCTGTAAGAACAGACAAATTTTCTCCAGACCTATGGCTCCCAACTGGCTAATTACATCTCGCTAGCGAGGTGCAATAGCAGCCCTTTTAACTTGTTTTATCAGATCTGTCCTGGCCAAAGCTGACTGTGTACCACGCTCTGAGAGCTGGCAGCACCGGGAAGCAGGGAGCACAGATGCTCAGGTGATCCTGGACTGAATGAGCCATATCAGCCAAATTTCCAACATGTCCTATGACACCGAGCAAGCAATCTCCATGCTGGCAAGACCAAGAGCAAAGCTACTAATTGCAGAGACAAGAAGGGGCAGCCCAGCTCCCAGGCCAGAGGGCCAGGACAAGGGCAAGTGGAGGCAACAATTTAGGAGATGCAAGGGAAGGTGTGGGACACAGCGAGTGAAACTTGCCATGAAAAAGTCAGAAACTGCTTTAAAACAATAATTCTGCTGCCTGTGCGCTTTTTACTGGGTCTCATCTTCATTTCTTTTTCTTCATTAAACAAACACGTGACCTATTTCTCATAGAGATTTCTGTCTTCAAAGGAGGCAGCTTATGTCTCCGTTCTGCCAATTCTCTCAGGAATAATGTCCTGCTCTCTGCCTGTACTTGTGCTTCATTACTAGCAGAGCACTTTCCTACCACTAGATAACATTTTCTCAGTTGGTTTTCATTTCTGATACCACACCGATGATTACATTTGGTACAAGCAGTGGTGCTTATGTTGTCACACGCTGCTGTCGCTAGCATAGCATCCCACAATCAATGTGAGGCTAGAAAAACTACTGAACTGCACATTTCAACTAAACAGCAGGAGCTTTAAACACCATCTATAACTTTAAGTGAACAATTTCAGTAATGGTTTTGTCAGTCCTTCCTAGAAGCAGTCCTAGTGGGCAACAAATAACAAAATGAGGTTCAGCTGGTGAAAGAAAAGCAGGATAATACGTTGAGGGAAGGGAAATGATTATCATAAAACATTGGTATAGCCATGTGAATTCTGCACTGCGCTGTACAGAATAGAGATCGCATCTCACCCCTACCCTAAACTTCTTGCCATTGCTAAGACAACCACATCAATGTAAGAGAAGCAATGTGGAGTCCAGTGGTGAGACCTCCTAAGGGGATGAATTGGCAACTAGGCTTTGCTAGAAGAGGGAAAGCGCGTTGGTGCAAAGGGCAGGATGGCTGCTCTGACTGTGGAAGACTGCCTGACAGAGGCACTCAATCAAGTGCGGAGGTGATGGGGATCTAGTGGGAATATCCCAACAAAAAGCAGGGACTGTCACTGCCACTGTTTTCTTGGCTGAGTCAGGCTCTAGGGAACAGCACTGGTAGCTCTTAGGGGCACCATCGGAAGGTCCAATAACATCTCCTCCTCAGACCAGCTACACCTTCTCACATTTGCCTGGCTTATTACAGGAGTGTTGTATCTGCCTAAGCCTTGAGTTACTGAGCCTTCAGGGAAAGCTTTTCCCTCCAGCACTGGGCTTGAGGCCTTATCCCAGGGTAAGATGACAACAACATCTAGCAAGCATACGTGAATGGAGGAGATCACAAAGTACTTCATAGCATCAACTCACGAAGTCTATGTAGAAAACACTTAGCAGAAGCAAAATCCTATGCCATCAAAGCACCCACATCCCAGCTCCCCCCTATCATTTTATTCTAGACATTTCATACCATGTTTGCATAAGAGGATCTCCTTTGCTTGACCCTTCTTACACTATTTACAGACAATCTTCCACAGAATATTGCTTGGATTATATGTCTAAATGTCAAACTGTGGATCTGGCAGTATATTGCAGGAAACTGCATCAGTGAGGTTAATAATTTAACGTTTTCTGGAGCAGCATCATTATCCTTGAAGGAAGCACACAGAAGAGCATACCTGACACAGAGCTCACCTAGACCCCCTTAAGTAGCTTCACTGCTTAACGTAACGCTGCTGACTAGCTTTCCCATTCCCAATTTCTGGGTTTAGATATAGGAGAAAAAGCAGATTCAAGACTGGCAAACAGGACACATGTTACAAGAAGGCAAGCCTCTGTGTTCAAGGTCTAAAGCATTAAGGAGTATTAATACAGTGAACTGCAGGTACTAAATAGAGTGAAATCTGACATTGTGGGGTTCACGTGCTTCCACAATTTTGCACAAATAATAAAACAATTCTGGTTCATAAGTTAATAAAAGAACTCTTCCCAACAAAGAAATTGAAAACCAGCAATTGCATCTCTCTTTTCTATCCCCACTTTGAAAGACACTTTGGAAAATAGGAAAGGTTTTGGTTTCAGTTCCAAAGAAGTCTCTGTTGACGCACCTTTGTGGGAAAAGAAATCCATCAGCAAATACACCAACTAGCTCCTACCACTGGTCCGCCACGACCGGGGCTCAGTCATGCTCGCTGAGATGACTGGTAGGTAGCTGGCGTGCTTGGCTGCATTATAAAGCCTCCCTCACAGTGCCAACTTGTTCTTTCCTGGATTTCCTTCTATTTTACTACAGCTCCACTAATACAGCATCAAAAACACTTGCACTAATACCAGGATAGGTCCATGACAGACGCATGTCCCATTCATGTGTTCTGGGGTTTAACAATTTTTAGTCTTCTCCCAGCTCACGTATTTCACATGACTCAAGTTAATTAAATGGCAGAATGGGATACTGCCAAATGTTTATTTCTCGCTGAGAGACAGCCATTTAAAGAATGTTGTTACACTAGCCACATTTCATCACAAAGAACGAATACCTATAATTATAATATCTGTGATTATATAATGTCAAATATAGAAAAAGTAAGCAGTCCCACATTTTGAGGAATAAATTGTAACCTGTATTACCAACATTCAGGCTAAAAATGCTGGATCTAGTCCCAACCTCGGAAATAAAATACACCCAGCAGTAACTGAAAAACAAATGAATCTGATTATAATCTTACCATACTCTAGCTTTTGCATTCCTCAGCTATGCAGCAAACAGATGGAAAAATCACATTACATGCACTGGGAGACAAATTTTTAAGGTATCTCTGCAAGCATCAGTTATTTTTGCACTTAAATACGTCTGGCCTTGAAGCTTGGGTCGTATTGCGTTACATCTGTGAAATGTTTGGCTATTGATTCATAACGTGTTTTGACAGTGGACCCACTGATCAAAAATATTGCTGTGTTCACCTTCGCATTCAGACTGTGGGCAACAAACAACATGAAGACAATTAGAAGATGCCAGATTATTTTGTAGCTGCTGAAGTTAGTGTCATTAAGGATGAATTTCAAACACCAGGCCTCCAACGTTACTGGAAAAACTCATACATTCAGAGAGACAAAGATTTTATTTTCACTTCAGCAAAGTGAAATTTATTGAGTTTTTCCAGCAGGTGCAATCGGGGCGCAGCAGAGGAGGCACGTCCCAGGTGTCAACCAGGGGTTTCACCGCAGGACCTGGCCTCTGCTGCAGGGACGTCTCAGGGCCACCTCCCAGGCTGCAGCAGCGGCAGCCCTGGTTTCCGTTTTACCTCAGCCCTGACATGTCATTTGTGGGGGTTCAAAAGCTGCTCCCTGAGGAGCTGAGCAGCCCCTGTTGAAGGCCGCAGGGGGGACACACACCCGGCATGAGCTAGAGCCCGGAGGGAGGCCATATATGATGCTGAAATCCCCTCTGACACCTGAGAGGGGGCAGAGGCCCGCCCACTCCACAGTGCGGCCGCCCTGAGGGACACCAGGCAGGAGAGGAGACACAGAAGCACAGGACAGGGAGGACCTGCTCGTGTCACCCGGCCCAGTCCTCTGCCATTCCTGGGACGTGCGAACACGCTGTGGCAGGACACGGGACACCGTGGCCACAGCCATGCGTTGGGGCCTGTGGGAGAAGAGAGACACCAGGCCATGGCCGCCCAACCTCGCAGCCTCGCCCCTGCCTCAGGCTACCTCCCCTGCCCCGCCACAGCCCTGTGACAGCAGCTGGGGACAAGGGGAGGACATGGAGCTTTGTGGCACAGGGAAGCTCCACACCAGCTGGCCTTGGTACCCCAGGGACACTTATTTCATTAGCAGAGCCATAGTCCGAGCTCACAAACTGAATGGGTCTTCCACAGACGTCAGCCAACACCCCAGCAAGCAGAGAGGCTTGTGCTGCCAGATGCCGGCAGGCTTCTTTCCCGGAGTTTTGAAAGTATAATAATAGGGGGTGAACCACAACTGATTTTTTTCTTGAGACAAGGGTGTTTCCCTTGCCCTCTCTGCTCCACATGCTGGTTACGATTCTGCTGCTGATGCCCTCCTCAGGGCTCAGGGAGTACAATGGGGTCTCCTTCTGCCCTCCTGGCTATTTCTGAAAGCTTTGTACAAAATAAAGTCCATGAGGTTCCTAGTGTTCTGCCAGGTTTGCTGAAGTTTGTTGAGCTCGGACATTTGGGGGAGCACAGGACAGCATGGGTGCTAGAAGCAGCAGAGAAGAAAACCCCACCACAGGCCCTGCCTTAGCTACCAGTCTTGCCAGGGTGCGCAGGCAGAACCGCCGCAGCCGAGGGGACCTGGTCCCAGGCCAGGCCAGGCCGCTCCCATCGGCCCGTCCTCCTGCTGCCTCGTGTGGGGACTCACCCACTCACTGCCGGGTGTCTGCTTGGAAACCCACCACAGCTATGATCTCTCTTATCACAGTATTTGCCATCTCCAACACACAACCCTCACAATGCATAAAGCCTTTCTCTGGATACCTTTCATTCTAATGCAGTATCTATAATGCCTATATATATGCATCTATAATGCAATCTCCCCACAACCTTTCTATGGGGTTCCCTCCTTCTCCTGCTAAACTCCTCAATCTGCAACCACATGGGAACGAAAGACAATGTGACTCATTTCTCTGTGAGATGCCTTAAGGACCACTTTAAAAGCTCTAAGAGTGGTCAAGCATTGGAACAGGCTGCCCAGGGAGGTGGTTGAGTCACCATCCCTGGAAGTATTTAAAAGACATGTAGAAGTGGTGCTTAGGGACATGGTTTAGTGGGCATGGTGGTGTTGGGTTGATGGTTGGACTCGATGATCTTAGCGGTCCTTTCCAACCTTAATGATTCTATGATTCTATGAACAACAAGCACACAAGGCATGGGTAAGAAGCAATATACAAAAACGTTGCAGTTCCATTATACACTTTGCAAACCACTGCTTTTGGCTGGTAACATTTGGAAAATAGGTAAGAAGTAAGAAAACCTGCAACTTCTGTCCCAAAGTATCATCTTTCTCTTCCTCAACAACCTACACACAGTTAAACAGTTATTTCCTGCTAAGCAGCTTTAGTGGATGAGGTCCAAAGTGAGCATTAAACAAAATTCCTATAAAACAAACTTCTTTTGAGCTCATCCATCACAGAAAAGTGTACCTGAAATTCATCCCTGAATTGATGAAGTTTCATCTGGAAAAATAACACGTTTTGTCAATATAATTTTTCCAGATGAAACACTTGAAACTCAGTAGCTGTTACACAAACCAAATGAAATATTAGCATCTCCTTCCCTCCTGGAGGGAGAGAGGGACCTTACACAAAAATCAGCCTCCACTGAAAATGTCTGCAAATTTCTACTGATTTCAACAGAAGTTCACACTTGTGTTCATATAAGATGACTGATTCTGCATATTCACTATGGCCTGAAAAATACAATGGCCAACAACTCATAGGTGACAGTCCCTTATTTTCTCCAGAGCTTGCTCTTTCTTCTTGCAGCTTGTTGGGCTGTGGCTACCCTGGATGGGCAGGTGCGTAATGCAGGGTGTCAGAGAATCATGCTATCATCTGCCCTCAACTAGAATCCAGAGGTTTCCCTTTCACTGAATGACGTTCAACTCTGGCTATCAGCTCTTTCACTCTAAGTTATCATTTACATTATTGCTTCTGCATTGTATATAGCCTTATTGATTTTTTCAGTACAGAAATGCTTTAAGAAAATCAATGTTTCAGCAAGTAGAGTGGAGCAGAAGTATTGTAGAATCCCATTTGCCATTCCAGCATCAGAGATCATGGTTAAGTTAAAGGAAATAACATATACACGTGGGACGATGAATATAGGTAAAAACTGCAGAAGACGTAGAAAATGGGTGAGTAGAGAGGCATGAAATTGAAAACAAAATAGAAAAAGAGAAGCTGAAGATAAATGTAGTAGCTGTGGGTAGGACTTATCTCAGCTAATTTTAGCAATCTAAAACTTAGGTTTCTAGTCCAAACTAATCGCCTTAGCTCTCTCCATATAGTGAATAGAGAGCAGGAGCCACCTCCACAGGGGATTCAACCAGTCCTAAGAAAGGTCTTTAAGACAGGGCAATGCATCATGCTTTCCTTCAACTATCCCGAAGTCTAGATGATGGGCTCAGGGGAGACACATAATGTTTGGATGGTTTAAAGTTAGGTGAGATGAATACGTAGCTGTAAAAGTAAATAGTGCTTTCATTTCTATTGAAGGAAACCAAAGCACAAACTTAAAAAGTGAAGCGGGAACACTTCAGGGACTAACGCTCAATTGCTTAGCACAGCTGTCGGGAATAAAGGCTGCCTCTACTCTGTGAAACAGGAGCAGATGAGGGCGTGAGCACAAGCACACAGCCTGACTGCCCATGCTGCTTCATCATTAGGTCACTCCCTGGTAATGGTCGAATTGCTCCAACCAGCTCCGAGACAAACGTGGTTGAGATGACATCAGTTTATCTGTGCCATTTGTTAGCAGAGCCATGGACAGTCCTGGTACCTCTAGCAGTACAGACACAGACAAACAACAGCATTTGCAATAGCGTAGATCCGCTATGGATTTTAACATATTCTGTGATCATAAACTGTTGGCAGGATATCTTTCAGAGGTTTACTCTGGAAAATCTGATATATCCAAGTTATTACAGCAACCTATATGTCCAGCTATCGATCAGAAAATGACTATTGGTGCATTGAGTTTGGAAGCACTCTGGAACTATAGCCTCTCCAAACTACATTTTCAAAGGTTTTGTGCTATGCTCATGTCATAACTTCCTGACATAGCTAAACAAAGGGTGACTGGTGGGCTGACATTAAAAATGCTATGGACATAAAAGTCCAGTTTTTAGTGTGCTACTCCTAACTTGACTATGTCTACAACCACTCTCTAACATGGAGGACAACTGGCATGGTGCCAGTCCTCACCTGCACTTAGACACCTAGAACTTCTGAAAGAGGGTATGCCTGGTCCAGATTAGCTCCTGAACTGTGCCCTAAAACAGCTGGCCTAGGGCAAATCAGCACAAGGACTGTCCCAGCAGTGTGTCACCAGAGGTGACTGAGTTCCAGTGCCTGTGAATTTTCCCTGGTACTGTTCAATTTACTAGTATAATCTTTGCATTCTGCACATTTCAATAATTAATGTAATTAATTAATTAATTACCCCTGTAAACAAGGTTCAGCAGTAATTCAGAGCGAAATACCTCTTCTGTACACTCATGGAGATGTGATTTGGATATGATTAGCTGAAGATAGTGACATGAATGCTTTTGCAGATGTGAGGGCACGTTCTGCATGTGTTTTGCTTGTGATACTCAAATTACCATCAATGAAAAAGATACAAGTGACATACACAAAACTGACTGATTTTAAAGCAGGATCGTTAACAATATGAGAGTCATATTTCAACCTCCAGAATGTCATGTAAAACTCAAAAATCAGAACCAACCTGCTATTTTTGTGCATAAAAATACAGATCAACAAGTTTCTCAACCTACAGAGCAATCTACTTGCCAAATAAGTTAAAATCTGACCCTAAAGATGACCTTTTCATTGAGGCATTTCCCAAGAGAAGGAAAACACTACCACAGCCTTTTAAGCTGCACTGCCTGCTCCTCATACACAGCTCTGAGATGCAAACATTTTCGGTTTTATAAACTGAATCTATCCTGGAAGCATTTTTACTTGGGTAATTAAAGTGGGAAGGAATATCCAAAGAAAGTGTCAGAACAGAAAAGGTCTTAAAGACAAAACATGTAAAATATTTCTATCCTCCTCTATGGTGTCATTCACAAATTGATTCATGATCTTGATGTTTATAGTTTTTGGAACACAGATGCAAAAAGGCCTCTTAAAGCTTTTGTGTTTTAACAGCACTGGAGTTCGTGTAGGACCATTGTACCTATTGAATAGATGACCTTTCAGTTCAACATTTTTAGCTTTGAAGATCAGATTCATTTGGTTTTCTTGGCAGTAACTGACATGTCTTGTGTCAGAGGAAAGATTTTCTCATAATTGCTCATCAGCAAGTCCTTTTCTGAACATTTAAATAATTTAGGAGCACAAAACCTATTTGCTGTATTTTACTAAAAATGGGCCAAATTTGCCACTAGTACAATTGCATGTAGTGCCATTCACTTCAAAGAAGCTACATATGCTTACAGCAGGGAATTTTATCCCAGATACTGTCAAAACGCTTCATTACTAGTCAGGTCAGACAATAAATCAGATCTTCTGTTTGCGAAGTACTGCAATTTATGTCTAATGACTGGAAGAATTGGTATATAAAGTAATTATCAAAACTGGAAAGCAATCGTCTCCCGAATGTGCAAAACCTCATCTATAATTTGAACTTACAAAAAAAAAAAAAAAGAAAAACCATGATGATGGCAGGTGTAAAAAAGATCTTGCTTTCTTGCAGACACAAGCAAGCACTTCCTCCTTCTCTCTTCTACAAGGATCCCACCTTCAGCATCTTTTTGGCTCATTTAAAGGCCCATTGTCATAGAATTATTGACCCTTTCAGGCTTGAGGGGACCTCGGGAAGTCTCTAGTCCAGAGTCAACAATGAATTCAGGACCAGGTTTCTCAGAGCTTTGTCCTGAAAACCTCCAAGGACAGAGAGACTGCACAACCTTCACTGTCCTCATGGGACAGTCTCCTGTTCTCCTTATATCCAGCCTGAACCTCTGTTGTTTCATTTTATGGCCACTGTTTCTTGTCCACCTGCCAGGGACCACTGTGAAGAGCCCAGCTCTGTCTCCTCAATGACCCTGTAGGCACTGGGAGCTGCTGTCACGTTCCCCCCAAAGCCATCTGTGCTCCAAGCTGAACAAACTCTGTTCCATCAGCCTCTCCTCACATGGGAAATGCTCTAGCCCTCACCATCTCAGGAGCCTCTGATGGAACTCCCTCCAACATCAAAAATTTGTTGATGTCTTTGCTGTATTGGAAGGCCCAAAACTGGGCACAGTATAACTAGATGCAGCCTAACAAGTACTGGGTAAGGGGATAATCCCTTCCCTCCATCTACTGGCTTTGCTCCTCATAAGAGAGCCCAGGATGCTGTTGTCCATCTTTGCTGCCAAGGCACACTGCTGGCTCATACTCAATTTACTGCCCACCAAACCTCATGCAGAGGATTAGTCCATCACCAGCACTGGAGTTTGCATTTGTCCTCATTTAATTTCATGAGGTTCCTGTTGACCCATTCCTCCAGCCTGTCCACGTCCCTCAGGATGGCAGCCCTGCCCTTCAGCATACCATTTGGTTCCCCCCCAATTTTGTGTCATCCACTGAGTTGATGGGAGGACATCATGTCTCCTTCTCCAGGTCACTGATAAAAGCATTAAACAGGATATGTCCCCATACAGACCCATGGGGAATTCAGCTCATAACTGGCCTGCAGGTGGAGTGCGACCCATTAATTACCAGTCTGTTGGCCCAACAAACCAGCCAGTTTTTCACCCTTGTAGTTGTCCACCCATCTAGAGTGTATCCTAAGCAGGATACAAGGATTATGCTGCATCAAGCTATACTAAACAGCTCTGCTGTATTATACCCACACTCAAAGTGAACTTCTGTACAGGCAGCTGAGCTACAGAAGATGACAGACACTTGCTGTGGTTGCTGATGAGCCGGGCATCATCTCTTTACCTGTCTCCATATCGGATCGTGGCTGGAAACCAGCAGCCAGGCAGGAAAAGTGAGAAGACAAGAGGCACCCCAGTAAACTACAACCCTTACTCCTATCAGGGAATAGGCTTCATGCCTACCACGTCCTTCTCACCCATACCAGGAGTTTTGGTATATTTTATCAATGAGGACATCCCTTTCCCATAAGAACCCAAACACTTCTGATACCTAATGACAACTCTGAAATTCCCCAGTGACCTTGCCAACTTTTAGTACACAGCCAATTTGCCAAGTTCCCACCCTTTTCGCATTGCTCAGAACATGTATTGTCAAGAAGAAGATAATAAATATGATAATATATACAACTTCTAATTAATGCACAAGTGTTCTAAATAATTTGCATAAAACGTCAGTCACAAAGTAGGACAAATCTTTACAGTCAAGTTTCAAAAAAAATCTAATTAATCACTTCCCTTCTGCATTTCAGGTGATGAGTCTATTGTACATCTCTGCAAGTGACCTATTATTTCCCACAAAACATTCACAGCCCAAAGGAAGTCCCCAAAGACAGGTGAAGCAAAGCTCACATGGAATATCTAGTCCAGCTCTTTCACAAGTAGATCAAAGACCCCAAACTGAGACTTTCTGACTATGAAATTAGGTGAACTTTCACAATTTTACCCAACTCTCTTTCCCTAACATTCCCAGAACTCCCTTATTCACCACCAGAAAGACTTCCAGAAAGATTAGGCTTCCCTGGTGGGAAATGAGGGATGGGAGTAGAAGTCGGTTTATAACAGGCACTTAGTTTCAGTTTCAATACAGCTGCTTGTTTCTTATGAAATTATGAATACGAAGCATCTAAAACCAGGCTGACTGAAGGGGGAAAAGAACACTTAGATCAGCTGGTTTAGAAAATATTTTCATTTTGCTATGTCCTGTTCAGTTTGTACATCTGACAAAGTGTAGAGGACACAGAAAGCTAGCTGTGAAATATGGATTACTGGCCCACCAGTGCAAGTCCAAGAACAGAGCATGGAGCTGTACATAAACGGGGTATCACATGCTACTTTCCAGTTAGAAGTGAGTGTAATTTCTGGAGGCATCTATTAGACTATGTGGAATCAAATAACTGTCTGCAAGGTGTACCTTGTTTGCCTACTGTATTACTTACTATCTCGTTTCTGCTGAAGATGCTCCTTAGGAAAGGCTCTTGCTCTCTGTTCATCAGAACCCTTGAAAAGATATCAAAATGGAAAAAAAAAATAACAATTCACTCTAGGCTAATAGGGAAGTTCTTTGAATTACAGAATATTTATTAAAATGTCACTTCAGTTTTTTCACACAAGCACCAGTCTAGATACATTTGAACTACCTTACCAAAGATTTTCTACTCATTTTATTGCCTGAGTTGCTGCTTGCAATTCAGCACAAGCTTTCGGCCTGTGCAGTGCTATGAAAACTGAACATACTGTGAGACACTTTCAAACATGGATGCAGCACTTTTTATAGCAGGATGAACACCTGGGTCTTAGAAGTCAAAGAAAATTAAGTTTTCAGCTCAGAGGGTTAGTGACCCCAAAACCCCTAAAGGATGCGATCCCTGGGATAGTGATGTGTTGCTAGCTGAAGTGCTGTGTGCTGGAGAGAGTGTAAGTAAATAATACTTTCCTATTTCTCAGAATTGCTTTGATGAGAAATTTGCACACACTTTGGAAATTCTAGTAACCATAGAAATTATTGCATAATCTCTCCTAGGAAAGTAGTGAGAAAAACCAATGTTAGATTAATTGCTCCTAAAATATTCTGAGAGTACAGTAAAAAACCCACCCCTTACACTGCTATGTATTGTGTACACTATTCTTTACTCACTCATTTAGAGTACAAGCAGTGACGTGAATTGACTACTTCTTCAAGAGGCTGTTCTGCAAACTTAACAAATAGAAAGTTATATTTTAGTATGCAGGTGACGTTTTTTTCTCTCTTTCCTTTATCTTATTATTTGCAGTTGGATTCCTTTCCTACGTATTGTTCCTGAATCTTCCTATGTAACAATTCACACTCAAGACATAGTGATCACAAAATGATAGAGTTTTTGATTCTTGGAGAAGTAAGGAGGGGGTGTCGCGAATGAGTGGTTTTGAGGCTGCTTAAAGAACCACTGGCAAAGATATCAGCAAAAGGGATTTTAATAGAAATTTATAAAAGCACGACTTAACAGAATTCGATGGCAAGGTTCATTCTATTACTCATTACATGGATTAAGTATATACAGGGAAAATTGTGTCAGAATTGTGTTGGAATGATTCGTGCAGAAATTGAGGACAAAAGGGTAAGGGAGATCCTCCCGCTGAGTCACAAGGTTCAGAGAAGACCTGGCTGGATCTAATCTTAGTCTCAGACTTGGACAACCATTTGTGTCTAATACAAAAGGGATAAGGAGACCCTCCCGTTGAGTAACGAGGTTCAGAGTAGACCCCCTTGCTCTCTAAACTCCTTCTCAGAGAGGAGTGTAGGTGCAGCTGGATCTACAAAGCACCACCACAGGAGGGTCAGCAGAACTGCTACCCTAGATTTCCAGAGGGCAGACTTTGGCCTGTTTAGGGGACTGGTTGACAGAGTCCCTTGGGAGGCAGTCCTGAAGGGCAAAGGAGTCTAGGAAGGCTGGACATTCTTCAGGAAGGAAATCTGAAAAGGTGCAGGAGCAGGCCATCTCCATGTGCTGAAAGACAAGCCGGCAGGGAAGACCGGCCTGGCCAAACAGAGCTTTAGTTGGAACTCAGGGAAAAAAGGAGAGTTTATGACCTTTGGAAGAAGGGGCAGGCAACTCAGGAGGACTACAAGGATGTCATGAGGTTATGCAGGGAGAAAATTAGAAGGGCCAAAGCCCATCTAGAACTTAATCTGGCTACTGCTGTAAAAGACAATTAAAAACATTTCTATAAATACATTAGCAACAAAAGGAGGACTAAGGAGAATCTCCACCCTTTTATTGGATGTGGGGGGAAACACAGTGACAAAGGATGAGGAAAAGGGTGAGGTACTTAATGCCTTCTTTGCCTCAGTCTTTAACAGTAAGACCAGTTGTTCTCGGGGTACCCAGCCCCCTGAGACGGAAGACAGGGACGGGGAGCAGAATGAAGCCCCCATAATCCAAGGGGGAATGGTTAGCGACCTGTTACACCACTCAGACACAGACAAGTCTATGGGGCCAGATGGGATTCACCCAAGGTACTGAGGGAGCTGGTGGAAGTGCTCACCAAGCCGCTTTCCATCATTTATCAGCAGTCCTGGCTAACCGGGGAGGTCCCAGTTGACTAGAAGTTAGCAAATGTGACACCCATCTACAAGAAGGGCCGGAAGGAGGATCCGGGGAATTACAGGCCTGTCAGTCTGACCTTGGTGCTGGAGAAGGTTATGGAGCAGATCATCTTGAGTGCCATCATGCGGCACCTACAGGACAACCAGGCGATCAGGCCCTGGTTTATGAAAGCATGGGTTTATGAAAGGCAGGTCCTGATTGAGTAACCTAATTGTATGAGGTTCAACAAGGCTCAGTGCCGCACCCTACACTTGGGTCACAACAATCCCATGAAACGCTACAGGCTTGGGGAAGAGTGGCTGGAAAGCTGCCCAAAGGAAAAGGACCTGGGGGTGTTGGTCAACAGCCGGCTGAACATGAGTCACCAGTGTGCCCAGGTGGCCAAGAAGGCCAACAGCATCCTGGCCTGTATCAGAAATAGTGTGGCCAGCAGGACTAGGGAAGTGATCGTGCCCCTGTACTCGGCACTGGTGAGGCCGCACCTCAAATACTGTGTTCAGTTTTGGGGCCCTCACTACAAGAAGGACATTGAGGTGCTGGAGCGTGTCCAGAGAAGGGCAACGAAGCTGGTGAAGGGTCTGGAGAACAAGCCTTATGAGGAGCTGGAGAAAAGGAGGCTGAGGGGAGACCTTATCACTCTATAGCGAGATGGGCGTTGGTCTCTTCTCCCAACTAACAAGCAATAGGACAAGAGGAAATGGCCTCAAGTTGCGCCAGAGGAGGTTTAGATTGGATATTAGGAAAAATCTCTTCACCGAAAGGGTTGTCAGGCCTTGGAACACGCTGCCCAGGGAAGTGGTTAAGTCACCATCCCTGGAGGTATTTAAAAGACGTGTAGATGTGGTGCTTAGGGACATGGTTTAGTGGTGGACTTGGCAATGCTAGGTTAATGGTTGGACTAGATGATCTTAAAGGTCTTTTCCAATCTAAACGATTCTATAATTCTGTAAGACGTGGGTGAGAGGAAGCAAGCATCTGACTGATATCCTGGAAGAATAAGATTTTGGCTGTGAAAATGAGAAATGTGTAATGTGATTAGACTGATCTCTCCCCATCCAGTAAAAAAAATGCGTTTATAAATCAAAGTTACTATATAATTTCGTTACAAGTATTCAAGGGACAAATGATCCTCTTTCTCAGTCATATATTTCCATTTATATTTAAAAAACTATTGATTCTGCAGGATGAGGAGGGTATCTCTCTGTGCTTCATTATTCCAAGTGACACATGATAAATTATGCTTTTTTATGGACTTTCATATAGTTTCCTTCAGAGAAGACTCCTTTCTTTTCCTCAAGTGCTCAGCTGTTAATCCATTCTTTTACTGGAAGAGATACTATGGCAGAAGATTAAAAAAGTGCCTGTAGGCATGTTAATCACCACGTGATTGATGCTGCCATTACAAGGGAAGGTTAGACAATATGCTCAGCAGTTTTTGCTGCTATTTACAACACAGTGCCAGTCATCCAAACCGAGGACTGATCAGTGCACAGACTTCAGATTAATTCAATATGAGTTCTCTGAACCTAACGGCAAGTCTGATAACATTCATCTATTTTCATTTCCCCTCCTCTTTCAGCGCATGGTTGAAGTCTGAAAACATCTGAAATTCATGAGACTTTCATGATCTGACTACCAAAGCCGACTTGTTGCTCTGGCTCCCTGCACACATCCCTTCTCATGCCAGGGTCAGCCCCTACAAAATCCACTTATCTAATAAAAGAGAAAGAAAGGCAGTAGACAAAATAGCAAACTGGAAAAAAAAAGTAAATTATCACCTCTAATTTATAATTTCTTCCGTGAAATACAGTTTCACAGAATACTCTTGCACCCTACATTGTCAACATGACTTCATGTATTTTTATTGGAAAAGATGTGAATTCTGGAATGTGAGTACACTATTAATCCAAACAATATTGTGATGTAAGTCTGAAAAGGCAAACTTTTTAAAACTTCTGAAAATGCACTTGTCTTCATAAATTATTTGAAAATAAATATATCTATTGAATCAAAGAGCAAGCTTCTGTCAACAGGGATAAGTTCCAGCTGTGCAATTAATGAAAGCAGAGAGAAAAGGCAATCTACAAAGCCCATGACCAACTCCATATGATTGGTAAAATAGATGAAAATTACTTCTATATAGTATACTTTCTTAAATATGTGTTTTCATTTCTATGTCTCTTTCTTACTGCCAGCTGCAAAAAAAAAAAAAATCACACCTGAATATTCAGAAACAACCCAATTCAAGAAATTGTCATTCTAATAAAATAACCTTCAGTTGTAAATCCAGGAATGCATCATTTATTTCCTTCATGCTAATTTATTCAATAATTAGAAGGATGGGTATTAGCTTGTCAGCACTTTAACTCCTCTAAATGATTTAACATTTTACTAAGCACTGCTGCTTTTTAAAAGTATAACAAAACTATTTCACAGCAATGTAGATCTGATGTAAGTATACCTGGGCAGTAGACATTCCTTTCCATTTCCATTACTGATTTTATAAATATCAGTGTAATTGCTCTGAAGTAATAACCATAGCAATGACCAGAGTTTGCCCTATTAACATTTGTTTCCAATATTGAACACACAATTTTCTAATAAGCTGAAGACAGATCTCCTTGTCCTCTAGCCTATATTTCCCAGTTAGTCCAACTATTTTGTTGTGTAATACTTTTAAAACTAAACCAGTCAAGCTGTTAACTAACAGCCACCTTGTGTGGTCAGTTAAATGACGAGTGAGTATTATTTTTGTCTGAAAATGCTTTCCTTAGCTTTTCAGAAGTGTTGTGAGATGCTCTCCTACCATAAACAAATGCTAACAGAGTTATTGACATACTGCTTAGCTAAAGGCTTCCTGGAATTTCAGACTCCTGAGGTGTTTTTCACTTGCAGTCTCAACCCTGCCAAGTGCACCTGCACATCATTACACATTTGCTCGGTGTCCGTATTTCAGTGGTGGCTGAAGTGGGTCATGGTCATGTCAAGCATTCAGAGACCACATAGGATGAAAAGCACTGAACAAACATTGCAATTTATTTCCCTTTCACTTTATCTTGGACAATGAGTCAACAATATAGCAATGAACTGCAATGAAAGAGCTGCCAGATAGTTGTATATGAGATACTAGAAACTAAAATAAAGAGAAAGAGGATCAGGTAAATTGTCAACAACAATAAGCAACAACACAGTCTTATTTCAGTTGCTTAATTTGGGTGAACAGAAGGACAGTATTTAAGCCATAACACAGCTTCCACGTGCTATGAAGTTTAAATGTTCCCTATCAGACCACATTCCTATCTTTAGCAGGTATCAAGGTTTCCTGCTATCATTCTTCCAGCAGATCCCAATAAGTTTAGACCAGCTATTCCCTTTGTAAGAGCCATTCAAACAACACACGCTGTTGATGCCTCTGATCTCTTCTAAGACAGAAGCAGATGCCTGCAAACCCTTCTGCCTCCTGTGTGGTTACGTGTGAGCAGACTCGGTCCTGTCTAGTGGTATGTTCCCTTGCAGCAATGCAGGACATTTCAAAATGAAAGGATTTACCCAAGAATTTGGGGGGGGAAAAAGCCAAAGCAACGCTTTCATGTGCATCCACAGTGTCAGCTGCCCCCAGTTTCGGGGCCTCCTGGGCAGCTTCTCTCTCTGGGTGACAGCCTCTCTAACACAGCCTGCTCTTCACTTTGAACTCTGATCCAGGGGTTCCCTGTCCTGTTCCTGGCACCCGAAGATAATGCCGGTCACTAGTCTTCCATTAAATAACCAAAGAAATTCCTTTCACAGTTCCCAGTAGTTCATTAGTTTCAGGCCAGAAACATTTACTATCCCTAAAGCTTCACCTATTCCATCTAACAGGAGAACTTAACTCCTCAGTCCAGTGGGTCACAGTGCAGAGAGAATGGGAAAAATGTCTCCTAAACATATTTAGCAAAAGTAATCCTCACATTCTCCACCAGTTAATAGGAAGCTTTCTTGGGGGGAGACCTTGTTTGATTTTGCATTATAGATTATGATGTCTTACATATAAAGTTTAAAGGAAAAAAGTTTAAATGAGGGGGCTAAAATAACGACACTATACGCTGCTGTCTCTTCTTTTTCATCTTTACTACTACACACTATCCATTAAGTCAGAAACACTACTCCACTTGTCCTATCTTTTGCAGCAGAAGGCTGTACAAATCCCTTTATCAGACAGAATATGATAGGGCACTTCTTTGGCTTTCCAGTTCTCACTACTCCTTGCAATAAATCCCACAACATACTGCAGCCTTTAAAAACCCTTCCAACAACTGTCTTTTTCATGCATGAGGTGCAAGAATCACATGAAGAGAAGCCAAAGACATGCCTGTGTGTTAGGGCCTCCTCATCTGTATGCAGCAGATCAGATTCCCACCAGTTTGTACCTAAATGTCAGTCCTAACACATAGTTATCACAGTCAGATAGCCAAGGTGATTTATCTTAATCATGAAGGCAAAAAAGTACTATGTTTCATAGGTAAAACAGCACATTTCGACTCTTTCTTTTGTAGTAGCCGAAACTATAAAAAAATTTTTTTTTCATTTCAGCAAGTTATGTATTGCTGCTAAGGGCAGCAGCGGCTGAAAAAAGGTTCTCTGGATACAGTCTCTTAGGAAAGCAGAAATTTTAAAACAGCAATTACTTGTTTGCTGTGAATCAGAAAATGCCCATAAATGGTTCATAAAATCTCTTTGAAATTGAGAGTCGCAAATTATGCTTATGGGCAGTGATAGACACCTCTTCTAGATCTCAAGTTTTCACTGAACAGAGGACCGAACAAATCCATAGGATTCATTTGCTTATCTTACCATACCCCCATAAATAATGGCCGTATCAAAATGTGAGGTCAGTGGAAAGAGATCTCCTTGTCCTCTGTACTGACCCCCTTCCTGGGGCCAAGGGACACTGTATCACACCTCATGACAATGCACCTCCAACTATTAACTCAACCAAAAGCCAAAGGATTGTAATAAAAAACCCAAAGGAATAAAAAAATTAAAAGGCCTCTCTATCATCTACTAAAATTGAGAACGATAATGAAGGAAAGTAAGGAAAAAACTTAACTTATCCTGCAATTAAAGAATTTGAATAACATTCCCCAGTATCACAGGAGCTATAAATAAATGCAGTATTCAGCAAGATGTGTGTCCAAAATATCCGTAAAATAAGTTTTAAATAATAAAGTTTTAGTTTTTAAATAAGTTTTAAAGAAAGAGATCATAGCTTGGCTGTTAGCAAAGGGCTTCAAACCCTCTGCCTCCTTCAAGAGCAAGCAAGAAAACTTCCCCAAGTGAAGACAGTTTGGTTGCGTTGACTGGAGAGCTACTGTGTCCACATACAACCATTGAAAAGGCAACCAGCACTTCTTATCTCTCACCGCCGTAACCTTCCTCAGTCCACTTCCCTTCTTAGAGCTAAAATTGTCCAGTTTGAGCCAAAGCAAAGGGACAAAGATTCCAGCGATTTTATTCTTGTGGAGCATAAGCAATGCTGCTTCATTGTAACTAGAAAGGCTGTGGTCACTACCCGGACTTTAGAATAGGTCTTGGTTACAGCAGTGCATTGCTCACACCTTTATTTTACCTTTATAAAACCAGCTCAACTGGGAACAAAGGCAATTCTTCTGGATCCAGTCTATAAGCTGTCCCCTTTGCTGCTGCCTACTGTTGAGAAGTCATTGTGCTTTTTACTTGCAATCTTACAAAAAAGCATTTGCACAGAATTTTTCATATTTAAACAGTAGTTCAGCCATTTAAATCCATGGTAACAGAAATCAGTGTTCCAGGCTCCCAAAAGGCCACCATGATTCACATGCGAAGTATGTCTGCCTATTTCACTAGTATTTCCTAAGAATAGTTACTATCTGCCAATTTACACACAAATCCATCACCAACAGGGGGGTCATACACCAACAGTATATTTCTCCACTGTCTTTAATTTAGATTTGTAATAGAATTTTTGCAGATAAACACAAGTTAGCAAAATACTGGTCATACTGCAAGGAATTTCATTTTCCTTAGGGGGAAGTAGATGCCAAATTGTGATAGAACCCCAGGAGGCCACAAAGACTAAATTATAAGTCCCCAGATATTCTACGGTAAGTCTACTAAATAATTTTTTTTCCCTGTCAGGAAGATTACAGCTGAATTGCTGCATCTGCAACATCCAAAGTCCTTTGTTGCTACAAAATTATTTTCTATTTGGTCCAAGCTTTATGGTAGTTGGCTTCCCACTCACGGAAAGCCATAAATTATTTACAAATCTTTGAGTATAAGTCTGTTATGAATACATTAACTGTTCTCTTACCTTCAGAACTCATTAGCAACAGGAACAAGTCTTCTGATGCTATTTTCCACTATATAACCACTGCATATGCTGAACCTGCTGTGCCACTCAAAAGTGTTGTATTTCCAACATTAGTCTTATTTTAAAGAGCGAGTTGAAAAAAACAAATCGAATATAGTGGAAAAAAGAATCTTTAAAAGAAAAACCCAAACCATGTTGACCCAGTAGGTGGATGATCTAACGGGTCTTTATGAACTCTGCCTAGACACAGGGATTTATTGTCAAAACACTGCAGACTTGTTTTTTAGCCTGACAAGGAAATTGAGGCTTATATGATCACACTATATATACATTGTCAATCCTTCCCTAATAACCTTTGAACCTGTTGGCTAGTTTTAAGCAAATTTGACAGCTGGGGAAGAGGGAAGATAGAGGTCTCAGAGACAGAAGTCCTGACAAGTTTTGTGACTATTAGAGGCTGGGTACAGAAGATTGAGAGAAGTATTTTGCCCGTCCTGGGAGGCAGCAGCCCACTGGCTGTCCCTGCAAACCTAACTCCAAATCAGCTGCAGCCTGGGTTGACGTCTGCCCACCAGGCTGGGAACCCAGATCAAGCACAGCATACTGCAGGAGTTGAGAGGAATTGGGGGATGGAGGACACAAATCCACATAAACCCAAGTTCTCCTACTGACACTGCTTGGTTTTTCATAATTCTTTTCACAGACAACATTAGTGAGGAGAAAACTTAATGTTTTAATTTGGAATGCAAATGTCTATATATTTATGAAATAGTATATACTGGCAGGTTGGTTATACAATATAGGCAGAGTGTGGTCATATGGGGCTACATGTTATAAACCGGAGTCATTGCACTGAATTCACTGGAAATATGGCAGTCTGGTGCCACAGATTTCCTGTAGTCCTTCTGTTTTGTTATAAAAAGGGTGGTTGTTGGTCTGTCCTGGAAAAGATCACAGTCTTCAGCCTTACAGAAACATCAGTGGGAAGATGAGGGGCAGGCCCCCTCCTTCCCCCAACCCCTGGGTGCTACCTGCCAGCATTTGGGGACTTCTGCAGGGCTCACAAACATCCCCCTCTGTGCTGCCAAAACTCTCCCTATTTGCTGTGCATCTCATCAGCTGTTTATTCATGGGGAAGCTCAGAAAAAAACAGCTCCTGTGAAGGGCAGGTTGGCTTCTGGGAAGGTTAATGGGAAGTCCCAGGGAAGCCAAGAAGCGCAGGTGGGGAGTGAGACCAAGATGGGATGGGGGACTCCCTTCCCTGCAGATCCAAACCACATGACCCCGTGGCTGGACAGGCCGGTGAGCAAGCGGGATGCCCTCCCTTCCTGGGGCCAGCGGTATCCCACACAAATCCCTCATCAGGGAGAGAGGCCATCGCTGTGTTAAATTGCAGCAATTTAGATGAGGACTCTATGGGTATTCTGAATTGCTGTACTTTAGCTCCGCCTTTGTGTTTTGCTGAGGATTGCACAGATAGACAAGCTTTTATATTTATAAATAAGTACATTTTTTATATATATATATATTTATATATATATATGCATCTATTCTCCCGAAAGATAAAACCAGTCATGTGTACTGAGAGAGCAGACTGCAGTGATTTGCTTTTAGCTAGTTAAGCAGTCTGAAGTGATCCAAGAAATCAGGGAAAATGGAACATTATTTCACTCTCCAAACAGTGTGCTTAGTTACAAGACTCTCGCCAAATACAAATGTGATATCTCTGCTAAAATTAGGATATTAGTTCTAATTACTGGGCACACAAAAATCTCAAAATTCTGGAGCTGAAGTGATAATGTTGCTATGGAAATGAGCTTAATTACTACAGACCAGCTAACAAACTTCTTAATGCTCCTATCTTTACAAGCTATCCCTGCTCCCGAAAGTTTCTAGTTTTTTCCTCCCTCAAAATGCGGCTAAATATCTCTAGTGTTAACAGTAACTAAATTCAGCCATTCCAAGTCCAAGGCTATTCTAAGAACAGCCTGACAGAGGCTAATGCAAAGGAAACACGAAGAGCAGTTCTTCAGTGTAACCATTCCAAACAATTAAAACCACATTTTTATCAATGCACTACTTCAAGCACACCAGGCAATGCTAATTCCCTGAGTACATACTGAAGATTGCATGTTCTTCCCACACTTTTTCTCTGCCTCGCACAGGAGGAAAATTTATGAAAAGAAGAGCCATGCAGAAGAGGGTTTTCCTCCCCTCCCCAGACTTTGGTTACTGATTACTACTTAAGAATACATAGATGTGTGTATGAATATATGCATATATATTAATATATGCACACAAGAAAAAGGCCAGTCACAAGGAGACTCCTGTGTTTTGCTTTCGCACGGTGGGAACCCCCATGCTCGAGCTCAGGTGCTGAGGACGGGCAGGTCACAGGGCAGAGGACAGGCAGCAGGGCTCATGCTCCAGCATGACTATGACTCGACATGCTGGATACTGCGGGGTAAGGGCTCCAGAGGGGATAAGCTGGCTTTGCTGGGGATGGAGGGGACAGAGGACAGGTGGGAGGCCCTAGTTCAGTCCGGGAACCATCTGAGTGCAGGGGCTGAGACAGAGCTGGCCCTACGGGTCTTGCATGCACCGACATGGAGGACCCTACTCCCCGTCACTTCCTAAGGGACTTCCATTCGCTGTTTATGTATATTCACCCTGCTTGAAAGATGCCAGTGCCTCAGCCAAGCTGGGACAATAACACATGATGAACATAACCCACTGGCTACCGGCCCACGGCTAGCAAAATGCAGATAGTCAAAGTGAACTCTACAAACACCCAGGGGCTAAAAATACTTCGTTTCCAGCATTCAGAGGCAGTCTGCAAATTTTTCACCGACAGAAAAAAGATTCAACTTTATCAGATAATTTATACACCATGAATAATTCAAGCAGTCCTAATAAACAGCTGAAACCAGAAAACCCACAAGGAACACATTTTACAAGGTTCCTTGTCGGTGGACTGCAATATAAACTTGCTTACATCCAATCTGACAAATGTCGCTCTGTTGACTTCAATTTAATTACTCCTAATTTATACCAGTCTGAAAGCAAAATAATTTGTTTAATTTCCCAAAGGATAAAAATACTGTTCAGTTAGGAAACATTATTTTTTTAATGGATTCTTCATTCATATTATTTTCCAAAGATTTTCTTAAATCTATTTAATTCACACATACTTGCCAAATTGCACACAGTAATAATTCAGAGATAACTGATCTCAGAAAAACTTTACCACAAAAAAAAGTGAAGCAAAAATGCCTCTGAACTTCTAACACTCTGAAATTGCATTCTGGATTGTAGAAAACATTTTCAAATTGGTTCAGAGTTCAGGAACTGTGTCTGCTAGTTAGTACGCATTTTTTTCTTGATGAAACTGCAGAAGGTACATCAGTTCTTGGATTCACAGCACTTAAGCCCAGAGGAATGAACCAATTATCTGGTCTGACCTCTGTATATCACGAGTTATTAAATTTCATTCATTAGCCTCTTTATTGAGCTGTAGAAGTGGTGACTTACTTCCAGTTGGAATTTCAATGGTATCAGCTTTCAACTATTAGTCCTTGACAATCCTTTCTTCGCTAGTCTGTTACTGTCACTATCCATTTATGGCCAAGTTTCTATAAGACATCAAGTCACCTCTTAGGCTTTCTTTGCGGTGTTCAATGCCTGTCACTGTATTTTCTTCCCATATTTCCATGGGGTCTTCCTGCACCTTCTTCAGTTTTTTATGTTATTTTTAAAACAAAGATATAAATTCTTCAAAGAAAGGCAAAAAGCATCTATTTTTGCTACCCTGTGGTTTACACACCCAGAGACTGCAATCAACTTTTGGCTAGAGCCTCACTAGATGCTTCAGCTTTACACCAAATATTTGGAGGAAGCAAAAGTAGCATCACGCAGAACTTGTTTCCGTAGCCAGGTGGATTGCTTCAGGCTAACTGGCCTCATTGAAAGTAAGCAATGTCTCTTCCTCTGGCTAGGGCTTCCTAAAGGAAACACAGAGTTTATCTGATGCAGAAGGTAAGTTCCACTGGAGCGGTATTGAGTATCCCATACAGGCATAGGATCTATATGATATGAAACAGATGCTGAAAAGATGTCTGCAGAGTCTAACTCCCTATAGTTTTTAGCAGTACAATTGCTGGCATCAATGGAAACAGCAGGCGCTGCTTAAAGAGTTCAATAGTGTTAGCAGCCACCTGCACCGGGGTGCTTCCCCGCAGCAAATTCCCTTATTTAGCCCAGAAAGGCAGCATATACCCTGTGCAAAGGGAAGGAACAAAGCCGACGTGACCTGCATTACCCTAGCCATTGTTCCTGGAACAAGTCCTCAGGTCGCACACGGTTCCCTGCAGCTTGCTGCCTAATGATAAATGGTCGGGAGAAAGACAGCTGGTGAACCAGCACACCAAGCGTCAGAAGGGACAGAAGGCAGGTTTAAAGTGCACAAAGTGTGATGCAGAGATCTTCAGGTTAACTGTTCATAAGCTACTTCTGGAATCTCCTAAGGGACTTAGTAGCTTATTACTTATTAGCTTATTCCTTATTAGTGTGGTGCCCCGCTAATACAGCTCTACTATCTGCGGGACTTGCTGTGGTGGGGACACGACAGCACATAGAATCATGAAATCATTGGGGTTAGAAAAGACCTCTAAGATCATCGAGTCCAACCATCAACCCAACACCACCATGCCCACTAAACCATGTCCCTAAGCACCACATCTGCACCTCTTTTAAATACCTCCAGGGATGGTGACTCCACCACTTCCCTGGGCAGCCTGTTCCAAGGCCTGACCACTCTTTCAGTAAAGAAATTTCTCCTAATGTCCAATCTAAACCTCCCTTGGCGCAACTTGAGACCATTTCCTCTCGTCCTATCGCTGGTTACTTGGGAGAAGAGACCAACACCCACCTCGCTACAACCTCCTTTCAGGTAGTTGTAGAGAGTGATAAAGTCTCCCCTGAGTCTCCTCTTCTCCAGGCTAAATAAACCTGAGCCCTGGGGAACACCGCTCGTGACCGGTCCCCAACTGGATTTAACTCCATTCACCACAACTTTTTGGGCTCAGCCATCCAGCCAGTTTTTTACCCAGTGAAAAGTGGGTAAAATTGTCTCACTGTCTCACCTGTCTAAGCCGTGAGCCGCCAGCTTCTCTAGGAGAATGCCGTGGGAGACAGTGTCATCCGCAGCGGCAGCTAAGAAAGGCCCGGCCCTCCCATAGGTCTCACAGGAAACAAGCGCCCCAGGTAAGTAAGTGGCAGGAAAACCCATCCCTGAAGGAAGCAAACACCACCCGACCTCAGGGCCAGCCGGGGGAAAGTCTGCACTGAGCTCTCCAAAGACTTCCATCCATGTGGCTGTAAGAAAAAGAGGAGCCGGACACTTTTCTCTTCTCAGCAGTTACTAATACACTGAACCCAACAGTGAGTCCTCTGTGCCAGCTTCTGAGACATACGTAAAGTAATCTTTATAGTCTGCAGAATAATCACAGTGTGCACAGGTTCTTCTCTTTGCCTAGGCACAGGACACGCACACCAGCTCCAGGGACAGGGCAGAGGTGACGATGCTGTGTCTGGTCAGGAAGAGACATGCTGGCCATGCTCAAACCACACCAGCACCGATCCCGCCCCGCACAGCAGCCTCTTGTTCTCAGACTAAACTCTTCCGACACAAGTAAGGGCACCCCCAACCCACACACCAATTAGTTCTGAGTAACCTCCCCCAGCAAAGCAGCGTATGCCATGCCTTCCCAGCAATAAATCATTTTGGTTTGGGCCCTGCCGCTACACGTCTCCTTTGGTTTTGTTTCTGGTAACACTGCCAGCCCTTGATTGCCCACACAGACAACAGAGGCCCTCTCGGCCTCTGTTTCCACAAGACCAGCAGCCGCCCGGGGTCTGCTCTCACACCGGCAGCCCTTGCCCTCTCTGGGAGGTGCAGCACCTCCACCTGCTCCCTCCTCCTTAAAAACAACCAGGAGCACTCAGCTCCCTGCCACGCTACTCGATAGGCGATGGCACCGCTCCATGTCCATCCCCAGGACGGTCCCCAGGGACAGCACAGCTCCTCACACAGCACCTACTCGCACGAGCAGCGCCTCTGCTTCCCTTGGGCACTCTCTTTCTCCAACCTAATTGTGCTTTCCCAGGAAAAAAAGGCGCTGCAGTGAGGCAACTGCAGAGTAACAGAATGAATACACAGTGGGAAGGGAATGGGGCGAGTAAAACTGTGCCTTTAACCTTATTCTTGACACCTATTTGGCTTTGAGTGCTCCACTTTAATAGAGTTTCCCTGCAGTGGGGTTACACGGATCCATGCAAGTGCCTGCAGCGTCAGCAGGCTTGGCGGGGTGGGGAGCAGAGCACGCCTGCTTGGAGACTTCTCTACAGAAAGTATCTGGGGCTCTGACATCCCCACTGAGATGACGGGGCTCCAGTCTTCAAAGGCTTCTCTGAACTCCCTGTACGTAGCCAAGTTTATTTACTTTGAGGACATCAATCCCCTCCAGCCAAGGGGGCGCAGAAGGGCTCGTGCTGCTACAAGAAAGTCTGTTTGCCATGACCTTGCATTCCCTGAAACGCTTGGAAAGCTTTCTGAGACAGCTTGGAGCAGTGCACTGGATCAGGTGGCTAATTATAAAACTGACTGACTTTGCATGCATACCTGATTCATATGGAGATTGACAGCAGGGCTCATGGGGGTTGTGCTGTGTACAAACATCAGCTGGTTTTCAAATGATCATTAATGTAACTTCCCCAAAATCTGCAGCACACCGAACCCCCTGCTGTACAAGCACAATCAGGTTTAAAGTTTCATATGATCCCCACCTTCCCACAGAGCATTTCCAAAATTGCTTTAAATACAAACATTTCCTTTTCCACTTTCCTCTCTCTCAAAAATACTGTTAAGTAGATCTGTAAAACTTCTAAAATCAGATTGTCATCTTTGGACATAAGCCATGTTTGGGATATCTCGCCCAGAAAGGCACGTTTCACAAAGTTCTGGCCATCTAAATCCAGGAAACTGTGTAATGAAAACTATTTAGCAATCTTAGCTACGGTTGTTGCCTCTTATATTCTTTATAATAGACATATTTATAATACATGGGAATGTATAATATATTAACCTAGATAGTAATCAGTCAGGCAAAAAAGAACCAGCACGGCATAAATCCACAGCAGATTTTAGCTTCTGCCTTTTCCAGAGAATAGTAACTGGCTCACTGGCTCTGCAAGTGATGGATTACACACACATGCACACAAAACACAGAGACACCTGTGCAAAATGAGTGGTCTGATTCTCTAAGAAAATGTGGACATCACCCCAGGCTAATTTTTCCCTCCATCATTGCTAAAGGCATTACTAAGCAGAATATGTGGTATTGGAAACTATTACATTCTGAATAACTGATGTGAATGCATTTGAATCTTACCATGACCTCTACACATCCCCAAATCCAATGCCAATTTCACTGAATATGCAGCTAGTCCATTCCCCCGCAAAGATGCTTCCCAGATGAATTTGCAGGGCCTTTAATAGGAGCACCATTTGATGATTCCCTGGTTGCCGCCCAGTTCAGACTCATTACAGCACTTCCATTACTGCCCGGTCTAGCAGCAGATAGTGTTTGCAAACATTATTAACGGCACTACAACACCCTATCTGAAGAAGAGACAAATATAATATGCCATAATCTGACAAATAATACCAGCTAACTATAGCAAAACTTACATGTCATCTAAGTGCAAAGTACTTTTTTAAATTTCTTTTCATATTAGGGAACACAGAATGGTGGTTCAGAAGTAGCAATCAGTGGTAAGATCCTTACCAGCTCAAGCAGCTGGGTGACTCGGATAAGTAAGCGGGCAGCTAAAGACTTGCCGGAGGAGCCTGCACAGAGCACAGCTGCTCTGAAATGGAGGGGCTGCCATGGGAAGGGAAGGGACAGAACTGAGATGGAGATGGAAGCATGACCTGCCTGGCCAGGGCTCACAGCCCCTGGAGACAGAGGAATTGGAGCAGGGAGAACTGGCATTTGATCAATTTTGACTAATGGTGATACTCACAGAATCTGAACTGATGGTTATGGGATGAAATTAAGGTCTCCCCACAGCCACCCAGAGACCCAGGACGGGCGTACAGGCACCTGCGCCCCGCAGCACGTGTGCAGCCACTCCTGAGAGCTGGGGTGGCAACAGCCTTTTGGAAACTGAGGCCATGTAAGACCAGCTGTGAGCGTTCGAGGTGTCCTGAACACCAAATTAGCAGACGACATGCTTGGGGAAATCAGGACACATGGAGTACTAGATGAAATCTAGTACTTAGATCTCTTCCTTTCTTTTTAATGTACAGAGAGGGACTCAAAGAGTAGGCTGCCACATTTTCTTTAAATTCAGTCCTTGTCTGCCTTATTTACTTGAAAGACCCTCTTGATGAGTGGGGAACAAGGAGAACTATGACACCATGAGAGTGACCTCTGCTTGAGGAAAAGAAATCATTTTGATCAAATGGGTTAAAACTGTTTTTCTGCAATGTTAAAATCTATTTTGTATGGACACTGTATAAATAGCTGGAAGAAAAGATATGCTTATTAAAGATCAAAACGTTCCAGGCTTTCAATTAAGGGAGAAAAAAACCCCTTAGCTATTCACATCTAAGTCCTCTGATAGATCCCAAAGAGGGGAGAAAAGACAGGACATTTCCAATATTTTTTGGATAAAGAAATTGAGCAGGAAAAAAAAAAATCTTTCAAGTGATCCTGAATAATCACACTGAAGCAAAAGCAAGTAAAAGTGTTATCTTTCAGATCCTCTCCCGATCACCTTGCTGTTCGAGCCAGCTTTTACAGGAGTGTGATGAGGATGCAGAGCCTCCAGCTCTTCCCAGGGCTGCCCCACACCGGGTAAGGGACACGGCCCCCCTCCATGCACGTCCTCAGGTGCCTCCTCCCCCTCTCCTCCGCCCCCTCCCTGCTCTCCCATGCAGCAGGAGAGGAAACATTTGACCAAGGGGTCTGACTTTCACTGGTGCCTGAGGTGGCCCCTCCAGCAGAGCAGCTGCTGTGTCAAGGCCCTTCAGATCAAAGCGCAGCTCCTACAGGAGGCCAACGCCACAACAACACGCTCGCCTCAGCTAAGTGGCACGTCCAGGCTGGCGCTTGCCACTGTTTTCTGTCCAACAGCAGCCAGCACGCTCATTCCTGGAAAGCAAAAGCATTTTCTTTTCCTCACAGCTGTAAGTCAAGGAGAAGTCACCTGCTTTACCCAAGTAAAGCTAGAAGGATTTTATGTATAGAAGTAGCAGTTTAGCAGCAAGTTACTATGCACCTTACAATTTCTATTTTGCTGCTAGAGTTGCCTCAGAGAGTTGCCTATGTAAAGATCAGAAATGCAAATAACGGAAAAAATGAAGAAGAAATCTAGAAAATGTTGCAGTGAGTTTTGTTAATACCAGATCACTAACTGCATCACTAGATCACTGCTTCATTCCAGGAGCTCATAACCTTCAATTATTCAAATGATTTTGAGTCCTAAGCTGCTAGAAGACTGATGTCCAAAGCACATTTTATTTTCTTTACAAATTCTTTTCCAAGAAGCTGCTCTGATACAACAGATAGACACCAGCGCTGCAAGGGCAGAGATGTGTCTCCATTCCCCCTCTCTGTCTTGCAGGTCTCCTGAGACCCCCAGGGCAGGGGCACTTTGCACAGACCCCTCCTTTGGACCCCTAGGTACCACCACGGCATGTTAGCACAACCACCGCTCTGGTTCAATTATTGAGGACGGGACCTTTTACCCTTCTGGGCTGCAAATTACCAACTGTCACATGGGTGTAATGACACCCAGCCCTACATTAAGAAAGAGCACTACAGAAATGTTAATCAATTCTAATCAATAGCAGGTGCTGTATCTGAAGCGAGCCACCAGCAGCAAAATGGCAGCAGCAGAGCTGAGGTTCTCCAGCAAATACTGAGGGTACAATGGGAAAACCACTGGCCCCAAAATATCCCTCGTATTTAAAAGCAGGCCAGCAGGACTGATGCTGAGGGGCCCTGGCATCACGGGAAGCCAACCTGAACCAGCTGGCGAAGAGAAAGGGTTTTGGTTTCCAATACTATCCACACAACCATATCCACTAAACTGGATCCCACGTCGAGTTTTCCAACCTGTTCTTGCAAGACCGCTCACAACCACCGTGTCAGGACAGGTCTGCGTGTGCTCTCCGTGTACCGCCGGGACCCAGGACAGCATCTCCTCCAGCTCATCACACTGCCAAAACCATGGAAAAACAGAAAATACGCGGTTCCTAGGTGAGTTTGAACCCTTGAAAAACACTAATGGTTGTTCCATTTCAAGGAGGGGAGAAAAGAGGCTGGGAAGGTTCATTATTCAGTGGAGGAAATGGGACATGGCCTAAAACTGAATGACAGAAATGTATATCCAATAAGATATGTATTTAAAAAATAAGCTATCACTAGCAGAGCAAGTCCAAGAATTATTCAGAGAAGGAACACACAGCAACCAGACACTTGTGATACACTCCACACAGTGCATTGATGGACAATAAACCTGTCTTAACCAATACAACAAATTGGATGTGGCTCCCTGCATCTTTCATGGACCACCAGCTGCCATCTGTATGTTTCCATATTCATCTATCATTATCACATACTTATTATAATTGTCATAAGCTTCATAAGGCCACCCCTTACAGTGGTCCCAGTCCATTTTCCTCATAAAAATCAACAGCAAAACCAGAGTCCCAATGGACTGAGTCTTTGTTAATTCTAATTCTGGGGACAGAATTTTTTTTTTTTTCATAGGTTAAGCAGCAAATGAATATGACCGTAAAATGTTCAGAAAAGAACAGTAATATCTGTAGTATTTGGGAGAATAATATATTTTTAATAGCACCAAAATATTGCTTGATTCTGCCTTTTATTTTTATTTTTGGTATAATAATTACCTTACTTTAACTTCCCCAAAATTACAAACAAAATCAGATTCTTTTACTTTGAAAACACAGGGGCGTCCTGTTTCAGTTTCAAAACATTTTTGAATGTTCTATAAAATGAAAAATTCATCTAAACTTACCAGTTTCGAGTTTGATCCATCAGCATTTTCTGAGAAAAAAAAGAAAAAGAAAAAAAAACCTACGCCAAAAAAAATCTTGGTCAGCTCTTATAAAGAGCTTTTAAAGATTCCCAGCTGGGCTGGCAGGAGGCATGAAATATTAAATGCTTTACGAAGGAAATAAGCCTAACTTTTCTGTGCATTCATATAAAAAGACCCTCAATTTTTTGCCTTTTTTTACCTCAAAAACCAGAGATATATAGGCTGATGAATTAGAATTACTTACAAGTTAACACTGAAATTCCAGTTCATCACTACGTAATGCAGTAGGATGCTCTAAAATCACAAATCTTTAACAAGTCAGTATTAGCTGTGAAGCGTAATTAATTCTGAATTCCTACTGGTTTGTCACTTTAAACTAGTTACTAGATGAGATTAGATGAGGTTTTTTGGTTTGGTTTGGTTTTTTCCCCCCACTGTTTGCTCATTCTTGTGCATTTATGAAAGCAATTTTCTAGATCTCTAAAAGGTCCCAGGTAAAATACTGTAGAAATTGAACACACAAAACATTACAGTAAACAATAAAAAGACACAGCATTATGTCTTCTGATAAACAGTGCTCTTACTTAATTGTGCATCCCAAACATGAATGAATGCAAATCAATTTTCTTCTATATGATATAATTTCATCCACTCCAGTAACCTGAACCACAGAAACGATCGTCAATATTTTACAGTGACACCCAGACATCCATTACGGGATCCCGCCCCGACACTCTTTTCCCAAGCAAGGACCTCAGTTCTCCTGAATCAATTAATCTGTGTTTACTTACGTGCTTCCCCATCTATAGCAGCACTGATTTAGTAAATCCCTTTGGAAATTAAATCTCGGTATCAAACCCAGAACTTCAACACGTGAGCTGGCAGAATTCATCAGTGACATATGGATATTCCCCAGCTACAGGAAACAGGAATTTATTCAGCTCAGGTTTATTGCTGGAAGTGTTTCCCTAGCACACAGACTGCTTAGCTCTGCTGAAGTATGTGGCGTGCACAGGACATCTCAATAATAAAATGTACTCCTACAAACCAAAGTGTTTCAGTTGCTGGCTCTGGCCGGGAGCAACACACCCCACGCCGCTCAGTGGGGCTGGTCCGCCATCTTCTGAGAGGAGCGTTTGCAGCTCACTGGAACAAAAAGCTCAAGACTTGCTCATTCAAAAACAACATTTCCACCCTGCAGTTTGAGTATAGAAAATACTGAACTAATAAGAAGCAGCCTAATACAGAAATTAAACTATTTTTATTGCCCCTATACCAGGGCAACGGTACATATAGCCCAAATAAGGATTCAGCACTCTATTAAATAAAGTAGGAGCTGGGGGCTCAGCAAATCCCGCCCATTTGCCGTGGCAAGTATGGCTTACTAACTTTGACTGAACACAAAGGGGATAGGCAAGACCAATTTTGCCAAAAAAATCCCCGAGAAGCAGCAACAAATTGCTGAATTTTATGTTACTGTTTTTCTTAAAGGACTTGGCTCCAAGAGGCATGAGATTAAATAAGAATGAAAGCTTTCACTTAAAAAAGTTTCTAGCCTCCATGGCTGCAGAGAAAAACTCCACAGAGCTCCGAAATCCTCTTGTTTCAGCATGTCACCATCCTATCAATAAAAATTGATAATATCACAGCCCAGCTTAAAAATGAGATTTTACTGATTTTTAATACCACACTTTGGGCCAGGGGTTTTTTTGAACCACTCTCTCTTTGGGCGTCTGTAAATCATATTTTCGATTTCTTCGCCATGAGGACTAGACTTTTGGTTTCTGTCGTCAGTGAAAGTTGGGACCTTGGTACCAATGTCTGGCTGCAGGAGGGACCACACCAAACCCTGCAGGAGTTGCAGAAAACTGCAAGAGCTGCTCAAGTTACTCCTGCCCAGGTGGAAGAAGGTGGCAGTTCATAGCCATTCACTGACACACGTGAGCTCTCAGCTGGCTTTTCTCATTTATTTATTTTAAGGAAGAGGATTAGGTCAAAATTTGTGAAGGGCAAGAAATTGTGGACTGTTTCTTTAGCTTCTCCAGCGTGTACACCCATCCAAAATCTGAAAGCAAATGCTAAAATCTCACTACATGTAGAGCCAGGTTTCCCTTTAGCTGGAATTCGTATCGTCCTGTTGAAATGCACACACAGCACCTTGATTTGACACCACCCTGTTATGATCCCCAACTTCAACTAAAATAACTCATCAGTAGCACTTCAGAAACTCAAATATATTGAGCCACTTCAATTATTTTTAATAACATCTTTGTGTTTTATGTTGGCAAAAAAAGTCATTTTTGTTCAAGTTTTCCACTCTGGCAAAAGAACCTGAAATATTCAAGGAGAAAGAAGAGACATTTTTAGAGCAGTTCACTTTATTTAGAAACCCACGGTAAAACCTGGAGGAGCATATATAGGCACCCAAGTGCTGTCTAAGTGGAATTAGCACCAGTATTCAAGAGGACAGTGACCCAAGAAGCCCTGAGCAACCCAGGTATGGGCAACAGCACCATGCAACACTCCGGTTTCTGCTAAACATTTTCTTGAGTGCTTATAATCCTGTCCTCTTGAGCGCTGAGAAACTGGGCTGTCTATGTATATACCTACCTCCCACATAAGGCCAGTGGGGACACATAAACCTGGCAGCTCTGTAAATCCTTTAGGGCCTCATTTAAGTCCTAAGGGCTTGACTTGCTACGTTCGTTCAAACCCTAACATCCCTAACTGTGGTCAAGGTGCAGCTTTAGCATTTGCTATGGTTTTAGGGATCTCTGCTATGAGCAATCCCAGCCCTAGACTCAAGCCCTGAGGTTAAACTTCTGTTTTCCAAACTAAGAATCTCAAACTTAATTACAGCAGCTCCTAAAATCTTAGACCCTCTATGGAAAGGCATGCACACCCTAATGTTCTCATGGGACCTGCTCTGCAGTCTGCGGTGAAGTACACAGAGGAAAGGAGCCTTGCATCCTGCCTCTCATCAAAGCATCATCATGGGGCTCACCCGTTCCAGTCAGGTCACTGCTGAAGATCTCCTCGTTGCTCCTCCTTGCTTCCCTGTGGGGCGGGATATGTTGACAGCCCCCCGGAAAGTCAAACCTACTCCCCATGCCTTACGGGCACCAAGGCCACCGGGAGTCTCTGCTGGCACAGGACCCCCCCCTGCTCTGGCTGGGGAAATAAGCATGTGGGAGCACCCGGCTGCACAAAGCAAGCTCTGTGCCCAGTTTCTGCCAGGGCTGCTTCCATTTTCTGAACCCCCTCCTCTGAAACTGGAATTTCCTACAGAGGAAAGCGCTGGAGCAGCCCAGGCAGGTCCGAGCTCTGCGGCAGCCTCTTCGGTCTATGGTGTTAAAGGGTGTAGTCCACATAACATTCAACTTTTTCTTCTACTTTATCACAGGAGAGGTTTTGCTGTGTTAATATATTTCAGCCACCTCTCTTCAGCACAAACAGATGAAAAAAAAATCATTATTTGATACTTCTAATTCCTTGATTTACATTTCTTTACTAATGCCCCACTCTCTATGTGCAGTAGACTAAAAAACACTGCTCCTGAAAATCCTCCTAGCAAACAATGCAGGATCAAAGAGAAGAACAGAATTCTGTGTGACTTGTTGTTCAGAAATGAATGGTGAGGCTAAACAACATCTTAGGAAATTATGCAAAGAGTAAGTATACATTCAAAACAACCCCCTATAAGCAATGCCCTGAATACTCCATATAACAGCCTTTAAGTGGGGATATAATAACTGTTGTGCTATCCAATTGCCTTGATAAAAGCTCAATTAAAAAAGTGAGTAAGATAAACCTTACCATTCTTTTCAACCCAACACAGTCATAAAAAATAAATCTTAAGTGGCAATCATTTTAAACTAATCCCAAAAACAAAAGAAAAAAAAACCCAAAACTTTAAATACATCATAGAAGGTCTGAGATCTTTTTACTGTAGGTCTACAGCCAATTGCCATCTAATATTATAAGGACCAAACTCCTCATCACGAAAGAATACACACAAGAACCAAACCAGCCTTCCCTTTGTTCACACCACACAAACACAGCACTGCTGTCTGGGATATGACGCTTACCAGCTTCCAAGCAGGACTACACATCTCCTTCAACAGCCTCCACACAAAAAAAGACTTTCTTTTGCAGCTGTGTAGGCTAGGAGAGAAAACTGAGGAGTGTTTTCTTCAAGCAGCAATAGTAGTAAAAGGCTGCTCAGTGCAGCCAGCAGTAACCACCACCAATCCCACTCAGCTCAGCTGTTTTAACACAACCAAAATGCAGAGTGCACATGTGTCCTGTGAAGCAAGAAAACATTTCCCTGCTAATTAGCATCGGAGCCTCCTACCTGGGGAGGCACTAAACTGCTCTGATCATGAAAAATTAAACATCACCAATTGAAACAGAAGCATTTGCTCTCAGTGTCAGGCTTTGGCACCGTAACAGGAGATGAGAGACTCAATATCAAATAGTGATCGCAAGGAACGATGAAGGCAAACTAGTCACAAACCCCAGCTTAGCATGCAGAGTATTACACTGGTGACAAGTCAAGGATTTTGTTCTCAGATCTGTTTGTTACAAGCAGTTTTGTGCATTCAGCAAAGAAATCAGAAGGGAATAGCAATTACAGAGAGCTGCCGCAGCTGAGCTTTTCAGACCATCACGCCAGTGCACCCCATTTCCCAGCAGGGGAAAAGCTGGTATATGCTTGACATTACTGTTCTTTCCACAGCGGTTCAAGCAGTAGGATGTTTCTGAGCAAAACTGTAATGATTCGATAGAGAAATGTTCCACCCGTAGAGGAACAAGACGTTACCTCACCAGAGCCAGCAGCTTCAGTGGATTTATTGCATATTATCCCACAGCGGTTATTTTTCCTCCCAGTTTTAATTTTGTAGCACATAGTGGTTCCTTGATACAAGAATAATTTGCATAACCAAGCAGAGGCTCATTTTGAAGCACACTTACAATAGCATCCAAAGGCCATGCTGTAAAGCTCAACGGGGCTGGGAATGGCACATCAGGTTTCAGTCTTGCTATTAAATCTTAACACTTCCTGAGGGCTGTGTAGTCTTAATTTTACCCTGTGTTTTTGCCACAGCACTGCACATAGCATCATTTCAGTACAAATCAGATGAAAACCTGCACAGATTTATCTGATCTGTTCTCTATCAAAGTTTCTGAATCCTATTTTCTCTGGAAACCTAGGAGGAGAAGATAAGGCGCAATACTGAGAAGCAAAAGATTAAAACACATTGCTGTGATTTTGTATTGTTACAAAAAGTGAAACACTAGGGAAGAAGATAGAGTAAAACGCTTGCTGTTCTCCCAAAGACACAGAAGGATGGCTCTTGGCAACTAACCCACAAATTTCAGTTTGCTTCCTCACAGCCCCTCAAAATGCACTGCCTTTTTTTCCTTTCCCTTTGTTGTTATTTAATTTCCCTGCGGAAATACGGTAGGACACCACTGCATGCTTAATCTGCATAGACAGCATTTAAAAAAAAAAAAAAATTTAAGAGAACATGCTGTCCCACACTTATCCCATATCTTATAGTGGAAAGCAGGTTAATAACGCTGCTTTGCTATGTCAGCCTGTAACTCCACACCAAGTTCTGTAGTTAAAAGTACCAAACAAGCATTCGATGAGGGCATTGCAGCACTTATTTAAAAACACTACACATGCGTAATTGGGGATACAGCTTCTGGATTATGTTGGCTTTTATGTAGCTCTTTGTTTACGTTTGCAATCCGCCCTATGGTCTGCATGCTTTCCTGTATACACAACTTCTGTGATGGTCTTCAACGATACGTTTTCCTTGTGCTTTTTTTTTTTTTTTTTAATTATTCAGTGTTGGAATTAATAAACAGCTTAGAAAATGAAAATGTCACGGCTTAGTGCAGAATGCATCAATTAATGAAGTAGGATGCAGGACAATTTAAAGATACATTTCCCAGTGGCCGGAGAGCTGATCCTCTTCCAGCTGGAATACAAAGCAAAAATATCCCATTGACTGCAACGAGAGCCAGCAGGCTTAAAAGATTCTCATGATTTTACAAATGAAGACAATCTATTTTTCATAAGCAGTGACAGAACTTGGAGCTTAAGCATCATTTAAGAGCTATAAAGTGCACAATATGCTCAGAGGGATTAAATTTACTTTAAAAAAGGAATTTTCAGATCTCACAAAAAACGTTATCAGTTTGATCCAAATATGCACGTGATCAAAACTACAAAAACTTGCTAATCTCTCCCCTGCGTTCAAACTGTCCTATAATGAAATATTTTGGGGAAGGAAACAGGCCAGAGGAATTAATTTATAGGTTTTTTAACTCTTTGAAGGACTTGGTCTGGGCATAATTAGAGAGGTGGATGGGTACTTTGGAGATCTAAGGGTAGTTTGGGCTTTGCTTTATCAACTGGATTTGAGGAAATTGCTGAGATCCGATTGAAGCAAGATACTCTTAAGAACTGACCTCTACCATAGTTTCTCCCCACGTGGAAGAATGCAGTAATAATGCTTACAGAAGCATCCACAGGGCTCTGAAAAAACTAGCACAATCCAAAAAATCCTGATATGCCCTTTCCAGAGGCAGAGAGAAACAAAAGAAGGTAAAAATTGTCACCATGGTCCCTCACAGCCTCTCCAGTATGGATGGAGAGGTGGCCCTGTTTCCTTCTTGCAGTCCTCCAACCTCTTTTCTCTGTAACTGCTCTCAGCCACCCAGCAGCGAAGAGGGATGGGGGGAGATTTCCAGAAGAGGTGTCCTGGTCCCAGCTCAGGGACATGGACCTGCCGTAGGGGGCAAAGCCCAGACAGTGCGGGTCCAAAACTGCCTGCCCAGGGACATCTGAAGCAATCCACACTAACTATGCACATTAGAAAACGACCATTTCTGAGGGATCAATGGAAAATTATGGATTATATTAACATGAAGAACCGCAGCTCAGCAAAACAGGTATTTCTTAGCAACTATATTCCTCTCCAGCTGAATTCCTGTGGATTATGCCCAATGTACTCCTGCTACTAGAAATGAAAGCTTCCTTCTAGAAATAGACCAGGCATTTTAGGCCCAACTGAAAAAAATATTATTTTCTCGTCTCAACTACTTATTATGTTCAACCCCTTGACGCAAGCGTCTTCTACTTTTTTGTCATCCCCAAATATGCCCTCATTTTCAGTTGCTCACAGGCAGACAGTCAAGTGCTGTAGGCTTTATACAAACACACAGTAAGAAACGGACACCACCTCAAAGAGTTTACAGTAGGACGAGATAAAGTGTGGGGAAAATCCAAAGACGTGTGGAAGAAACAGAGCAGTGAGATGCTTCGTCCCAGGTCACCGGACAGATAAATAACATAACGAGGGAGGTGCTGATGGCCTGATGCTCAGTTTAGTGCTCTGTTTACTGGAAACTCTTCCTTTCTTTTAAGCACCCCATCCTTCTACTATAAAAAAAAAGTATCTTATGTGGTTGAAGAGAGAGTAGGCTGTACGTTCACTCTAAGAAATCTTGAATTTCAAACACAAGGATGTGCTAAAATGTAATTCCCTGGGGCATCTACGAAAACTGATGCTCTTTGCAGCTGGGAAAAGAGGGGGAGAACTTACACAAACACACACATCAGGTATGCGCAAAAGCATTTTCTGAGACAACAAAACGTATGTCATGTTTTAACTGAGAAAACACAGAATTGAAGTTAAAGTAGAAATTATTATAATCTACCCTGACTCTGATCCTAATCAGGGGCAGATAAATTAAACACGGAAGTGTTAATCCTTGAAGGCATATAGATACTTGATTAGGCAAAGGGTATCGACTGGTAAAAATTAATTCCAACATCAAAACCTGACTGCTGTCCCTCTGCTTACCCAGTTTAACTAACGTGACCTAGGAGACTCGTGTTTCAGTGAGGGTGGCTCTGTGTAGGGGCTGCTCCCCTTTCCTCTTCTGCTGTTTCTGCCCCATCTATCGTAACGGGGCTCCGTGGCGGTACCCTTCTGCTCGCACCTCCGCCGTGCACTCGCCTTTCTTTGCACTGCAACATCGCGCAAAGAAAAAGATCATTTAAAAAAAAAAAAAGGGCATTTTGAAAAACAAGGAATGCAGTTATCCACATCTTAACACATGCCACAAATAAGTTACACTCGGTGTGCTATTTTGAAGAAAATTCAGACCCCATGAATGGCCACCAGACTCTTCAAGAGTCCCAGGCCACGTGGCAAATCTGGCAGCTTCTTCCCTCTTCCCTATGGCACATCCCAGTTAGAGTCAGCTTTAGCCACCTAGAACTTAAACACTCGGTTTTATCCAGTGATTTTAATTCTATAGCGGTCTCAGGTCTCTGTTCAGGGGAGAGCTGCAGACACGTGCAGGGAGCAACTCAACCCACTGCCCCGATACCCAACGTAAAACAGGCTAGGCCCTGCTTTGCAGAGGTGTACGTCTCTCTTCAGCTTCAGCCCCCACATACCACGGTCGCCCACCCACTCTGCTTATACTTAATTCCATTTTTATCTCCGTTGACCACCAGCAGGAGCTAAGACTGAACACAGGGACGGGTGTAAGATGCAGGACGAGGCGAACTGCTGCAGGTGGAGGTTCGGGTGGCAGCTCGCTGTGGCGGCAGGCCAGCCGCTGCCCTTCGCTGAGCCCTCAGTGCCGGCAGGGCTCCCGATCCTGGCAGGATACCGTGCCAGGAGGGAAGCAAGGTTTTAGCTGCTCCCTTCACCAGTGTCTTGAATGCATAGTGCCGTTTCCCAGTGTCTGGCTCGGCCTGGCACAGTCAAGGAGTCAATACTTTTCTGGTATTAAGAGACACTGCACTACAGGCTTACAACTTGAACCTCTTCTCCTCTTTCCCAGCACTACTGTTTACATATTTTCAGATAATTTTCCACAGATCTGTCTGTTTACATTTATCTTATTTGAGCCTTACAGATAGGAAATCTAATATTTCTAGTTCCCCAGCTATAAACTTCTCTCTGTCCTCAGCAGAGCTTGCAATATCTCCCAGTCCAGTACTACCTTCAAATTCAATTGATTTTTATATTCACAGATCATTAGTTACGACCAGACTTAATGCAAATTCCCGTGGGAACCCATGGACACTACGTCTCAATTTGAAGTACGACCATCTATCATTACCATTCATGCCACGTTCAGTATGCCTGACATCACTGGGGCCCAAGAAAATTTATTTGGTGTAGTAAGCAAGACTGGGAGCCTATGAAATATATCAATACAAGGAAAAAATTAATAATACTGTACATGTGCAAATGTCACCTTTAAAAACCACTTTTATGTTCTGTGATTTTCCTTTATTGAACCACACATGTATATTCCTCATGAGTCCGTTACTTTCAAGATAACTTATAATTTTTCTCTTAAGGGAGTTTAACAATTATTTGACTACGGTCAGGATTTAATATTATCTAATGGCATACGCCAGAATAATTCTTTTAAATAATTGCAATATTGCCCTTCTCAAATTGAAGGTATTTCCAAAATTCCCATGACTGCTAAATGAATTTGCAATGATTTAGTAAAGGTGTAAATAATTCCCTATTTCAGAGTACCTGTCCCTCACACTTGCAGATATATGCCCCATATATCCAGCTGCCCCTTACTCTCTCATCAATGTAGCTGTTTATTTAGCATTTCATCACTTATCTGTGCATATCAGGTGATATCTTTTTCCAGCTTTTTTTCCAGCATAAAATGCATAGATGAACAAGGAGGAGTGGGAGAGAGAAATCTGCTACAATGAAAGAGTCGAAAGGCAACCTATTTTGAAGTCTTACTGCATTCATTTCTGGGCTCAGAATAAATGTGAATGACCTACATACTGTATATACGCATGGACTTATCAATCGGGTTAGAAAGGTTACATCTACAGTGGCCCAGCTCCAAAGCAGTTCGAGAAGAGCCCTCACAATCAAAATCTCAGCCTTGCATTTCCATGTTAAAACAGAGCGATTTCTCTTTATAATCTGCAACTGCTCCAGAGTTCACGATTCCCATCTCTGTTGGTATTTGCTTCAGTGCTGGAGCCAACACTTGTTATTCAAGGAAGGAAGGATCTTCGCAGATATGAAATGCAAATGCCAAGCTTCACAATACTTTTTTTTGGACCAGCATTTACATTTTAATTTGTCTGCTTGGTTAATGAGTGGTTTAACGCCACTATGATAGCAACCCTGAAATCAGCCTATAAAACTTTCTTCTGTCCGTAAGATTAGACTCATGTTTCTTCTACTGGCCTTTGGTGTTGCACCAAAATAAAACAGATCCGATGTTGCCACTACACTTACCACAAGCATGTAAAACGTCACGCGAAGACTAACCACGCAGCAACGTAAAGCAGGGTGCACAATTACACAGCATGCTGCTCACTGGCTGTGCAAATGTAACCCTGTGAGCAAAATTTGGCCTGATGATTTGGAATAGGATTCAAACAGATGCCCACATTTCTCAAATGGCTGAAATGTGGTTTAATGTTAAAGCATAATGTCAGTTAGATCCGTACCATCATGACTCTGTAATACATTTTGTCTAGGGTGTGCAGTCATGAAAAATACTGCTCCAGTGTCAACTCCTTTTTATTTCAACCTGCTTTTGTTGTTACCTCTGCTCCTGGGATCCGGCAGGGCTCTACAGAAACGGCAGGTCTGTCGCAGACCAGAAGACACTTGGAGAATGCAGATACCAAGGGAAGTACGTATCACATAGCATACAGGGGTATCATGGGTTTTGGCACCGCCCAAAAATCCAGAAAAGTGATTCAGGAATTTAAGTACCTGCTTCCCCCTCGAATGCCAAAGATGCATCTCCAGCTCATCTCCTGGTATCTAACGCTAGGTTCTGGGGCTGCAAGAGGCCAGAAGCCTAAAAATGAGCAAAAATTACCACCTATTTTTAAATAAGGCTTGGTGGCCCTTTACTGGGTTTAGCCCTAGCTCTCTTAAAGCTCTCCCATCAAAAGTGGTTTTTGAAAATGGGACATGGCTACTTTGAAAATCTTAGACATTACTAAGGTCATGGAGACTGCTCTAAGGGAGATGATAGCTTTACAAGGAAAACACGGGAGCACTGAGAAAAAGTGCTTCAAAGACACAGCCCTGTTTTCAGTTTCCAGCGTGAGCATCGTTTTGGGGAGAACAAGTGAATTCCTTTGCAAGAGCTGTCCCAAACAGCCCATGGCTTGCTCTAGCGCCGACCCTCCCGCGGGGCAAAGGGGACCTGCAGGATGTCTCCATCTGGCTCACAACCATCTCCTGCACTGCCAGTGAAGAGGGCTCTGCTTTGATGGGCAGCTGGACTAGGTGACCTCCAGCACTCTCTCCCAGCCAACACTATGCCATGATCCTAAAAGGAGCTGGGAAAGCTTGTGCCTTCAGCTGTTGTGGCAAACACCGCTGTCTCATTCACTACGTGGGGAAGGAAGGGAGCTGGAGCCAAGCCTCCTTCAGCGTGTGTATACACACACAGACATACACACACAAACGTATATATATGTTCAACACTTACACCCACAACCTGCCACCCCATTGAGTGGGGAGCATGGGGGAAGGGAGCACTGATCTCCATATCAGATCCTGGGATCCATCAGATCCAAGGATGGGTAAGCTGGGTAGCACACTGTTGCCAGGTAATGACAACGACCTTTCTAATGTATTAAAAATTCAGCCAGAAAGGTGAGAAAGGAGATTTTTGGGGGAAAGGAAAGATCAAAATAATAATAGTTTCAAAGCACTGTACTTATTTTAGACATTCTGACAGCATGTTTCCATAGGAACTGGAATGCAAAGGCGCACACTGCAGCACTGTTCATGAATGTTGTGTGGTTTAGTGGCTTGTAAAGGATTGGTTAAAGCCACCATGACCACTTTGACAGTACCAGGCACCTGCTGCCTTTGCTGCACAACAGGATCTTAGCTATGATGTTTTGCAAAATCTAGGAAAAGAACCATTTTTCCCTTTTTTTTTCCTCTCATCCTGCAGGCATGGCTGGTTTCACATCCTCACATAGCCATGGTGCTAAGCACTGCCCACCCAGACTCACTGTGGGGCATGAAGGCACTAGCATTTAACCCAGGCATTTCACAAACCACACGAGAATGAGGGAAGTGCAAACAAAGCGGGGTGCTTGGGTGCTGGGGAGGTGGTGTGTCCTAGGGAGTAACATACGGGCCCGTCTTTTGCATCCATCACTCACCTGCTGAGTGACCTTGTGCAAGTCACGCCAGGTGAGATCTGCTCCATCTGTCAGCTGCCTGAAACACATCTAGTCCAGCTCAGCAGGTAAGCGCTTCCCTGGCCAACACAGACAGCGTCTTACCCTGCCAAAGACACCCACCCCATGGACAGGTCTCTTGTTCCCAAAGCACCCACACAGCCACCCCTGTCTATACCCACCTGGTCACATCCATACATGAAGCGCTTCGCCCACACCTCAAGGTGCCATGTGGCAACTGATTATTCTCTCCATTCAAAACTGTCTGACGTAACGTGATGTTTGTGTTGCAGCTCACCAGAGCAGCATTTAACTGCATGAAGGGTGTATTGCATGTCTTGGAGCAAGGCATGGGCATGTGGGTGCTTTTGGTAACCCTCCTGCTGGGACAGCACTGGAGTACCATACGTGACGTGGGGAGCCAGACCTGGTGTGATGTCACCCTTAACTCCTCCAGTGTCAGCCCCCTGAGTAAGCTGTCCTGAAAACTAACATGGCTTTTGTCTCAGAGGGAAACAATTAGTTGTCTCCAAAAGACAAGCCTTTGAAGCAAAGAAACCCAGCCCATCTGATCCGGGCGACCAGGACCTGGGACTGAGCAGGAGAATTAAGCTATTTAACTGTGTAGACATCACATACTCGACAGGAACGAAGCTCTTCCAGAGTGTGATGAACCGTGCACCCCTCCCTTTGATGTGGCGGGGGCCTGAATGACCAGTTGAACTTTTAGATGGTAAAAATGAGACAAAATGATTCCCACCTCCTGTGCTGTCATTCCTGAATGCGTGCAACAGTGCAGTGGCAGTGATCCCATTTGTAAAGGACTTTCTCATCAATTCGTGACAAGGGCGGTGTAAGAACTAGTTACCGGTACTTATGGATTGAAACAAAATTAGAACTTTGTTACTTACGGATTTAAAAAACCCTTAATATACATATACATTGAAACCTGCCTGACTCATCCAAGGAAAGGTGGGTAATTTCCAACAGTCAGGGTTAAACACACTCTTCCTTGGACGTGCCAGGTTTTACTTCATAGTCCAGTAGAAAACTAAGCCAAAAAGCTGAGGACTCTGCTTCTGGCCAGAAGCGTCATCCAGACCATAGCTGGCAGGGCAAAGCAATCTCAGCCCAAATGCTCCATCTGGGCAGGAGCCAACCACAAATATCTTTATACTGTTGTGGAAGTGCTAAAAAATATTAATATTTTAAAGTTAAATTTTATAAACCAATAGTTGCCTACAGCATAGAGCTATTTTAAAACACTAAAAGAAACAATATATTAATTTAGATACTCCACACACTCCAAAGTTTCTTGCTCATCAAAACAACTTCAACTGTAGGTATTGCCATACGAATCCATATGTAAATTACAGATCTGACAAACAGAAATATCAGTATAGGATGTCTGAATCCAAGTCTTATTTCAAATGTTACAATGACAGTTTCAGCCAGTGGAAGGATAGAAGAAAATATCTGGGGAACCCTCACAGCCTCACATTGAAATATATTTTGGTTATTAAAAAAAATAAGAGACAAATTCTGTCTTTAGAACCTGATTATTTAAAAGAAGAAAATTCTGATTATTCGATCTCTTTTCCCACCTCTCCAATAAAGTAATTGTGGGGAAGGTGCTTTGAAACTCTATCCCATTACATCTGCACCTTGTATTTTAAGGATCAGAAGCAGTATGTTACAAATACACATATTATCTATGCGTCAGTGCCTCTGAAGTCATACACTGAAGTGGCAGAAAACATGCTTTAATTCCAATTTTCCAATCTGAGTAAATTTACTGGCTCAAACCAGTGCTGTAACAGAGACTCAAAAGCAGCGTGTAAACTTTGCGCGTCTGCGTGTGTTTGCACGACTCCAGATGCAAACACTGAGATTCCCAGCCAGGAACAATGTCACAAGCCATGGTAAGCGGTACTAAATGCAGTGTGCAGTCTACTTCACAGCCCAGACAAACTAAATAGCACATATAACATACAGACAGCATATAGTATATAGATGCTAGGATTTTTGATACTGTTATTTTTTACATTGAATAACTCAGTCTTTAATAAAGAAGAGTACAGTGTCCTGCGTTGGACAAGCCGGCTGCTGTGTGAACTCACCGAAGCACTCAGCTTTCTGTTCTGGGTCCCCTTGCAAGCACATCAGATCCAGGTCTTCTCTCTCGCATCCAAACTTTGGCTGTCGTTACCTGAGACCACATCTCACTCCGGGAAACCATCGCTTTCAAAGACAGCGCCAACGCGGGGGGCGGCAAGCGAGCCCGGCAAGGGCCAGGCTGCAGGACCTCCCTAGGGGCTAAGAACGAGCAGGGATCTGCCGACCTGGCCACCCGCTCCTGAAAGCCTTTCTCCAGCTTAGCTTTCCCACCGCAAATTCTTGATGCAGGGAAACAATTTAAAAAAAGCAATCCAGTCATTTATCCTCCAGGCTGGAGAGAAAGAAGGAGGCTGCCACAGCAGAGCCTGTTTTGAATGCTTGGCAGGTACGCAGGCACAAGGGGGATGATGCTATAGATAAGCACAGACAGAAATAGCTAGAAGGATGAGCTGGCTCAGGGTGGTGGTGGTGAAAGGCAGCAATCTCCCTTCTCCCGTGATTTCACCAAAACCAGCAGCTGACTCGCAGACTCACCGCGCGAGCTGGCGGGAGAAGGTCCCCCCAAGCTCTGATCCTCACGCTGGAAATACCCTTCTCGCACAGATCCCCTTCTCCGGCCTGGGTAGGCGCTTTGAGGACCGCATCTTCTCAGCCTACTTCTGACTCCGAGCACAAAACCTGCTCACTACCTGTCGTGGGTTTTGGTGCTGTTCCCACAACCCTGCCAAAGAAGCCACTGCTCGCAGATCCCCCTGCGCCAGCAGGGAAATCCAGCAATTATGGCTCAGAAAATACTGCCGAAGCACCGACGTGAAGTATCTGGGCAGCCACCCTGCCTCTCTCCCGCGAGCAGCCTCACGCAGTTTCCCTACTGCTCTTACCAGCCCAGCAGGAGACAAGCAGAGAGCTGTCACCTGTCACTTACGCAACTCAGCTGCAAAAATACAAAATAGCTAAATGCAAAGGCTTTGCTCAGCTGCCACCAGTTAATAATCCTTTGTTTCCCCCTCCCCCTCTGAGCAAAGTCTAATTTTCTTCTAAAATTGGAAAACAGTCTCACCTGACTGTACCTGCACTGGGAAACAAGGAGGATTAGCAATCCTGCTTTTTAAAGCTGCTTGAGCAGGAACAATTAGCCAGCGCCTCCTCTACTCCGTGCAGTATCAGTCCCCAGGAACAAGGTCTGTGGCTGCCAGTATGATGGGACAACCCTGAGAAACCCCATGGCTGCGATGGATTTGAGACGGGCAAGGACTCTCTGAGCTCAACTAGAGGTGGCAGTCTGGGAAGGGAAGCAATCCTACACAAATCTGAGAAAAAAAGTGATGGTGCGGGGGAGAGATGGAGGGAACTGAAGAAAAGGGAGAGGCCTGAGCATCACTGCTGTGGTTTCACTGAGGGGGAGCGAGGGTGATGAGGGGATGACAAGGTGTGCCCCAGAGAGCAGACAGACCACAGGAGACCAGGACTGGGGCACAGGCAAGTGCAGTTAAGGAATAAAGCAGAAGCCATGAGCGGGGCAGGCAGCCAGGGATGTGGGAACACAACAGAAGGAAGGAACAGGCATGGGAAGTAAGAGCTGTCATGAGAAAAGGAAGGAGAAGAATGATCTGAGACACAAATGAAAAACCTCAGTGCTCAGAAAAACACGAAAAGCAAAGTCACAAACCAACCCCCCCTTTAAATCATTTTATTAATCTCCCGAGCCTGAAAATGTCATGTTCTGATATATGCCCCAATTCCCTCGCTGTTTGCTCCCTTGTAACCGCTGCAGAGCTGCTCCACGCTCACGTGCCCAGCGTGAGGTGGGGGATATTCCTGAGAGCAAAGGGACGGGGCCCCCAGCAGAGTGGTGGCAGCAGGGCAGAGAGGAGCCATGCCACCACAGCATCATCACCTCCCACATCATCGCTACATTGACCTGGGGGAGGGGCACCTACAGACTTAAGATCAAATACCAGTATTACGGGAGAGCTGCTGTCTTGACCACCAGCTGCCAGCACTGCTAGCTCAGGTTGCTTGAGGAAACCTCGTAGGCTACATCCATCCCATTAAATTAAACATGCCTAGGTAGCTTCCCAGGGATGAGGCCACCTTCCAAGATAGGACTAAACGGGTGGCTGCATGCAAGCTGCCTAATGGGGACATCTCCTGACTCTCTAACTCCCAAAACCGTCCTGGGAAGCCACCGGGAGAAAGCTGGCTGGCAGGGGCCAAATTCAGCCCAGGGACTGCTCCAGCAGTTCCCCAGGGGCAAACAGCCTCTCCCCAGGGCCTGGCAGAGCTCTCTGCTAACAGAGACAAACCTGTAGCTTACCCTAATAGTGTGGTTCTTCAGACAAAACCTACTATTTTTTCATCCCCCTTCATTTGTCTCAGCTACTCTGGAAAAATCAGTAAAAATAGTATGTTTGTCATGGTAGGAGAACTCAAGAACCTAAAATAAATGGCTTTTGAGATAGGGATGAAAAAGAAAAATCTTAGGTTCAGAAAGATAAAACGTACTGAGTGACAGCAGAGATAAAGGGAAACTTAAATTGATGCAAACATCTGCAACAGCAATGGCTAGCTTTAAACAATTTGTGTCCAGAAACAGTCTTCAGGCACATTTATTTGCTGTTTTCCAGGAAGGAAAAAATTATTTTTATAAAAATTACTGCTCATTTTTCTGATTATTTTGTCTTGTTAGACACAAACCAATGTTGCATGACAGTGCTTGGGTGGTAGCACTAAAGCAACCCACTGCAGTTTAAATTAAAGCTTTTCAAACTCATTAAATGGAAAGTATATGTGGACCATTAAAATAAAGTGTGTTTGAAAAATTTACAGGGTGTAAACTGTCTCTTTTTTAAATATTCATATCAGCTAGGGTTACCTCCTTTCAAATCAATGGAGAAGTAAGTTTGAAAAGCAGGTAAATGTGTGACCAGAAGCCAGGTGGGGAATTTTTTGGCAGTTCATTGAAAATAGTTATTTTGCATGAAGCAGCTGATGTTTTCAGACCTGTATTTGTGTGTGTTTTGCACTGCTTTCATAGTAAGGTGAACAGTTATCGCATTTTCTTTGTCAAAGGGGAGAACGCAGTTGAAGTATTTATGGTTTGATGTTTACCATTTAAATGATGGGTAAGAAAACAAGAACAGTAACAGATGGGCTTCTTTTAATTGAATTTAAGTTATTATGAGCTATTTATGATTAAAAAAACACCAAAAAGCAAACACAGTATGCCTCCCTGCTACATAATACTTCATCTGAGATTTAACATCTAAATTTGTTGAAATAAAAGTGAACTGGAGTCCAATTTTTAAGGTATATGTTTAATGCAATTTACTGTCCTGTTTTTGCTTTGCAGAACTGTTTGATGAATTATTTTCTTTGCAAAAAGTCCTTAAATATCTGTTTTATCCTTTTACTAGGATTTGGTTGCTGATTACTTTAACAGCTAAAAACCTGCCTTGGACATCTGTGATCTTCCTCACCACCACCCCAAGTTAGAAAACTTCTTTAAGCTCATTTATATTGCTGTTGAAGATTAAATTAGTCCCAGCATCACTGAGAGATTTTCTCCTGAAGGGTTGATTTTCCCGTTCTCATACTGGTATCTGATGCACATACATGGCTATTTACCAAGTTACTTGTATTGAGGGGACTATTCTAGTACCTGGATTCAACCTCCAGTCATGTTTGGTATCAATTAAATATTTCCAGATGCCTGAGCAGAGCCAGTCTAAAAGAGTACCCATGCAATTAATGAGTGCCATGCATTCTCTTCAGTGCACATGAAAATGGGTCAGCAGCATTTTAAAGTGTGCACATGATCCTGCCCTGGGGAAGAGGAGTATAAAACGTGATGTCTCGAGATGCCTTCCAGCTCTCCTCTTCTGAGTCTACAACATACACCATTGAGAAAAAGCCTGTGTTAAGCCGTATCTGTTTCTCATGTACTGCAGACCATTTCACCTTCCTCTTTGAAAGCTTTTGTTAGGTTCCTGGATTTTACTTCCTCCTCATCCCTCCAAGTTTTATTTCTGCCTGCCCATCCCTTAGCGTCCTTCCAATCTTCTCACCTGATTATTCTCCTTAGTCTATTTTCTCTAATCCCAGTTTCATGCCTTCCCTTCTATATTTCCACTTAACTTTAAACCGTGCTTGCGGTCATACTGCACTGATTGTTTCATTAAATTATGTATGAAAACAAGTGATAAGTACCATTCTAAGACACAGTTAAAGCTGCCAAGGATTCTCTTGCACAATTAGGTTAAATTAGCTATGACAGACCTACAACATTGCTAATAGATTTCATTTTACTCACTACACCTACTGCAGTTTAACATCATGCCCAAAGACACTCTGACACCAATAGTGCAAGTGGTTCAGTTCTGTTTTTCAGCCTTAGTGAACCAGATATTTTTAATGTTATTTCTACACAATTCCCAGCAGCCAGGGCCAGAGCCTGTGTAATGATGTGTGTCATTCAGAGCACCCTCCTGCAATCTGCAGAGCCCGGCCACACCAGCAGCCAGTCTGCTAAATAATCAGTTAGGAACAAGAATAAAGAGTTGAAGCTGTGTAAATAAGCAGCATTCATGTAGCTGGGAAGGGAGGCATTAGTCACTATGCTAACAGAATATCCTGACTACAAAAAGGACCATCGTATACACAAATCAAGGCTCTGCTTATCACTGAACTCAAATAAGAGGATTACACATTGCATGTAATCAGAGATGTTTTCATATTCTGCATGTCCCAAGAATTTTCTCTGGCCTTTCAGAAGAGAGCACTTGAGATGAACTCTTAGAATATAAAAGTTAACAAGCAGCAGAGATGGCTGAGTGTTGCTAGATCTGTGGGAAGCTGATCTCTTCATAGAGCACATTCTTATTACAGCAACAACATAAGGTTGCATAAACTTTTCCACCTTACTTTGATGAAGTGCATACACTTAATTGCTCTCACAGAAGAAAGATGGGCTGTTCCATTACGACTATGGGGTTGGATAAAGGAAGTGGTGTCTGGAAGAGGGCTCGCAGACTAATCAGCAAGGCTCAACTTTTGCACTAGGAGTGGAGACTGACCACCTTCTCTAGTGAAGAGCAGCTATTTACACTTTCAGGCAATTAAAGGCAAAGAGGAAGCTCTGTCTTGCTCTGTCCTTCCAGACCGGTGTAGTCACTCTCCTGCAATAAAGGTGACATGTCAGCTCGGAAGGATGTCTCTAGTGCACTTCAGGAGGTGCTCAGAAATGAATTCTCCTTGTAACGTCCTCAAATCATGTGTAAACGACCACACATTCTGCAAAGGGCAGCTCCAGCTCCGACAGACCTTTATACCTCAAAGACCAGATTCCAGGAGTATCAATTCCACTAAGTACTGCAGAATTTTCTTCAGGACACTATCCTACCAATGATTTACAGGTGCGTTTTTTCCAGAATTAGTGCAATTAATTCTTCCTTTGGATCAAGTGGCAATGGCAGTTTTTGTAATTCCAGCAGCTAAAAAACCTCTACTCCAACAACATGGCATAAGCCAGCTTGATTGTTACAGTAGCAGCACTTTTTATTTCAGTGCAGTTTGCAGTACTATAAGCTAGCAACTTAAGAAAAAATCCGAACTTCTTTAACAACATTTACAAAAAGGAAATAAAATTTGGTGTATTATTAAGTACAACCCTGAGTTTTTTTACAGTCCTGAGAGCACAGATCGTGTTCCCAATACAATAAACCAATGAAGATCCAATAGTCTCAACCCACTGAAATGAAATTTTAATGGAACTTGTAAATATGCAAAGACTGGATTCCAAATCAATTCACGCTGCCTTTTGAAGCCAAGAAGAAAAAGCAAAAGAAAAAGAGGAAAAAGAAATGTCTCTGAAGCAGTGACTGTAAGACCTGAGAAGCATTTCTGTTCTCACTGATGAAGACAGGATGATCTGATGGAGACATGATACCCATGAGAACACTTTCAGAGGAAGGAAAAGGCTGGTTCTGGTAGGATGTCCAACAACCAACTCTAAGCATGCAGGATAGACAGGGAGAGCCAGCAAATCCCGGCAGAACCAGAAGTGCAGTCAGATTCTTAGAAGTGGTTAGTGAAGCCAGTGAGCCTCTTGACAAGTCCCACTTCGCAGAGATGAATTTCATTATGCATCATTATTTTGCATTTTAAAACCTCTCTTCAGCCAGTGCACATTAAAACATACCATTTCAAAGTGTCAAATAAAAGACCCTGCCCTGGTAAATCAGGTGTCCATAACTGAACGCTATATAACTCCGGTGTAACATCATAGTAAGTTGCTGGAGCTGCCTCAGTGCGAAGTGAAAGAGGACATTCAAGCCCCAAGTAGTTTTCTTGCTTATTCATGACCAATATTCTCTTGCGATATACCTAATCACAAAAGTCCAAAATGCTGAAGTCAATCCATAGATAAATTGTTCATCTTAGATAAGAGATTAGTTATTACCAGGAAAGGCTTGTCAAAGGGCAGAAAACTGAATTTTCTAACTTCCTTGCTAGTGATTTTCTGCAGAATTAGAAAAAACAAGATTAGAACTGACCCATTGCTATTGATCAAGCACAAAACTTATTAGGCAGCAAAACTATTTTTATCAGCATCCCCACCCAGCTTCACCAGTTGACAAGCTCTGGAAGTATAAGCAACGAAGTGTAACAGAAACATAAACATGCTGTGAGAGGCACAGACAAGTGGTTGATGAGCAAGGCATCAAACTGGCCAAGGATCAAGTGAAGATGTGAAGGGCTTTCAGGGCTGAGGATAAGCACTTTCTACTGTCTTGGCTACGGAGGAGAGGCAGCAGAGGAGGTCGGCGCAGAAGGTGCAGCAGAGGAGACCAGCCAGGAGAGTGGTGTACACAGCTGTGACGGGGAAGCAGTTGCATCCGAAGTGGGACACTGGATATCTAAGGGATGTTACAAGAAAAGTGACAGGATTTGAAGTAGGATGATGTGCAGGTAACTCCCTGCTTTGGAATTGGGCAGCAAGTAGTCAATTGTGCCCTCTGCACAGAAAAGCGTGCAGAGAAAAGGAGGAGAATATTTATTTTAGCTACATGCCTTGAATACTGATGAGCCATTCACAGAGAGGAACCAGAGACAGGCTAAGGTGCAGAATGGCATGGCAGGAGATCAGGCAGGTCAGGATTAAAAAGGTAGTCTTGGGAAGAGCTGACCTAGCAGTGGTAACCACAACTGTGAAAGGTGGTAAAACCAGGTCAGTCCCAGTCAGGAACTAAAAAAAAAAAACCTCCACCCAGGGATGGAGAGGAGAAGATGGATTTATAAGCTATGGCTGGGCAAAAACATCAGCATGTTTCCAAATAAAATGTTTTTCATGTGAAGTGCAGTGTCAACAGCAGGAACGTAAATCCAAGAACATTTAATTTTTTCAAGCAAAAAAGCTGGAAAAAGTTGAGGACGAAAATGTGGCAGGTATGGCAAAATTTGAAGACACCTATCAATAGTGGTAAAAAAACCAGCAGAGTCATTTTTCTGAAAGGTGTTTCCTTCTTCCTTTCTTCTTTCTTCATCAATAGATAAGCTTTCCCTCTCCCTCTTGCCTATATGCAGACTTGCATGGCTATGATACCACCTAACACAATTTCAGCTCGGTTGAGCAACACAAAAATTTTCTCCTAACCGAACCAAAACATTATTTTCAAGGCATCTCAGTATGAATCTATACATAGGTCCCTTATAGTTTGTGTCCTGTTCTCTTCTAATTAGGAGATGAGTCTTTTGGCAACATGACGTTTCCTAACCCTCACTGTAGTTTTCCCTTCTGCCCAGGTAAAGGAAGGTGGGGAACCAAAAAGATAACAGATAGTAAAATAACTGAGAAGACTAAGGGAGTCAGGAATTTACAGGATAGGGTGAGGGAACACGTAAATTAATTGAGGGAGACCAGGAGAGAGACTTATGAAAGAAAACCCTGGTTGCTGACTTTTGGGGTACAGAAGGTGGTGACAGTCAACACCTATTTTCACTCATTGTCACAGCAAGTTTATTCTCAATCATTTATATGACACTGCAAAGAAATTCTTCACGTTTGGGGTCGAGTTTAGTATGGGAAGAGAGCTCAAGCTTCTTCACCCGTTCCCCCAAACTTCCTTCTATCTCTCTGTCACCACTTGCAATATGAGCAAAGCAATCACTTTCATATCCTTCAAAGTTTCATCTTCACTGAACATTACCAGTAGTCCCCAGAGTTCTAATTTATATCCTATTACAGTACTACATGGGAATTAAATTAGCAGATGCCAAGCCAATTGCCCAGGAAATTTCAGCAAAGTAGTCTTTGAAATTTATTATGAGTGGAACATGTATTCACAGCAAAAATAGAACAATGTAGGTTTCTTAAAAAACTGTGGCAGGTTCACGATTTCATATATTCTATTCTAAACTGGAAGTAGCACAGACCCTTAAGCATATGAAATATTTATATTACCCTTATCAGTGAAAACTGAGAAAAATATACATTCTAAAGCAAGCTATATACCCATACTCAGGCTTCCTCTGTTCAGAAAATTCCTAAGTGTCAAATATCTAACAAATATATTGTTCAGGAGGATTTAGGAGAAAGATTATCTTTTTTCTTTACTTTTAAAGAAAGGCTCTTGGTATACTCTTGGTCTTTTCTCATATTGAGAAGTGGAACAACTATTTACTTTTCTTCTACTTTCTATGGAAGCAGCATGCAAAGCATACTTTTGACTCCATAGAAACAGCATTTTAAATGTAAGTAAAATTAATAAACCCCTGAAATTTACAGGAACCAATTCTTAAGCAGCATCAGGGCAGACAAAAACAGAAGAATGCTCTTGCAAATCAGAAAATGGAGGACAGGCTCCAAGCTTCCTAAAAGTTATTTTTTGAGTGGTTTATTATGTCAGTGAAGACCTCCTCTTCCTTCCTTAAGAGTTAAATTCACTTAAGCAAGAAGCAGACTGAATCTTTCCTTCAGAGACATCTTTATGCGTGATAACTGTTCATACCATGCGTAATATTTGGGTGGACAAAAGGCTTACAATAAAGTTAAGTCTGGCAAGTTTTTCTTTTCCAGAAAGTCAAAATTAATATGAAGGGTTGTATCCCACTATTCAGTGGGATGTAATATGAATGAAGACATTGCAGGTTAAAAAATTAAAACCCTTAGGAGAGGAAGAGGAGGATCATTGCTGAGGTTTTTTTCTCGGGAGCTTCTTAGCTACTGTAGTGATAGATGCCAACAGAGGAATACAGACGAATCCATAACTGCAGCTCAAATGTAAACAGATGAGATCCGAAAGGAATTATTTGAATGCTAGAAAAAATACAAATGCCAGAATACAATCCCATGTACCTCTGGCAGGAAAATAACTGAGCCTACATTTATTTACTTATAAGAGTCATTAAAACAAATATGAGTAGAACAAATTTAACATTGAAAAACCCTGCAGTTCAAAAATTATGAGTCATTCCTCCAAAACCTCATCATTAAAAACAAATTACAATACATTTATTTTTCAATTGTTAGTTCAGCCTTTGAGGGCAGCTGCATTACTTTTTCTAGCTTTTTTCCCCTCAGACTGTAGGAATTAGAAAAGGCTTATACACAGATGTATAGATACCATGTATGCAAAACAGGCATTAAAGAAAAAAAATCGTGAAATATCAGGAGATCCACAAGAAAAATTAGTAGGACTGTGATGAATATCATTAAAATCTACTAGAAAAACAGAAAGTGAGGAAGACTCTTTCAAACTTGGTCCTTACAGCATGCACAAGCCCTAGCGAGCTCTCCATGAACACAGACTAGATGAAAATGAGCTATTTTGGGAAGAACTGAACCCCCAGGCCTGGGGATGAACTCCCACTACATCCCAACCCCAAAAGAGCAACACATCTCCATGCTGCCCTGTCCCCATCTTTCTCATCTGATAAAGAAACCCAGATGCAATGCCAGCACAGGACCCCAGTGGATCCCAAAGTCCTTGAACTGGATGAGGAAGGGTCACCCTCCATCCTGCACCGTGTGCCCAGCTAAGCAGCCACAGGCACGGTAAGCAGAGAACAGGGATGCATGCAGAGAAAACCCCAAGAAAGTCTGCAGAGCCCTACAGATGACAATGCTGGATTTTGAATAGCTGAAGTGCTACCACCATTCAGACCAGCTAACAGTAAGGATGCTCACGTCTTAGTAACTCACTTGTGGCAACTACAGATCTGAATGAGATACAGCATTGCCTCGAAAATGCTCACCCTAGCACATACCACTCAATTTATTCATTCTCCAGAACTATCACAAGTTCAAAGCCCTATGTGGAAATACATATATCAGCAAGATCAATAGTGCTGCCTTTTATATATCAGAACTTTCCACCTCCACGGTTACTACTTCAGCATATATGAAAGACTAGCAGGATATAAAGGGATCAGGTTCAACTTGATGTGTTAAGACACTAGAAAAATCAAACAGGCTGGTCTTTGACTCCAAATTACTTCAGAGGTTAAGATGGAAACTGAACAAGTTACCTGTCATAACATCTTCTGAGCAGTATCAATATTTACTCTAAAGCATTAAATCATCCACCTTGTTTCTTAACAGTCTTAATGCCAAACACAAACCCAGCCTGCAACAGAGTTAACACTATCACCTCTAGCAGTCACCTAGCAGAGGGCTGAAAGGTCTTCTGACTTTCTGGAGTGTCCTTGTCAAGTTACTCATCAGTTGAAGATTTTTCATTATCTAACATTAAATTGGGATTTGTACTTATCAAAACATGTAAGCTTCAACGGGGCAGGATACTGGTTTGGTAGGGACTGCCTACTCCAGCCTACCTCTCGGCTCTCTGACTGCCACAGCCCCTTTACAAAGTGGTGGTTACTAGCTCTCCAGGTGGAGAGAAGCTTTAGGATTTGAGAAAAGGAGGGCTACTTCCAGCTGGAAAATCTGACATCTGTTTGCAGCCAGCCTCTACCTTGCATTGGGGCTGTAAGTGGAATAATTCAAAAGTCGGTTCCCACTGAGAAATCATTTTCACTCCTAAAAAAAGCATTTTCTCCTCGATCCACTTAAGCTTATTAAAAGTGTAATTCCCACTCCAGTCTTCCAGAGATGCACATTCTAGCATGACTAGACAAAGAAAGGACTGTCATTTAATTAAGGTAAGTCTTCTTCAAACAGTCTGGCAATACCCCGGTGTGGTCTGGGGGACCATTCACACCAGGGACCACTCTCAGTAGCAGCATGGACAAGACCAAACCAGGTCTGGCTCCCCCACACCCACCAGCACAGTTTCCCACCACTAGCCCAGCAAGTTTTAGCACTCCTAACACGCCTTCTTGCTGACCCCATGTGCCCACAACACACACCCTCAGTTTCACACTATAAAAAGTACTCTGGTGTTCACCATATTTCACAAGCTTAGAATGGAAAAAAATGCACATGGAGTAGTAATTATGTTTTACAGGGCAGGGTATGGGGCCCAGAACAGACCCTGAGCTGAGTGCTGGGTAGTGCAGAACAACTCTCAGCATAGAGCAGGGTGCACCAAGCAGCGCAAGCAAGTCCCTCCCTGCCACACACCCGGCTCTCGTTCTGCAGTGTAGACAGTTTCATGAGATCTGATGAGCCTCACCACATTTGCAGGTGGCAACATAATTCTGAGACTTCACAAGATTTTGGTTCACTTCAAAACCCTTTGGGAGCCTGTAGATATGATGGTAAAAGAACAGAACTAGCATGATACTCAAAGTGAAACAGAGAAACTGTCCCATTGCAGCTTATATTGGACAAGAACAGAATATAGGTAAGCCATGGAGGCAGTGTGAATGCCACCTATTTCTCCTTGCCACATTTGATTCACAATTCCATTAAAACCAGAAAATCATTTTTGCTCCTAGCAAGAATGCAGAAATTCTTCTCAAAAACTAAAGTTGATAGGGCTTTCAAATACATTTCTCTATGGCCCAACATCTAATCATAAGAAACTCAGGTGGCCACCCCCTAGATAGAGGCAAGAACTAACAGAAAATCAGTGTTTCGTTTTTGTGGTAGCTGCGTTCGGACTCCTCCGGGGCCACGTATGGCTCCATTTGAGAATATCTGCTCAAATGTGTAATTTTGTCTGGTAGGCATCCAATCTCAGAAGACCTGAAGTATTGCAGATTCTCTAGTACCTGTACACGTGCAACAGACATTGTATGGATAGTGTCCTGGAGCACTTTACTTTTTTTGTGTATTTTTGTCCTCTTTGAGACGATAAGTTATGTAAGAAGCAGTTCTGATGATTCAGGCAGGCAGCTAGAAAGAAAAGACCTCAATTGCTTTCTTTTGAAAATGTATACTTGTAAATTAAAAAGCATTTCAAGATTAGGCATCTGTCCAATTCTTTTTATCATTTAGTGTATTATGCTAATGAGGATGCTGTTTCTTTAATTATCATTTGCAGAAAAAATTGCATTCAGTCCCTTGATCTTCCTTAAAACCATTCCTATGCTTGATTCCCCCACAGGCTTTTAATCACACAGCTCCAGTGTGAAACTCTGCACTTGAGAAGAACTGTTCTCAAAACTGGTTCACCAAAAAAGTTTAAATTGTTTTCTCTCATGCAAGCTATATCCCCTACCACTTGGCAGCCTAGGAGAAAGGGCTAAAAGACTCAAACTAATACTAGCTTACGCACTGAACACAACCTAATGCCAAAACCTATTATACAGCATATGTAACAGATACTAAATGCCAGGACTTGTTAGACAGAGGTGGAGGGGCAACTGAAGTGAGCCATAAAATAATACTGTCCTGTGACACTTTACAGTAGAATTCAGTAAATCCTATTTTAAAAGCACTTATAATACACACATCCTCAGCTGTTAACTTCATTATGCAAAATTACCGATATATGATGTTCATGGGCATTTGTTATCAGTCAAATGGCTCTACCTGTTTCATTTCAGTGTGGCTTTCTGGTTGTCCTGGTCAGAGGTTCCTGTAACCGAAGCCCTGGCTGGGTGGGACCCCGAGCCCCACTGGGTGTACAAACCCACCTCCGCCAGCAGTGCCTCTCCTGCGCCTCGGAGCTTGCCCCACTGCATCTCCATACCCTTGCCCTGCATTCCCATACCCTTGCGCTGCCAAAACATGCAAAACTTACCTGCACGGGCACCAGGTCAGGGGCCCCGTGTCTCCATCTGCCCACGCTGGAAACGGCTCCACTGGGGGGCGGGGGACTTGCCATGGTACCCCCCCTCACCTCTCCCTGGAGTGAGGATGGGAGGCTGCACTGGCCCCAAACCCAATCTACCCCATCGCACACCTAACTGCAGTGCCAAACAAGGGCCATCATCAATGCATGCACTCTCCTTTGGAGATGCAAACGAAGTTGTATAAGCTTGTCTTCTTCTGAAGGGAGGAAAAGCCCATTTTCTAAGTCATATCTGGATGATATGGCCATATCCATATCTGGATGATATGGCCCCCCCTAAGGGCCTCATCTACACGTCTTTTAAATACCTCCAGGGATGGTGACTCCACCACTTCCCTGGGCAGCCTGTTCCAAGGCCTGACCACTCTTTCAGTAAAGAAATTTCTCCTAATGTTCAATCTAAACCTCCCTTGGTGCAACTTGAGGCCATTTCCTCTTGTCCTATCGCTAGTTACTTGGGAGAAGAGACCAACCCCCACCTTGCTACAACCTCCTTTCAGGCAGTTGTAGAGCGCGATGAGGTCTCCCCTCAGCCTCCTCTTCTCCAGGCTAAACAACCCCAGTTCCCTCAGCCGCTCCTCATAAGACTTGTGCTCCAGGCCCTTCACCAGCTTCGTTGCCCTCCTCTGGACACGCTCCAGCACCTCCATGTCCTTCTTGTAGTGAGGGGCCCAAAACTGAACACAGTATTCGAGGTGCGGCCTCACCAGTGCCGAGTACAGGGACAAAGTGTATACTCCAGTTATGGTATATCCATTTAGGGTTTAACTGCAGTATATTTCATGCTATGCTTTCATCCTACAGTGAAACTGGAAGAAAACCCGGATTTCTTTACAGCTAAGACACAAATTGCACCAACATCTTGAAGCAAAGTATTTACAAACAAATATTCTGACATCTCATTTATCTGTTTTGCCATAAAATTGGCTTATACATGATTAATTATGAAAAATAAGCACAGCATGCTTTCATGTACTTTTACTTTGAAATCAAGGTCACACTTTGTTTTGAAATTCAGAAAAACAGTATGAATAATATAATTAACATATCAGAAGATTCTTTGCAAGTAACTTTATTTACGCGGGCTAAGCCAGGAGCTTATGAAGTTGTTGCTATTCTCTCATTGCAGACAGATCATTTCTTAGCCCTTGCTCATAACCTTCATCTTATTTGACTAATCCTTTGTACTGAAAGGATGCTTGGAGTAGCATCCCTCACTCTAAGCCACCCAACACTGAATGAAAACAGCATTCTTGTCCCAAAGCATTTACAAACTGATTCCTGGTCTGTGGACTCGATTCCAGCTGGGATACTGCTCCTTAGAAACAGTTCAGTAATGGTGTGGTTGTACATGGGAAACTAGTAACTCAGAGTCATACAGTCATAGAATCATTTAGGTTGGAAAAGACCCTTAAGATCATCAAATTCAACCGTTAACCTAGCACTGCCAAGTCCACCACTACACCATGTCCCTAAGCACCACATCTACACGTCTTTTAAATACCTCCAGGGATGGTGACTCAACCACTTCCCTGGGCAGCCTGTTCCAATGCTTGACCACTCTTTCAGTAAAGAAATTTTTCCTAATGTCCAATCTAAACCTCCCTTGGCGCAACTTGAGGCCATTTCCTCTCGTCCTATCGCTTGTTACTTGGGAGAAGAGACCAACCCCCACCTTGCTACAACCTCCTTTCAGGTAGTTGTAGAGAGTGATAAAGTCTCCCCTGAGCCTCCTCTTCTCCAGACTAAACAACCCCAGTTCCCTCAGCCGCTCCTCATAAGACTTGTGCTCCAGGCCCTTCACCAGCTTCATTGTTCTTCTCTGGACACGCTCCAGCACCTCCATGTCCTTCTTGTAGTGAGGGGCCCAAAACTGAACACAGTATTCAAGGTGCGGCCTCACCAGTGCCAAGTACGACTTCCATAATCCACCTGAATACATCCAGTAAATCATTCTGCACGTTCTCTACTCAGGATACTCAGCTGCCCACATACTTTTGTGCTAAGCACAGTATAATACTGGGAGATGCAGGCCTCAGATGTCTGGATGTGACCATCTCATGCGAACCATCTTTTGCCCATACAACTCCTCACAAGCCCTTACCAAGGCTACCTTACCAAGGCTAGATATGCAAGTCAGTTCTGGTGACAGAGCAAGACCACATGTTGACAAGTCACTTGCTTCAAATAGTGAGAAGTTAATTTCTACATGCATGCTGCTTTAACCAGGTAAATTTTATTAGTGATCAGAGTAACAACCATTTGTTAAGACTATACTTCTAAGACTCTCACAAAGCACAAGAAGAGAAAATATATCAACTTTTGACCTCAGCTACTGTCCTTTCCCTCTGCCTCAGCTGCTGTCCAGAGCCAGCCCCAAAGCCAACTGCAGCATGAACTCCACCTCATGAAGTTTACCTTGTCTGCACAGCAGCGTAGCAGCAACTGCCGGCTTGCAAAAGGCCATATGGACTGGGAGCTGCCAACCATAGAGGTCTGACTGATAAATAAGAGCGTCCCCATGTCAACACGAATTGTCAAATAAACTTGTGATTCGTGTATTGCAGCACTAGAAATAGAAAGCAGAGCTTTCACCATACTGCTGATATTTGAATAGCTTCTTTTTTAAAAAGGGCAAACAATTTGTTCCACTGAAAGCTTGCTTACAACTGCACTGACTGGGCTCAATTTCAATAGAAATTAGAATTGCCTTTTCCAAAAGGAAGCTCAACTCTATTAAAGGTTAAGAAGGTAACAGACAAAAACACATAATAAAAATCAACACTAAAAAGCACTGTACTTATTTAAGAGAAACAGGATGTGCAGAAGAAAAAGCCATGGACACTGCATGTGCAAAAAGAAAAGCAGAATCTACAGTATTGGCAAATCACAAGCTAGACAGAGGCCGAGGTCTGCTAGAAATCCATCAAATGAGGTAAGGGAACAGAATGAGGTGCTCCTCAAGCATATATCCTTGAAATTATGAAAAATATTGCCACACTGAATATTACTCTAGCAGAGAATGTGTTCTGGAAGAACCACTTTACTAGTAAGACTTTGGGAAAGTCTGCAAGCTCTAGATGATTTCTTAATACAAGAAGTAGTGAAGCCAACTCTAGCTAATGTTATATTGGACTCCTACTGGATACAGGTGAACCATTTAACTAGAAAGTTATGATTCACTACAGGCAAAGGGCAATGCTGTAATTTCTTTTGCAATTGGAAAACAATGTGTAATCTTAACCAATATCTAATTTACTTGTTTGAATATTTTAGAATGACGATTTCTCAAACTTAAAAACAATCATGAGCAAAACTGAGCAGGGGGAAATAGTCACACACAAAAATATAAAAAGGACCTGCTAAGGGATGCTTTATTACATGCCAAAAAAAAAAAAAAAAGAAAATCGCTATGCTATAGCCATGAAAAGAAGCTTTTTTGGTTGAAGAACCCTGGCTAAGGAAAGTGACAGCAGCAGCAGAGAAATCTGTAAAACAAACTCACAGTACATAACAGATGGGGAAAAAAGACACTGATAGCAATGAATACAAATTAACATTGCAGAAATGCAAGGAAGTGATGGAAGCAAAAAAAAAACCAACACACCAAAACATTAAAAAGCTATGGTGAGGTTTATGACAGTAGGAGCTCCTCCTTAAATAGAACAAGAATAGGTGAATGCCAAGCAATGACTTCAATAACTGGTCATTCCAGATAAAAATTACCAAACAATTCAGAAAAAGATAAATGTATTTGACAACTACTTCTACTCTGTGTTCAGAAAGATGCAAGATGCTATAGTCACATCTTACCGTGATAATGACATATCTCCCATGCCATCAGTAACTGGAGAGAGCTTTAAATAGCCCCTCAGTTAAAACCCTGCATGCAAGAGTAGAGAGCGGATGTACCAAGAGGTTTTGATTCAGTGACTGCTTTTAACAAACATAGGAACAAAGAAGTTCTTGGTGACTGGAAAGAGTTAATATCAAAGCAGTGTTTAAAAGGGTTAAGCGGTATAACCTAAGCACCTATCGAACAGTTAGACTGACATCAGTAGTAAGCAACAGCAGGGAAAGGTTACCATGGGACACAATCAATAAGTCATTGAAAGACAGTAGCATAATTAACACCAATCAACACAGCTGTATGGAAAATAGGCCTGGTCATGTAAATCTGATCATTTGTATGCAGTTACCTCATCATTTGATAACGGTAGTGTGCTGACAGGACATATTTCTAGTCCTAATTTCACACTACACAGTGATTTAAAATCATGCTATACATAAAATCCTGAATTAAAAGATTCACCGTACTACATCAACATAGCTCATAGTAAATGAATTTCAAAAGTGGCTAACTAAATAGATAACTAAATGGAGAATCAGCATCCAGATAACAGATTCCTTGTCAGTCCAGCAGGAAAAAAATGAGCTACAACATTTGGAAGCTGCAAAGAGCTACAGACTGCCTCAAAAGGCAAGGCTCATTATTTACTGGAACAATTTACCTGCGACATGGTAGATTCGTTACTACTGGCACCCTTTAAATCAAGACCCTGATTTCTTTCAGGAAGATATGTTAAGTAAAGAAAAATTAAGGGACCATGCTGATATATCTTGCATTTTTCTGACCTGCACTGAGCAGGCAGTAAGAATAGATATTCACGTGGTCCCCTCTGGTCTTTAAATTTATAACCCTAGGAAACAATGACCCAGACGTTATTAATCCCTCTTGAATTTAATGCAATAAGTGAATCACGCTTAATCCATCTGATACAGTATAAAGTGTCTTGAGTATTTCTATGGGATTTCAACTGCAATCCAGTGTTAAATTACTGGATGACTGTTAAAATACGGGATGACTGAATGTTAATCAAGTCACTTCCCTGAATTTCTGATTTTTAGCTGAAAGCAGCAAAAAATCTATTCCTCTTTGAAGCATCTCACTAGCTGTTTGCATAAATACAGAGGCATGGTATCAAACTCTTGATCCACAAATTCCCATGTAGACCACTGACCTATTCCTTAGGAAATTTTTTTTTTTGAGTAATGTTATCGGAACAGTATTTCAAGGTATGTCAGAATGCCTCCCATCAGGTACTGCTGCAGCTGTAACACGCTAACTTCACACAAATCTCTCTTAAACAGGGTTATGCTCTTATAATACCCATCATCTTCCCATGCAGTGCTCTAAGATCAGAATCAGACAGGTGAAAGTCACATTATCTCCGCCAAACATCTGTTATTTGGTCCTGTCTATTTGAAACAAAACACAGGGGTTTCGAAATGCCGTTCTTGCAGACAACTCTGGAATGGGCCAGGAAAATTTATTCACCCAGGGTTGCAGCAAGGGCTCAAATTGCAAAATAGCCTCCTACATTTCTTGCTCTATTCGACATCAACTTCTGGCACAATTTTCCCTTTCAGAAGCTGAATATCTCTAACACTCATCACAGAGCAAATTCATTTCAAAGATTCCCAAAGCTTTTTTCCAGCTGACGGCCTTTAATTTCCAGTCCTTCTAACCACAAGGAAAGAAAAACTTCAAGCTGCTTCTCACAGGTCTTACTCTGAGTACCATTGACACGTCAGCTCAAAAAGGAAGGGGACATGTTAGTGAAACAAGTACTCAATACCTGTTAACAGTGAAACAACACACCTTATGGAAGGGAACGCTTTAATGTGACCTTTTAGAGAAGACTATTAAGAAATTACTTCTTCTGCTTTTTTTGGTGCACGTGCCACCCAGAAGACAGTGACACACCCGTCCAATCACCCATTTCACAGCCAAAACCACCTCATCTGTGACTGAGCATGACTGCTGCCAGAGAAATAGCTTCTGACTTGGGTAAGGGATGGGATATTCCTTGCCAAGCTCCTCTGACTATACAGTTCCTATCACACAGCACTGTCCCCAGAGGCATCTGCGTGTATGAAGAGTCCCTTGAAAGCCAGGGATCATGCCATGACGATGCCTGCTTCACCCTTCTGAGCCCTGCCCGTCCCTATCGGCCCCACAGCATAGGCTGGAGAGGGAGACAGACATGGTATAGGATTTCCTACATAGAGGATTGGGATAGTGGGAACGTCATGCCAATGACCTGAGTTTCCTTTCTCTTTGCTCCCATCTGCTTTCTGCCCTCAGTCTGATTACCACAGAAACATCACCCCTTGGGTGCCTCCTCACCATGTCAGTGCTGCATGCTAGAGCCATGCCCCCAGGCTTTGCTGGGGTCCTGACGCTCTCCCAGCGCTGGCTGCTCTTGCCAGACCTTTCTGACTGCAGGTCAGACCAGGTCCAAGTCCCCCCTAAAGGAAAGAGCAATGCTTATGCCAGGTGGCTGTCAGAACTTCTCCAGCCAGGCTGTGTTTTATCACTTGAGGGACAGGATCAGACCTGGCCACAGGAGATGCACACTCAGGGAGGCATACGCTGGGCTACCTGGACAGTTGTTCTTGTTGTTCCTCCCCGTGGTTGCTCAGCCAGCAAGACATAGCAGGCTGTCACATCCTACTGATGCACCAGGAAAATCAACTGTGAGCCTGCTGTAAAACTGGGGACAGTATAAGACCACAAAAGGAGACTTTGTCCCATCATGACCTGGTCATCACAGAAAAAGCAACCTCAGAGCTCTGGTTTTATTTGGTCTGCCCAGGGTTTGGCAGCACCCCATACAGTCAGCCTCCCTCTGAAGCCTACACTGCCCTATCTCCATCTTCTTGAGTCATTTGAGGCTTTGGGACCATTGTCAGCCTGTTACTGATGGGCAATCAAAGAGCCAATGCCCCAGCCAGGTGGCAAATACTACCCTGCAACTTGCCAGCATAGCTGTCATGTTTTTTCAGGTAAAACATCACTGCTGACCTCCCAGAGGCTTCAGCAAGCGTTGTTATTGCTCACAACTGAACATAACCTCATGCGGATCCATGTCACTGTCATCTCCCAGCCTACAAAGTTATGCCTTCCCAAGCATGAAATACTATCTTCAAACATTGTCATATTATCTCAAAAAGTAGCTGGATTTAGTTTAAATATATAGTACTTCGGTTTATACATTCATATTTTCAATATATACTGTATCTACCAGACAGAAATCAAAAACATTAGGAACGCAAAGGTCTATTTTTGTTTGATAATTCCCTCCAGTGAAAGAGTCTCATGGTTTGCTTTGAAGTCACCTTTATCTCCGTTGTTTATACAATTGTTAAAGGGAGTTTTCTCTTCATTGGATAGACTAGCACTAATATAAAAATCAAAGAACAACTTGCAAAAGAGTTCTTTGGTGGCAAATACATTTGAAAGATCAAATCGGACGTTAAAAATACAGAAGACAAACTTACCCAGAATGCTGGAAAAACAAATTTTACTTCCATTGGTGACAGTTTGCCCTAGAAGAGAGTCCCAGGGTGGAAACCTTTAAAAAAAAAAAAAAAACAACAAATAAAAGACTCATTAGAATTAGAATAGGTAACAAGGGCATACACCATCAAATCTTTTGTAATCACAGTGCTCAAGATTAAACATTCTGCTCTTCCGATTATGATCCTGTCCAAGTTTCCTGGCATTAACTCACAGATAAGATGGTCCGTGTTAGGAGTGAGTGAAATGAAGCAATGCACCTACTCGCAAAAGGGGAAGAGGATACAAAAACCTTCTGAAACAAAAACTCTACATTTTCTGTTCCTCTTCCTCTGGAGTATCTTTAGAGTAAGTCAACAGTCTCAAGTCAAATTTAGGTACACAAGCTGAAGGGGAAGCACAGATTAAACCTAGTCAGGTTTTAATGTATTTACAGAGATCATTGTTTTTAAGGGACACTGTGCTATTCGACGCCTTGTCCCTACATCAATTTTGATGGGATAAGGGTGATGTATTGCTATTCAGGGAGATTTAGCTGAATTTGCTTGTGATGAGATCACCCAGAAAACGTATGGAAGGAAGGAGGAGAAACAAGAAAGGGTGAGAAAGATCACCCAGAAAACACACAGAAGGAGCTTCTCTCAGAAGTCAAGAAAAGATTGAAATCACAAGAAATAAATATCATGAATCAGAGAACGTGAGTTATGATATCAAAATACAACAGGTCAAGGCAGGGAAGGAAAGAAAGCCAGTCCTGAGAGTTGATAAGAGGTCATGAGATGTGGTTTTACCAGTGGCAAAAGGGGCTAAAGTCAAACTGCCAAGAATCAACAATGAAACTGGAAGATCTCCAAAGCAGACCTGTAACCAGATCACAAGACGACAAAAAAGCTGGAAAAGGTTTTGTGGGGTTTTTTTAATATTATGTCAGCGATGTGTATTTGTATTATGATGGGAAAGAGGCAGGAGATACTAGAGTGAAGAGTTAAGAGGTATGAGTGCAAGAAAGACCAAGAGGAGGGATGTGACTGTGGGACAAGCAGAGCAGGTGGAGATCAGAAGAGACCTGAGAGTATGACAGAGGAAAAGGCAGAGTCAGAGAAAGAAGGGGGAAGGACAGCTGAGGGAAAAGGGGGAAATTGTATGACGCTCAATTTTTCCCTTGTGGTAAAGATCAAGTGGAGAAAGGTTGGATAAAAAGCTTAGAAGATATTAGAAGATGGAAGATATAAATGGGATTTTAGGTAAGAGATTTAATCAAATAGTCTTTTAAAATGTTTTATTCACATGCAACTGATGGTCACCGTTTGATAAATGTCACATAAATATGGTAAAATCCCAAATCCAAAGTAACTCGCAGCAAAATGTGCACTATTTACAATGAAATTTATGTTTTAGTAAGAAATTCTAGGTATGTTCTACTTTTCCCCCCACCTTCCATTCCCCAGCAAGGCAGGTTGCTTCTTCTCAAATAACTCAGTTAAATTAAGTTGTATGTTCAGCCTCATTAGCCACTATCTCCATTCCCCTGCGGTTTTAATTAGATAGGTCTCTTTGTGCACAGCTACCTCGATCCTTCCCCCCAAACAATCCCACAACATTGCTTTTTTTCATGTTATCATTCTTCAAATGCTCCTAATTACACTGGAGGCAGGCGAGGTGATCAGGGCAGAGCAGTGCTCTCCCATGGAGAAGGCAGGGCAGGTCTGCAGCCAGCAAGGCACATGCACCCCTTGGGCAGTGCTAAGGGTTTAGATGCTCTTCCACGCTGTTTTACCCACTTTAATCAAGACAATCCATCAGCACGACAGGCTCAAGTGAAGGGTGAGACCCACTCCATAGACACCAAGTCCCAAGCACATGGGGACCTCTCCCAGCAGCTGCCTTCCTGCTCCATGAGCCCCCATGTTTGTCCACCACCTCCACACACATGAAATCGCAGGGCAGGAACGAGGCCCTGACACTCCACTGAAGCTGGGGGACACAGGAGGCCCCTGAATTCAGGATGATACCTGGCTGCAGCTCTTCCCCCAAAGCACCCACCCTGGCAAGCCCAGCACATCTCCCCAGACATCAGGCCATAGCACTGTCCCAAACTACAGAAGAAAGGTTCAGGAGGACCTGCTCCAAGGGTCTGACCTGGCCTTTAGTCCATTTTTTTTTAAACAAGCACAGGAGCAAAGGTGCCAAGATCATGAGATGACCTGTCTCCAGCTGGAAATGGGGGTAAAGGCTGATGTTTCAGAAAAAAAAAAAAAAGGAAGCGGGGAGGATCAGCTCTGCCAATAAGGAGCAAAACAGGACTTTTTAAGGGCAGGATTTCCACTTCAGCCCCTATTTCCACTCCATTAGCAGAAAAAGACTGCAAATCCAGCAAGTACGGTTGGCAGAAAACCCCTCAGAGCAAAGGACCTCTGCTGCACAGCTACCCGCAGCCCCAGAGGAGAGCCCGGGGAGCTCAGCACTGCTCCCAGGCTATTCCTGGCTGCCCAGGGTCAGCGGCAGCGCAGCAGGGATTACAGCAGCTTGGATTTGTTACGTAAGGGACATGTTGCTCGTGGCGTCTCTCAAATCCCAAAGACATTGCTATTATGTAATAGAAACAATCAAACAGGGCAGCTTTTCCGTGATTTGATTTTTTAAAAGTGCTGAGCAGCTAAAAATGATCGTTCTGGGTCTCTCAGACTCAGTGTTACGTTTTCCAGTCTAATCAGTTTAACCTTAAAGCTGCTGTAGCTTATAGAGACAGTGACTCAGCTCTCGCTTTGCCCAAGGCCTCGAGATCCAGGAAGGTGAAACAAAGCAACCCTTGTCCACCTTCCCACCGGGTCCTCAGTGGAGGGCAAAGCTTGTATCTTCTGAACTGAGCCTGAGGGCTTTCATTTCTTTAGCATTAGTATCTTGCTGGCTTTACTGACATTAAAGGATTACTCACATGAATAAAGGCTGTGGACCTGTCCCTGAACTTTGCTGTGTGGATTGGATGGTGGCTGTGAGCCCCTCTGACACTTGGGCTTTCATCAATGAAAAATGAAACCTCCTTTGGCAGAGTCTCCAGAGTTCCTTGTCTTCTTAAATTATTGCTGTAAATAATTCTGATGGTAATGCACACAATTTTGCGTGATACATCCATGCATACTCATGTTATTTAAGAGAATATGCATATTAACCACAAAATCCATTGTTTCTGTAAGCCACTTAACTCGTATTTGGGGCATGCTCCAGCAATGTCAAGGATGGGTAGATGCAGATGTTTCAGGAAGTCCTAGCTGATAAATTGATCAAGCTGCTGTCGTATCAAGATTAGCACTTTGACCAGTCTGGTTTTGTTTTAGAAACGTACTCATTTCTTTCCAGCTTACAAACTACGTTTAAAGAAAGTTTTCCATTCTTTTCAAATGCTCTTTTAAAGCTTTCTTAGTTTAAGATCTGAAAAAGGAGGGAAAAGCATTCTTTTCTTGTAGATCTCTGATCTCTTATCTGTTCTAGCCTTTCAGCCTTTTAACACATTGAGAGTTTGAGTGCCCATGCCAAACACTTGTCTTAGCATTAAACCCCAAACCCCGTAGCATTAAACCCCGAATAATGTATCCAGATTGTGAGCATGATACAGCAACCCTGTCCTAAGCACTTGCTCCTGATCTCCGTAATGTTTCTAGTCTTATGCATGCAGCCGTTTGATTTCACCAAGGCTCATATAGATTGTTTCCACAGATTGTTTTACTATTGTTCCCATTTTGAAGCCTCACGATTATATTGCATCAACAGCTAAACAACTTTTCATCATAACAGCAAGAGAAGAACCTCAGATCTTGATGATCTGGTAGATGTGAAGGAACGCGCTCATTCTGAGAGCACGGCTCTACCGAGCACACTCAAGTGCAATTCACTTCTGAATGTCTTATCTGTGCCCAGCATCCTGCCAGCTTTCCCTGTGCATAGTACATCATGATTCCTCCCCGCATTCTGGCATGAAGAAATTACATTGAGCTGGGAAATGCCTAATACAAAGCTTTATTTTCCCCCCATCACAATCTAATTCTTGTTCAGTAACACTAACATACCCTGTAGCGCAGAAATACATCACTTGGGAGTCATCTGGTCCCTCTGAATTTTTCTGGCAGTATAAACTTGAGAATTATTATGAGGACCGCCTTGGACTGAAAAAATCTCAGGTGGCTTAAAGGGTTGTTGTTGCACGTGCCTCATGCAAAACTTGGCAGAGACAACACGTGCCAGAGGGCGAAAGCACTATTGGAGCACCTCTGTTCAAGCTATCCTTGCCTGCCAGACTGGCTCTCTGGCAGCCTTAGCATTTTGCCATAACTTAGAGCACCCTGGGGGGATAATAAACACAGAAGCCAACTTACTTAGGATAAGCTATCAAATAGTTAAAATTCAAAAAGTAAAACTTAATAGAGAAAGTAATTAGCCCAGCATGTGGTTTAGATGCTTGTTTACTTTTTAACTATGATTTCAAAGGGAAGTCATTCTCCTGCAAGCGTTCGGTGATTATGCCCATGAAGTAAAACTCACAGCTGTGCAACGAAGAACAAGTTATACCTTTCTTCCAGCTCTGCATCTCATGCAATAGCTGTTTCAAAGAAGTTTATCTCTGGGCAGAATAGCCCTCAGGCTCATATAAGGAGCAGCAACCTGTGTTACACCATCATCTCCTAATTGCAGGCTGGGAGGGGAATTCCAGGAATTTTCTCAGCTGATGCTTTCGCTATTTTCCAGGATTGCATAAAATCACTGATCTGTAAGTGATGTCACTAACAGCAAAAGCCTGGGAACTGCTGTTACACCAGATGCTTCTGAGGATTAAGTCATTTGCAGAGACTTTTGACGTGGATGCCTCTGCTGGAACAAAATAGACTTCTCCATCCACAGGCCCCAAATGCCCTGCAAGAGTGGGCCAGCACACACCTCCAAGCTTTTGGAGAGTAAGCTAAAGCAGTGTCTTAAACCAACTTTACTACAATTATACAGGAACATCACTTGGATGTCCTTACCTCCCAGCCAGCGCACCGCTGAAGCCCCTCCCTGCGCAGCACTACGTGCTGTGCCACACTACGCCACAAAAGCAACAATTCCTGTACAGGTACAATTGAGCTGGATATAACGTGATGCATAAATGCCTTGTTTTGGTTTGTGTGATTTCATACAGGAATTGTTTTATGCTCTCTACATTCAGTGTCGTATTTGTGGGTTTTATTGTTTTTCATCCCCAATTTTCCTTGAGCAGAAAAAAGTTCCTGCTCTGAAACGTGAAGATTCACTATCCCAGGAGCTTTGAACCTGTTTGCCCAACTGCCAGCTTCGTAGCCACTTAATTGAAAAAGAAAATAGAATTCGTTAAAGAAATTACTAAGGTGACTGCTTAAATAAAGTCTTCCAGACAGCCCTTTCTTGTACTGAAGACCTGTTTTTCAGATGTTTTGAATGTTTTACAGATATGCCTTTTGGCTGCAAAATACTAACCTGGTTCTGTATCATAACAGAGTAATGTGGGACAGAGCTTTAATTGGTATAAATCACTTGATTGTGAAATTACGGCAATTTATATCAGCTAATCGTTTTCCCTCCTGCTTCTCACCCTACACACCCTCACTAAGTAGGTCTTTCTCATTAAACCAAAGGCAGAGGACAGTCAGGTGGTTACACCATTTGGCTGTACTCTGGTGATCTTTTTGGTGACCTTGGATGAAGTGTTGGATGTTATCCTCTTCCCAGTTCCCCACTGGAAAAATGAGACTAGCAAGATGATACCGTGTAATGGCAACGGACAGAATAAAAAAAATAAGGTTTTCGGAAAGCAAAGCATCAAATGCATACCCAGCAACAGAAAGTGGCAGTGTTCCCAGTCTCATGAGGATGCTATTTATATTAGGATAATGCCAGAATAGTTATACAAAAATCTATCAGAATTATTTTCCTGAAGAAAGACGGGTTTGAGTTTGCAATAGCAAGCTCAGGTACAAAACAAACCATCATGCACCGAAGTTTTGCTGCTCTTTGCTACTTTTTTTCCCTGCTTTCAGGGAAAGCATGACTTCCTTAACAAAACTGACTGCACAGCGTTCAGTAGAAGTTGCATTTAAACAAGGCCAGTATAATTATAAATAACTTATGATAAAATGCAATACTTGTGTAGGGAAAGCATTTGCTAAATCAGCTGTGCCTCAGTAGTCTTTTTAGCAAACCTCAGCATCCAGCCGGGGGTGGAGGAGAAGAGATCTCTTGCACTGCTTGTTGCTGGCATTTCGGCAAATATCTTTACCAAGACGACCATTATTATGCCTAGATCTTTTCTCCTCCAGAGTGTCCAATCAAATATTAAACCGACCACTGGGTATGAGTCTCTACCATATTGTGCTTTACTTCATCTACCATTGTATGACTCTCCAGAGACAGCACATTTCACTGGAGCCTGCAATTCTGGTTGCAATTCCCTGTCCTACGCTGATTTCTGGTACTTCCTCCATGAACTTAGGAACAGAGAATGCACACTGGAAGATGAAAGTCTTGTTTTTCCTAACTTATTATGAGGGAGGACTATTTCTCATTGGTTACTGAGTTCCCTGCCCAGCCTCTGATGTGCTATTGTGCTTTACAGATGTGGAGAACTGCACTTCTGCAGTAGATGTGCTGCTAGCTCTCCTCTTCCCACTATCTTCCTAAATACCTAGCATAGCTTACTCTACCTTAAGTGTATTTTTCACAGAAATACACAGTCCATTTAGACTAGGAGTTTTAAGTTGCTTTCTTGTTTATTACAGTCACTATCACTAACACAACACACAAGACCCTAGAAAACTTTACCATAGAAGAAGCTTTGCTGTAAAGAAACGCAAAACTACTTATCTGACCCAAACCTCCACCTGGCATTTGTTAGATCAGCAGCCAAATACCTACCTCTATCCTTGAAGAGAAGGAACATAAGGGAAGGCATGGTACCATATCAAAAGCTACTTCAAATAAACCACATGGACACAGCCTTGCAAAGATTTTCTCAACGCCCCCCATCTCAGGTAGTGATTTCCAACCTCACAATGCATTGCTCAAAGGATCACTTACAGAATCCCCCTTTTGTACCTTAAAATAGGACTTTATTCTACAGAAATTAAGATGATGATAAATAAAGCAGAATGTGAAGTTAAGCCTCATTTGCATACATGTAGCTCACTGCTACCACTCTCCTGCAGCACAGGCTGTACTGCTCTCCACAACAGATTGCAGAGATAGGAGACAAGTAGCCGGGTATATTTAATTGAATTGGAAAAGGGCAGACTGGTAAAGAGTTTATGCAGCAGGAGATATGGAAAAGCCCACATCCCTGCTTGAAATTGGGGATGAAAAACAATAAAACCCACAAACATGACACTGAATGTAGAGAGTATAAAACAATTCCTGTATGAAATCACACAAACCAAAACAAGGCATTTATGGATCACGTTATATCCAGCTCAATTGCTGCAAGTGCCTCCTTAACGCAGTCATCCATTGCAAAGTTAACCCGTATGCAAACACTTGACATTTAATTCTTTTGCTACCAATGCCTTAAAATCAGTAAATATTTCTAATGCTTGACCCACTGAGAAGTATTTATTAATTTTTTCTTCTTTGACGTTTTTAATACAATGATAAATGTCAAGGCTCCTGCTGGCTTGCTCTTTTCATGTTTAGAGTGATCAGGGATCACTGGCTCCCTAACAGAGGTGCCCGTAGGGAGCAGAGGCTGGTGTGAAGGCTGAGGCACAGCACATAAGCCCCCTCTGCACTGCTGTTACCTTCGGGAGGCAGCGACAGGGACCAGGGAGAAAGAAGCAGAGGCAAAGGTAGGAAGGGAGATGAAGCAAGGAGAAAGAAAAGGTATCCAGACGCACCTAAACAGAGTTGGAAACAACCGACCTAGATGAACAGCTCTTCAAGCAGAGGCTTTTTATCTGAGTAGGGAGACCTGGACATGCTGCCCTATCTTCCACGGATTTATCTTTCCCTTCCTAGCAAAACACTACCTTATAATTCACAGTAGGTGCTTTATCTTTCATCATTCTGAAGAAAAATAATGAGATGCCGTTTAACTCCATGGAGGGGTCAGAGAGTAATTGCAGTTTTAGCACCGTGAGCCGGTGGGCTGCTCTAACTTGGCACTTGCCCTGAACCCTCCCCTCGCCCGTGCTGAGCGCTCGGCCCTGGCCGGAGGCCCCCAGCCCGCCCCGGGACTCTGCTCCCGTGGCACTGTCACGCCGTTAACACGCTACTGGCATAATTCGATCTTTGCCCAGATACTGCACAGAGAGCAATGCCCACTTGAGCCAGTCCATCTATTAGCATCCTCAAAACTTTTGGCTGAATAGGTTTGATAATACATATTGTCCATCTTAATAAGCTGGGCTCGCTTCGCTATTTCACCACCCAAACGTGCACCTTCACCACAGGCAGCGGAGAGGAGCAGCCTACAGACCTGCCGCCTTCCCGGCACCCGCGTTTCCCCCACGCAGGAGCCATTCCCCATCTCGGAGCGCTTTTTGCCCACGCCCCGTCCCCCGTCCCCGCACGCCCACGGCGCTCCGGCGGCGCTGCCGGGACCCCGCGGACCGCCCGAGCAGGGGGAGCGGAGAGCGGCCCCCCGGGATACCCGCTAGCCCCGGAGTCGCGGCGGCGGGGGCGATGCGGGGCAGGGAGGGGGCACCCCCACGTACACCCGCCCCGCGGAGGGGAGCCCGCGCTTCCCACGCCGGGACAGGGGACGCGCGGGCGGCGGGGATGCGCGGCGCTCACCTGCCTCCGCGCGGGTGGTGCCGCCGCCGGTGGAGCCGCCTCCTCCCGCCGGCAGGACGGAGCGGCGGCGGGGCGCGGGCCGTGTTTATATAGCGGCGGGGCGCAGCCGCCCAGCAGCGCCCGCCGCCGCCCGCGCCCGCCGCCGCCGCCGCCGCCCCGAGCCGGGCCGCAGCGCCCCCTGCGGGACCGCGCCGCGCCCTGCGCCGCCGCCCCGGGCGGGGCACCCCGCCCCCCGCCGGCCCCCCGGGACCGCCAGTCATCCGTAGCCCCATCACCCAAAGGGCCTGCCAGGGGAGACGCAGGCATCGCGACAGAAGTGGCGATATAAATAACACAGAAAGTTGCCGTGACTGCATTTGTAGGACGCTTCAATCTCTGCCCGTTTTTCCTGGGAATTGCGCGCAAATTAACACCCGGTAAGCAAATGGGTGGTTTACAGTGGATTATTGAATGGGGATTTTCCTGGGAATATAGGGTCAGCATCTGCCGGAGAAGGCGTAGTGGTGCCTCAAATGACATCAGACATCGTGGCAAGGCTTTCCGTTCCTTGGCTGGCAGCTCTCCAGTTCTCCCTTGCTCCGAGTTCATCTCTCTTTCACTTTCAAACGAGCAAGAAAATAAATAAATAAATAAGCAGACACACAAATTTGCTTTTCAGCAAAACCTGTAACTCAAACGGTAATCTTCATCACTGTTGCTATGCTTAAACTCATGCCCAGGGGTTTTACTCCTGCTAGGGAAGGAAGCTTTCTGATACAGACAGAGGCTTTTTATTGTACGTTTAAAGCCTTATCTACACGTGCAGCCTGTGTTACAGCTATCTCTGTCAGTATTGTTGTATTCCCAACGAGCCAGCGCTCATTGTTTCAATCAGCTGTTAAAATCAGCAGCAGGCACGAGATCAGATGGGAGTTTTATGATCTGTGTCTAATGCTGGGCAACTCAATTAATTTTTATAAAGTCCTCTGGGCAAATGCATGAAGGTCTGTTCGGGAGGGGGCAGTGAAGGGGTTCCCGGTTCATGAGGCCGACCAGGTGCCACACAGCATCCTCCTGCCTGGGAGCCCCCGCAACGATGCCTGGAGGCACCAGGAGAAGAGCCAGGAGCTCAGGACCTACACGCAGAGGCACGAGACAGCAAGTGTCTGGGAGTCTCGGGAGACCTGGGCAGAAATATCCATGGTCTGCATCTCAGCTCCAGCCTGGCCCTTTGGCAGCTAGGATCCAGTATAGCATCCCGGAAAGACTTCCCTTAGCCAGCACCCGTCTGATCAGGCTGATGTTACAGGCCCATACGGCAGGACAGTCATTGTCACAGGATATATCCTTATTTCCCATGTACGCAATAACTTCCTTATTTCTGCCTGTGCTCAAACACACTGTGCTCGCATCTGTCTGCAGTCTGAAGTGCCAAGTACCATCCCTGTGGCACCATAAGTGAGTCTCTTATCCTTAAAGGACCTTCCTTTAAGGTTTGTCTTCCCTGCAGAAAAAAGCTCTGTTCCCCACTCCCAGCCCCACCATGCTGGACTAAATGCTACGCTTGAGTTACAAAGACAATGAAGACAAAGCATCTGAGCTGGTAAAGTCATTGAGAGCATCCCTTCGGCTGGCACAAAGGAGGACCCTGACGAGACAGGCACTGGCAGGTTTAGCTGTGGTGGTTTACGGCATGAAACCCCCCCGCCAGCTCTGCAGGAGCTTTCCAGCCCCCAGCAGAGCAGGCAGGACAGGAGATGTGGCCACATCTTGGTTCACAATTCATAATATTATTTATGTTCAAAACCTGAGCTTATCTATGGTCAAAATAAGGAGAGGGCGCCCTGAGGAAGTGAACGAAACCACCCAGCACCTCGGCCATTAATTTTCAGAAAGTAGTAGTGCCATTTGTCATGTCCAAAGGCATCACCGTGAAAGCGTTGATGACAGGGACTTACAGAAAAGACAGGCTTTCACTGCCCTCCTTTTACGTTAGTACTTGAAAGGACCCACTGGCTGTATTAAAACAGGGACACTAACTGAGAAAGCCCAAATTTACATAAAATATTAATCGGACTGCCGAGACCTATTATATGGAAAAAACCCAAAGACATGTTTCTTCCCTCAATAGAACATCTTTGCAAACAATTATCACTCTCAGCACTTGACTTCTGATCGCGAAGCTATTGCACTCTGAAAGATAATTCATGCTATTATCACACCTAATTAAAAGCTACTTAGCTGTAGAATGTGGGCTCTGCTTTATTTTTAGATTTTGTGCAGAAGTGAAATTATCTGCTGTAGATAATTCACATAAACTTGTTTTTCTTCAACATTTGGAAGAGACATTTGTAGTGCATACAAATGTACAATGAACGATTTCTTACACGACTCCAATAAACAGAAGGGGTAACAAAAAATTGTGGCTTACACTATAAAGAGTAAAAGAAAATGATGAAGTAGTAGATGGCTTTTATAAATGGAAGCAGAGCAGTTTCAAGCACAGTTCCAAGCTGAAACCACTTTGTTGATGTGTTTAGGAACAAGCTGCTGCAGCTACAGAGAGGTGGCAGAATAGCCTCACACATAGACCTGGAAATATAAGGCAGTGAGGAACCCATGGTCCAGAGCAGGGACAGCCTGCCTGTGAGCACGCAGCACTGGATGCAGCTCCGATGGAACTGGGGAATGGAGCAACCACATGCCATGGCCATGGTTGACCCGGCGAGACCCCCAGTTCTTCCCTCCCTGTCATAAGGGCATGGATGGTTGGCACAGTGGAGGCACCTTTTGCTGTGCAACTAGGCTTCATCCCTTGTGTTTAAACATGCACCAGGACATCTCAGTGGCTGTGTTTGCACTGAGGGACGTGGTGGGACCAGGGACCAAGCTGGGTTGCTGGCCATCCACACTGCTTGATTGTTAGCGTGCAGTGCCTGGGCACAGCCTGGGGGGTGGCACACAGGAGGGACCGTTCCCAGCAAGCAGCAGAGATGGGACTGCACTGCTTCCCATTTCCTTCACCCTACACAGTCTTCCAGCTCTGTCTCGGGAGGCTTTGCAGCCACAAACTTCCCTCCTGCCCCACCCCAATTCATGCAATACAAACCCTGTTTCATGCAATAAAACACCATTCTTGCAGGCTGCAGCACAGCTATCACATTAGTTCAGACAGCATAAATTAAAAAAAAAAAATAGAAGGGAAACATCTACACATTAATACCAATGTCTTAGGGCCACAGGAGCACCAGATGGGAGACCAGGATCAAGCACTATGCAACGTGGATGTAGCCAGTCTGTGTCACTTGGCCTCGGGATCAGGGAGCTGTTCCTGGCTCTGTTTACTTAGTGGTGAATACAGAGCTGGTGATGCCAGAAGGCTGCACAAGGCTTATTTCTCTGCAGAAATAAGCAAGAGGCACAATCAGTGTTCAGCTTTGCAGATTCCTGGGAACAATGAAAGTCAGAAACATCCCCCCCTCCATCCTTAGATCAAGCTGCAACATCACATTAAGGCTATCAGCTCCAGAAAATTTTTAAAAGGTTTTTGTACCAGGGAAGACGCAGCTCAGACCTGCACAAGGGAAGGTCCACAGAGCAGCTCCTGGGCTGCATTGCCAGGAGCGTAAGCACTGCTGAGGGCAGGTGTACAAAAAAGCCGAGGGCTGCCTGGCTGCTCCTGGAAGGTCAGCGGGTAGGTGGCAGGCAGAGCTGGCTGCAGGCAGGGAAAAGGGCTGCTGCCAGGCTGCTGCCTGCGGGCACAGACATGCAGATGCCCGGAGCTGACAGCCTGCCTGCAGCCCAGTGCCCGGCTCTGGCTGGGTAAGGTGTTTAAGCTACTGTCTCCAAAGGGAAATTTTCCTTGACCTCCCAGGTCTAGCCCACACACATTTTACGAGCAAAACAATTGCAGTTGAAAGTACAATTTTTTGTTGTTGTTTTTTTTTTTAATTTAGATAATTACTGTAGTCCTATCAGCTATTTTTATTTAAGCGCCATCTTAAACTTCAGTTACACCAGCTAAAACTCAAGTGCTGACATACTTGTCCCAGCATGAAGCTGTCTGATACTGACTTGGGTATCTTCTGGTCTTGAATAGCTGTAACAACAAAAGCTCTTTTCTATTGCATCAACACGAGGGGTGACTGTGTCACTTAAACTGTTATCGGTGTAATTAAAGTGGGACAACTCTTGTGTCTCGATAAACACTGAGGAGCTGGCTTTGACTGTGACTGCTGCTCTTCTCATCAGGGGAGAGACTGGCTTGTCACAACCCCCCACATAAACCTGTGCTGTAAAGATGTAGTGGAGCTCTTTATAAATTACAGCTAAACCAGTTGATTCCCTTATCTGTGAATGTTGGCTGGCTAATTTAATGAGAAATAAAAGGCTGTACCCAGGGTAAATCTATCATGTAAAGCAAACAGTCTTGCCAGAAAAATATCAACTTAATCTATCCAGTCACTTGCTTTTTCATTCAAATTATGAGGACTATCTGCTACACTCAAATTACTAGTGACGGAAAATTCTGCAAAAACATATTGCATTAGGCACACTAACAGCAATAACCTCCTCGTTTTTGAGTAGAATACAACCAAGTGGTGAGGATGACTTCAAATACTCTTTTCAAATGGCTTGGATTATTTTAAGCCATAAATTCAAAGTCTTCTGGGATCACCACAGTTGCCTCTCTGAGCAGTGTTACTGCTTGATAACAGCAATGAAACACTGCAGACAGATGATAAAGCAGTTTGATGTGAGCTCTTGTGAATGACACCATGGAAGAAATCTGTCCCATGAGACCTGAGGAATCCCAACCATGAAGAAGAGTAATTGCGGTCAGATAAAAATGGCAGCTTGCTCAACACATCAACTTCCTATCTGAATAAATATAATTGAGCACATTTGCTTGGACAAAGGGGACTTTTTGTGTGAATAATTTCTAATCATCATGAGTAAGGATTGCACAATTTAAGTAACATACATACAGTTCTTTCATTTTTTTTCCAATTTGTATTGAGGAAACATTACAGTTGAGGAAAACTCAGCTGTTGCGATAGCCTGAGCAGTGTGACTCTCTGCATTTTATGAATTCTCATGGATTTATGCAGTTGCATACATATATGCATACATATACATACATGGAACTGCATATATGTAGCCAGCAATCTGTTTGCAGGCCTGCATCTAGTGCCTTTTGAGCCACAGAAAATGGGGAGTCCTCAGATACGGACAATTCCTATTCAAATAGCAGTGTCTAAGACAACAGGATGGTCACATCCCAAGGGAACCACCTCACTCCAACTCCTCCGCCAGGAGGTGGGATTTAGAGACCAGCAGAGCTCAGACAGGATAACAAGAAGCTCCAATGTTAAACCTGGAGTGCACTTTGGTGGCTGCTCGCGCAGATGGGGCTGCCATCAGGTGAGTGCCCAAGTTGCACCTTGCTGACCGTGGGGTGGGGAGGTCTGATTCTCCAGTCCTTTCCCTTCCTTTCCCCACACCTCCAACTCCAGCGAGCCAGCCTGCTCCCTCACTTGCCCCAGCCCCGCTGCTTGTCGAACCTGTGCCTGAGCCTATTCATTTCACTAACGCAGCTCAAACCGCTCCGGCTGTCATTGCACAGCAGGACTGCGGTCCTGCTCTCCTCGTAGTGCCTCCAGCACTTGTTGGAGCTGCTCTGAACCACCCCAGCACCGCAAAAAGCTAACACAACAACAACAAAAGCCAAGTGATTCGCCTTCTCCTGAGTTAGCATATTGAGCTGCATCAGCAACAGGGCTGCGACGTACCGCTGGGGATGGAGGGCAGGAGGCAAGACCCTCGGAACCAGCACCTGCGTGGGCTGAGGGCTGCCTTGGCATCACAGCCAGTCCTTTTAACGAGGGTTCATTTTCTGCCAGGTTGATAAACTGAACTGCTCCATGAAGGGGCTCAGTGGGTGCCTGCGTTGGTACATGGGGTGGGCTGGGGAGAGCAGGAACGGGAAAGAAGGAAAGAAGGACATGGGGCGAAGAGAAGAAGGACTTCAACTTTTGGCAGAGCTGCTTAGATTCACTCAGCTGTATCATGCAGCTCTGCTTGCTACAAGGCAGCTGGTCGCCCGGAAAACCTTCCCCACCCAACGGCCAGGCTGCACGGTCGGAGGGCTGCACAAGGAACGGGGCAGGAAGGAACAGGCGCGGGGAAGGACAGCCAGTGGGAGCCCCTGCTCCCCCTAACATCGGTTGTGAAATCACAGCCGGAGTGTTAAAACTCACAGCCCACGCTGCAGGCTGGCTTAGGGAACAAGATCCAGTTTCCAAAATTTCAAGAAAACGGTTTTAGAAAAACAATCCCTGTGCAACGCAACCAGCGGTTGCACTTCCACAAATGAGGAAGGGGCTGCAGACTGTGGCCCTTGCTTAAGGTAACATTACACATTAGCCACGTTGCCTCTCCAGCCACACAGAGAAACAAAGGGCAGAAAGAAAGGACGTGTGTAGCGCAGTTGTCCTGTATGATCAGCAGAGGGAGAAGGGAACTACCTATGCAGAAAGCAGAGACATACCCCTGTTGAGAAACCACGAGTAGGAAGAAGGACCTGGACCTAAACTTAACAGCACGTTAAAGTTGAGTTAGGGACATGCATGCACCCAGCTCTCCTCTAGCAGCCCAGTAGCACCCCTTTGTCTATCACGTCCCTATCCATTGCTTTAGAGATCCACCACTGATTGTTCAAGTTCCTGCTTGAACGAACCATCCTCAGTACTGCGTTCTCCATCCTTCACCTTGATTGACTTTTGATTCATCTGAGGAGGAGGGAGAGGAGGAAGATGATGTGACTATTAAAAAGCAGCAGCGAGAATGCTGTCAGAAATTTTACGTCAAGTGTTCAGCCCCACTGGTAAAGTGACTGAGTTCACTGGGTAGTGAAGCAGTTTTTCCCTTCAGAATTAATGAAACAGAGGAGGATGTGTCAGGGACTTAAGAAATACAGCTTACATACACAAGAACAGTGTAAAATGATGTAGAGGACGAAGAGGCAGAGGCAGGATCATCTGGATCATCAGCTGGGGGGGGACACAGGCAGTCCACTGTCTTGGCTGCTTTATCCATGAGAATGAACACCCAGCACACATCTTTTACTGTGAGTGTTTTCAATGCCTCTTTCTGTACAGTTATGTTCAGCATCATCTTCCTCAGATGAATCAAGATCAGTCAAGTCAATCAAATGTGAAGGACAGAAAAAGAGGATAATGCTTGGGCAGTCTCTCAGACAAAACAGCCAAGATCTTTTCAAACAGTGATCTGCTTGTTAATTCTGATGGGAAAAACTGCTTTGCTATCCATTGTGTGGCTAACGCTCACACTTTTCAGGAACACATTCTCAGTGGGAAGGGGGGTATGGTTGCATATGTCTTCTTCAAACTAGCCAAAGTAAGGGCTGAAGGTACTTCACAGCTCTTCCAGGCCCATGATTTCAGTTCCTGAGGCACTGGACATTGCTGCAGGGGGAACAGGAAAGCCCAAGTGTACCCACAACTGGAGCTTTATATTTGAAGGTGTTTATGCTGTTGGGGAGCCAGCCTGGTTCTGGGGTCTCAGGCAGGTCAGCTATGAGATGGCACTGCAGTGAGGTGTTTGTACAGAGGGTTATGGACCTTGCCAGACTTGCTGGACATTCCCATCATACAGGTTGCTAGCAATGCAATGGACAGAGTAGGTTGTTGTAAACTCATACCCAAAGACAGCCTTCTCAGCTGCCTACTTGTCTGATTTTCAGCAGGGCTTTGCAAGTCAGCAGTAGGAAACTACACCCAGTTCTCTCCAGCTATCACCGTTCAGACCTGTGATAAATCAGACATGTAGTATTCACAGAGGAGAACAACAGAGTAGTTTCTTAACAGAATGTTAGTTTCTGACAGGATTGCTTCTTTTGAAGTCTCACAGGTTAGGACGCGCCCTACACGTCCAGGGAATACAGAGCACGGTCAAGTCCTGGCTGAGTCAAGCCAGCATTGCTGGAGCAAGGGTAGATCTACAGGCATGCGAATGCCTTTCTCTGCATCTCCTCCTGGGAGAGCTGGGAACTGTCAAAATCAAGAATAAATTGAAAACAGGATCGTTTGAGCTTTATCATGGTATCAGCTAGATTTCCTCGGAGTAGGTTTAGATAATGGCACTAAAGAAAATAGCAGCTGGTTTACAGTAGAGCTGCCGTTACCTGTGGCATTCAACTGCTGGCAGAGCTGCAGTGGGTAATTTTCAGGGAAAACTCATTGTATATAAGTACGTGAGGGGGGGAAACATAGCCACAAATGAGGACCAGTAGGAAAACAACAGCTGTACAGCCACAGCCAGGGAGCAAAGGGAACTGACACTAGTGTGGATGCAGAATAAAGAGCTTTGTGGAGATATGATTGACAGTGGGGCTTAGGAGCAGCCCTGAATGGCAGGGACTCTCCTCCAGAAAATGATATTGCAAATGAAGTGGAAAAAGGAAAAATTATAACAGTGGCTCTGACAGGCTCCAAGGCAGGAGAATGCTTCAGCAAGCGCTTTGGCGGGCTGGTGAGCAGCAGTGACACACTGCCTGCAGCTTCTGTCCTGAGGGCAGCTCAGTCCAGCAGCCACAGAGAGAAGGAGCGGTGAGAACAGGGCTCAGCCCTGATAGAGATTTCTGCATACTGCAGACAACTGAAAATCTTACAAGAAGGACCATTATTTACACAGTGCTTATATTAAAACCTGTGCTGTCTTATGTGCCATCCTCTTGTCTTATTATCTGTCAAGCTTCTCTGGCTTTGTGGTACCAACCAGTAACACCCTAATGTTTTACTGTCAAACTTTTGACTCTCACACTTCCCTGTATGCCGGGGTGCAGTGACTGGGACCAGAGCCTGCGGCCAACTGCCCCGTGGGCTTCGGGGAGTGTTTGAGGTCCTTTCCACCTTGGCTTTCCACCGGGGCAAGGTTTCACCGGGCATCCCCGAGCCCGAGTTCAGAGACAACATGGGGTTCAAGATTTCCCTGCTGATGCTGAGGGTAACTCCTTGCCAAGAGGGACTTCAATTTAAAGAGGGGGTGGCTCGGGGAGGCCGAGGCAGGCCGAGTCCCAGCCCATCTGCCCGTGCAGGGCTGATGGTTTCTCAGGGATTATCAGAGTCCTGGGGCATCATTAGCCTCCATAGGGTTTGTATGCAATAGAGAAGAGAGACAGCTGAGAGATGAGGACCCTCTTCTGGCTTCCCCAAAAGCCAGGGAAAAAGGCTGCTCCAGGGCTCCCTGCAAGCATCTGTTATACAGCCTCCCCCAGGGCCGGCCACCTCCTTCCCTCCCTTTCCCTTAGGATATTGCCTTTTGCACTTGACCTCGCTTCGTAATGAGGCTATGTGGACTCCGAAGCAATTGAAAAAATCCCCATTTAAAAAACTATGACACATTTGCTCTTCTGTGAAGAACACATTTATAATTAAGTCCTCCAGAGAGGGTCAGAGGTCTGAAACGGGTTTTTCTCCCTCTCCTGTTTCTTCACCTTCTTTCCTTCCCAGCGCATACTTGTTTCACAAAACTATCCTGCGCTGACCTCAGAGATGGACACGTTTTCATTTTGGGCACTTGACCTATTGTCCTGGGTATTGTATTCAACCAAACTCAGCTCTAAGCCCCTCAGAATAAGGGGATTACTATGTCCATGAATTTCATAAAAATGCCATAGGAAATGTCAGCTTCACAGTGGCTGGGGTTTATGTTTAAGGAAAAAGGATTACTATGGCAGGCAGGGAATTACCAGCTCCTGACCCCTGCAAATGCTGAGACAGATGCAGATCTTTATCAAACATCTGAGAAAAAACAGGAGTAAATCCGTACCACTGCAGTCCAAACACTGCCCCGTTTGCTCTGAAGTCCTCTGCCCCTCTGTCCCGGCAGAGCTGTGCCCACGCAGTCACCCTCACTTGGGGCTCATCTTCGCGGCTTAGCCCCGGCCACGGCGGGGGGCACCCAGGGGTGCTCCCTGCACCAGAGGTGTCCTCCCTCAAAGGGAGGCAATGACATGACTGCCATCCAGCTGCAATGCCTCGCAGCCTGCATACAGAGAAACCCCCTTGGTTTTCCTCCAGTGCTCCCTAGTAAGAGTTTTAGTGAACAGCACAAGCCTCTGCCAGCCGCAGAGCTGCTGGAGCCTGTTTTCCCCAGGCTTGGCACTGCCTGCTTGGATTACCTGTTTAATGAGGTGAGGCAGCTGATGAAAGCTTCTCCTGCAATTAGGGCAGCTGTAATAGCAACTCCGGTGTGGGCTGCCAGGGATCGAGCCAGGCTGCTGAGAGCACCCTGAGCCTGTGTGGCTCCTCTGATGTCTAACAATGGAAGGCAACTCACCCCCGCTTGCAGGGGGAGCACACGGGGTACGTGGCTACTGCCTTCATAGCACGGGTGGGTACTTGAGATACATGAGATTTCTGTTTCCTTATCAAACTTGGCTGAAACTGGCCAAAAGGAATTAAGAATTCAAGAGATTCAAAAGGCAAATAATGTTTTATTAGCTTCCATCTGAAAACTTAAGCAAGTCTCAACCCAAGTTTCCTGTGTTTCCTTCGCTCCATCTCACCCGGTGGGCCTGATCCTTTGCCACACTGTGTCCTGCCTTATCGTTTGCACCCAAAAGTGTGGGTAGAAGTGTTATTACAGCTCTTCACAGGCACTCTCCCCACAAACCACATCTCCATTTTAGGCTGCTGCCCACCCCTCTGACCATGCCCAGGTGCCCGGAAAGGGTGGTGGTACCTGGTGGAGCTCATGGTAGCTCTTCCTGGGGAGAAAAAAGGTAGAGGAGAACCATACTAGGAGAGTGTGCTGATATAGGAACAGCATGGAAGAATATAGTATGTATGGGAAAAAAAGAAAAGAAAAAAAGAATAAAAAAAGAATGATAGATCTGGGAAGAATCAAGTCACGGAAAAATCCAGAAACTATGAGGAAAGCGTAGGATGAGGTAAAATAAATTCAGTATTAATCTGATGCAAATCTACTTGCAACCTCCTTGCATTATTCAGTTAGAGACCACAGTGCATATGTCAGTATAAAAGAGGTATATATTGTTCAGGAATCCCTTCCCAATCGCTTCATTTCCAATAAGGAGAGCATTCATATTTATAAAAAGAAATCTCAGAGGCAGAAGATGAGAGGACACTTGACAGCGGTTCTTACCCCGTAAGTGGTCTCCAAGCTAGAAATCAGATTTGAAGTAAACAAACCTGAGCACGCTCATCTTGCTGCTCTTAAAAATAAGCAGTATGTATAACTCCTAATTACACTGGCATCTGCTTTGTACTTAATGAATGACAACTGATAATGTTTCTTCCCCAAAACCACTGTTGACATTATCGACATAATCAGAAGTCGTTGCAATATGTGTAGGCAATTAGTGATAATCACATTTCAAATAAGAAGCAAATCTAACATGGGAGTTAATATTAATCTGGAGAGTAAGAATCTTTGTGTCATATTTAAATGAATTTCCTTAATTAAACTGACACTGAAGTTAGTTCATAGTTCTGAAAGTACATCTCTTCCTCTGTCATCACAGGTTAAAGCAGTTCTCTGGAGCTCTCTCTCCTTTCTTTATTAAAAGCTTGTAGAATTGATCCAAGTTTGATTTTTTTGCAGGCTTGCAGGTATCATTATCTATAGGCTCGCCCACACATTTTGGATGCTCACAGAGAAAGAACTCATGCTTTAAAAAGCTGTAGCACTGCTGAGCCTGATGTAAGTAGGGAGAGATACGAGTCTTGCCCTGCATCGGTCGGCTGGTGCCTGTCAGTGTGATATAACATTCAGCATTGCATGCAACAGTACAGCTCTACATTTAGCTTTGTTTCTCCATTTCAAAATCAGATATGAAATTATATATGAAAAGGTGAAATCATGTAAGAAAACATTATATTGCCGTTAAGATGAATTTTTATAGCATATATAAAAAGGGGCAACTCTGGTATCAAACGGCTGTGCAGCTGCACTTGCCTTTAGTTTTCAAAATATGGTGCTTATTAGCAAGAAACTGTCTCATAACCAAATGAGAGCACAAACCCAACTGCTTAAATCTGTAAATGCAGGACTTTCCAGCACAGCTTTATCAAATTGAAAGAGCGAATAGGACTATCTGAGCTAATAGTTGCTTCTGCAGGGATTTGGGGGTTTTTTAGTGTTAGCTCTCTAGCTAAACTGGTCTTACATACTCAGCTCAGCCTGTCCTGAGCCTGGATGATTTAAAAAGGACTATAATCTAGGATGAAATTGCAAGTCAGATCTAGGGCATCTGTGCCTGCGGTATTGTTACTGGCCGTTGCATTGTCTACCAGCACTGTTCAATCTCGCTTTGCTTTCTGCATTCAGTCCTTGTAGATAGAGTAAATACTGCCTCCAGCTTAGGCTCTGCTTTTTCAATTGCAGGTCTCAAAGCTGACAACAAATAGGAGGTAAGCATTATTAACAAGAGTTTGCTGAAATCTTGGTAGAGCTATTCAAGGCCATTTTTATGTGAGAGACTGTGTTTAAGATAGGAACCTGCCATGTCAAAAAGCAAGCTTGTCTTTCTGCATCTGGCACAAATCTCTCCGCTAACGTTTTAATAAATGTCACTCAGTCACCTTCTGGGAAAGGATCAGGGTGCAGGACCACTGCTTTTTTAGGGAATGCAAGAGAGAGTGTATTTTTACCAAGTAATAGAGTTTTCTTTCAATTCTGAAGATGAGTCTGGAGTGGTTCATGCCCTGAGTACATAATCATCTCTGGCTTCACATTTCCTGCTGGATTTCTCTCTTTGTGCAGACTTGCATCTGTTTTCAAATAACTGCCATTTCCTTTTCCTGTCCTTGAAAACTATCTCTTGTGTGAACTAATGTCAAATTCTATTGTCCCTTCATGCTGTGTGTCATACTGCACTTTTCTTAAACCAGCTGATGAGAGGCAATAGACACTGTGCACAGGTGACAAAAAGCCTGTTTTAAAGCCTCGTCAATTTAAGTGTACTTGCTAATTAGAATCAAAACTTTAATAAAATGTCAGCTAAACTGAAAACGTTAATGCAGGGGGGTATTCCTCTATTTGTTAAGTTATTGGGGAATTCATAACTATGGCTACACAGCTAACCGTAGATAAAGGAGAGCACGGCTGAGATCCCAGGTCAAAACCACAGCCCTGAGTGAGCTGCGAGATGCCTGCGGGGACCTTAGCAGCTCTGCAGGGACCTTCGGGATCTTCCAAACTGTCACCAGTCAGCAGAGGGCAACACAGGCACAAAAACACGGAAAAGCTTCACGGGCTCTTCGCAAACCTGTAACCAAACCCACACCTTCCTCTGCTAACGTGAGCAGCATCAGGCTTCAACCCACTGCAGCCAAGGATGAAACATTTCGTGTAATTAAAACATCTTTTCTCCAAACACAGCTGCTAAGATAGGCAAATGAAAGAACACAAAATAAGTAAACCAAACACAGTTGTCAAGGTTCCAGTAGAATATTATAGAATTTCTATGTGTAATAACCATGTAGCAACTGATGATGGCAAAACCCGTGAGCTGGCTATGTACATTTTAAACGTGAGTTTAGTACAGGAAAATGGGGCAGACTCTAAGCTGGGGAACTAAACAAATGGAAATTCTGGTGTGGCCTTGAAAAGAAAGTTGTCAGAAAGCAATTTTCACTCTTGATGGCAATGGTACCAATACTGAACCAGATCCTGAGGGTGCATAATTCAGCGCAATATGCCTTACACCTATGTGGTACCCCAACATCTGAGGGGCAGGCGGTATGGAGGGGCTTACTTCCACTCTGCACCTGGGTTTTCCCCCATGGGGAGTGGACTTCATGTCGGACTGGGGTTCAGGTTGAGAGCAGACACGTACGCATAAGGATGCTCGGCAGAGCCACAACCCAGGCAGAAACAACAGATAGAAAATGTGGCAGGACAGAGGCATCCACTGGAAAATTCTGGTCTTTTTTTAAAAATAGTCACTGTCTGTATGCCAAGTCTCCAAGAATATGAAAACTGTATCAGCTTCGATCAAATGCCATTTATGCTCTTCTGACAATGACCAGAAGTAGATATCTAGAGAAACGTTTAAGGCAAGGAAATGCCTGTAGAGAAACTGCCCAGAACATCTTGCCAGCCAGTAACAACCTGCAGGGCAGGGACTGCCTGGACCACTTGGGCTGTGTTTGTGTTCACCAGTCCTCTACCGATTTCTCTGGTGACTCTTTAAACTCTTAGAGACCTCTATCACCCTCCACCTCCCATGGCAAGGAGTTCCACAGAGCCTGTACATGGTGTTTGAAGAGCCCCCTTGGGTTTTGCCCTGAAACCTCCTACCCACTGGTTTCCTTCATGTGCTTACACTGGAAGAGATGGTGAAAACCATTCCTGTTCTCCATTGCCCTGGCACTCAGAGGCTGCCTTCATCTCTCCTCTGTCACCTCTTCTCCAGCTAGAAACTGTACTTTTTATTTCTTGAAGGGAAGCAATTTCATTCCTTTGACCACTTTTGTCATCCTGCTCTGAACCTTTTCCAGTCCTACTCTAACTCTTTTGAGAGGGAGTTGAACTTTCTACTTCTGTATGGCAGGGAATGACTGTGAACTGTACTAAAATAACAACTATAATTGAAGATTACTAAGTTACAACACTATTGCAGCCGCCTATCTGCCTTATCACGATGCAGTGGAGATGTACAATAGTTATTATACACCTATAACTTAAACTAATGATAATCAGAAGTGAAATTAAACTAATGAAAATCAGAGGATGACAGAAATCATTCCTTCTTCTTTACTCCCCATCTAGAGAGGAAAAGCCTCACAAACTATCATCTCCTTCCCAATCCTGTGACACAGCATCCTGCGACACAGCATCCCGCATCTTATTCTAATGGCACCTGTTCTGATTTCATTACCATAGTTGGAGCGGCAGTTTCAGGTTTCCAAGCCATGCTCAGCTTTTCTTTTCTCGTCATGAATTCTGCCGTTCCAGTGTATCAGACCTAATGTGGTTGCTGTGGAATTGAGTTTGCCTTTTGCTGTCAAAAGATGACAGGCAGTGTGTTGCTCCATGGTCAGGGGCTGGAAGTGCCTCCAGCATGTGGCACACCAGAGGTGGCTGCTGTTCCCCCTTCAGGTCTTTATGACCCACTTTGCATTTTCCACATGGGTTCTGACCAAACAACCACTCACTGCTTTTTTTTTTCTTCTCTTTATGAAACACAATCAACCAGTAAGGCTTCTTGAACACTTTTCCATTTTTGGAATGCAAAATGCACAAATGCAAAATCTGTAGCTTTGGTTGTTACCCATCTGCTCACTCTGACTGCAAGCATTTATGCAAACCCGTGGCAGCCTTTGGGTTTGCTACATCCCCCTGCATCCCTGGGCATGGCAGTCTGCTGCGAAACGATGCTAACTTTTTGCAGTAGAGTAGGAAGGATGCATGTTGTAGCAGGTGGATAGATGTTCCACAGGTTGCTTTCTTAGATCAATATTACCAGCTAGTATTATTTGGCACCCAGTAATAACGTCTCCCTGTGTGTGGATGCATCACCAATATACGGAGCATGCGGAGCATGCGGAGCTCACACAGTTTGCCAGAGCAAGTGCCGTGCTGTGAAACACGGATGCATGGGTCCAGCCCCTGAATGCCTGGAGGAAATGAAAGCCTCTCCTCCCCATACGGAAGGTGTCTATTCTTCTTGCAGATAAGGAACAGCCTGTGCAGGCCCACGGCGCAGCAGGGATGCCTGCACCCCTCCCTGGAGCAGCGGCGTGTCTGGAGGCAGGCACGCCGGCCACGGCACTCCCGGCACGCCGGCGTGGACCCCAGCTGTGCGCTGCTCCACACGTACAAGGAGACCGGAGGAAGGATTTCCTCTGCTTGCTTCTCCGCAGCACTTGCACGCAGCCCAAGGACGAATCACGAGCCTACAACTGCAAGATACCAAGGAGTTTTTCCTGGATGCAACCTACCTCAGCCCCAAAAGAAAGCACTGACTTTGAGCTGTGCACTTCCAAGCTATGTAAAAAATATAAATCAGCTGCATGTTTCATTTTGCTGTCCCTTGTGGTGGGAGACTTGAAGGCAGAAAAAGGCAGAATTTCTATAGATGTGTTATGAAGAGGCTGGAAAAAATAATGCAAGTCATAAATTTATTTTTTCCAACTATTTGGTTATTGAACTGTCTCTCTGAGATGACACTGGATAGTTTCAAACCTGATTCATGAGTGTTACATTGTTGACTGCCAGGAAAAACATAGCATCCCACTGGATCAAAGGAACAGGCAGCCTCATCAAAGAAAGACCAGACACAAGGGATTAAATCTCGCATGTCACTGGAAACCCACCTGTGAAATTAAAAGAAAACCAGAGGTTGTCAGGGAGTATATGCTCAAATTTTATGGTCTTCCAGGATCGAAATATCAGACTCCAACCCAAACCATGTAAAAGCACTGCAATTTTCAGCTAGAGCAGGCTGCCAGCTGATATGCAGCTGCTTGACTAGAGAACACTGATTTTTGTCGTCAGAGAGGTGGGAAATAAAGTAACACCATGTGCTTCTTTTTTTAAAAATTAAATAATCTTTATCTTACAAAACAAGTTAAACCTGTCTGAGTGATTAACAAGTAAGGAATCCAGGGTCAGGTTTTGTAATGCCTGTTCTCCCGCTGCCAGCTGCCTACGGGCTGGGTGGGTTTGGGAGAGCGGAGCAGAAGCACCTTTCCTGCTGCAGCAGAACCTGGAGACCAGGCCGGTGCAGGAGCCTGATTCATCAGGTAACGCAGTTGGGAGCAGATCGCTGAAAGGCAATCTTATATTAATACTCTTGGATCAGTAATCTTAAACCCAAGATTTCCTTGGATACCAAAAACTGTGAGTTTAAGAAACTTTGTAGAACATTTTGGGATTTGCTTGTTACAGCCTAGGTAGGTCAGAAGAAAGATGTGAAATGTCAGAGTGGGACATCTCCCAGCCTTTTCCATCAAACGAACGCTGGAGAACAGAAATCCCTGTTCAGATGGACTCTGGCCAATGCTGGAGTCAAAAGTACGTTCAGTGACTCCCCATCTCTGGGAAGATCTGTGGGAGAGGGAAAGGCTGTCCTGGGAAGTGGTGGCGAGCGGTTACACATCTGTACCCACCACGGAGAGTTAGGCAGCCTGCCATGGGGCCAGGAAAGCCCCCAATTTGGAAAACCAAGTAAGTCCCCCAGTGAGTCACTGTGCTGCTACAGGGCATGGAGAGCCCTTCCAGCAATCTGCTGGTACAGGTGGGTCCTTCCTCTCAGCCTCTGGTTTGCTCTCAGCCTCAAAGTATGGTCAGTGAGATGATGGCAAAGATATATTTAAAAATGTACGTACGCATTCTTACACATGGAAGTATACAAAATACTGGCTATTTAAGATGAAAACCAGATATCCTATGTGTGGCCTAACAGTTTTTTGCTTGTATGTGAAAACCGTTGTCAGCAGTGTGGAGGCTGGTCCATGCATGTACTCTCCCAGGAGATGGAGTGGTCCTTTTTTTAGAAAAAATTAAGAAACGCCATCCTGTACTGTCCCTGTACTGGGACATTTTCAGTTTGGATGGCTTCTCTCCCTAAAACCCCCTCACCACGAAGGCAGATGGCAGTTCAAGTGCATGCTCTGAAGATTGCCAGCAGCATTTAGACTTATGCCCAGCACAAGGACCTAGATATACCTGTGTGAATATGTCAAACCAACAGTGTGGGAAAAAAATGAGGCAGGTCCCAGCATCCATCTGTTGTGCCCCCTTTCCTTCCCACTGAAGAACCAGTGGCCGAAGCTTCAGAGGAGCGGGATGCAGCAGTGGGCAGCGGCGTTGCATCACCTGCGTTGAAAGCCGCTCTCAGTTTTCCCTTCATAAATCAAGGGAAAGCATCACTCTTAAAAGTGTTTCAGAGCAAGAGACTATATTCAACTGTCTTTATTTTACCAGTGGGAGCTTTCAGTTTTCCTGCCCTATTTAAAACGATGTGCCTGTTAATGCCTTAAACTCATTTTGAAGAGGAGAATGTGTGTATCAAGCTTCGTAATGCCTGCAGAATAAAGAGAGGTTGGGAATTGGCTTTTGCATATAGATTATGTTATCCAGTTCATGGGGAACTGCTACTGACAGGCAGCTTCAGGGATGGAAATGTCTTTGCTCTGGATTAGACAGACCTTATTGCTCCTGCTCCTAATTGCATCAGTGTTGATGAATGGAAAGTTTGTTTTATAGTTGGGAAATCAATTAATTTAACTCCAGCCCTCTAGAAACAGGACTCTGCTGTAAATCAGTTGTCAGCGCTCCCTTGATGATCAGCGGTGAACAGCAGGCACTGTCAGACAGGGTTTCATTCACCGTGGTGGCAGACCCTGTCCTGAGATGCCCACACAGCCGCTGTCAGAGCAGCACTCAAAATCTGGCGTTATTCACCTCGGGAGTCTGCAGCCGAAGGAGCTGAACTTGGTGAACTCTCCGGAAGCCCTTCCTGAAGTTCGACTAATTCCACTAATTTTTCATTTATCGCTGATAATACCAAATGCTGCTTTAAGAACATCAGGGTCATGTAGCTCACTATGACACATTTGTTATATTTTGTTTTCCTGGAATTATTCAGCCTCTTTTTCTCCTGCAGTATCTGTCCGGTGTATCAGGACTGACACCTCAGATAGAGGAACCCCAGAGCCACAGTTGGGTGTGCTTGCACTTTGTGTTCTTCTTTGGGGTTTCAGGGCAGAGAACGGAGCTACTGAGATGAGAATCCAGCTTTTGACTCATTAAATATGAATAATTTACAAGTTATAGTTTTGTTTCTTGCAGTTTGGTTAATTTGTACTCAGCTGATTAAAAATCACTCTTTGCAAAAATAATCACTTTAATGACTTAATGCCAGACCACAAAATAGGATGTGTAATAATCCATCTAATCCTTTATTCAGCTGGAGGATAAAAAAATCACAACAAAACAAAAAAACACTGCAAAATGCTTTGGTTTCATGCTCCATCCGTAGCGCTGTTTGCTGGGTCTTGTTTACCTGCAGGATCTAGAGCTACAGTTTCAACTTTCTCGCTTAAACAAGCTTCACTCCTTGGGAGCAGGCAAACGCTGCTCTGAACGCTCCACCGTGATTCTGAGCTGTGCTCAGCTCAGTGATGCTGAGGTGGTTAGTGGGTCTCCAAAACACCTCCTCCTGGTCTCTGGCCACCCGTGTGCACTCCTCGGTGCTGTTAGGCTATAGCTGGCTGGTACGGCTGAATTGAAAAGAGATGACAGTAGTGTAGCCTATAACTATGTATACCTTATAAAAGGATCAGCTCTGTGCTCGAATCCATGGCCAGATTATTTCTCTAGTTTTTCAAAGAAGTGTTTTGCACAGATATGAAATCCCTGTCTCCTAAATTCATCCTTTTCCTCAGTCACAAGACCACAGTTGCTTTGTGACCTAGAAACCCATCTGAATTTCATAACCAATAATTTTGTCATGTATTAGCATAATGTTCACATAATGTTCACATAAATAGATGTTTGAATATGAATGCAACCATTGTCGTCACCTTAAGTAGGCGTGATGAAAGCAGTGGGTTTGCAGTCATCATCCACCATTTTTTCCCAGCCTTTGCAGACTCTCTTTTCTTTGAGAAAGGATCCTACAGTAATTAGCAGTGTACTGACATACCACAGTGTTTATTGTCCCAAAGAAGTCGCCATGCTGAAAAGGTCCGACCCGTATTGTTAGACAACAGGTTAGGGTAAATCAATAGCCAGGTACTTTCCAAGTACAGATGATACTGCCGTTTCACCATTGAAAATGAAAATCTGAACAGTATAAAAAGAACTGAGACATTTATACCGTTCCCCTTCACAATTCTTGTGTAAGATCACTAGTAATGCACAGCATGGAAAGTGGGAATCTTATGCATTACTCCTCCTTCTGCTCCTGAGCATGTATTATTCCACCTCCAGCCTTCATACACACACTGACACAGATTCGTTGTAACAAACGTGCCTGTGTACCATTAAATTATCAGCTGTGGCACTGAAACGTGTGCTCCAGAGTGTCTGCCTGACACCGGTCTCACATCCTTTCAGTACGTATACGAAGGAGGCAACAAGAATAGGGCCAGATGGCAAAGGGAATGGAAGTGATATGACGTACATGCGTGATGCAATTTTCTTTTTTTTTTTTTTTCCTTGTGAATAAAGCATCTTGTGAAAAGCGGAATTAGATGCAGTATTTATAACAGTCCTTCATAAACATCCCCAAATTCCAAGCAGAAGACAAAAGGCATGAATCATATCACAGCAGGCGCTATAGCTGGGGAAGTGGCCTTTATGAAGATTGCTTCCGTAATTTGGGCTCCAGAATGAAAGAGAGCTGCTCTTAGAAGATCTGTAGGAAGCTGATAATGGCTTATTTAATTGTAGTATCACTAATAAAATCTGGGTTTTCATCAAGAACATTTCCTTAGCTAAAAATGCCATGATTCTTCAAGCCGTATTTTGATCCTGTTCATTTTGTCTATAAAAGATATAAAGCCAAAAAAGCAGATTGGGACACTATAGTTTCCTTTAAAAGGAAACTTTTAAACTGTGGCTGCAATCCACACCATACAAGAAGACAAAACCCACAGTAAGTGACTTGGTAGGCAGAAATAAAACAATTACTCATAAAACAGATCGTAAAGCAGCGAAAATTATTCTCTACCAATTATAGAGGAAATCACAGAACCACAGAATCATAGAATGGTGAGACTATACTTTGCTTTTTATGACTTGACAGCTAAAAATCTCCTATCAATTGACAAGAATTGAAGGTAATTGTCCTCTTGCATGATTATCCATTGGTTCTGGAGGCAGTTTATGTTCTTAACCTAGAACAGCATTTAGCCTCATTGAACTTGCATTACATTCCTTGTACCAGAAGAAGATCACCACGTTTATATTATTCATAGGGAATCCTGAAATAGAAAGGATGTGATCTAAAGCAACCTCTGTTGTCTACGCTAAAAATTGTAAGACCCTCTAGATTCCCAGCATTGATGGAGACCAACTGTCAAATCAAAGCGATCTATACATACCAGTCACTTTCAGATGTATCTGACTTCAGGCATCTACAACACAAAATAGTAGATATAAATACAATTTGATATTAAAATTAAAACATAAAGTATTAGCCTACCTGTTTTCCCCACTATTAAACCGCAAAAGTTTGGCAAAGATGACAGCAAATCTCAGATGATCCAGTGATGCCAGCTCTGATTTGTACCTAGATTTTTTCCTTCTGAAAGCAGATAGGGATTGTTTGGGAAGCAAAATGTTAAGGGCATTAGTGAGCTGTACATATTGCTGTACCCAGACAGCTGCTGAATATGTTCACTGGTACACCTCCAACAGGCCAGTGGCTCCTGTAAATCACAGGGAGATGTAGGGCAGGGATGGCCAACTAATACTCAATGACTAGGTGCTGGTAGTACCATGATTACCACTGCACCCGTGATGCTGGCTTTGTGCCCTGTTTTGCGTGCCCTGCATGGCCTAGTTTGGAGTTCCCTTACCTTTGTATCACCCCTCCCCAGTGCAGGGGCTGCAGCTAGACCCAGAAGATGCACAGAGGGCACAAAAGATGTGTGGATCGGGTGGTGAAAAAACTCTTCTTCCTGCACACAGACATTTTGACACAACCTATCTCACCCTGTTTAAGGTGCTCAGCAGCTGGGTAGCATTTACCAGAGAAGTGCTGAAGGTCAGGGCAGAGAGACAGGCAGAGGAATCCTGCACAGTACCACTGCCTTAGTGGCTAAGCATCAGGAAAGCAGAAGGAAGAGCACACAATCAGATGCTAATGGGAATACATCGCTTCCAGCTTGTTAGGACTGCAGTCCAGGTCATGGGAAGATAAGGCTGGAGCATTCCTTTGCACTCTCCCATCAAACCAAAGAACTGCAAATGATAGCTGACAACAGCTTTAAGGAAAAAAACGGATAAAAGCAGAGCTTTCTCAACCAAAGCTTCAAAGCGTGAAAAGGCAAAAAATTCTCAGAGCTGCCTACTTGCAAGCAGCCTCAGGCTGCCTGTAGGTGACTCCAGACAATAACAATAGTCTCAAGGGGATAGGCAAGATAGGATATTATGATAGCTGCAAAATCAAATATCGCCAGCTACCACCATCCCAGTCCCACACAGGGCATGGCTGAAACAATAACCAGTGCTCCCTAATAGCCATTTTACAGGTTGTGTGATGTTGCATGGCATTCAGAAAAGTTCATGAGCATGAAAAACAGGGTGGGAGAGAGGAAGATTTATTGTGCAGAAATGTATAGCGCAGTCATGACTGAAAGTTACGCGTTGTTATTGCTTTTATGCAAATTGGAGCAAAATTGATCACGTTCAACATTGTATACATTTTCATCAGCAGGGAAAAAAATCTATAGTCAGTATTTTGGAAAATGAGAAATTCAAAGTGCAATCAGAAAATAAAGATCGTCTGTCAGTTTTTGCTAGCTGAAGGAACTGTCAGTGTTCAGAAAAAAATGGCTTTGGGTAGTAATTATTATCTTGATTTCAGATTTGTTGTCTAGCTGGTGGGACTCAGAAACTGAGACAGACTTGCTCTGATAATGCTGGCAGTGTCACAACACTCTGAGGATGACAGCTTACTTTCTCATGACTTCTTAAAATACAGAGGACTGTACTGATACCATCTCACAGGAGTCAGCGATGAGGAAACTGAAGCCATTAATACGACAACACTGCAGCTGCATCCATCAGATGTGTTCCCGAGGGATGTTAAAGCATCTGTTACTTTTCACCCTTCTGAAGTAACTGCAGTCGTTTCCTACCTGCAACATCATCATCCTGCTGAGAGCTTCTATTTCTACAGCATGTCCATTATTGAAGGGGAATGCATAATATATCATCAACAAGCAAACAGCCACCCACTTTGTCTTCCTAAAATCCTTTATCACTACAGAACACATTTAGTTATTGTAATAGCTATACCCGTGTCCTAATCTGCATCCATTGCATTCCTTCCATTATGTGCAGTGATGATACAGTTGTTGCACAGGTATTATTGCTAACAGCCACGAAATATCAGTCTTCTTCTGGCATAAAACCAATAGACTACAAATCTCGCCTTGCTCACATTTTTTTCCATTGCAAATTCATCTTTGACGACAATTTTCATTGCATTTTAACAAATTTTTCCTATATGTTGCTCAAAAAGAATATTACTATTCAACAGTCTGGTGATTTTTCATCATTCAGTAGAGGGTTGGTGTGGGGTTTTTTCTGTTGCTGTCTGGAGATGGTAGGGATAGCTGGGGTGTAGCTGCTGCAGAGGCAGGAGTGGTAACCCCGGCTCAATACCTGACGCCCTACGCCTGTGTTAACAAGGTGAGTGGGGCCGTGGTGTGAAATGCTCTGATTTCAACACGTCTTTCTTTGCCTTACTGTTCTTATACCTGCTTTAAGTGGGGAGAGAAAAATTTTACTTCCACAGCAAGTGACTCTTATCTCCCTCTTGCCCCCCTAAACTGTTAGTAAGTGGCATATATACACTTTAAACTCCTAATTACAAATATGAAGTGGTACTCAAATATTAGGCAAAATATGTCACAGCATTTTTTTTTCTGAAAGAAATCTTCACATAATATTTAACTAAATGAGGTAGGTTACAGCCAGTGTTTTTCAGCAGAGTGAATCTTTAATGTCCCAAGAAAAGGGGGAACAATTAAAATTTAAGAAATATTTTATAGCATTGCTATAAGGTTTAATAAAAGGACATCATTGTTGACAGGACAGGACAGGACAGGACAGGAGAGGACAGGAGAGGAAAATTTCTTCCCTGCTTGCCTTCCAAACATGATCTGGCAGCTGGTGCTGCCTCTCCTCCCAGCTGCTACCTTCTCTGTTAGGGGCTGGAGGAAGACTTGTTCATCCCTAAGAGACGAAATGTATAAGTGGCACTTCACAAGCTCCATTTTCAAGATACCCCATTGCTTGTCCTCATCCATGTGCATCTACTCTGCATTCATTCGTTCGTTCATTTATTTTCATGCAGTATCTTCTATCTGAATTCAGCTTGTTTCATCGTACAGGACCATAATAGAGCATCAGGCGAGCTGCCGCACTACCATCCCCTCTCCTCTTCTGACCCAATTTATTCCCCGGCTCTGGACCATGCTTTACTGGTGAGCTGCTTCTTACCAAAATCGGATTTCCTTCACTAGATCCCTGCCAGGCAGGACTCAGCTACACAAACAAATAGGATCAGTGCTTACCATGTCGCTGAGCGGAGACGCTGGAAGGGCAGGTCTCCCTGGGACTGTGGGGTTTTGCCCACCTGCACTAGTCTAGCCCCTGAGACGGCAAGTGGTGACACTGGGGCTGTGCCTTCCTTCTGTTTTTCCCAAGGAAGAACGGCTTTTCACCGTGGTTAGAGCCTATTGCAGCCTTTCAGCCAAACAAGAATCAACAAAATGCACGTGGCCTTTGCCTTGTGTCCCCTGGAATACCCCACCAGTATCTTAAAGTGTAGAGCTTGAAAGAAACAGCAGCAGAGGAACCTCTATCTCCAGGGCTTCCCCTTCACTTTGCCATGTTCAGTGTTCTGAACCTCCCCGCATCCTCTTAAAACCTGCTTCTTTCAACGAATCTGGACACTGAAATGGATGTAATCAACAAGACTTTTTGGAATTTCTCTTTCCTGTATGGTAGAGAGTGTGATTCTTTAATTTTCAATTTTTGTTATAAATTTTCACCATTTACTATGGGATTTCACACTACGTGGTTCTGAAATTGGGCTAAACTTTCTACTAGCTTAGAAACAAAATCCACTCTTGAAATGCTGAGAATAGTATTATTCTCTCTTTCATACAGTGTTCCCTGGGCCCTGTAAGTACACCCATTTCCTTCAGTTGTGCTCATTAAAAAGATAATTAGTGTAATGGATTTGTAAGAGTCTGAGGTGATTTCACAAAAAAGTATAAAATATTTTATGCTGAGCTCAGCATGAATGAGCTGTGAAATTGTATTGGACTTAGGCTGAAGAATTGCACTAGGATGGAAAATTAAATCAGTCTTTAATCAGTAATTTCAGGATGCTTACTTATTAAAAAAATGTATTTTGCTCCTCTCAATTAAAGTAGGCTTGAGGCTACATTCATTTTAGCAGCTTTTCAAAGACAGGTAAATAATACCAATCTTACTAAGAATGAAGAATCAAATGTAGTGCAAATTAGTTAAAATACTGGTACCAAATCTTCTTCAGAAAATGCAGGATACTAATGTTCTGATTACAACTGCAATTAGTCAGCCTAATGGGCATGCATTAACAAATGTGATTTATACCTACCAGGTCCAAATGCCCCATTTTCCTTACAGTGCATTTATCTGCCTGCTGTGGAATAGCTAATTTGTCAGCTGCCTCTTCCGGCCAGTCTTTGTTCCCCATGAGCTTTGGGAGGCTGTGACATGGTGACAGAATATTCTATTTCTTACAGCAAATAAAAATATTTAAAAGATTTCAGGTTGGACCTTGATTGTAACGTTACAAAGAAGTGTATACTGTTTTCTCCCCAGAGCCTTTCTGGGCACGAACCTCACTTGCAGACCAAGTATGAGAATGGGGTCAATCTCACCTCACCTCAACCGTCCTGAAGTGAGGTATCTAGTCTACACCACGAGCCCAGGTAACAGTATGGGAAGAAGAGAGATGGGAACCTCCAGAAAACAATTCAGCCCCACCTCAACCATCTTCCACCTTTTCTTCATCCAGGCTTTGACAAGCACATATAGCATATTACCTGTGCTTCACTCAGGACTCAAAGAAATAACAAGTGCAAACGACATTGCAAGAGCAATCATGTCAGGACTCCTGCAAACGTGAGTTGAATTTGCTCACAGCAATAAGGAACAATTTCCAGAGAGGACCCATGTGTAACAGCCACCAAAGGCACAGCTCAATGAATAGTTTCAGCACCTTTAACCACAAGCCTGTTGCTTGCTGTCACACCATGAAAAAAAGTAGTATTTAACTGAACTGAATTCTTACTTCAGTTTACTGTGTGGCCAGAAAAACAACTGTAAAGGACAAGTGATGGTAGAAGCAAACAGCCAAAGAGTAGGGAGAACTGAGACCTGGCTCAGGAAAGCAGTAGATGTGCCTCTCCATGCACGACCGACTGTGCTTTTGGTTCCTCACGAGCTGTGGAGAGGGAATCGTGATGGCAACCGCTCATTGCTGTGGGCTGGACCCCTGCTCCAGGCGTCCTGGAGAGGGGAGGCAGCACGTTCGGGCTGGGTCACCTTGAGCTCAGCTTCATGGCTCTGCCGCTGCTAGTCCCTGAGTTACGGACTGCCAGATCACATGGCAGGACAAACTTGATCCAGATTAGCTGTTAGGCATTATAGTCGCACTTAAGTCAAGTTAACTCAGAATAGAGTTTTCTTAGATTCACATTTTCATACTGGCTTTACACAGCAAAGGAAGATAGCCTGTGACTGTCAGGCAGGCAAAGCATTGGAGTGGTTTGGTCAGACACTATCTGATCTGTGATAAATCTTATCAGTGTAAAGTAGCATTAGTGCTTTGGATCCAGGATGAGGCATGCTAAAATTGGATTTCCTGTTTTATTAACCCAAGGCCTGAGGACAATAACAGCGCCAGTCAGAAGTGTTACTCCTGATCAGAGATTAAAAAGAAATAGCTGAGTGTGGAGACATCATAAATTAATCTCTCCTTGATTCACACAGTAAATCAGTAAAGATCTTTTAAATAATTATATTCATTGTTGATATCTTCTGAACATGCCAAAAAGTCAGCGCAAAGAAACACAACACCCTGCCAACCTCACACTAACCCAAGCTTACACATGGGTTGTGGACATGAGCAAGGTTGGTACCTCCTGCACAGGCAGAGCTCTCCCGGAGCCCAAGAGGAGTGCCAGGCCCTCAAGAAACGCAGAGCCAGGCACAAACCGGGGGGCTCTCTGGCAATTCTTCTACAATCTTTTAAAGACTAAGCAAAAGCCACAGTCAGGAAATACGGAATAGAAAAGACAAACTTCAAGCTGCAATATTTCTGAATTATTGTGTCTCCATTTATCTCTTAAAACATTTTCAGTTTTTTTAATAAAACAACAGTACTGTATCTAGTGATGTGATAGTCCAATCCTCAGAGAGTTTTAAACAAAAGAAGAGGGGAAAAAATAGGATATTTCAAGTCTCACATGGCTGGCTTTTTCTGAGGCAAACATTATTTACACTTGAATACAGTATGTGAGATTGTAAATCGATTTCATGATTCTCTTTGAATTATTGAAGATACTTATTGATGTCTTCACTAATGCCTTTCTGTTTTAAAAATAACAGAAATGTTCAGTTTTGAAAGAGGATTTTTTCCTGTGTTGTCCTGGAGAGCGCATACATGTTCAGGCTCAAAATGTCCTTCTTGTAAAAGAGTTTTCCTCAACATAGAATTAAGAGAGTTTATTCAAGTTTAAAAAGAAAAGGTATAAAAGGTATAACCACTTCAACACAGAAACTGAATTGCCAATGTTGAAACGTGTACAGATGGAGCAGGGCAGGCAGAAAGTGAAACAAGTGAAAAACAAAAGTGAAGCTAAGGCCACCACGAGGCCTCGGCCAAAAAGAAGGGGTCAGAGTAGAAGGGATGTAGGAAGCTGGGCAGAAGATGCACCAAAGGAAGGCATGGGGTAGCAGGGAGCTGGAGTGGCAAGGAAGAAAACCATCACAGTCAACAAGAATGAGAAAGTAAGCAGCAGAGAACAGCCAACTGGAAGGAAAGAAAAGGAACAAAGACCTTCAAGAGACTTTTTTCTGTTTGCCAAATTAATTTTGCAATCAAGCTCCTAAGTGTTTTACCAGCAGTTCTTTTTCATGTTAAGCAGTTTTAGCGGTCACAGGCATGCCGTGCAAAAACAGTCAGGGGGAGCAGAAAGCATAGTTATGAACAGGAGGTTTGGGGTCTGTAAGGCACACTGTCACCATCGACTCTATTTTGCACAAACACTTGATAACTGGTTTTTAGTTTCCCCACCACAAACCTCATTTTAAAAACAGACAGAAGGCAAAATTTGCTGCCCACAGCGAGGCAAGCTTAATGCTCAGCAAGTTCCGATCAAGTTCAGAAAGTCACTTGCAAAGCTATCTGGAAAATACTTGTACCTTCTCATAGAAAAAACCAACACACCCAGGCCCGTGTGGAGAACTAAAATTTTCTGCAATGTCATGCAACTTCTTGCCAGCCATCTGAAAAAAGAAAAAAAAAAAAAAAAAAAAGAAGAATATAGCTCTAGACCACATTCAGAAAATGCACTGACTCCTATTGTAACAAATTCCCCAAACAATTTTAACAGTGCCAAGTTTATATGTATATAATGGAAGATTTCCCATTCATATCCTACCCCAGCCTGAAAGCCTCATCCTGTGAGATGACAACCATCTTCAACTGTGCCTAAAATCACATCTGTTTTGTAAAACCCCTCAGATGCAAAGTGCTGGCGGCTGAGACAATTTACCAGTTACACCTGTCGCCTGTTTTCATTCTTCCCTACGTCTGCTGTTGGCCTCAATCAAGGATAGGAGGCTTGGTGGGCCTTCATGGCCGTTCATGCTAGCAAGCTTACAGCCAAACCACTGAACTGCACAGACCTTCTGGCCTTTTCCAGAGGCAGCGGGTACCTCTGAGATCATTGCTTTTCACCCCCTGGAGATGGGTGAGAGCATGTATCCTGTTTGTGAAAATAAAAATAGCCCCTAGCATGAAATAAAAAGAAGCCTCAGTTTAAGCACCTTAAACAGGGCCTGCGGGAACCTATTAAACCCGACCACCTAACCATGACAGATGCAGTTCCTCGTTCAAAAAGTTCCCGAACCGCTGATTTCCTGGAAGCAGGGAAGGTATGCTGAGAACAGTCAGCACATTTGCTTGTTCTTTATCCTGCTTCCTTATCTGAAAAGGGAATGCAGCTGGCCAGTCCCACCGATTTTACTAGGAATGAAAAGCACTTTTCTTCAGCAAACTGGAAAAGCACTTTGCTTTAGCAAAATTTTAAGAGCAGGTAATATTTAACAGCCTCCTGCAACAGAACAGCATGTGACTCAGACACAGCCACTCCAGCCCTGCCTCCGCTGCTTACTTTCAGTTCCTCATTCCTCATTTTAAGGAATTGCTTACATTGAATTAAAAATAAAAACAGGAAAGAAATGCACTGTTTCAGATTAAAAGATTCTTCTATGCGGAAGGATGCCTTTGTCCACTTCTGCAAGCGGGTGAAGTGGAATACAGAGCAAAGAGAGAAGCGCTTTGCTGAGTCACGGTAACGCTGCTGATCATCCCCACCCGATAAACAGCTTCGCGGGGAGGGGACAGAGCGTGGCAGGCAGGACAGCGTTACCATTAGGTTTTTTTCAAAGCGGTTTTGCAAAGTAAGACTAAGGTGCTAAATTGGAGTTGTAAAACAGCTCAGTAGACATTCTATGTTAAGCAATGCTGTCAGAATTACACAACTTACATCACCTATCTACAGTGAAGAACTATCATATGTCTAATACATAAATGTAATTTAAAGAAAAACAAGAAGAAAAAAAAAAAACGAAAAAAAAAACCCACAAACAGAACCAAGCAGCTGCATAAAATAAATTTCAAATTCTCGAGAAGCCTGAAAGCCAGCCACGGCAGGTCTAGTAGCTCCCTGTAGCTTTGTTGTGGACTGGACAAAACCGCAATGGGCTGTCCGCATATGCTGCACCTGAACACAGCGTGAAGGGAGCCGCAAAATTCTCCTCCACCAAGTCATCTAAGCAGAAGAGCCACCAGGGTGAAGGGCTTTCAATGGAAATAGCGAAATCTGAGATCTGAAATAATCAGAGATGAGCACTGAGGACTTGCAAACACATAAGTATGAGATGGAAATAACGGAAAAGCAAAAAGCTGAATAAACGACACCATTTGGAAATGGCTGCTGTTATGTGGTGTGCGTGATGAGAGGCCAGCAAGAACATTGATTCTGTTCAGATTATCTAATTCAGAGAAAATAAATATATCCTGATGCTTTACACGTGTCTGAGGACTCAAACAAGCACAAATTTTCAACACAGCAATTAAGAACAGTAATAAGTACCATATGGCATGGAGACTACAGTCAGCAGTAGTGCTTGTGCTGTGACAGAGGGGTTCAGAACAATACCCCGTTTTCAGTGATACCGGGTTGGTGGGATGTCCTTGCCCATACCTTTCAAGTGCCTTCTTCCACACCAGATGAACTGAATCACATTGTTTCAGATATTCTGGACTGCAAAAAGACAAAAATGTTGTTATTTATGATTATCTGTGGCTTTCAGTTACCGCGCAGAGCCAGAGGAGACTCAGACCAACTGCTACGCAGTGCGGATGGAGCCAGTCGGAGGAGAGAGTGGTGAAGGTGTGAGCCTCTCTGCACTACTTGGGCTGCAGGTCAGCAAGCACTTGCTGGGGCAGATGCCTTTAGCTGTGTAAATAGTCAAAGATCAGAGATGCCGTTTTAGGGCCTGAAAATCAGTGATGATCTGCACTGAATGAAAATTAGTGATATGAAACCTGCACAGGTTTTCTCTGGGTTGGATGATGGTAACAGTCTCTCCTTGTCTCTTTTTACAAAAGAAAGGAACTTCAAAACTGTGTGGTTGGATTTGTTGCACAGATTTTCCCTATCACATTTTCTTTCAGCCTCGTATTTAAATCTTCATTACTACTCTCTGTTGTCAGGGCTTGCATTCAAGCTTCAGCAATCAGTTATAATGAAAACAAACAGTTACATCTAAACTCAGGCATGCCTCTGCAGAATTACGCAGCTTATTCTCTTCTCCTTTTCCCCAGCGGTATTATTTGGAGAACTTCCTTCATCTATCTCCGTTTGCATGCTCATGGGCAAGATGCAGGGTACGCAAGGTTTCTGCAGAACTGCGTTTTGCATAACATCAACTCTCTGCAGAAAGTGTGCTTCTCTCTTCCCTCTTTAGGTTTCTTTTTTTTTTATTTGTGTTAACCATTGTTATTAAGATAGCCTTGAAAACATGAGTTGAATATAAGTAGATACGGTACTTCTTAATGTCCCTCTGTAATCCACAAATGATTTGTAGAGGCTAAGGTTCTCCATGATCTCAGTAGATTGTTAATGGGGAAAATTAAAGTCACTTCAATTTTAAAAAGTACTTAACTTCTCAGAAGGCAATTAAAATCACATTTTACATGGCAATACTATTTATTAAAGCACTACTAATTTTTTCAGCAAAGAAATGTGACTATCCAGATTTTCAAAATGTTTCCAACTTTATCTTCATCAAAAGAATTTGCTAGAAAAAATGTTTATAGTATTAATGATTTGTGTATATATATATAAAAAAAATTAAAAATTGCTTTTTTTTGCAGCAACAAAGTTGTCTGAGAATGCAATCGTAGCAATCACTGAATGCCAAGATCTTGCCATGTAAGTCATGCATAATTCCTTGAAGTGCAGGAGACTTTGTCAGAAGATTTTTATCACTAAAGGTAACATAATGCCTTTGCCCTCTGACCCGTGCTGGTGGGATCTCTCAAAGGTCTCCTAATGTTCTGAACTTTGAACTTCATTACATGTCTCCTTTTTTCCATGCCCTGACACAAGCAACATACCACCTTCAAAGATCAGTAATATGTTTTTTAAGATTTTTTGATTGGAAGCTTAGCAAGTGCTCCCTGAAAGCCTGACCTCTACAATCAATACATGCGCTCCTTCTATTCTTCACACGTTGAGGATGTCAGTAAACACACAGTGCAAAGCTTGCAGCCACCACATGCCTGTGACCTTTTTGAAGTCTGTTCATCAGCATGTCATTCAAATTTGGGCCAACATGAATATTGGGGAGAGAGGAAGCTCTGTTATTCTGTTATTTGGAAATGCTTGGCTTCGAAGGATAAGCATCACCCGGCTAAGTCTGATCTCAAAAGTTCAGTCACATCTATTGCTTTTAGTTCCCCTTCCAGGGGGAGACTGGGAACAAGGGAGGGCCAAGTCTGTTCCAGTGCACCTGCGTGAGGGGTATATGTTACCTGTCGGCACTAGAAGATACTCATGAACAGACATCAAACTGTTGGACAAAGTCAGGTGCTTAGAGGTGCCCAGCTCACGCTGCAGCCTTGTCTCCGGCATTGCTGAGGCCACAACTTTGCTGGAGCCACGTGGCTCTGCAAACCTAAGCCCAAACTTAAACACAGCTACTGGAGATAGGAAGGACAGAAGCGGAGGACCTCTCCAGAGCGCAGAGCTGGAGCTCCGCTCTTCAGCACTGGGAAGGCTGTCCTGAAGGGACTGCTAGCTAAAACGAGTTTTGCCCGGCAACCTGGCCTGTACTCAGACACTTGTGTTCATAAGCAACATGCTCTTCAGCACAGATGGACCTAGGAAGAGACCTAATGGGGTCTGTCCACAGATCCTTCTGTGGAACAACAGAAAGTTTTCACAGGCTTAAAATCCCTTCTTCACCACGTCCAAATAAATGTTAACAGCTGGCTGAGTGACCTGAACAGCCGTTCTTGTCTAGCAGCCCATTTGCTTGTAACCCTCACATGATTGTTTTTGCTTTATCTTGTGACAAACAAAATACTGTCACAGGATGAATCAGACTTTGGACCTGGATAGGTCGAGGAGAAGGACAATACTTTCTACAGTTGATCTCGGGCCAGAGTCACACTTTTTTTGAATCACTACCTGTCTGTGTGTCTCTGTGAGCAGGCCTATATGCCAGACCAAACAAGCTCACCATCTGAAGTAAATGATCAAGGCCACTGAGCTTGTACATTGCGTTGATCCTATGCTCAGAGACACATGACAGGCCAGTGTTGTCCCTAAGTTTGGGACTGAATGACATGTCACATGCCAGTGAAACAAATTAAATCTTTATTTGAGATCATATGACCCATGTTACAGTTAATCTGGCTTCAAATCAGTTTATGAAGGAACTGAATATTCATGAAGTTATTGAACTGCACTTCTTGTTTTAAGAGAAAAGCTACATCAGAGAATCTTTGAAGTTTTGATATGCTTGTAGCAAATATGACTTTTTGCAATATTTGTAATTGAAAAGCAGTATTTAAGACTGTAAGGAGGTCCTTTGGGCTTCTACTCCCCAACTATGTCATCTCTCCTTGTTGTACCACACCCATGAGGAGGCCAAAATCACCTCAGTGTCTCAAGATGACAGTGCACCGACGAGAACGAAGAGAGCAGGGGTACTGTGGTGTCCATCCCACAGCATCCCACCTCAAAGCAGAGAGAAACCAGTCTCCATAACCCAACGAGCAGCCACCATCAGTGAGCAGACAAGGCTTCTGTAGTTTGTACAAGGAAACACATCCTGAAGTTTTACAGCTCCGATGCCAGGGCATGCTCCCTCCATTGTGTACATCAAGGTGGGTAGAGGTCATATCTAAATAGCACCAGCATGACCTTTCTTATAGAGCCGAAGCATGTGCCACAGCAGCTGTGCCAACAGAGACAAAGTCCACCTTTCCCCTGATACACGGCACCAGCTATGTCAGACTCAGAGAGAATGAGATGTATTAACCAGAGACCAGCTGTTGGCTAAGAAACATGGCTTTTACCCACCCTGACAAGCAAGAGAGCGTGCGGAAGGGGAGCAGCTATAATAAAACCTCTAAGTCATTTCACTTGAGAGCGGACAACACGGCAGCGCGGAGCAGAAACAACCCGCAGCTTCCTCCTCGGCCCGAGCGGGGCCGCGTCAGTCCCCCGGGCAGGCTGACCCCGCGGGACCCAGCTGAGCTCCCGGCAGCGGGAGCTGCGGCACCGGGTTCACCGGGACGGTGTTAAATGAGGCTGGAGGCACCGCTCGTGCCTCGTTTCGTAACCGGCGAAAACAAACTCCCTGGCGCAGTAAACACTGAGCGACAGCAATGTCGGGCACGCTGCTGCTCGGGGGTGAAATGACGGAACTGCTGGTTTGTCATGATTTCTAGCAGCAACCCCACGCGTCCCCTGGCACGGCTGCCAACACCGGGGGGGGACCCTTCTCCTCCCCCCGGGTGAGGGCTGCCCCCCGGCCGCGGAGGAGGCCACGTCCCCTCGTCCTGTCCAGCCCCCCGGGGACAGCCGCCACGCCGGGTGTTCCCTCCTCGGCTCGGCGGCCCGCCCAGGCGCGGCCGGCAGCGCCAGGCCGCGGGCCCGCCTGCCGCAGCGCCCCGCCCGCAGGCCGCGGGGGGCAGAGGGACACCGAGCAGCCGCCGCCGACACCGCGGCGAGATGGCGGCGGCCAGCTCCGTCCTCTCGGCGGCCGCGGCCCGGGGGGGGCGGCGCCGGGGGACACTCCTCCCCTGAGGGAAGCGGCTGTCCTCCTCGTCCCGCCTCTCGGTGTCACGCACCCCCGGCACTGCGTGACCTCCGCCGGGACCGGGACGGGGCGGAGGAGAGCGGGCGGCGGGCGGGGGCACCCTGCGCGGGGCACAGCCCGGCCGAGGTAGGCGGCGGCGGGGCGGCGGGGCGACGGGCAGCGGGAGGGGCAGTGCCAGCGCCGGCGGGGCAGGTGCGCTCGGGGGGGCCCGTTGATGGGTCTCCCGGGCAGGTAGGGGCTGTCGGCAGCCAAGGCGGAGCGTCCGGCGGGTCAGCTGTTTTCCTTTCGCGTCGTGAGTAATTGCGTTGTGTTTTCTGGCGCACAGAGTTAAACGCCAAACCCAGAAATGAGGAAGGTTTTGTGCGTGGAACCCGTCATTTTCATCTACACGTTTGCGTCTTCCTTGACAAGCCCGCTGGCGCAGCAGTTCATCTACCGGCGGCTGTGGGAGGACGAGTACAACGCCACTTTCGTAAGCGACAGCAATGCCAGTTACTGTGAACAGAATAAAAGTAGCCCGACTTACATCAAGCAGAAGGTAAGAGGGGAGAAGAAAATACAGTTGTAAGTAAACTTGCAGCCATTAGGTGCTGTCTCAACATAACCTCCTTTTATATAACCTTACTTAACCTTTTATATACAGAAAAGCAGTAGTTTTGTAAACTGCTGTCACTTTACTGTCTCATTGCTCGGGTGTTGCGCTGTAGGTAGTTGTAGTGCTTTAAAGACAAAGATTTGTCTCCAGGAAGATGCTGAGGTAAATTCATATTTTAACAGGAGTTGAAAATCATCTCAGAGGATTTGGCCCAAATTGGCATTGGCCTGGCATTACAACGGGTACCACTGAAGGCTCCTCCTTCCAGGAGGAGTTGTGCATGTGTTTATGAGCCATCAGTTGTCTCTGTGACTTCCAGTGTTCTCTGTAACTATGTAAACTTTCGCAAATGTCCTGTAATTTTCACAAATAAGATCTAGCTTGGAATACATTTAGTTGAGAGGAATTAAAAGTATGAAGGGTGGGGGGGGTTAAGATAAAAAATTTTGTATTTTTAAGATGTGAAAAAATATTTAACTGATCTTTGCACAATCAAACGTAATTGATGACTTACCATTCATAGCAGTGCTAGTCTGCCTTGTTGAAATATAAAGATGGCAAGATGACAGCATCTCACGGTCAATTACATTTTTAGCACTTTTTCATAGTTCAGCATGCTGGATAGCTAGTTGTTGATTGGAACCTCTTCCCTTGCATTTACAGTGCAGTTTTAATGCTACGCTTAAGCAGAACTAACTGTGGGCTGCCAGCAGAAGAGTTGATCATATTCCATTTTCTTTTCCCCTCTCCCTGCTCCCCCTCCCCCTCACATGTTGTATCTTGCAGTTCCACAGTTACTGGCTACGGTTTGGATTTGATATGGGCACTGATTCAACAGAAAGCTCATCTCTGTTTTTGAGTTTGTTGGGTTTTGAGTGGTGTTGTTTTCTGCAGCAGTGCACTGGTCTGACACACTCTGGCCACATGATTGCTGTATCTAACATGGCGATGGCAGAGGAGGTACAACAGAACCATCCTTGGCAACAACAACTGGCAGTTAGGCTGGATTAAGTGGAACATGAAACCACTGTAGAGTCAGAAAAGCAGTTATGGAAACAGTCAGCTGGCATTCCCCTATGCTGCTGGAAGGGTGGCACCTGAAAATTTTCACTCACATCCCAGATTTGAATCTCTGATGTTCTGCGTATGCACAAGACTGAACACCTGAGCTTATCTACTTCATTTGTCATATACAAAAGATTTTTTTTAATGGTACATGCTTCCATTGAAGATGATCAAAGAAATAATTGAGGATTTTTAGCGAGGAGTAAGTTCTTCCTCATGTAACAGAAGCTGGTCTTAGTAGAAAGAATGTGAAAGTAAAAAGGTCGATAGAACTGTAGTCCAACTTGCTTTCTGGGCTGACCCATCAGCCAAGGAAGGTAATGTATGCCACCCATTGGAATTAATTTGGAGCTAATAACCAATTATTGTCTGCATAATGTTTTTATGTTACTCCCCTGAAGTGTTTTCTTTAGTATTAGCTCCCTGTTTGGTGCTGTGTGTGGGCATTTTCTCCTGTGGTGTCATGTGTCAATAGAAGGAGCAACTCTAAGGAAACCATATGATTTGGTGCATACATAGAATTGTGGTGCATACAATTCTAATCGCAGAGTCCATCAAGAAACCTACATTTCACAAACATTTCTGCACTTTGCATTTGCTAGAAGCCCCCCAAATTCAACCTGATTTTCAAATTGTGATCACCTATGCTCAGGATGTAAGACTTCATATTTCTTTCTGCAAAAAACTGAAGCAGAGTGCTTAATTTCAGCTGAAGTTTAGATAGCGTCTCTGATTGATATGGTGGTGAATTCACACATTACAGGTTTTTTTGGATAAAGGATACAAAGTATAATTAACTTGATATTTGAGAACATGAATCCTTCAAGACGGTAGTTGAATAACGGCCAATAGAACTTCTTTGTTTCCCTTTCCTGCCAAATTTCCATTCCCTCCATTTCAATGATTGCCAGCAGGCATGAGCTTTTGAACAATCATGCTCTTGTCTGGACGTCTCACCTGCATTTTGATACAACACTTGTTACCATAGTATAAGAATGTAAAATGCTCAAAACACCCATTAATTTTGGTGGAACCCAATCTCTGTGCTGAGTAATAATCCTGTGTGTGGGGAAAAAGAGTAGATCCAGAAACACAGTTCCAAGCCCTTTGCTGAGGATATGTCAAGTAGATGTTCTAGATTTTCCAAGACCATCCTAACTGACTTATGTTTACAGATGATGTAAATTTTGCTGTCAGTAGTGTTCCCAACAGGCCCTGTTTGGCATTAACTTTTAGCAGAACACCTCTCTTAATAGTTAATTTAGTGTAAGTCCTTCCATTCTGGGAATGGAGCAGCTTTTTACTAATCTCACCTATTTCAAAGCAAAATGTAAAAGAAAACTGAAGACAAAAATCACATGGAGCCTGCAAAAACGTAGAGTATAGTTCAAAATGGATAGTCTTTGCAGCGTTTAGATTAATTATTTCTTATAATTTGAAGGAAATTAGTCATTTTATAATAAAATGGGTTCAAAGGTAATTTGAATACAAGCTGAAGCATTCCAATCACTGATTGGAATAAACCTTTTTTTTTTTAGCTCAGAAAGAGCTATATTATTAATCATTAAACATTGTTTATCACTCAGTTTATTTGTTATCCAATCCATGCATTTTCCTTTGCTACTCAGTAAAATTTTTTAATTTTATGAGCCTGTCAGCTTATCATGTCCTGTACATTGTTCAGCCTCAGGCACTACACTTCTCTCTAATTTAATCCTTATAAAAGTGAATTGCTTCTTCATTTTCAGTCTTTTAATTTTTAAATCTGTGATTTTAAGAACTAGTTCTGTCCACCATGAGCATTTTTTCGGAGTAGAGTGAATTTGCAGATTAAAAAATTAGACCTTTCTCTTCAAATTTATGTAGTTCCATTGATTTTGATAGAATTACATGATTTTAAAGCAGCTGCGGGTTTGACCTATCATTTTCTGTATTCCTTTCCATTGACTTTATAAAAACATGAAGTGGACAGTTGAGTGCTTTATACTCTAAATAGAGTTTTTCTGTACTTTTGTCTTTTAGTCTTCTCATGAGTAGACAACAAATCATTTATGTCTGCAAGGTTATGGTCATTTGTGGTATCTGGATGTGTAGCCACATTCTTTATGTTGCACATCTACTTCCAAAATAATGAAACCCAAGTCTTGGTTGTTTTATTCCTCCAGTTTAACACTTCGTTATGGTTTGGCAATAATATTTGTATTGTATGGCTAATGTGGGTTGAGATGATATATAATAACATCTAGTTTTATTTCTAATGTATTAGCATTTCTTTGACGCTCCTGTCTTTGAACCTGATGATCCTGGTAAAGAAGCAATGTCTGCAACTATATAGAGTTCTCTTTGTCAGCAGGGGAGGAGTTAAAGATCAGAATATCATTTTCCATCTCAGTTTGTTTGCTCTTCGTGGTTTTGACCTTTCCAGGGTGACTATGACGCTGGCCAGTAGACAGGACTTCATGAATCCTGAGGTAGTCAGACACCATAAGGGAGGAGAGTAAAAGACTCCAGAGTGCTGGGGATCTTGAGGGCTTTCCTTAAGGGCCTCAGGATCAGTTGAATTTTCCTCTTGCAATAAAACCTGGTATCTTGTAAACAAACAAAGAGGTTGAACTAGAAACTCGTGGTCTTTGCCTCTAAATACAAATATGAATTTATAAAGCATTCAGCAGCTTTTAAGATTGCCCAAAGTATACTCCTGGAAATTCTAGGGTTTTTTCATCTTTTGGATGCTACTCAGTGGGGATTATGTTAGCTACAGAGGAAACACCTGAAATGTGGAATATAGATGGTTTGAGTACAGGCTGAGAATGGCTTGGGAGGACTCACACGGCTGTACCTGCCCTGCTGTACCTGATTGAAGAGTGCAACCCCTGCCCAAGTCAGTGTGATACCTCAGAAAACTTTGAAGAAAACTTTCAGAGTGACTTTACTCTCTGCATCTGAAAGGTTATCTTACAGCGTATAAAGGGTTTGTGCGAATGAAGTTACTTCCTTTCCCACTGCTGCTCTTCTGTCTGATCAGGTGGTTGTCCTTGAAAGGGCTGCTGTGGCTGCTGTCTGTCTAGCCTGCATCGATGCATTAAAAGCAAGATCTGAAATGGCTTGCTGAGCGTCATTTGGCAGCTGGCTTCATGACAAGATAGTCTTTTTAATTGACTTTTCTTTAGTTCTTTTTTCTGCAGCCATTCATGTTCTGTTAGCTGTTTGTTTTTCAGCTACATTTGATTTTTGTACTTCTGTTAAAAAGAACTTAGAAATTTTTCCCATAATGGGTGTTTACAGTTTATTGTCATAGTAGCAGCTGCTGTTCCTTACGTGAATACCTGCTGTAGCATATCCACAGAGACCACTGGTTTGGACAGTTTCTGAACTCAGAGCTTTCCAGTGTTTTAAAAATTAGTTAATTCACATGTCTGTGAGTCGGTATAATTTTTAATACTATGTTTCACATTTGTGGTTGTTGTTATTATTAACGTTGTACACTGGGATGTCAGAGCAAATCCTGACCTGTTTACTTGCACAATGTGCTAGTCAGTGAATTGTTTCTTTGTAGCCTTCTCGGTAGGATTACTGAGGAAGAAAAATGATCTCCTGGGAGTAGGGAGCATGGGGGGTATTCCTCAATCAAAGACTGTTTTACTACGGATTTCTGAGAAATTCAAATAGGCCCAGTGTCCTTTTGCAATACCCTGTACTGAAGGAGCTACTTACAAGCTCTTGTAAATGCACGTTCAAGAGAATTGTTCTCTTGTCTCCAGTGAAACTTCTCTGTCAAGAGTACTAGTAAGACTATCTTAAGAAATAAGTTCTGGCTTAAAATGTAACAAGGGATGTTTGAGGAATATTGAAGGTAAAATTACAAAAGCAGGAGTCTTTGAATATGCAATTCCATTGTATTAGTGATTACTGTAATATAATGCATTCTTATAAACATAATCATGTACTGTATTTTATTATAGCATAATATATTACAATATAATGTTGTATATTCTTATAAAATTATATTGTTTATATTATGTTTTATAATAATACAATTTATAATATATAAACATGTGTTGTGCTACACATTATGTTGCATGCTAATTGTTATGTAAGTGTAGTATTATTAAAAATTATGTATTTTGAATTTTTTTTTACAATTTATTATAGTATTTACGATTATTTTTGTTTTCTCTTTGCAGGAAGTTCAAGAAAAAACCTCTGTTTTTAACATGCAGTTGGATTTAACTGCAGCAGTTCCCAGCCTTATAGTTGCCTTTGTCATTGTAGCTAATGGGGATCGCCAGGGACGCAAAAGGTCTTTGGTTTTACCATCAATGGGAGCTTTGATTGCTGATATTTGCCTCACTGTAATATCATATTTTTCCTTGTCACTCTCTATCCTATTTGCGGTGGCATTTATTACTGGACTGTTTGGGAGTATGGCAACTTTCCTTGGAGGAGGCTTTGCTTTTATAGCAGACTTGTGTCACGATGAGAAGCAGAAGACAACGCGAATAGCTGTGGTGGATTTGATTTTTGGAGTTGTATCTGGATTGGCAGGACTGTCATCTGGGTACTTTCTAAGAGGAATAGGCTTTACATGGACATTTGTGACAGCATCTCTGCTCCATGTCGTTAATATTATCTATATTATATTTCTTCTGGAAGATACAGTAGGCGTATCTGAATTCCACCACCAGGCACCAGTGTCCTGTAAAGAACTTCTGAGAGAGACATTTTCTGGAGTGTACATGCTTTTTAAAATTGCCCCTTATAAAAAGAGAATTTTAATCATTGTGTTACTTTTTACATTTATGACTTATTTGTTTACTATGGTTGGTGGGAGTTCGCTTTTTACGCTGTATGAACTGGATGAGCCACTCTGCTGGAATGAAGTATACATTGGATATGGAGCAGCTGCGTTCACTTCTGTCTCTTTGACCAGTTTTTTAGGAGTTTACTTATTTTCTAAATGTCTCAAAGACATTTATATTGTCTTTATCGGGATATTTTCTTACATTGGAGGAATGGTCATGGCTGCCTTTGCCAAAACTACCCTGCTCATGTTTTTAGGTGAGTTCAGAATCAGTTGTTCCATGGTCAACAATATATATGAAAATACTGCTATGTTATCTGTAGTGAATGTAGTTGGTAAATATTGGAAGTACTGTCTTGAAAGGGTCATAGAGAGGTAAAATACACAAGGTTGAGTCAGACTGATTTAGGATTTAGTTAAAAGTGAAGTGTGTGGAGAGAGAATGGAATTACTTGCTTATGATTTGGTTTTAGTGCCATACAGATATATTGGATTTATTAATTTCTCTGTGCTTGGATAATTGTGTCTCAGTGTACTTCTAGTTTGACTTTTCTATTGCCTTTTACTATTTGGGGAACTGAGCATTCAAAAGTGCATGACTAATTCATTTGCAATGTATTTGTAAAATCCTGGATTTTTATTACTTCAATGTCTCATGACTGATTCATTGCTTTACAGTAAGAGTGCCATCTTTGCTCTGCTTTATGCCTATTCCCGTTCTCCGATCAATGCTGTCAAAAGTGGTTCTCACTGGTGAACAGGGTGAGTAGAATTTGTTTTTAAACAACACAATAATACGGTATTTCAGAACAGAGATGCACCAAGATTACCTTTAAACAGATACGTATCGGTATTTTAAGACTGCTTTTCTTTCAAGATCCATGTAATATGACCCTATGTCATGATATTAATGGCTTTTGATTCTGAATTTAATATAAACAACATTGTGTTTAAAAACTACTGCAAGTTTCAACCTTCAAAGGAGAGATTGCTCTAAAAATAAAGACCATGGGGAACTTGAAGCAGAGGAATGCTCAAGGTTTATATAGATGTGATTTCACAAGTGTTTCTGCATTCACAAGATTTTGATGTGCAAAGAAAGATATATTTCTGTCATTTAGTCAATGTCACACTTCATAATTTAGAAAGGTAAGCAGTAGGTGGTCAACCCTCAAAGCACTTGAAAACAATTAGATCTGGATCCTGAGCTATGTACTCGGCTTTATGGGTGACTGTGGCTACTTAAACGTGCCCCAAAAGATATAACATATTACATCTCAAAGTCCTTTCCTTATGGAACACATAAAAAAGCATGTCAGGCCTCAAAATGTGGCTTTAGTATCCCGTATTTTGCTTTTGGGGAGCATATACTTTCTAGATTTTGGGGAGCATATATTTTCTAGAAGCGTTCTCCGGAGTTGTTTGGTTTTATTTTTTGAAAGACATATCTTTATACACTAAAACAAAGATCTCTTTGTACTAAACTATGATAACATATACCTCTATTTTTGCAGTTTCTTGGCATTCTTCAGGGCTTTGGCTACTTGAGTGTTTGATGCAGGAATCAGGTTGCTTCTGTCATCTTTTTCTGCTTACCTATTGTGATTTTGTTTATGGTCCTGTGAATATGAATGCAGCTTGGGAAAATGTGTTCAGCAAGACACTGATGGGATAAACTGCCACCGCAATGGGTAGTTCAGTGCAAAAAAATGTTGTTTCTTTTCTTTTCAAATGAGGACATGGTTATGTGCTGAACCAGCAGTCTTTGTTGGATCAGATCCTTTTCCACATGTAAGAGTGAAGACTAGAGAAGGAAGAAATAAGACAGGGAAGAGTGAGAATCAATAGGAGAATTGGAAGGGGTAAAGGATGGAGATGTGCAGAACATGGTTAATGAGGATGAACAGTTTGAACTTCATGTGATAAGCAGATTCAAGAAAGTAGGTACGGTCACAGAATAGCAGCAAAGAAAAATAGTTTCCATCAGCAAAATGTTTTGTTTTGGTTTGGTTTTTTTTCATTTAAAAACCAAGTCGTTTGTAGGAGTCCCCACAGAAGACACTTCCATAGCAAAGGCGTACGATACTCGGGTGCTTGTTACTTGCATACTTGCTAAAATACTGTAGATAGATCTTTCAAAACAAGTTTAAAAACTTTAGCACTTTGAAGGGGTTTTGGTTTTATTTTGTTTTGTTTGTAATTCATCCATTTGTTTTTGGCAGGTGCTGTGTTTGCTTGTATTGCCTGTTTAGAAGTTGTGACCGGCACTATTTCACTTTCAGTTTTTAATATTCTGTATGCAGCTACTGTTGCATGGTTTTCAGGCTTTAGCTTCCTCTTATCGGCAGGCTTGTGTCTAATTCCACTGGCTGTCCTGTGGTAAGTACGGATCAGGAGGGTGCTTCTGACTGCTTTTACCAGTAATTTTTTGTTTTGACATGAGTTGAAGCTGAATGGTTTAGTGCAGTAGTTCTCAAACGTCAGTATTTTCTAGTGTGCTGGGCTTATTTCATGTGTAGCCTTCCCTCCAGCTTCCACCCAGTTCAGGAGCTGCTGATATCTAGCAAGCCTATGAAAGGTACAGGGGGCTGCTAGGAGTGGGGAAGAGCTGAAACGAGGGGACATGGCAGTGTCTTCCCCAGGGGGGATCAGATAGGAGAGAGGGAGCCCAGGCTATGGGGGGCTGCTTTCTCTCAGTGAGGCTTGTGAGAGGAGTGGCTCCGCAGCTGCCGGTAGCTGTAGTTTCCTGTTTTTTCTCTCTTCAACACCTATTCCCCTACCCCTTGCTGGAGTTTTTCCATCATCAGCCCTGTCTGGCCCTTATCCAGCTACCTCCCTTCAGCTCCGTGCTGTGAACTTGTTACCTAATTCCACAAACTGAAATCTATCCTAGTGGGATACACCGTACCCTTGACTGCACATGCATGCCTTTCCTTGGTTTGAGACTTTTACATGTGTCCCTGAGGAAAGCCTTTGACAAAGAACAAAAGTAACATATCACTTGAAAGGCACGAGCTTAGTTTTGCAGTCTGAGCTCTTCTAGATGCTAATGAGGGTTGCAAACGTGACCAATTACCCAGTGAATTTAATGGAAAGTTACCTGTCCCAGTCCTTGGTCATGGGTACCTTATGACCCAGTGCCATCAAAATCTGTAAAAGATCTGCACTAACTTTAAGCCCCATGTGAATAAACCTCTAGACATGTTTAAAAAATATGCTCTATAGCATTTGCATCTAACCATATCTAGTGACCATCTAGTAATACTGACAGTGAAAGATCATTATTCATGAGTATTCACAAAAGCAAAGTTCACTTTACATTATTTCCACTATAAATTATGTCTTTTAAGGATGCTGGAACATAGATCTAAATGACAGAAGGATCACTTTTCATTAGATCAGAAAGATTTATATTCAGGTGAAAAAAGCTGTTTTAAGAGGGTGGTACTCTTGCTGGAGACTCTTATATTTTTCCTAATGCTTAGACTTTTATCGTCTTTTATCTCTATATCAGCTGCATTTTAAGTTTTAAATAGGCAGTGATAATGCTGTAGATTTATAACATTTCACATAATTTCAAGTCTGTGTCCACCTGACTACAGTCTATTCAGAGAAGCTGCAGTAATGGTGACTTAAGACTAAGGTAGTGATGGGTCTCAGACCTAAGGGAATTGAAGCCAAGGGGTGTTGTGCTGAGTGTGGAGAATACTTTTCAGTAAAGTAATAAAAAAGTGAGGAATTCAGTTATATTAACAAAGGTCCAGTAAATACTTCTGTTTTATTAAATACTAGTTTTAGTTTAGTTCAGTGCTGTATGGTAGAGGAAGTTTCTGTTAAAAAAGCACTCTATTCTATGCAAAAGGCAACAGATATTTACGATCAATTAGTCCATCCTGCAATCAGGACTGTAGTCCATCATCGCCATAAATTTTTGGAAGTTATTTTTCTTTTCCTTCTTATCAAAGACAGCAGTAGGGATATTGTCTAACTTGTGTAATAGGGGCAAGTACCGTCATTGCTTTTGTTTACTAAGGTAGTCAACAGCTTTGTGCTACAGAAGATGGCTCTAACAGAGCTATCAGATGTGTTTGAATGAGCAGTCTATACTTAACTATCGCAGCTAAAGATATCTGTCTTATTTGTGTCTTACAGCTGGCTTCTGTGCACAAGCTGGAATGGGGAGGACTTGGCTCTGCTTGTACCTGAAGAAGTATCCAGCATAGAGAGCGTTGATAGTTGAACAAGGGGTTCACTTACCTGCATTTTCTAATCTGACATGCAGTGGCAGGGACCATTACATCACACAGAGACCATAGAGATAACACAACAGTTGCAGATGCAATCTCAAAGCGACCCTGCAGCAACAAGCACTAAATTGGTAGCACTCTTTATCCAGTCTCTTTAGCACTTGAATAAAACTAGCTTTTATACTTAACTATGCAAGTAGGCTGGCAGTGGAGATTTTAATGCTGCTTTCAGCATTAGGTAGGATGATACTCTTTTTCCACTTTCCCTTTCTCAAGTTTGAGAATGTCAGCTGTGGATTGTGATACACCTTGTATCATTCTAAGTGGGGTGACAGAGGTAAGCTTAGCAACTCAGAGGGTGCTGGCAATTCTGCTGAAGCCTGTGGAGCTCATGCCAGCTGAGGATGCGGTCCACTGTGTACATCTTAAAGGGCCTGTCTTAATAGTGAAGCCCTCAAACCTGTCTAAAATTACTAAACTAAAAGGTACTTTTTTCAGAAAGCAACCAAACTGGAGGCAGTACTTGCACCTGCTGTAAGTAGACTTACTGCTCTGCAGTTAGCAGAGAGTGTTTGTGCAAGTTTAATGTATAATGTGTGGACCTTGCCTGTGACTTAGTTCTTAAAATGGATTTTCACACAACTGTCATACTTAGAAAATTTCCAGCTTGCAGAGTGTGAAGTTAGGCCTTTGCCTACATTTTGCAGAGGCCATATTGCACATTTATTTTTATCGTTCTCCATGTATTAGGGACTGCATACAGACACCTCTATTTTTTGTCCCATAAATATTTCTTGTTTTCTAGTTAAGTTGGCTTTACTTAGCTTAAATGTTTCTTCTAGTGAAAGGCTGTAATAGCATTTCTTTTCAGTGGATCTTTGATTATTTTTTTAACAGCGCTGAAATGAGGTGACCAAATCTGAATCATGCATCTAATCATCTTGCAATGAATGCAGCATAATTTATGAGCACTTGAACAGCATTTCTCATCTTCAAAGCACTTTACAAATGCTATTAAGAACCTTCTTCCATAATAGATATTACCCTCTCTGTTGCTGAGAGAGAGAAATCAACAGAGAAGACAAGTGACTGGCCCAGGGCCACAGTGCAAACTGGTGAGACTGCCAGACCTAGGAATCAGTTTCTGCATTGACTCCTCACCTTTTTGCTTGAGATCTTTAAGTAGAAATTATCCAGAGTACTAGCTTCTGGAATGCACAACAGAGCAGAAGTGTAAATATAACACCATGTTAAGGACCACTCCCATGTGTTTTTTTTAAGAGTTTGACAGCCAATACTGTTCTGATCTCTGAAAGTACAGATAGGTAGTATGTGACTCTTTTCCCCCAAAACAGATTAGGTAGAGAAATCAAAATAATGTAAAGTGGTTGATATTCACAGAATGAAAACTCTAGGAAAGCAACTATATGGGAACTGACTTCACATGCACATGCATAGGACAAAAATGAAGATGGACATAGCATATGCTGTATAATCAATGATCTGCTTACAGCCATTAATATCCATCATATAGAACAGAGTACTTCTGCAGAACTTCTCAGTGATACTCCACCAAAAATATTAGTACCACATCATGACGATACTATTGTAGATCCTTTTTGTTTGGACAGCATTCTTTCCAAGCTATGTATTGTGATCACGGAGAAGTTTGGAAGAGGGTTCAGATAAGGTAAAGGAGGATTTACACTATCCAGGAGATCACTACCTACCCGTCACTGGTGAAAACAGTGCCGTTTATCCAGGACAGGGGGAATGAATGTGAGAGCCAGCTCTTACACTTCTGTCCTGAACTACCAAGGCTGATGTTGGCAATTAAAGATTAGCTTTTCCTAGCTAGTTTAGACACTAACCAGTAAATAAAACTGCTTAACTCTCCTCCCTTGAGGTGCCCAAGTTGCTGCCAACTTGTTGGAGAAGTGAGCCGAGTTTTACAATAATCAGTGGGTTCGAAACATAGTGAGTCCTTTTAGAGAGATTAAGAAAACACTGATGTAAAGGATTTCAGCACAAAGACTACGTTGTCTTCCGTGCCTCTTCATTATGCAGTTATGTAAGGCTTTATGAAATTAACTATTTCACACAAAACTGCCTGGAAAAAGTAAAGCAAATGAAGAAGGGGTGTGTGCCTTCACTTCCTCTTCCTCAATGCACACCTCCACTAGCACTCGGAAAGTAGGAACAAAGCAAGCCCGTTCGCAGTGGCATTCTGTTGGCCCAGATGAGAACATGCACGTACACTTCAGGAATGGCTTTGTTATGGTTTGACTTTGCTGTACAAAGTACTTGCTGTTTGCAAAGCATTTCTGGTAGACACAGCATTTAGAACTGGCTGTAAGTTTAGGTCAAAACACATGAAGGATATGAACTGTGTTTTTTAAAGTGCCTAGCACAGCGCAAGTTGAGAAAACCAGATGCTAATGTGCTTCAGATTATTAAATCAAAATCTTCCAAGTTTATAGTAGTTGCTCTATTTGTATATAAATGCAAATTATTTTGACAGAAATTAATAACAGAGTTTGTTTTTTTAAACTCTACATTGTATTTGTATTGTTTTTTAACAAATGGCCAACAGGATGACTGGTGGAGGAATGTTTACATAAACAGAAGCAGCAGCACTATGGTGTCATCTATTTTTTTGTGGTCATAACAAACAAACAGCAGTGCAGGAAGATGTGTTTTTGCCTCCCTCCTCCGCTTGGGGAGAGGAAAGGATGCTGCCCTGAACATCAGGAGGCAGCAGGCACAGCACTGCGGTCTGCAGGAAGTCAGCATGGGGCCTTGTGCTGCACCTGTCAGACCAGGGGACCCGCACGCGCCTCCCTCCCCTCGCCCAGGTTGGGTCCCATGCGAGACCAAGGCAGGGTCTGTCCCAGCTACGCTTGTCAGCACACCTCGCTTGGCACGCCTCCACAGGCTGCTATTTGCAGCGCCTGCCTTATAGAATGAAGCTTGTATGAAATAGGGAGAAGGGGCTGGGCCAGGAAGACCAGTCCCCAGCCCGACCCACTGCAACACTGAGCAAGTGCAGCTCTTCCTTTTTATCTCCAAAGCTCTTTGCGTCAGTCCTGCTTGACTCCCATTACCCTATTAAAAGCATAAACTCTTGCACATGCCTCTTACACGTACCATTTGCTTTCCAGCCTGGCTTACCCCTAAAATTAGCTTCCTTGCTTTGAATATGGCTTGATCTCACCCAAGGTTATAATAAAATATACTAATCCTTGAACAAAACCACCTAGAAATTACATCCAGCCTGCTAATCTGTGTCCGCTCTTTGCTGCGCTAATGAGAAACTCTACTAAATTACTTGTCTTGGTGTAGTTTTGCTCAGATACAATAGCATCCATCTTTCAACCAACACCAGGAAAGGCCAACTAGCTAGATACACTGAGGTGGGGAGCTACAAAGTACCAGTAACTATGTACAACCATGGGATGGCTCCATATTTTCTGCAGCCCTATTCCTGGAACAATGCTGGTAGGAAGGCAGACCTGAAAATCCTCCTAAAAATCCATGTCCATAACTTAATTTGTCCCAGACCTGGCAAGGTAATCCCTCAGCCTTTCTGGTCTGAGCCTAGAGCAATACAAAGCCTACTGAACCCCAAGCTTGTTTCATAACAGTTTACTTTTGCTTTATACAAAACTGCCGAGAAACTTGCCAATTATAAAATAGCAGCCAATTCTGATATTTAATAAAGTATATCTGCTCACAGAAAGACCAGGACAGCTATGAAAAACAAAACAGCGAATACATTCAACACGCAAGGGTAGACTTATTGGTCCTATGTTTAACCTCACTAAGGCAAAAAATATAAATTAAATAGCTTGTATTTCATAGCACAAGCCTCTAATCTCCGCAACTCTCAAGTGAAAGACAATTTTAGAAGCTTCACTTCTTAAATGAAACAAGTTTAAATATAGAACCAAATAAACCGCCAGTAAAGTCTCATACTGTGTCATCTCAATGTTTTTAATTTGCGGCAATGTTTTGCAATAGATGCATATAAAAGCACTGTAAAACTTACAGGACAGAAGCTAGAGACTTTCGCCCACATGGACAGGGAATTTGTGGCAGTTTTAAGCACACAGAAAAGCACAAGAGATGTTTGGGATTGTGAAGAGGTTTATAGCAACATTTCTGCTAAAATTATCTGCAACAGAACACCGAATGCACTTAACAGTTAATCACATCATTAAAACCTGCTGAATAAAGACAGCTCCTGTCTTAGAAATATTGTTTCAAGCTCCCCACATATGACAACAGATGACATCTTTTGAACCACAGACTTTTTTCCTCCTAATACGCCACATCATATTAGCTGCCTTGCAGGATTTATATATGACACATACACATGTATGACATCAGAAAATAGTTGTTACAACCCTGAATTTAAGAACACCCCCCCCTACTTAAGCACACAAAAAACCTTTCAGTGGCCCGTTCCTTTAAAAGGTGTATTTAAGTATAGGTCTCTCATTTTCCCTTAATTGAGATCTGATTTTGGTAAACCCCAAAAAATTATTTCTGTATTTGTCATCTAGTACCACTGTATCTTCATGTTCTCACTGCAGCAGCTTTATTAGGTACTGTCATAATTAAGCACTGCATTCTTTCTTAATCTCTGAAATCTAAAATACCTAGATCTACGAGTGCTCTTTTGGGATTATGTTCCCAAATGGATTTTAAAACACCTCTTTAAACTCCAAATGGAACTTGCTTCTACTTTCAGAAATTAGAATACCCTCTCAGGGACACAGATGAAAAAATCCAGACCTTTAACTCCCTTCTTACAGGATACGCCCAATTCTATACAAAAGCTTAATGGCTCACTCATGAACAACTGTCAACATGGGGGGATAAAATTTATGTAGCAGGATTCCACTGGCAGTGCAGAAGTTGAAGATCTCTAAAGATACTGCAGGAAAAAGGAACAACACGGTTTGTGTTGTGGATAAGAGATTCTTGATTTATGATTAAATATATTTTGGAACGCAAGAGCATTTATAGCAAACTTTTATTCAATAGTTTAAAAACTGTATGGAAATTTTCATGAACAAAGAGTTACTCAATGGAAAATACTTTCTTTTCCCCCTTAAAAAGTTCTTCTGCAAGAACATCCATTAAATGCATTTACCTACAGTAATCAGTTTTAAAATGCATGGGTATTTTTGGATTTTCTGTATACATATATAGCATTTCCATAGTTAAGAAGCTATTGTCCTGAGCAGTGTATGAAGACATTACTTAAACTACCTAGTTACAGGACATTTATATAATTGACAACAAGCACAGAACAATTTATAGACTTTAAACATTTAATGTGCCTTTTCATCAAGGCAAATGATAACTGTAGGACTGCTTAACACTGTGAGTGTCAATTTAGTATCATGTATTTAGATCTGCAGTATAAAGACACGCACAAAACATTTTTGTGGAGTACATTTTGTTACAATAAACCAAGCTTGTATTCCATCATCATGTGTGGTTCTCCCATAACCTCACTCTGTGAAGGATCTGGAAAAAAAAAGTCGACAGCATGAGGCTTTTACCAAGCTACAAAGACCAACAGTAACTATGAACATGACCATATTTCTTTTTTTTTTTCTTTTCATTCTAATGCTTAGTGCAACAGTTACTTGACTGATTTTTGACAGTGTTGCACAATGCAGGTCTGTAACTCATAAGTCTCTATCCAAAGCAATCATCAGGTAACAAATACATCTATAGTGGAACAGTGTTTCATAAGGACACACACACACACACTTCAAGTAAAACCAACCCGTTTTACATAAGCACAGTCTCCTATAGCCTGAATCTCAAGGCTGATTGAGTTTTATGTTTAAGAAAACTCAAGTCTGCTGAAGCTTTTTCTCATAGGTGCCCCACGTCTCTTTCCAATGCAACTTCTCTGCGCAACAGGAGCTCACAGTCGAGCGCTTCTGTTAGTTGGGACATACTCGTGGTTTCTCTTCTCCACCTAACTGCCTAGTTACGCAGAAATTCTATGTCCTGAAATCTCTGAGTTTTCCTCCATTCTGCAAAGTATGGTTGACGTTAGCCACTGTACTCAAAGATTATCAAGGAATGTGCAGAAGACACAAGATACACTAATACTGACAGTATGAACTTCATTTCCATGGGGGGGGGGGAAACCAAGGCCAGAAGAAAGGTTGTGACTGCACTTTGGAAGAAATACACCTTTCTTTATGGGTGTATCAGTGTTTTCCTTCCACAAATAAGGCATATTAATGCCTTTGATTCCTCCAGAGACACCAAAATTATCTAATCCAGCCCCAGCTGATAAATACAACCTTACCAAAACCACTTTTAACCCACTCACTCCTTAGCACTCTAAATACATAACAGCTTGTTGTGAGCAATGGTAAATAGCCAAATTCCTATAAATTATGTTTGACATTGCTCTACCCCCTGAACCACAATAACCTAAGATTCCTTCCCTTGCTCCCTGTAAATCCATCCCAGAAAATAATCCCAGATTTACCTCATGCCTCTAGATTCCCACTTACCCCTCCATTATTTCCAGTTTCCCATCTCCCTGGCTCTTTCCATTCTCCAATCCCACCTCAAAATACCCTCTGCCTCCTTCCATGTCCTTAAACTACCAGCTAGAAAGAAATATTTTTTTAAAACTATTTTTCCAAGTTTACCCTATTCCACACATACTAACTGTCAGTCAGTAGCCCACCACACAACTGCAAATTGTTAGGTTAATTTGAGGGAGCCTGCCCCCTGCCACACCTCTGGGTCATTAGTTCAGTATCTCTCCTCTAGCCTTTCTTTCTTTTTAATTCTAGAACTTATAAAAACTTTGTATCTTTGTAACCTCCATCTGCCAAAATCTGCACAAGTAGTTCAAAAGTTTCTGGGGAAACAGGCATACAACGTAAATGCATAATCTTCTACTCCTTTAGAAACCCAGCCTACAAGCAAATACCGGCTTACTCAATATTTCAGAGTAATTTCCATGCAACTACCAGCTGAACCACATTTATTTCTCCTTCCCCAGTGCTTCTTTGCCTTTAGGAATTCAATTTTTTCTTTGTATTCTGTGCTTTTAATGCTCTTATTCCGTAGAGGCAAAGAACTTCACAGTTCCCAAATTTTACCTTTAAATGTTTCCATAACATTCAAAACAGAATGTATTTACCATTAAGGATATCCTCAAAACCAATGCATTCGTCATTTCCCCTCAGAGTATCCAGTGCTATGTTTGAGCTGTGAAGAAATGGGAGACGCTGGACCTGTAAAAAGACAACAAGAGTTCAAGTTTCTGCAAGTCTGAAATTGAGGGCACTTATATATTTTGATTTTTCAGGCTGAAGTGACTAAGAAAGTGACAGGCAAAGTCACTTCTTCCTTCAAAAACAATGAAATAAGAGAACTATTGGCACACATAGATAGCAAAACCTACCCAACACTACCATCTTCTATTGTTTATCTCTGTTGTGAAAAGAGCAGCCTTTCACTAGATTTGCAGCTTTCACTGCAGTGTAGCTACTACAGCAAATAGTGTAGTTAAAAAAAAAAGTACTTTTTTTTTTTTCTCCTCTGTTATCACATAAAGCTGGGGAGGCTCACTGCAACAAACACATCAACACCTCGAGACCAGTATTGGGCAATTGACATATACTGCATATACATGCAGTGTTTGGAAACCATATTCTAAGTTTCCTACATCTCTGTCACAAGTCAGGAAAGTAAGTGAAAGAGCTATATTGATTTTCACATCTAAACATAATCCTCCTTGCAGTTAATCTAAATCATAATTACTTCTCTGATCCCCACCAATTCTTAAGCTTCAAGTCCACTCCCACTTACTTTCAACATTCTTTTTTGTACCTTTCACCCATAGTATTACAAAGAAAATTTCAAGTGGTACACACAGCATTCAGAGAATAGCATATCTGTACTTACAATTGCATTCACTACTAGTAGCGATACTTCAGTTACACCATGAACATATTTTACAACCATAAAATTATCATGTAGCTATCTCTTTACACACAAAATATATCAAAGATTTCCATAATCACTACTGGTACAATTGTCAGAAGTTCAAATACACTATTCCAGTAAACATTTTAGAAAAGTGAAATTAAACCACAAGAGAACTTGTATATCTAACATGAAGCTGGGAGGAACCTTCCAATCACCATCTCTCCCCCACCCATGCCCCAAGAATACCTGTGGAGACACACTAGCAGGATATCCCCACCTGGCTCGTTTTCTGCCATGTGCTAACATCAGATAGGAAAAAGATTTTTCCGCATAAGACAGCACAGCTGAGATCAAGTGATGTTTTCATACGTCCTGTCTGACTTCCACATCTTCAGGACCAGTAATTTCTGCCAAGTTTAATGCAGCTCACTGTGGTTCAGTAGCACCTGATCCACTGGAAGGGAGTATAAAATTGCTCCAACTCACTTGGAAAAACAACTCTTAATAGCTTGACAACCTTCAACAAGCCAAAAAAAGTTTACCAATGAGCTTTCTGTGTTTCCTAAGGGACAAAGTCAGCCTCCCTCCAGTTACTCTCCATCCTAGGTGATAAGAAGGAAAAGGAGACAGACTCGAGCTTCCCGATTAAGAGTAAAAACCTTTGAATTTAACTCCCTGTAGACCTCCCCTGATCTTACAAGAAAGGCTGCAGAACAATAATAATAGCAAATTCTCTACTTCAGGTTTCATGTTATCTCTATATCCATTCCCAAATCACTACCTGCTTCAGATCCCTAAGTCTCTTTGCGCTACAGATGCAGAGATTCCTTCCCATGAAGATCATATGTTCTACAGAGGAGAGTATTAATTTTAGGAATTAATACTCAATTCCTCCTGCTTTTCTCTGCAGGCTTACAGGAAGGTAGTCCACAGAAAAGCTAGAGCAGTTACCACTTCACCAAGTAACCAATAAAAGAACAGCAGCTGAAAGGCTTTAGCATACTGACTGTTCTGGAAACTATTAATTGCAATGTTTGGTTGGTTGGTTTTAATAAAAGCAGTCCAGTGAAAGAATTTCATTTGGAAACATAAGGTATTTCAACAAAGAAAGATGTCGCTCTGAAAGCATGTTCTGAGATAAAAATTTTTTGAAGTGGTTTAAGTTATACCAGTTGGATTAAAATGCCTACCTGTTTCACTGCTCTGAATTCCATCTGCAGCTTTAACGGTGCATGGAGTCCTTGAATATTTCTCAGCGTGGCAAAGTTTGTTTTATCTTGATTTAACTGGAACTATCACAAACAACATTGATTTTTATTTTAGAAAAAGTTACTTTCAAGTACAGTCATAGAAGAGATTTGTGACATCCTACTTAAATGAACATGCTTATTACATTTATATGTAAAAATTCAGTGATTCCATCATATGTCTCAAATGTACATGATAGATAGTGATGCAGTAATATTTGTTTTATGAAACTGAAATTACTTTTTGCTGGATATTATTACAAATCAACAGTAGCAATTTTATTTTGTTATTTTTGATAATCAGGACATATAACACCACCAAGTGGTATAGTCTTGCACTACTTTACATTACTACAATATTGTCAGCATGAATTGAAAGCTAAGTCTGGTTTAACGTACGAATACAAACTTGAAAGCCACAATTGATGTTATTGCTAGCCATCAGAGACTCTACTTGAAAACACTTGAAATACTTCTTTTCCGATCAAGTAGCAAGACAGAGCACCACATACACACCGTATGACTCCAAAAAGCAAAAGAAAGCTCATAATTTTACCAACTGCTCTAAAACTGATCAGTAAGGCAAAGAAAATCTATTTAGTAGAGGGTTCTTTTAATGAAAAAGTGCTGGCTCACGAATACTGAAGTACACAAAAGTAACTTATGCTTAATGTTAAACTTAAGCTTGAGTAATCCAGTCTCAAATTTGGCTTTTACAGGAGTGACTAGATGCCTGTAATGTTGACACAATACAATATTGTAAAGTAAAACAGAAAAAATCTCTTATTTTAAAACCTGTACTCAATCACCATGACAAAAGCCTACTAGTATGAGAATATCATCCTGTTTATGCGAAGGGATCTCAAAAACCAACAGGAAAATACAAATCAAAGGCATAACATGCATTTTCTTCATAACCACCTATATTAAATGGTCTTCAAAAGTTAGCAGAAAATACTATCTGTATACCTCATCCCAAACTTACAATTCTGGTCACATTATTTTTCCATTTCTTTTATTTTATAAAGGTAGGGGTCCTCATCTGGGTAGCAGAAAGATTTGGTTTCTAGTAGTGCTACCTGAATAAGCTACCATTTGCAGCAGTAAAAACAACCATGACTATCTCAGGCTAAGATAAGTCTTTTCCCATTCAAATGTACATGAAAATAATTCTTAGATAAATTAGCCATGAACTTACAGAAAAGCTAACCAAACAATACGTGGAAAAAACAATTTAAAAGTTTCACATACTTCTTAGGGGATCTCATTATCTGCTTTAATTACTTCTGTGCAATTTTTCTCTCTAGCATATAATCTTAATTATGCAGGTTTTATATAGCAAGAACAGAGTTAAAAACTAAGTTATAGCAGTCAGTTGTGAAAAAAAAAAAGATCAACTGACAGATAGCTTTGAAACATTTATAGTATTTATAAATAAGCTCGTGAAGTTGGTGTCACATTATCATCATCCTTTTAACTCAAGACAACATTAGCTCAAGACAACACTAGCACTGGTTAGAATTAGAATACATTAGACATTACATTCAGACCTCGTCCTGTTGATTAGCTTAGCAATTTGGAACGTTATATCCAAATACTGCCTTTGCTTCAGGACACTTTATTACATCAAATCTTCTGTGCTGACGAAACAAGCACCAGAGACAAGATTCAGTTCAGCGAGCTATTTAGCCAAGGCTGTCGAACTAGTCTCCCTTTACCTTCAACCTATGGTCCACAGACCACTCTTAAGTAGTCCACGAGCAGTGACTAAGCTGGACAAGACTGCATACACCTACAACAAACTGTATGTGTACAATTTCTAGATGGGATCGAGTAATTTAATGAAAAGTATTTAGGTGTTCACAGACTGAAAGTCTGAAAATGAAGATATATGGTAAACCTATAGACAAAATGGGAGGCTCAGCCTTCCAGAAGTGGCAGGTGTGGCCCCTGCCTAACTATAGAGGCTGCATACACAACTAGCTTAATAACTTTTAGACGACTAAACCTTACTAAGTAAATGCCTACTTGGAAGCCCACTTACATACTTGAAGTGGAGAGAGTCACAAGTGGGAGGTTAACATTAAACAAATTTGCCAACAATGTTATTTGTATAAATAAAATGTTACTATTGTTGAACACCTTTATTCTGTTAAAGGCAAGACCCTGCTCGTTACTTGTTACCGCAAAAAGCAGTCCAGGTAACCACATTGTTAATTTAAACTTCATAATTAGTTAAGAGTGGAGATGGCTACATTTGATGTTATACTTACATTTTTTTCTGATAACTCCAGTGGGTGGCTGGGCAACAATTCATTTTTCACACTTGTAAAGCTAGAAATACAAGTATAAAAATTGGACTTCAAATTAATCAAGATATTGTTTTTTAAGCTGCACTCCAAAACTAATCTCAGAGACAAACATCAACCCACAGAGACACACAAATAGCACAGTTTGAACTACAAAAAAAAAAGCTTAATAGTGAAGCAGCAAATAAGACCTCTAACTACAGCACTACCAGAAGAAAAATAATTTAAATTTCAGGCATCTTTTTTTCTTTATGTTTGAGAAAACAGAATGACAGCTTTTCTTCCTTGACCTCTTCCAGAAATAGAGAAAAATATTAATAAATGAAAACGTCATAGCCTTAGTTATGTCCAAGCTACATGGCATCTGATTTTAGAAGTCTCCAAGCTTTTCAGCTGAATATTGTACATACCTTCCCCCCCGACTTATAGTTGTATCACCCGCATTTTAAACTCCATGAACTTATTTTAGATTCATTATCCAAGATACATACATAGTTTTGCACTCATGTAAAATGGCAAAACCCAGAAACACTATTTTTACTATATTAACTTTACTTTTTCTATCAATGCCGAAATTAACCATTTCCCACAGTGCTAAGGCACACTCATATACATGTATATTAAAACTAGCATATATTTCGTAATTATTAATACTTTGCCATCTCTTTTCTGAAGAGCAGTACCACACAGGTAAAAGCCCGTTAATGTTATCTACTTCTTGAAGTGACGTTTCACAGAAAATTCACACTTGAAAGACAATCTGGTTAAGTATGTGCACTTTCGGCTATAGCTTTTGCGATACACCTTCCAAGAACCTTCTTTAAAAAGCCAACATTTAATATGTACTTTCTTCCTATATCTGAAGTTCAATATTGGCTACGGCACAATTCAACAAGAAAAACTAAAGCGTACCCTCTGCGCAGAAGATCATGGCCTTCAAATGGTCCTGAAGCTGAAAATTCAGGAATTGGGATACTATCCTTCAACAGGTAAGAAGTGCCTCTGGAATTCTGGAACAAAAAAAGTGAGGATTACTTTAACAGAACCAGACCCCTTTGGTGTATGGGCCATTAGGCCAGGCAAATGAAACAAAGTGCTCAAAGACTCCTTAAACTACTCATGTAAAAGCCCTAGACTTTAGAGTCTCTTTAAAAAAAAAAACAAAAAACAAAAAACAACCAACACACCACCAAAACACAAACCCCATGCTAAATTAGAGTTCTTTCAGACAGTTAAAGATACTGATAACACATTTTTTGGATCTGGCTGAAACAGTTAAACTCTCAATTACCTCTTGTTCATTCCCACCCTGGGCTGCAGGGATGGAAAGGAAGAAGGCAGGTCATGCTCAGCTGACAGGACAGAAAGGAACATGCCTAAGCATTCCTTCATGTACTTCAATACAGGCACAATCAAGTAAGATCAAATTGATTTTATCCACGGTTTAAGGCTGCCATAAAGAGGACAAGGTGTATTCAAGTGGTCTAGTATGCCAGTTAACTGAAAGAGCAAAGGAAAAACAGTAACTTATAGCTGAAGACCAGAAAAATACACCTCCACAGACTTACTAAGTAAAGCCATCTTAACCCAGACCACTAATTTCATGCTAACCTGCCCGATTTTATTGAAGTGATTTTAGGATTGTTCATACAAATTGCTCCACCAATAGGCCAATGTACAATAAATTCTGGAAGGTGACAGCAATAATCTCCGGAAGGTGATGAGCTGTTCAGTGCAGGAGTTTCCTCCAGCAGCACTGTCGGATCCGACAGAAAATTCATGCTTACACTTAAGGTCTTTTGTACTAACGTGTCAACTGTCAATAACCTAACAGCTATTAGAAAACCCTAAAATACCTGTTATTACACGCATGTAAAGCATCTAACAACTAACACTGTGCTCAACACTGACCAGACCTTCCTGAGATTGCTGTAAGCGAAAGCATTAAAGAGGTACGCTACCTGGAAGACATGACAAGAGGGAAGATCAAAGTGAAAGTCAAAGGTAAGGAGAAAACCATGAAATACTCCCCCAAAGAGTGACGCTCTCGAGTCACGCCAGTGCCCAGTCCGTCTTAGGTGGTCACACCGCTGCTACCCACCACAAAGGCCAGAGGCGCGACCTCCCTCCGCGAGAGCTGCCGCGCTGGCTGCGCCGCACGAAGCCCCTGGCTCCGGGAGGCGGGGGATCACCGGGGCTCTCGGCCGCCCCGTCCCACCCCGCTCCCGGCAGAAGGGCTTTAACCGCAGCCGCCCACCCTTCGCGCCTTCCTGGCCCTGAGCGCCCAGCGGAGACGGGCCCGCGCAGGGGGGGAGGGACCCCGAGCCGGCAGCACGAGCGCCCGCCATGGCCGCGCCGGACCCCCATGACTCAGCACGGCCCCAGCGCCCCCCGCCCAAGGCCGCCCCCCCGGGGACCCCAACGCCCGAGGGGGGGCAGTGGGGTAGACAGGCGCGCGCGCCGGTCTGGTCCGGTCCAGCGCGAGGACAACCCCCGCCCGGCGCCCCCGCCGTCCCCACCGGCAGCCCACACTCACCATCTTGGCCCCACACGCGCAGCCACTTCCGCCTACTCCTCCTCCTCACTTCCGCTCCGCCCCCGGCGCGCTGCGTCAGACGTAAGGAGGGAACAGCGCCCCCCGCCTCCGCGACGGGCCGCGCGGGGAGGGGCGGGGCCGCGGGAGCGGGGCCGGGGGCGGGGCCTCGCAGGGGGCGGGGCCGCGGCTGCCCTGGGAGGGTTGCGGTTGGTGGCGGCTGCCCTGCCCTGAGGTTCGGGGGGTGAGGGCTGCCTCTCTGGCCGTGTGCCCTCCTTGGCCGTGGCTTGCCTGCTTCCAGGGCTGTTGCTCGCAGACTGACCGCACTGTGCCCACATGCCGGCAAAGCCCAGCTGTACCACCCTGGCCCCAAGCAGGAGCTGGAGTTGACCGAGAGGTTCCCACAGCAGGCCAGGGCGGCCATGTTGTGGTGTCAAGTGGCGCGTGCTTTTCCTGGTCAACCCCATCCTCTCCCAGTGGGCCACAGGCAGCAAAAGCAGAGAGCTTGGGTGACCCCAACAGCGTCACAGCGCTGACAGCCTGAGGTAGCGAAACGAGGCAGCAATGCTTCCTGAGGTAAATGTGGCCTCGGGTGCTGGGCCGGCCATGGAGCCTCCCTGGGCAGCGCTGTGCGAATGGGAGGTGTTGGGGTGCACTGCTCTACGTCGGGCAGCCCTCAGGGCCCTGATCTTTTGTCAGTGACTGACAGGGATGGGCCTGCAGCAGGTTAATCTTTGGAAATGAGTTTTGAGAATGGTGGATAAAAGCTGCTGTGTTAGTAGGCAGGAATTAATAGCCACAATGGTAACGGAGTTAATATTAGCTTGCACTTAAAGAACTTCGAAGACTTTCCGACAATCATGAGCAAGTTTTCCACAGATTTTGATGCATAGCTCCAGATGTGTATCTGGCGTATCTATTTCACATATTTCTTCTGAGGCCTGTAGCTCATTCAACCCTTTAAGATTTTGCCCCAAATCGCCCTGGTGCTACAAATTTCATATGTGACAATTAAACACCACACCTTGCACAAAAAGCAATATTTAAATGGGAATTTTATATATGTTTTAATGGCACACTCAGCTTTGGAGAAAATTACTGAAAAATCCATATGCTTTATACTCTGTTTCCTCTTTCTTGGGCAAAATCAGTTCACCACTTAAAAAAAAACATTCTCAACCAAAGTTCTGGCCCTTTGTATTCAGGCTTAAAGCAAAGACTTCAAAAGAATGAGAATGGAGTACTGGGTTTTTTAAATCATTTTTAGGAAAACGGGTACCACAAAGGTTTCTCTGATCTTATAATTATAATGGGTACTCGGATATTGTGGTGCTGGTTTCATTATTATAGAATAGATGTGAATACAAAAAACAAATCAAGTTCCTGTTTAACTGCAGCTTACAGAAAAAGCTAGGTTTGTCACTAAATGTATTTATTTATTGACTGAGTTTGTTGATCAGGATATGACTGTAGAGATGAAACATCTAACTTTCAAAGTCATTCTTGCAGGACGCAGGGTGCAATCACTCATGTACATTTTTGACATCACTGCAATCCACAGTCTAGGCTGCATAACATAAAAGAACATACATTGCAAGAAAGATCTGGTTTTCCTTTAAAGGCTTTCACACTGGGGAAAACTTCCAGACATAAACACAAATCACACACATATTTTCTCATCAAATTACTGAGTATTTTAAATCGGAGCAAGGCTTGATTTCTTTCACAACCAGCTTTGTTTTAATGATCTTACAGTGAGCATCTCAACAGTGGATGACTGGAGTAGCATCTCATTCCTCTCTGCGGCCCCGCTGCAAGTTGATAGGAGTTGCATGAGCAACTGTCGGGCTGACCAAACCTTTGATCAGAAATGAGAGCATGTGGTGAGCGATGAGTGCTTTGACTGCTCAGAAGCAGTAGGTATGGCTGCCCTCTGTGTTGCAGATGATTTCAAGGCTGGCCCCAGCACTGGGTTCACCAGAGTGCAGACAGGAGCCCACAGGCACTGCCCCAGGCGCAGCAGCCCCAGCATGCAGGGCCCTGTGTGCTGAAGCCTGCCTGCCAGGGAGTGTTGCTGGCGTGCAGGTCTGGATAGTCTGAAGGCATCTTCCAGGCCGATGATAACAGGGTGGGAAATGAGATGCAGTGACTGTGATTGCTAAAGAGGCCGTTCTTGTATGTGCACTCTCTTAAAAAAGGCTATGTGGACATACTCCTTAGAGTATGTGGACACTCTAAAATTAGTGTGAAAATAACTACCGCTCCTCTAAAATGATTACTTCTGTAAAGTTAGGATGGTGAATTTCACATATTGCTTTTAAAAATAACCTATAAATTATTATTTTTTTAAGAATGATTTTTTCATAATTTTGTGTAGAGAAGATCTGAAATGTATGAATGTTTTAAATATTTTCTGGATGTTTTTTACCTCGGCATTTTTGGAATGTCAAATTTGGTCTTTTTGGTTTAGCTGGGGGACTTCACTGAGGTTTCAAGCGATCCTTAGACCATGGATTCTTTTATCTTTTAGAAATGAGGGAAGCGTTTACTCTTTTTAAAAAAACCATACTGTTTCAAATGCTTTTTTAGCAGTTAAATTGGTATTAACAAACATAAAACCTCATTAAACAAAGTTTTAGACTGCCTGACTTAAAGCAAATTCCTGTTTCAATTACTTAGCTTTTTCTTGCCTGGATCCTCGCATGGCATCATTTCATGAGAGGTCTGTACATTTCCCATTGAAGCCTCGGGGAGAGACTTCCCTGGTGGACTTGAAACTTGTCATGACAGAGGCACAACATGGCTGGCGGGGCAAAGCCTCCTCTGCCCATGGAGAAGGAGATCTACAGAAGCCAGCTCTCTTCTGGGAGCTCTACTGCTATGTTAAAGCAGTTTTTGACCTAATATATCCTGCCTTTCCACCAAATGAAATGATACTTTTTACCTCTCCTATTCCTAGAGCTTTTTTGTGTATAGAGGGATGGAAGATAGAAATACCCATTGATTTACACCATCAGTCCTACTTAATAATAGCAAAAGGAGTATGTTGTCCAAGGAAACTTGCCTTTGTATCCACAGTTTTTAATATTGATGCAGCTTTGTCGCTTTTCAAATATAATTCTTTTGACGTATCAGTGGGCAATCTGTTCTGAGTACGTGAACCTCTATCAGAAGAAAACCTTTATCCTGTGGGACTGGGAAACTCTTTCACTGGTTTCTGTCAACAGCCAGTTACAACCTGTTAAAGTGAAAGTACTTTTTATTTGTTTTTAATCAAATCAAATAAACACATTTTCTTTGATCTTTAAGAAGTCCTTTCTTGTTAACTTGCTTTATACTTTTATGTTTTGGCATTTATTGTAAATCTAATTATTTAAAAAGTTATTTTGTTTTAAATTATTAAACCTTTTCTGAATTTAAGATAAACAGGGGCATGTTTTGTTAAAGATTAAAAATAAATTTCACACAAAACTGCAAAACGTAGCAAAGATAATAATGTGTAGGCGTCAGAGTGTTCCAAAACAAGACTCTCCAGGGGCTCTTCTGAACACTCGGCTACGTTAAAACCATGTTCTGAAAAGGCTCAGGAAACCCCTGACTCTAACCCACCCTTTCCTGAAGCTGGTGAAAGTATTTAGAAAAAAAGTTACTGTTGCAGGGAGAAAAAAAAAAAAAAAAAGAATCCTACATATTGCCAAAGCAGATGATTTTTTCCTGTTTGTTTACCAGCAAACCTCTACAGCTTGCAGGATTTTCTTGAGTCAAAACGTGTCCATCCTCATCATTCAAATGCAAAAAGCAGTCCAATAGATGACCAAAAAAGTACATTGTTATCTCTCATGAAATGTAACCTTTTTCAACATGCTGTAGCATCCAGTGGGGAAATAACTCCAACAATTATTTGATTTATAAGTCATTAGTTAATTTTAAGTGAAAAGATAGTATATCTGTAGAAGTGTCTTCAGTTCCTATTTTGGAAGGTCAAAGAAGGGATGCCAGTTGTTTTTTAATCCAAGTTACATACTTGGATTTAAAAGAGGTCCTTGTTGTCTTGAAGTGATGACTTATTTTGTAGCTTGTGTTTTTGTAAGTCTCAGACTGGTATCTGTACTCTTTCTTTATTTGTAGTAATCCGTTGTCTGGACTCTGGGAAACGTGGGCTTCTCGTCGCTGTGCTCTTTGGTGGACTCAGAAAAGCAGGAGGCTGTCATGGGAAGAGCCGGTCACTAGGGGATGCTCAGTAGCCAAACACCCTGAGCCTGCCTTCCTCCCCAGCGCTTGCCAGCTGCCTCTGTACGGTCTAGCTGGGAGTTAGATGCTTGTGGCTGGTTTTGAGTACTTTTTCTCTTCACTCGCAATGCTGTGAGGATTATGAAAAAACAGGGTTGAAGGATAAAAAGCAATGTATATGCAACAGCTGAAGCTACATGGGCAGTACCTGGTGGAATGCTGGTAGGAGTATTTCCCTATTAATGGCTATTTTCAGTAAACTCTATTACCTCCTTGTGACCATATAATTCTTAAAATAATCCTTCAGCCTGAGTCCAACGTTTAACCTATCCAGTGTTCATGTAGTCAGGATCTCACTGCTCCATAAACTCTCTTTTTTTGGCACTGAAACCAAGTCCCTCGTGAGAATTCACAGAAAAAAACATTTTTATCTTCCCCCTTAGCCTGGAGTGATTTGCCTCCCAGAAGCATAACCACCCTGCACATACAGGTGAGACTGAGAGCATGTTTCCTGTGAGAGTGTCTTCCTAAGGGAAACCTTGAAAATAATTAATAGTAGTCACAGCTGAAAGAATTGAATGGAACATTACTTCCCATTCCTGCTACTGTGCAGGAAAAAAATCACCCAGGAGTTTGCCAAAATGCCTAGCAGCAAAAAGGGAGTCTGAGACTGCTCTGACTCATAACCATATCCATTAAGCAGCAAGATAATCAGAAGTCATCTTAATTTCCTCTTACAGCTGAAGACAATAAATAAGCCAGTAATCACCAAACTAAAAAGTTGGCATTTCGCTCAGAAAACAGACATTTTCAGCAAAAATTTATGCATCACTAAAAATAGTGTTTCTTTTCCCTATAAGAAACTGTCAGCAGAAAATATCCTCCATGTGTTTTTTCTGTCATTTTAAAAACAAAAGCGTGACAAAGTTTCTGATCCAACCACAATGTGCTGCTTAAGAATGCTATCATTAGTCACATGGATGGCATGGTGATGGCTGGCTTAGAAATAGTTAAGGCTCAAATCTTCAAAGGCAGTTGTGCATTGAACTCCTTGGGATGTGAGCCAGCGTGCCTAGGTTTAGCCAGCAAAATCCAAAGTGGGTCTAGAGCCTCCTGAATTTTGGCCAAGCTTGGGCTTAGGTTTGAATCTGATGACTCATTTCTGACAGAAAGCTGTGGTTTGCTTGCATGTAGGTAAACAGAAGTTGTAGCTTACAGTAAGCAGCTTGTATGCAGACCCTGACACTTCTAGAGAGCTTGCTTGAATTTCAGAGGGTTCCACATGGGTGCAATGATCCCACGGAGTGGACTTCACCGAGTCAAGGCTGGAGCAAAACAGCAGTGTTGGTTTTGTACAGAACTATTACAGTGTTTCTTCAGGAAAAGCTTTTATGAAATTCAACGCTATTATATTGTAAAGGGTGTTGGCAGTTAATTAATTGTTTCTGTAGAGAAAATAATGTATTACAAATTTTATTTTTGTTTATTTTTCTGGAAACTATGATTATACATTTTCCATGGATTATTTTATTCATACTTCCTTACTGTAGGTTTTCCACACAATGGGCTTAACTTTTTTTGCTCTTTGTATTGCATCTCTTAATTCTGAGTCTCTACAGCTACCTGTTTTATGACATGAATTACTTTTTTGTTATATGTGTTATACTAACAGCATAAATCATGTTGCTATGCTCAGCTTTATTGTTGAAAGATGCTGAAAGTGTGCTGCTGGAACTTTGTTTTACAATGAGATTTCCTATTCGGTTTATATAGCATCATTAGGAAATGCTTGTGACAGAAACTGTCAATGAATTCAAAGAGTGGCAGCCCTATACTTACTAAGTAAAAAATGTTGGAGCAGATAGCCAATACAAGTTTATTTGCACAAAGTTATTGAAGATGTGTTGTAGAGGTTATTTAACATATTGTTATTTAACGTATTGAACTAAAACTAAAGAGAAAGGAAACAAATTAAGTTAATACCATCAGGCAAATTCTCTATTTTTAGTTTCAGAAGATATTATGAACTCCATTTTTCTAAAGGAAGATTATGAATTGGATTCAGAGTGACCTTCCAGGTTAAAAAAAAAAAAAAAAAAAGAAAAGAAAAAAAAAGGCAAATATTTTGAAGAATTAGATGTAGGCTGGAACAAAGAAGATGCAAATGAATTGCAAAAACTTCTGTGGTTTCTTCTTCAGAAAGACTTTTCTAAGTTGTAAAAGATTACCGGAAAAACAAACCCCAAGCCGTTTATTCAAGGAGCAAACAGTCCTGAAAGGATTTGGGAAATATATACAGTGGACATTTCAAGAGAAACTGTCATATCCTCCTCTGAGAGTAAATTTGTGTGAATACCTTTGTGGTGGAGGATCAGAGTGGGCAGATCAAAGTAATATATGGGCTCAAGGGAGACGAGGAGGGGAAAGGGAGGTTGACATAGGATCACATTCGGATTCAAGGGCTACTCTTGGCTCACTGAGTCCTGTCCACTCCTGTTACAAAGAGCTGTCCTATATAATTATTTTCATAACATCTTGCATGTTAAGTTAACTTGATCTCATTCCTCTTCATTCTTCCCTGACTGTTCTTATTCTGGGCAGTTGTGCTGGAACCTCATTGCTCTGGTCATGAAAACTTCATGTCTGGGCAGAAATCATTTACAGACAGTGTATACCTATTTCTTCTGGTGGCTTTTAGCTCACATGGTTCTTCCTCCATGAAGAGGACACAAAGCCTCCACACCCTCATCTGTTCCTCTGATAATCCCAGTAACCCTTCCCAGAACATGCTCCAATTTTACAGTTCTTGAACATGAGAAGTCAGACTTTTGTAGAGTGTTTCAGATGTGGTCACATCCGTGCCTACACAGCTACAGTAATACAATTCTCCTAATGCTGTTTAGGGTCACATTTGCTTTTTTTCATAGTTGCATCACCTGGTGCTTCATACGCACATTGTATCAAATACTAAACTAGAATTATGCTAGATGAGACCTGTATTTTACTATTTTCAAAACCTCCTTTCCACAATCAAAGAAGGTTATTATATTGCTTTGACACAGCCTCCTCTTGGAAAAATCCATTTTTCAGTCTATGTTATTTTTCAATTACCCAAGGTCTAATTATCCTCTCCTTCAAAGTTTATTCTAAAATTATGCATATTGTTATCATCAGATTATTGATTCTATTGTTATCTAGAATATCCTTTCCCTCTCTTTCTTAAATATAGTTCCTAGGTGTACCACTAGCCAATAGACAGAACCAATACGAATTTGTAAAATTTATTGAAAATTCTTATTGTAAGATTCGTGATTGCTGTGTTGATTCTTTGAGTATTGGAGGATGAAAATTACCTTCATGATTAAATTTATGTCATTCAGCTTTTTAAAATTTTCTGCCACCTTGGAAACAGACATTTCCAATTCTACAGATTTCTTCAAAATTACCATTCAACCTTGCTACCATGTTGTACCTTCTCAGTCTGCTTGAAAACTGAGGCAGAATACTCATTTTGGGGGGCTCTGTTCTAGAGAGAAACTGGATCTACATCTCATTTCATGAAAACTATATCTACTTTAAAACTATGATTATTATTATTTTTTCTAAATCTGATTTTCCCTCTAGATTCCGACTAAATCTGATTGTAGTAAAAGCTATAGCTTTTGGCTTCTGCTTGAGAATAGCATGCTGACCATCCTGAAAAGATGAAAAAAATCCTTTGAAAAAGAGAGGAAGGAAGAATGTCTGGAGTCTTCTCCTCTGGGATATTTCTGTCTAAAGAGCATAAATAAGGATCATGCCCTAAAAGGTGTGCTGTATTATAGCTTCTCAGTGCACAAGATTTGGGCTAAGGGAGATCAGAATTTTCTTTTTATAGTCATGAGGTGACATGTGGATCTGCTCTGTGTTCAAGAGAAACAACTTAATTTTCATTATATGCTGAGAATAGCATTGGGGTTGGGTGGTAAGATGTTTCAACTATTCTTTCCCTCAGTACGGGAGATATTTTTGAATATGCTTATATTCTTTCTTATTTCACACCCATTTTTATGAATGCAAGACTAAAACACCAGGCCTCACATGCAGCTACCATGCAAAGGCAATAACTACGCTGTGCCAGTGTTGGTCACAAAATTCTTAAAACAAAACATATCCAGTGTGTTTCCAAAGCTCTAGAGATCAGCATTTTTTCACTCTTTAAATATAGAAAAGATTATAGACATCAGGTGTACTTTAGCATTTTACATTACCCATATTTAGCTCTGCCTGCCAAATGTTTTGTTTATTCCTTGAAGCAGTCCTCTGATCCAGCCTAAAACATGTGCTTCTGCACTTTTCCTGGATGATTTTCAAAGACAGACTAAAAATTGTGCTCTGTCTTTGAGATACGTACCCGAAGATCTACTAAAGCGAGACCACCGATTTGTTGATTAATAATGTCAGCTAGCTCCTTACTAGGCTGACAATGAGAGCTAATGCGTTAATCTACTATTCTGTTTCAATGCCACATTTCCCCATGCTTTTTCTGGCAGTTTTCCTTAAAGCCTTGTGAAGTTATTCATCCTTTGTTTTGTACCCAATGTGCCATGAGCTCATGCTTTCTTTAGTCTAATGACAGATATTATGGAAAAAAACTGCTGTTAGTCGATATCTTCATCTGCTCTTCTTCCAGCCACAACTCACACATGTTGCAGGGACTGATAATTTACTGAGTTTGCTATTGCTGCGGTTTCCAGAAAAGTTGCCCCAGATTCCAGAAGAAGAGAATTCCTCTGAATGAAGATTACAGAGATAAGGAGCATGAAATGATGTGTTTGACCTTCGTTCTAGATACACTTATCTATTATTAAATACTGTCTGGCATATTTGAACATAATAAGAGGTGAATGTTAGATGATAAGAAAGAGAAGAGTAGATTTCAGGATTCTTTCTCTGTTCAAAGGATTTTACGTCTGCCCTACCCCCTCACTTCCTTTCCTAGCATTCTAAGACCACAAGCTACTGAGTTATGATCATACATTAGTCTTCATAATATTGCTAAAATAATTCCATTATTTGGAAAATGATGGAGAAAGAAACTCAGCTCAATAAATTTATTGAGAAGTTAAAAGCCACAGCGGGAATCATGGAAGAGAACTCCTTGAACCTATATCTGTGCTTATTCACAACAAAATATTAGAGAATATAGCTGTCTTATAGCCAAAGGGAGGATGTTATGTGCCTACTTACTGGAATATGAAAGCTAAAAACCAGTTTTCCATTGTCTACCTCTCACATTTCTTGCTTTTCTGAGAGTTTTCCTGTAGCAAAATGTAACTTGCTGACTTTGCAAAATATGTTACCAAAATTTTGGAAAACATTTCCTATTTTCTATACGAATTTTGTGAACGTATCAGCGCCAACTTTTCCTTGAAACTTTGAGAGTGCACGGAGTCCGTGTCTAAGCATGGAGTCATGGCACCTCATTGGAAAATCCCCCTTCATTATCAGGTTATCCCTATAGTCTCTTACTTTCTTTGTCTTTTCCTGACCGAAGAGCCTTTTGCTTCTGTTCAAACGCATATTCTGCATTGGTTTTCTTCCTTACTAGCAGTGAAATCCATATTACAGGTGTATTTTACATGTTGTTTTTTCTTCAAGCAGGAGAGAAGCAGAAGAGGAAAACAATAAAGACATAAAATAATGCATTTGCTTCTTGTCATCTAGGTGAAGATTGTACAAAGACTCAGGCTATGAGCCTTAATTACAAAGTTTATAGGTAGGTAATGTTTAGTCCTCACATCGCAGCCTCTTCCTTCCTCTCTAGATCGCTGTTCCTTGGAGCTCACAATGTGTCTGCATTTTCCTAAAAAATCAGTGCATCTTCCTCTCCAGGAAGTGGCTTGTTCTTTTATAGCAAAGCCAATCTTTGTCCTCTTTAAAGGCCGTATATCCTCTGCTGTCTAGGGACAACACCCCTGAACACATCTGTCTAGACATACTAGAGCCTGCCTTCCCTCTTCCGATACTGAAAAACTGACATTCCCTTAAAACAGACTTTACAGCAAATTTCATGTGTCCATGCAGATGCAGAACTGTGATTTTGAAGGGTATTTGTCCTTACACAGAGTTGCTTTCATAAACATGCCTGTAATATGAACTGTAATTTTTCATAACTAAGCCTGTATGGGTCACTTCTCATTCATTCTTTCCCATGCTATAAAACAAAACAAAACAAAACAAAATACATCATAGTAATTTTTGAGTAAGCTGGACCCTAACATTTCAAAAATAATGGACGGCCTATTAGTTCCCTGTTGATTCTTTGTGGTCCACTGGTAGGGAATGTGGGGCGTCCTATAAATGTTATTTGATAAAAGCTGAGGCTAGGCACCCTGCTGTTTTTAAGGATCACGCTGAGACAAACTGCTGGTAGGATATGCAAGACAGCAGATTTGTTTATCCTTATTTCTCCGCTCACATCCCTGAGCACACATGGCTGCTGTTTTTGTTTTGACTAATTTTGACTTTTTTAAATGTGAGAAAAGTGGTTAAAATGATGTAATCCCTGTCTGAAGTTGGGATGTGTGTGAAAGAGTGGAAATGCTGACAGGCCTCTGGCTGGAGCAGCGTGAATAGCTATCCTCCAGGGCTGGGTGCTCTCCTGCCCTCCCAGTCCCATTCATTGCATTGTTCTCAGGGAGGAGGAAACCAGGCAGCGGCGTAAGGAAGCCCACACGCTTCACACACACTGGTTCAGTGGGATTGCCCAAGACCTTGTAGCAGCCCATAATCTGATGAAAAGCTAGAGTGATATATTTGCTGTTCTTATCTGCTTGAAAATACCTTACGATTTTCCTGAGACCAAATCAGTATGGGTTTTAAAAATTTTAAATGACATCCCATCATTAAGATCTGCCAGCGATGACAATGGATTTTGATCACTTTTTCTCCTGGATTTTACTTATCCTTGAATGTCTAGATTCTGCTGGTTCCTTAAACTATAAGTCATCTCCTTCCCATGCAGATTTTCTCTGTTACACAAAAAAAGAAAGATTTTGCTTATTGATATTTGTATTAGTGTAAAATATACAGGCATCCCAATATTGGACAAGGGTCACATTGTGCTAGGTGATGTACATAAAGAGAATGAAAATACAATTTCTACTGTAACACGTTTGCAGTCCAAGCATAAGAAAAGACAAGACGTCAAGTTTGTCAATCAGCCCTACAGCCTTTAATCCTTTTGTGCCATAATGTGGATTTAAAATGCCCTAGACATAGACTAAGATGCCCTTGGGGATATAGACACATGCTTATAAGACTGTAAGTAATACTGTGGTAGAACATGTGTATATCATCTTTACACTCATTAAATTAAGTCAGGCTAACTCTAATTCCAGGAAGAATGTCAAAGTGGAAGACATCAGAAGAAAGAGCTGAGATGGGACTTTCTAGAAACGTGGTTTGGAAAATAGATATGGCAGCAGATAATAATTTGGTAAATTCATTTGGTTTGGGAGAACTCCATACCTTTATATCAAAGATAAAGTAGTTGGAGAAGAGTTTTGCTCTAAGATGGATTTTTTCTTTTACTGAACTCAGACTTGTGGTAGAGGTTCACTTTTGCTTCACTTATATATTGCTTCACCTACTGCTTCACACCTGGAGAAGTAATAATTGCATTGGGATGTGTGGAAAGCGCAGGCAGACAGACCACCAGTTTTAAACACAGGACACAGTATCTACTAAATATCATGTGGAAGAAATCATGTCTCATTTTTGTGGTGATTTTAGCATTCAAAGAGCACAGTGCAAACTGAAGAGTACAAGGGATTTGTGCTGTTTAAAGAACTAGCGAAGATCTTTGTGTATGTAAGCAGTCAATGTACTTGTCTTAGGACAATTCCAAAAATATTTTTCCCAACCGTCATTCATATTTAACCGAAGTTTAATTTGAACCATTTGTTTTTCATCCAGAAGTTTATTTCTTGGAAGTCATTGGGGCAGCTTTATGATTGTAATAATCTAGTTGTTTTAACACAGAGATTACAATGTATTTTTGTCAATGTATTATTGGCAACAGTGCAAAAAAAAAAACCTCACTAAGTGCAATTATTGAGAGTCTGAAGAAAAGAAACATTCATCCTACTTCTTATTCCATTCTGATTAACGCTACATCTGAAGGCTTCTGGCATGAGGAAGCAGTTTTGCATCATAGCTTCCTGGGTGAGATTCTTCTAACCAAATGCAGATGTCTACATGATAGATGTCTACCCTGCAGCTAACCTCCTAGCTTTGCTGTCAATGAGCTCTTATGGCACAGTTTGTCTTACACTAAGACGGATGACTCAGAACTTAAGGAGATGCATCCTCTCCTTTGCCCTGTTGGAGTCCACTTGTGAACTTTATTTTAGTATTATTTGAAGGACTCACAAATATCTAAGTATTAATGGATTTATCCTGTTACTTAATAAGTCAGCAGCTAATTTATAGTGAGATTAAGTTATTTGCCCCAAATCACAAAAGAGCCTATAAAAAAAGGTTGGAAATAACAAACGGTCTCCTTGGTTCCAATCTCGCAGGCTAGACAGAACATCCTTCCCCTCTTCAAGAATTTTTGAAGCTATATATAGGCACTTTATCTCTCTACGTCATGCAGCTATATTTATTTCTTGATTCTGTTTCAGGAATAATTCAAACATGCTTAAATGCCACTGAAACTAAACTGGATTTCATCATGTTGTTTAGGTGTTTCCCCGCATTGTGTTCCCGTCATGATCTTGTAAATCACACAATAATTTAGCTTGGAAGGGATCTTAGGACCTCATCTGGTCTAAACCCACTCCCCCACTCAAAATGGGGTCAGCTTTGAAATTACACCATGTTGCTCGGGGCCTTGATTATCTCTGAGGATGAGGATTCTGCAGCAGCCTCTTATCCCACCTGAGCACCTCATTAGGAAGGCTTTTTTCCTTATATCTAACAAGAGCTCCCCAGCTGCAACTTGCCTCTCCAAGAAGAATCTGTTTTCTATAACCACCCGTTAATTAGACAGCAATCAGGTCTGTCCTTGGGCTTCTGCCCTGCAAGCAGAATAAACCCAGTTCTCTCACCCTCACCTCCTATGTCATGTAGTCCATCCCCGTAAACATTTTGGTAACCTTTCTACTGGTCTTGCTCTAGTTTGTCTGTCTCTTTGTACTGAAGATCCCCAAACTGGACACAGTAGCTCAGATTTATCTTATAAATGCTGAACACAGGGGGAAAACCACTTTCCTCAGTCTGCTGGATATGCTTTTATTAATACAGTGCATAGTTATCATTCAGTGCTGTGAGGGAATACTGCTGCAAAGCAGACAATATAGAAAAATGAGCATATGTCACAAGTACTATGCAGGTCCTGCTTTTATTCATAACCATGAGAGATCATTTCCGTTAGTTGCCTAAGGGCTGTCTCCCTGCCATAGGCAAGAAAAAATCCAGAATGGGAAAATTCCACAAATTCGCCAAACACTAACTGCCTTTGAACTTTGGGTCCAAAACCTTTTCGGTTTCAAAATTGTATTTGATGACTTATTCTTTAGTTTGTTACTGCTTAATGCAATGTATTATTTTAATGTATCTTTTCCAAGTGCCTCAGCTGAACAACAAATTGTTCTCAGTGCAAAACTGTCTTGTCTTTGTAAGGTCGTTAGCATTCATGAAAGGTGCTGAATGCTTTTGGGAGAGGGTTGTGCTCAATGGAATTTTGGCAAACTCAAGTATACTCCAGGCAAAAATTAACTTTTGTTGTACCTTATTTTGCATTTGGGGGTTCACACCAGTAAAAAAGCATGTCTTCATGATGTAGTTTCTATTTTGAGTGATACAGCTTAAGTTTGTCAGATTAAAGGTGCAGAGTAGAAGACCAAACCATGAAATCAATCAGAAAGTATGCTATTAGTCTCTTTATATAGGTGCTGGGTAATGATTGCTTTAACCTCTCTTAATTCAAAGCTAGAGAAAAAAAAAGGAGAAAACAGGAGGAGAACACTCAAAGATGTTAAAACTAACAGAAAAGTATTTATAATATTTTCTTGAAACTAATCAGATATCTGGGTGGACAAATTCCAACATTAGCCGTAGGATCCAGTTTTTGATCTTTGACTACTACCAAACAGAGCTGCCTGGTCTCTATCGATGTATAGAACACCTGCCTCTGCGCCTATCCTTGTCTTCTCAAGAAGAGGCAGTGGCTCAGGTCACAAGTACAGAGAAGTCACTTGTCCATTCCAGTGGCATATCACAGCAGTGCTATTGCCCACCTCCTCCTTCCTTGCATTACCTAATTCTCAAGTGAGCATATATAGTCCTAAATCTAAAGCATATTTTTCTATCAGTATATTTCAGTGAGGGTCTTGGGCTTTTCCAGTTTTGGCATCCGGGATTTCATACTTGTTGCATCCTGACTTCATGTTAGAGCAAGAATTCGTACCCATCTAATCCTCCTGCTGTGCCCTCGATTCCCCAGGAAGGACAGGCAGGGCTATGGGCGGTGGGGAGACGCGCCTCTTCCAACAGCCAAGGATAGCTGGGCACGCCGCCAAGCGCATCTGCCCTGTGGTTCAGACATACCCTTTGATATCACCTGCAATCTTACAACCTGACAAGGTCAAAGCATGTCCTAACAAGCTGTACTATGCTGTACTATGCTCCAAACTCTCACTGAATTCCTGTCCAGTATGTAAAAGCTTTTCCTAAATCAATCTGCAAAGAAGTGCCCAGACTGGAGTGACACATGCCCTACTGTAATCCAGTAAGTTTCTACCACTAACTATTGTTTTCATCACTTAAGTAATGTTCCTTCTCTTTTGGATAACTTGGCAAACATTTAAGACTCTTTAGATGCTTAATATTTGACTTTTCTTTAAACACACATGTTAATTTTTTGCTGGTGGGTTTAGTTATTGTTCATAGCCTTCTGCAGCCCCTGACTGACATTTCCTATTATTTAAACAGCTAATCAGCCTTATTTTATTAGGTGTAAATGTGTTTCCATGCTTTGACTGGCAAACTCTAATCTCTAAACTTCATTAGCATGTAGGAATTTATTGCCTGTTAACTGTGCCCTAGGGCATAGTGAGTTTTAACAGTGAAATAGCAATCATCATGTCTCCTTATATATATATATTACTGCAGTGCCTGTATTGTTGTAACATATGTCTAGGTGGCATTATCAGTCATTCAGAGGGCAGCCATTCAGAACTATACTGATTTTTCAGACAAGGTGGAGTTTCAGATATTAATATTAATACAAAATACAGAGATACCTGGTTGTTACGCTTAGGTCCACAAGCGGTTGCTTTTAAATGGCTTTACTTTTTTTTGGTTCTATCTGTCCTAATGACAGCATGAGTGCCAGATTGTGCGGCTGTTACATGATTTTACTCTTTGTGTGTAATGATTTTAAAGCCTTTTACATTCTGCTGCTTCTGTAAGGGCTTGCTTGGCATTATACTATATTCTTTTGATATTTTCTACGTTCTGTGTCAACAGATGTGCTTCACAATGTGTGACTCAGTGATAAAACACTGAGTTTTCACTTCACTTGTTAACACATTTGCCTTTATGTCATAAATGCTGAATGTTTTGTAGGATCTTATTCAGCCACCCACTCTTCCTTCTACAGGCCTTTTCTCAGAAACATAAATTTAGTCAAGATTCCTTTTATTTGTCTTTAAATATATTCCTTAATGTGACAATGAAGTCATGCAAGGATTCATTATCAGTTCAGGGCCAATTTAATATCTGTTCTCTTTATTTTCTAAGCTAATATACGTCCTTGAAAAATCTACCAGGTGGAAAACTGTGAAGGGACTGGAAGAATGATACCATACTCGTAGTGCTGAATATTTTGATCAAGGACTTCCGATGCAAGTTTCTATAGTATCAAATTAATTCATTGCTTATACATTTTGGAATCCAAACGTGATTCCCTTAGAACTCCTAAGGAAATGACTCCATAACTGTGAGTGATTAGATACAATATAGAGAGTGTGTGTGTGATTGGAAGGGGAAGCAGTGTCCTTGATTGCACAGTTTTATTCTTTTTGGGCCCCATTCCCAAGTATCTAAAAATACGCTGTGCTGATCCCTTTTATTCTGAGGCTATATCCTACCCCTTACTTCAGCCACCACTTCCTTTTGGCTTACCTTCTTTGCGTTCTGACCCTGCAAGATATGCTGTTTAAAATTGCTTCAACCGTAGATATCTAAGATCAGACAACCAAGTGGGTAACGGTGTCCTGTTATTCCAAAGGAGGCAAAACAGTTGTACCTTCCATTAACTATGAATTTTTTAACCTGTGTCACTCTTATAAGTCTTTGTCACAAGACCTTCAGGGTGCACAAGCAGAAAAAGTAATATATACTCTATATAATCCCTCGATCAGGCTACAAAGTAGATTGTGCTTTGCTTTCTATTCAGGAAAAAAAAAAAACATTTCAACGGTAAACTTGTGTTCCAAATAATGGTATATTGTTACTTACCTGTTGCACTGCTGCTCTGGAAGGCTTTGGATGGATGGGTTTCAATGGGAAAAGGGATGCAGAGAGAGACTCGGTAAAGGTCTCCCAAAGTGTTCACAGGGATGGCACACAATTTTATATATATTACAGAGCACACAGAAAGGCAAAATTGTCATAGGCAGATAGACCTTGAACAGTAAGTTACATTATCTAGAGGGAAGAGGAATAGGGAGTGAAGTCATACGGAATAGTAAACAATATAGTCAATCTGACAGCAAAAATGGTCAGCAGAAGATACTGCGACTTTTTAGAATATTTTTCCCAATTACCTCTCACAAACATACATTTTACATCTAGTGGAAATATTTCTACTATCCCTTTAGATCAGCAGTACAGGAGAAAAAATATCAAAATGAAAAAAATGGTTTCAGGAGGGTTAGAGAAATGTTGTGCTTTTGCAGCCATGTTACAGGAGAGAAGATCACATCTCACCTGTGCTGAGGGATGGCTGCAGATGGAGCTGGGCCCACGGAGCTTCTGCACTCGGTGAGCTGGAGCATATCTCATACTGGCACTGCACAGGGCTGGAGACTGCGGCGTCGGCAGTTGAGTGTGGGGAGGCTATGTACAGTGTACCTGACAGCCTCAGCTGGGGAAACAAAACCCTCTGCAGTCCCCTGATAAACTTGCACACTCCATTTTCATTCTTTTGATTTGATTTGTTTTATTTTGTTAATGGTCTGAAAGTCTAAGATTAAGAAATTACTGTTTTTAGTAGCAGGAATGGGAAGGGCAATTCTGCAGTTATTGCGTGGGCTGGCATGGAGGAGTTTTTACACTTCTCCTCAAGTTTCTTCCTCATTAGCTTAACAATTTCCCTGCTGTCACCAATGTCTCTGGTTTACAGTCAGGGACTGCCCTTTCCCACTATTGCAGTCTTATCTCCTGACATTACTGTCATCTCTGGCTTCCCTGCCACTGCTCCTCAAGAAATGGTGAAATAATTACAGCATTTACCGATTGTCAGAGATGATATTGTTGCCTAATTTTGTGGGCAGCTTACATGACAATCTCCGAAAGTCTTGAATTTCAGAACCTGGTGCTTTCTCAAAATCAGATGCACTTAATATACTTCTAGTTGTGCACTCATAATTAGGAGTGTCTAACACCACTACTTCACTGGTGGGAATTCTGGCTGTGATGGGCACATCCATTCCCTTAACATATTAACACTGCGTAGAAAAGGTGACACTTTGGACACTCACAGTGTCCAGGCTGAGGTTTGGATTTGGGATCACTTTTCTCATGGTCCAAGTATGACCATGATACTGACCATTATGTTTTCTCTCTCTCTTGCAAGAGACACTCCATGATGATTTGAATTCAGTCTGCTTCCTGTCTTTACTTTTGAACCATATGAAGCTTAATAATGACATTAATCTCTCTGAGAAGGTGTTTGCAGATCCATTGCTCTAACATTTGTATTTGACAGCAAGTTTTAGTGCACTTTTTTCTTTCCTGAATAAGCATTTGACATAGAACAACTTGATCATTGCCAAGATCCTGCAAGGATGCAGAAGCCTGTCACGTACTGACTGTTTCCTTCTCTATTCGGCCACTTCTTGTGCTCTCTGTGGAGGTTCTCCCAGCTCCTCCATTGAAATCCATGGACCCAGAGGAAAATCCTCCCATGATCCATTACTTTAGTCAACCTTTGATTCATTGCAATAGAGGAGGGTGAAATAACCCAGATTAAAAAAAAACACAACAACTCCCCCCCCAAAACTAATACAAACATCAGTCAGTTAGGTGATAAGAGCATATAATAAGAACCCTTCAGTTAAGATATGCTGCCAGCAGAACAGGAGTGGTGAGTAAGTTCATAACTGTTTGCTATCAATTTCTCTATTTACTGAAATCTGGGTTTGCCATAACTTGCTTTAGTTATAAGGCACAGGAGTTGTGTTTTGTCTTTCAAGAATGGCTTTATATCTGGCCAGTTGAATAAAACCATGTTGAATAAGAAAGACAGGCTAGGTTAGGGGAGGTGATTCAACAGCAACATGGGCCTGTGCGTGTCTCTGGTCTTTCTTGGTTGGAAAGGGGTAAATAGCTTTTGTTCTTGGCCTTTTTCTTCAAAAAAAGAAGAAAGATAAGATATATGGTTGCAGGTAAGCAAATATTTAAATAAACCGTGTTTGTATACATTTTGATAATTTTTCTAAATCTTCTCTTGTACTTTGTAATACATGTTCTGCAAGTTCTGCTCACAGTGCTCAGGGGTACCTTATTAACTGCTGTGGGCTAAATGAAATTCTGGTATTTGGAATTGGAAAATATGACTTCTTGCTTAGTTGTCTCTAGCAACTTCCAATTATCTGAGCAGAAGAGATAGATTTTAAGGTATGTTTTCCATATTTCTTCTTAGAAAAAAGTCATACTGACAAAGGATTGGTTCATCTGCCTGCTATTAACCATCAAATCACCAAACCAGTTGATTTTTGTGGGACTATTTTTTAAATCTTTCCTGCTTCTACAGGAAAGTTTCTCTCCTGTTCTTTGATTCTGGTGCTAGTCTTATCTTTCTTTTCCTGTGATTAATTAATAACTACTTCTATTTCTATAGCAATCACATTACTATTGTTTTTATGTCTTTGTGCCCAGGGCCACTGCTGTCTGTCAACATACTTAATGTTTTCTTTTTTAATTAGTAGCTGGAAACACCTAGTAGAAAAGCATAAAATGATGTATTGCTATGTTCTGGAGCAGTGACTATGACATAGCTTTGAGGAACTATTCTGTAAAGCTATTAAAAACATTTTAAAAGGCTTAAATATTTAAAACATTAACATTTAAAAGGGTGAAATGATTTATGTCCCCGACATTTTTCTTCTGTAATTGCAGCAACTAGAGAAAGAGATTGAAGAAAAGATAAATATGTGGTTATGATACTTTAGCCAGATGGCATGGGCTCTATTTTCTGTTCTATGGCAGACCTTTTTAATTGTACAGACAAGTCATTTAATTTTCATGTTCTTCTATTTCTTTCAAAAAAAGATGGGAAGATGGCAGGTCCCTTTCAGCTGACACTAATAGCTTTGAACCTTCAATAACCATTCTTGATTTCCCAGCAAGTATAACTTAAGTCTAGATAAATAAGAACAGTGTGAAGGAAGGAGAACAAAGGAAAGGAAGCGTTAGCCCTTCTAGATAAAGTCTCTATTAAATAAAAACCAAAGTACTAACAAGAAGAGAGAAAAAGAAATATATGGAAAATGTAACCAAAGAAGCTGTGGTCACTTGTGAAGGAGAGAAAAGTGAAATGGTCTTTCAGATCAGCAGCCTTCTGACTTGCAAATTCACACCAAACAAGAGTCCTTGGAAATAGTTAAAAAAACCCAACATAGAGAGACTGTAGGCAGAACACTCTTAAAGAGTGCCAACTGAAAATGAAACAGTGTACTAGACACTGTCACATTTCCCCACACAATAGAAGTGAAAGATGCCAAAAAAAAAAAAAATTAAACTAGAAAGGTGCAGGTGAGGATTAACTTATGGGGAAACACTTAAAAGTCCTGATGGTCGCGATGAGGAAATATCATTAAGTCTCTGTTCTCTGAAATGAAAGGAAGTTGTAAACACAATGACAAAGAAAGGTGACCAAAGTGACCGTGGCATCTGAGTGTGTGCTATACTCTGTTCAGAGGCGGACAAGCCTTCTACGATATTTTCCAAAGCAGAATAAAGGAAACAACTGCTGACAAATAAGGGAAGCACAGATTGAATTTCATAAAGGAAGATCAATTCTTCAACCACAATTCCTCAAGCTACTGCCTGTGGGTTAATTTTGATCCTGGAAACAGTAAACCACAGAAAAATTTTAATTTCTGTATCTCAGCCAGAAGAACACACACACACACATTTTCCGCTCAAGCAGGCAAGCCAAATGAATCGGGGGAAAATAAACATAAAAGCAGTTTAGCCAACTTTTCACTGAATTAAGTTAAAAGGTCTATAACAACCCTACTAGCGACTGTCTTTAGATTTTCTTTTCATCTAAAATGCTGGGTATTTGTATTAACAAAAGACTGACAAACCCTAAACAGAGTGTTAAATGGGAAAAAAAAAAACCCAGAAGATGTTCCTCGTTCAGTTTACAGGTTAAAGACAGCATTTAGGCAACCACCATCACATTTGGAAGTATCTTAGGTGTTATGGTATGCCATTGTAACAAGGAATTTCATCAAGGGTTTACGTAAGGTTTTATGTAAGGAAGTAGAAATTGCATCTGGTTTAGATTTTGGCAAGAGTAGAAATCACTATCAGTTACTTACCACTTGTGGTTTGAATTGTTGCTGATTTAATAGAGAGAAAAAGCATAGATGGGTACAGAACAGGCATTGCTAGAAAATCTTGATTGTGCTGGCAACACAGCATAATAAACTGACACAAGAAGGTCTTCAGCACCACAAAAAAGATAGGAGAACCAATACCAGAGCTTTTAAACTCATTCTTTCAGAAAGGAAAAAGATTCAGAAAGAGTTTCGGTTTTCATACGTTCCAGGAAGTATGTTACCAGTTGACAATGAAGCAACTGCATTCACCATCTTCAACAAGACTTGGTTACTGAAATATGCAACCTCAGGGCCTTCCAACTTAACTGCTGTTCAACCTTTGCTTAGGAGAAAATACAGTAAAAAATCAAAAAGTATGTCTCCACAAAACAAAAGGGCCTGGAAGGTAGATCCTCCTTGTGGAGACCAGGCCAAGTCCATGGAGCAGTTTGCAATATGGTGTCTTAGCTCAGAAATAGTTTCAACCAAACATGACTGTACTGTTTCCAGATCCAGGCTGGCTCTATTCAGTCAGCTCAACTCATTAACTCCTCAGTGTTTCCAGTTCAAAGGTTAATGATGCATTGAGGTCTATCTGCATCCACTGGTGTGGTCATGTCCTTTAGTCAAGCAGGCCAAAGCCCACTTTTGTCCCTGTGCCTTGTCCCTTTCCTATTGGCTCACTCTAGGCCTTCAAAGGTGTGCAGACAGTAGAAAACATAAATCACAAGGACTTAGTCTAACTCTAGACCTAAATGTCTTTGAAAGTAAATTCCTTAGAAAATACCAGTATTAAGTGGTATTAAATTACAGCACATTTCAAAAGAACTCAGCAGCGTCTTAGCTAGAAGAGAAGATGGAAATTTCTAAGACATGATAAGAATGAAGCCTGAGGGACAATTCAGTTGTCCAAACATCCAGTCATCATCCAGGCCCCAGGCAATCCCTCCTGGACTCCGGCCATAGCTCCTGAGAGGCCTGGGCATGCTGGACCCATGCCATCTGTGGGTGGACAGCTTGCATGCCCCAGGTTATTACAGGTGGGATTGGACACCTACATTTGGCAACCAAATTGAGCCCTCTGTGTGGGCCAAAATGGCGGGAACATGAAGAAGTATCTGACTGAAAGATTCTTCTCCTCAACAGGGCTCAAAGGAGAAATATTTTTTCACATCACAGGTCTTCAAGGAGCTCTACATCCTGGACAGCTGGTGAAGCCTTTTCATGCCCTCAAGTAGCATATAGTCACTGAGAAGTAGACTAGTTCAGAAAGGAAGATGTTTCTCATTTCCAAAATGCTGCAAATGTTCATCTGTTGATTTTTTGAAAGAGCTTCAGGATCCTTTCGTTGGAGGAGAGACAGAAATGCAAACAGGTACCTTTCCTGTGAAACGTAAAACTAAGCATTCACTTTCAGATCCATGTATTTGTTGAATAGACTGGATTTTTGCAAGCACCTTGCTTTTTGTTTTTGTTGTGCAGCTGTCTTCTGAAACAGTATGCAATTTTGGTGGTTGAAAACTCTTTCAGCTACATTTTCAGAAGTTTCTCTCCTGGAATAGCAGTGTGTTTTGTTTTGTCTAATCTTGCAGTGTTCTATTCTTCTTTTCCGCAGAGAGCACTCATGTCTTTCCTTGGCAAGGAGAACCAGAACTAGTAGTTTTTGTTCCCTATAGTTGCAAGTTTCACATTCCAAATTGCTGTGTACATATGTATGAGAGAGCAGAAAATCCCCAATAAAACCAACTTTCAAAATGGAATGTTTTAGTATATAATGCTTAAAATAACTTAACAGAATCTGTGAGTCAAGCTATGCTCACAACTTCATGAGACCGGGAAGCAGATTGGTTCAATGACTTTTGTTCTGAGTAAATTCCTCAAAAATATCTGCTATAAGTTTGGCAATCATATATTGCCAGTGACAGAGAAACAAAAAAAAAGGATGTATTCAGTATCTCAGAATGGTCATGACCCATCAGTGTGAAACTGCCATGAAAAGGCACAGTAGTTTTGAATGTTCAAGAAAAATGAGTTAAAACTGGGATAGGTGTAGGGAATGTCTACTAGGGCATTCCTGTCCTATGACAGGAGGCAATTATAGTAAAAATAAAGTTGATTCTGTGTCTGACATAAGTATTTATCAAGGAATAAACACCTGTAAATAGATGGTATTTAAGCTAGAAAGACAAAGTCAGCATAAAACCAGAAAAATGTAAAGTCAGCGTGAATTCACTTAGGCTGGAAATTGGAAGAAATTCTCTAAAGTAGGGGAATGAGGTTCTGCTACGGCTTTTCTTTAGAAAGAACCGGGACAGCAAAAAATCTAAGCAATTAGCATTGTTTTCTAAAGAAATGAGAGTTGTGTGAGCAACCTGTGTGTACCTACATGGTTCCTACCTCACCAAAGAGCCCTTTGGAATCTGTTGGCCAGTTTTAATTAAAGCTGATATAAAATAATGGATTTTAAAGGTAATTATATTCCTACAGTTTTCATGAAAAGAGGGGCTAGGTAGAGTAGAGAGAACCCATAAGAGAAAAAAATGAGTGAAAGGCTTTGCTGTGAACTTAAACCTTATCAGTCACCCTGGGCTCATTAGGGCATTTAAACACCTTATAAATGTTCACCCATGGGAAAAGCATCAAGCAGAGCTTACACTTTCTCAAACGCAGAGACCTCAAGCTACGTAGGAAACCAGGTTTCTGTAGTTCCTGTGGTCACAGCACTACATTTCTGACACTGGAGCCTGATACACAGTGAAAAGGATTGATCAACGTGTCTATCTGCAGGACTGGTTTTGATTATTTGACCAAGAGAATTCATTTTCTGACCCCATCGCTCGTGCTGTGTGAAATCGGACATATCATGTCATCCTTACGTGACCTCTAGAATTACAACATTTGTGCAGATTTACCCCTCACAAAGCAGACAAACTGACACCTTCAGCTGGATCATGTTTTAAAGTGTTTGAATTAGATCTGTTACTAATTGTGGCTTTGTTTTTTTGAGTCATGTTAATGATGAACTGTTACAAATTTGTCCCTATCTGGATCTATTGATTATTTCAAACACACTGAAATTTTTGCTAAGTTTGTACTGTACTGAGACATCTCAGGTAGAGGAGAGATTACCTCTCGGGTGTTTTTTTGTTTCACAGTTATGAAATATTTCTGTGGCAACTTCAACAATAGCTTTCATGGAACAGGAAAAACAAAGAGTTTATTTTTAGGTGCTCATTTGGTATATCCTATCCCTTAGCCTATTTCCTCTCTTAATAAGCCTCATCCATCTCACCAAAACGATGGACATTTTAACTTCATTGCTGGCTGAATCTGGTGTAAAGTAGATGACTAGCCATTTCCCAAGGTTCTAAATTCACAAGCGTGCTTCGTATTTTGCCATTTAGAGGTTGGATACGTACAGACATAGGTGGGTGCAAGGAAGGGATCCCTCTCATTTCCCACCTGTTCCCAACAGAGGCCCAAGAAGCTGGGCTAACTTGTTTTTCCATGGCTTCGTGACAGATATTCCAGTAGGCATTATCTGATACCCAGTGACAAGCTGTCATCAGAGGGGCAGGAGAAACATACTTGTAGCATTACAAATTTACTTCTGTGGTCAACCCTGAAAAACCCTTGAAAGGAGAAGGCGGCTGGCGTGCTGAATGCACTCTTGTGCTCATGACAATCTTCCCATTGTTACCATTTCTGTGTCAGACATACTGGCTGTTTCTCAGCGTACTCTTTGGATGTGAAATCTCATAAGCAGAACCTTTGCTCCTTGTGTTCCTTCTCCCAGTGGACTCCTAAGTCCCCACTTGGACTTGTGAGTACACCCTAGCATGGATGTTGAATAATAGCAGTAGCAACAGCAGCAGTAAAAATAAAGGAAATTTTACTTAGCGCTTTGCCTATGTCAGACTGTAGGTACTTACGTGATCTCTGTTATACAAATCGTGAGCGACTTTGTAGATTATCAGCGGTATTTAGACAACTACATCCCTCATTCTGATGGGAGTTAGGCACTTCAATGCCTTTAAGGATTTGTGCCTCTGGGGCTTATTCCAGATAACAGAAGTCTATGGCAGAGTCTATGGGAGATAAACTTGAATTGCCCACATCTAAGGGCTGGGGGAAGGGTGGGCAGTACCACAGGAAGAAAGAGCACAGCTTTTCCTGCCTGCAGTATGCCTGGCCTCCATAGAAAGCCTAGAAAGAGCCTGAAGAGCTGGCGTGCTGACAGTTAAAAACGACTGTGAGGTTAGATGGGAGCTAAGGACCATGGGCCAGGATTGGGCACGGTGTTAGAAACTGCAGACCCAAACCTGTGCCTCTGTGAAGGGAGGCAGGGGTGTGTAAATACAGCTGTAGGATTGGAAGGCCACCGGTGATACTCACCGTCATTCACAACCAGCTGTATTCAGCAGTGAGCACCTTGCAAGCTACTGGAAACCCAGATGTTCTGTTTTACTTTGGGATTTTTGTTCTGTTTCGTTTTCCCAGCAAAGGAGACACGAAAACTGAGCAAGATTTAGGATTTCTTAAAAGAACCTTGCTCTTGGACTTGAGAAATCCCTTTCTATTTTTCTATAGAAGATTCATAATCATTCTTGAAGGTTCCCCATATCCTTTTTCCCTAAAATGCCTTTAAATCAGCCTATCTACATGTGTGAAGAGGAACATTAGGTTTTCTTTTTGATAGCAAGCATGCACATTTAAAGAACATGATTTGCATTTTCTCATAGTGAGCCACTGTCAGTCATTAGTCAGTCAAAGTGATTCCATCCTGCAGACAGACAGCTGCCAGAAAAGAGTCAAAGCAAAAGCCTGACCCTGCTGCTCTTGCTGGACATAGACTTCCCTTGGAAATGGGTTTTGTATCTCATGAAGAAAGGCAGGAACTCACCTTTAACAAGAACTAATAAGAAAGTTTGTGAGAACTATTTTAATAAGAAGAATTGTTCTTTTAAAAGCTCTTTTAAGTAAAGATTAGCTCTTTAAGAATTACTTAACAAAGGATAGCATCAGCAACAAGGGATAGCAGCAGCAAAATGGAATGAACCCAAATACCCAAGGATCCAAATACCCTTTTTTGGACTGACATGATCATTCTAGAGTAGGAATAAAGTGCTTCAGCCTTTATTACTTATTTAAGGGAAAGAAAGCCATGATATTTTTGAAGCCTCTGACAGGACAGCACGTCTCCCAAAGGGCCTTTGGACACACCGTGGCTCTTCTTCAGAAGAAGCTTAGCTTTTCCTGCTAAGAAACTGCTGGGGCTCGCAGCCGGCCCAGCACCGCGTACCATGTGCCTCCGCCGGTGCGAAGGGAGAGCCGCCGGGGCCGGCGGCAGCCCGCCCGGCCGGCGGAGGGGATCCAGGCCCCTTGGAGCCGTGCGGGTTGGCAGCCTCCCGCTTGTGCCGAACTGCCGACCGGCCGGGCGCCGGTAACGGCAGGCGCCGGCACCGCCCGGCTCCTACCTGGGAGGACCGGTACGGCCCCGAGGCCCGGGTCGGCGGCGGGGGAGCCGGGGCAGCCCCGGCACCGGTGGGGGAGACATTAGCTCCTTCCCGGTGACCAAGGCTTTGTAAGTCATCTGCATTAAACCGGGGGGTAAGGGGTGGAGGGGGAGGCAGGAAGAGGCTCTTAATCCCTGGTGTCTTTGTTCCGGCTTGCACACATCGGAAGCAGGGCTGAAGCTTTTTATGGAAAAGGAAAGACATTTGCAGGCTCTTTGGCGCATCCTGGCCGCCTGAGCGGGGCTGGAAGCACGGCGAGGGGCACCCCGGTACCGACTGGCGCTCCCCGCTGAGCCCGGTGTATCCCTCCCAGCCCCCAGCGCACACCCGCTTTTCTCTCTCTCCCCCCCGCCCTCCCCCCCCCCCCCCAAAGATCAAAAGCTCCTTGCTGTTGCAAAAGGGCTATTTTCTCAGGCGTCCTTCCCCACCACGGCTTTGTGAAAAGGACAATAGACTCCTGTGTCAGTGTTGTTGGCACCAGCCTTGCATAATACAGGAAGCAGCATTTCCTTTCGGGGGTGGAAAATTAACTTGGATCGTGCGTTTCTCTTTTTATTGCTGACCGTACACACCCCGGGAAATTCGGCTCACTGGCTCTCGGGAAGGGAAGCGGCAGCGGCCTCTCTCCGCATCCTCCCCGGCGCAGGGGAAGACCCGAGCGCGGCTCCGCTGCCCGCGGGCAGGGCCGCCGCCGCGGAAGGAGCGCGCCCCGCTCCGCCCCGCTCAGCTCCGCCCGCCGCGGGGCGAGGCGGCCGGGGGCTCCCCGCGCCGTCCCGCCTGGCCCCCGCCTGCCGCCTCTCCCGCCCGGTGCAGCCCCGGGCTCGGGGGGCTCCCTCGCCGCCGAGGAGGGAGCGGCGTTTCTGCTGCGCCCCCGAGTTCCTGCCGTGGGTTTGTCCCGCTCTCCCTCCGTCCGCCTTGGACTGAGGGCGGCACGGGGAGTCACGGCGTCTCCTGGTTCTTTGAACGGGAATGCAGCCTGCTTATCTCCTCCTTTGGGGAAAAAAGAAAAGGTCTGTTTCTGGCTGGGAGAGTTAAAAAAAACGAACTGAGAGCTCTGCCCTTTGATAGCTTATGCTACCTGTAAAGTCCGACTCCATGAAATAACTTTTAACCAGTTTCTTCTAATGATATTAGCCCTTGCACAATGCTTGTCCCAGAAAGGCCACACACTTCTTAAAAAAACATTAAAATGTCTTTCTAATCCAGGTTTCCCCGGGTGATGCTCAACCTCTTGTATTACAGGGTTAAAAAAGACATAGTTAGTCCTGTATAGTCATAGACCTTTGGGGCAATTTTTACCTCAACAAAGACTGTGTGTGTATAAAGTACAATACACGTTCCACAATTGTTCTTCAAATGATGTTACGTTCTTCATTGCCTTGTGGTCTTCTGGCAAATAAATGTGGGTTTGGATTCAGTGACTACAGCTGAGTCCTGTCTTCTCCATCTTCCCTCTGTCTGCACATTATGAGACTGAGGAGAACTCTGGGGATCTCAAGAGGAGTCCTGCCACCAAAATCTCCTGGTCTGCTCTTCTTGTCTTTCCCCTTTTGCCAGCAACAACCTAAATCTTAGCTTCAGGAGGTGGGTCAGTAACTTTGCAAGGTAAGGACACACATAAACCATATCAGCAGCTCCTGGTACTTGTGAGATTAGTGCACGCACAGATCGTTCTCCCTCCTAGACGTGTGCTGGATCCTGTCTGCTGGACCTGGTGACAAGAGAGTATTCCCAGATGGGCTTCAAAGGGCCAGATGGGCAGCTGTGAGGCATGCCGAGTCAGCAGGTAACCCTTTTCTGCCCCCACGTTGTGCTGATCTGCCAGTTATGGTTTTCCTGCACCAAGGAAGCAAAGATACTCATTTCATAGTGTGGAAATGATACCGTTGCATCACTAAAGTAATAACTGCCCACATCACCATGAGTATCTCGTGGAACTAGAAGTGAAACAATCTTTTAACTATTCCTGTCAGCCAGTTTCATTTTTTTACTGTTTCAGGGTTTTTTTTAACACTTTTTTGTGCTTTACTTTTTACTTATTTTCAAGGACATAGAATCATAGAATCATAGAATAGTTTGGATTGGAAGGGACCTTTAAAGGTCATCTAGTCCAACCCCCCTGCCATGGGCAGGGACATCTTCAACTAGATCAGGTTGCTCAGAGCCCTGTCCAGCCTGACCTTGAATGTTTCCAGGGATGGGGCATAATGTATTGTGGAAAAGAGCTATCTTAAAACCGATGTCTTGAAAATCTCAATCATGCCTTTAGGCTGAAAGAAAGGACAATTCTAGTGCATTTCAGAGGAAGTTCTTTTACTCCCCCCAGGCCGGTGCAGTTCTCCTTAGTCTTCCTCTGTAAAACATCATCCTTGCTACTTGCAGATGGAGCTGGAGATAGCTCTGACATGGTTCTGGACAAACATTGCAGCTGGAGATAGCTCTGATGAGGTTCTGGGCAAACATTGCAGTGAGCCCTCTTTCTTTCCACCTGCGTGGTGGACTTGCGTTGCTACTGATTTAGCCCAGTGGAACCTCCCTGGGCCCAGAGCTCCAAACTTGCGCCCTGAATCCTCTCACCTGGAATTGCTCTGCTTGCAGTCGTGTAAGTGAACCAGCACGTGGGGCAGGGAGTACACCAACCCTACTATTTGGGGCACATGTGGTATAACCATACGCGTTACTCTGGTGCTGCAGGACCTTGACAGTGCTGTACATATCCCACATTTCCCAGCACAGCTCGCAAGATACTTCTGTGAACATGATTTCTGTGGTCAGATAACTGTTTGCTTTTGTTCACATTTTGTATCTGATCTGTTCCAAAATAATCAGGACATAGGCATTCGTGCACATCACTGAGTCACCAGCTTCTCTGCGAGCAGCAGCTGCGCGGGCTCCCGGCATGGAGGCCTGGTTTGTATTATGGTGAGGGAAACACTAAGCCTCTAGGGCTAGTGTTTGGGGTGGTAAGAGGAAAAGAGCTCTCCATCATAAGGCTGGTTTTCTTTTCATGGCCCAATATTTTCTTGGGTAGTTTTCCCTTTTTGACATGTTTTGGTTTGGTTTTGTGGTTCTTTTGCTGACCTTCTGGTTGTCTTTCCCACTGAAATGCAGTGACCTTGGCCTGATTCCGCAGGGAGGAGAAGCAGTCAATCCTTTCATGTGGTCTTGCCTCTTTCTAAACACTTATCCTGGTACATTCATGTACTCATGGCTCCAGGAAAGGCATATATATAGCCTCCCGGATAAAGGGAAGACGCGATGGCTGAGGACTGGATTTCAGATGCCTGGGAGATGAAGTTGAGCGCGCTAGATCACCACCACACTAACCCAGCTATGCCGAAAGTAGGTCATTCCTATATTGACGCAGGTGTGCATGCGTGCGAGTAGGGTCCAGCCCGCGCACCTGTGCGTATAGTGGAAATGCTTACTAGCATTCTTCTATTGTACTTGTGTTTTTCAGGGACAAAAAATTCTTGTTCCACTCTTTTTTTTTTCCTGTTTAGTGAAATATTGCTGAATACACATATAAAATCAATTGTGTAGTATTTTGAAAGAAAATGTGTATTGTAATAGAATTTGCTTCTAGTAAGGGGGATGAAATCACTGGCATTCTGCTGTGTGGACCTGACAGGAAGAGGAGATGCACGCAGAGCCAAAGTCACATTGGATGTGCCAGGGACCAGCGAGGGCCTGCTGCTTCCTGAGAGCCAAGCACAGTAAAAAGGCAGGTGGGAGCAGTCGCCGCACCAGCAAGGAGCCGGCATGAGAAATGGCAAGTCTGGGTCAGGATCAGGCCCAGAAACAGTGGTCAGGCTCAGATGCAGTCTGGTGATCCCCCAGCAAGGCCACAGTGATGAGGCAGGTCTGAGGGCAAGCCAAGCCAGCGGGTGGCAGAGGTACAAGTCTGGGTGCGGGTGTAGCTGCTGTGACAAAACCATGGTGTAGCACAAGCAAGGACCAGTGGTACGCCCTCAGTTTCAAAGCAGCTCCCAAAGGACAGGAGGGGCAGACCCTCGGCCTCTAGCTTTCTCCACAACAGCTACTGCCAGCGCAGGCACTGACCGTGTACTCCGCCAGCTAAGCTCCTCAACTCAGCCACCAAAACTCCTGGAAGGGGGGTACCCTCCGGGCCTGAGCATTGCAGGAGCTCTTACTCATTAGCTTCCTAGCCTCCCAATAAAATACCAGGTAATCTGATTAATTGCTCATGCCAGTTGACTAATTATAATAAAAAATGAGCAGCAGCAAATTACATGCTCCCATTGCTTCTACTTTCTTGCTGTGGTTAGACAGCTGCCTGCTTTGCCTGCCCTCAAAAGTGGTCCTAGCCTTGATGTGGGTGGGAAGTTTGGATGAAGAGGTGACACAATCACTGCTCTGAGCTGTCGTATCCTTCTGTGAAGGACGGGCAGCACTGCTGTGAGGTTGTGCTGCAAGGACTAATTCTTTGCTGCAGCTTTTGGCTGTCATTGCCACACTCACTGACCGGGTACAGAGCCAAGAGTCTATATAATGTAAGGCAAAGTTCAGCCTTGCTGAGGGAAAGCACAACCACAGCTGGAGTTTATATCTCTGCATACACTTACCAATGCATGTGCCTGGTGGGCAGGTGTAAGTAGCTGTCCCAGTAAACGCCATAGTACAGAGAAGAGGTCTCAGCTTTTTCTTCTCACAGTCCTGGAGAAAACTAAGGAACTTTACTTTGGTTTACATGCCACTTCCAATGTAGTGGGCAAATCCAAATAACAGCAGCAACTAAAGCCATAACGATGATAGTAAATGGGATTTACTTGATAATGTGTTTCTTAAACTCTGTTCCTGCTGTAGGGAGATGGGACCAGAGGATGTCAAAATAATGGTGATTAAAAACACCTCATTGAAAAGAGAGAGGAAAAGAGAGTCAGAGGGAGGCCTTGAGTAGAGTAGACCCAGTCCATCTCACCTAGGATCTTGCTCCAGGTTACAGTCTCCTGAGTAGCTAGATAAGTATAAAAAGCTCCAATATTCTTCCAGTTGTCGCAGTTCACTGTCTCTTGTTGTGCGGGCGTGCTGTAAGCTGTATCAGTGAAACAACCCAGGTTATAAGTGGCCCTCCATAGAAAGCAGGCAAGTTACATCCCGAATTATTTCACCAGATTGTTTTACACTGAGCCCCAGAAACAGTTGTGAGCCCAGAAATGATTGTGCCAGTGCAACTGACAGGGACAAGGGACTATGGGGATGGAGGAGGCTCCCACTGGTGGACAGGGAGCACCGGACCCCTTCCCACTGGCTCTGAAAAGATTGTAATGTTTTCGGGTGATCAACTGAAATATTGCTTTGCTTAAATTTGCGGTCCTGGGAGCACCCAGTCCTCTTAAAAATCATCAGTTGGCAGATGCAGATTCCACAGAAGACCTGCAGAGGGAGATCCAATCTGTTTTGCTTTGACATCTTTCCTTCTCTCCCAACAACTGGAGCCTGGGACCATCTCAAAGGCGGTCTAGTCTGTTCCTGTGAGGTGTCTATCTCTCTGCTGTGAGTACAGGGTTCAACGGATAATCATGAGGTGCCTCAGCTATAACTCCAGGCCATGCAATCGTCTTCTATGAGCAGGCACCTGCTGTGCAGGTGCTGGTGGTAACCTTTTGTGTAATGCTCTGAACATTGGAACTAGTGCCACAAGGAGCTATTTTGAGCACAAGTGCAAATAAAAAATTGCTTCCATGACTGGAAAGAGTCAGGTCCGGTTGGGAGGGTATCAGCTGCTGGTGTGAGTGGGATTTTCCAGGCTCTTTATTTTTGCCAGATCCACGGGAACTGTCCAAGCGATTCCTTCCAGGATACTTGGCTAAAACCTTAACTCAGGATGTTCCAAGTGTCCTGCTTCCAACAGGGAGTAGAATCCACAACCTCAGAATGTGTTCCAGCAACTTGACTAAGTCATATCCGGGTTGAGAGGAGTCTCCACCTTGCCTAACTCTTGAAGCCAGACGTGCAAGTCATAAAGACGGGCAGAGACCAGACAAGAGGCAATGCCCTGGTTAAATATTCAGCTATGAAAGGTCCTGTGTGCTCAGGGTGGTGTCTGTGTTTCTTTGCAGCATGGTAGTCTGCTGCTCAAGGCGGACCCAGGAGCTGAATGCCCTAATTACTCGTCTTTTCAATCAAATTTCCTATTGCTCATTTTCTATGTTATTCCAATGAGTCTTGTTGGCCAGGGAGGGGTAAGGGATGCATATTGGAGAGTTGGTGCTTTTGCTTCTTGACAATTTGATGATCTTAGTGTCAGATGTATGGGTTGTTCAAGCAAAAGGCTTGGTAGAAGCCATCTTCCTCCAGAGCAGGGTAAAATACAAGGTACTGCTGGGCTGCAAGTGAACATTAAAAACAGATGTTTTCTAATGTGAAGGCTGTTTCTCCTCTCTCTTTTGCAGCTTCTGTAGTGCTGGAGATTGAGCAGATGAGCAGCCTTGCAGCAAGGATGTTTGCCTGATATATTTCAAAGAGGGCTTACTCTCAGCTACTAAATTTGGCTGATTTCCTTTCTAGTAATAGTCTTTTTAACAAATGCTAAAAAAAGGAAATTTCCCACATTTCAGAACTGAAGGGAATGTAACAACAGTTACGCATCCTTTATTCCAAGGATAAAAATTGTCCTCAGATATGCCACCCACAACTTAGCATTGGACCAAGGCCTAAGATTCTGGTATGAAGAGATCATATTGCCTGCAGAATGGACATTTGCCTGGGACAGCTCTATGACCAGCTCCTTAGTGTTTGTCTGGCCATAGCACCTAAACCACTCTTAAAAATAAGTTCTCACCATACTAGGTGTTGCCAGTTACATGGTAGTACATAAAAAATAGGATCAAATAGGTTCCACGCAGCCCTCCCCTTCACACACACACTGTCCATCTGTCTAGATGCTTCAGCCTATGTGTTTAGAGATGCCTTTCATCCAGTTCCAGGCACAGGCTTCCCGCTGTACCTTCATTCTGCTTTATGGGAATGCCTGCTGCCTCTGTCTTCCCTGTATCTCACTACTGGGGTCTTTTCAGTCTTTGTGCAGGCTCCACATCTCTTCTCTTCCTGCCTGTAGTGTATGAAGAGTGATGAGGGGTTATGAGCAGATCTTCTGGTTTGCCCTCATTGGTCCTCAGCTCCTTGGGTGGATCAGGAGCTGATGATATCCATTGGAGAAGGAAGGATGTATGTCTTGCCAAAGTGCTGTGGTCTTTGGAGGTCCATGACTGAATGCAGCTGTGATATAGAAGGTATGAAGAGGGTGGGGAGGAACTGGTGTGGCATGGCTGCTGAGCTTGTGTTGGGGCCTGCATCATCTCAGACTCAGCACGTACTCAGCACTGGGTAGGTCAAAGGCAGGAACATACAGTTCCCTTAGCTCCTTCCACAGGGAGCCCTTGCTCCTAGGGGGTCTGAGCTGTCAGGATGCCCAGTGTCCTAGCTCTGGCTGGTCTGTCCTCACTGGCCGACTGTTTTCCCAGCTGCTGTCCTCTCCACTGGAGGAGGTGATTTCTTATGAGTCATCCTCTTTGGGAAAGAAACCTCTGGGTTCTTCCCCCCATGATGTGAGCAGATGAGGGGGAAGGTATCCATAACTATTTTATTTTCCAGGTCTCAGCTGGGGGCAGGAAGATTGGAAAATGCAAGCTTAAATTCTTAGCTTAAGGTGTCACTTATGAATAGGAGTCGGACAGAAGCATGCAGGAAATATTCTCACAGACTTTAAACTTGAAAGTTAAACAGTTCTCAAGTTAAAAACAACACCAACTTCTCATCTTTTTTCTTGCACAGGATGGTCTGGTGGGACACAGGGGATCTGAGTTCTATTTCTGGCTCTTGTCACCAGCTTCCTATGACCTTGGACTAGCCGCCTAACCTCTCTATGTGCCTCCATTTCCTTCTCTGTAAAATGGGGGTGATCACATTTACCTGCCCCATGCAGACACTCTTGCGACTTATTTCATAGCATAAAAGTATAGGAAGAGCCATACTGGGTCAAACCGAAGACCTGACTCACCCAATAGCCTTTCTCTGGCTACACAGGGCTTGAGTTTTGCTGTCACAGGCTCTCTTCTGGTCTTTCACAAAATAAAACACCTATGGAAAATATGAGGTAAGTGCATAGGGAGGAGGAATATATTTCTAGGATGGTCCTGGATGTCACAAGGTCAGTGAAGGCCAGCAGCAGCGCTGGCGGGGCAGACTTCTGGAGTATCCTTAGCCAGTGCTGCCCCTTCCTGGCTTCCCTGCTCTGAGCGCTCAGTGCTGCCGCAGGGGATCCGTGCTGGCCCGGGTCAGCCCCGCGCAGGGCAGGCTGCCCCGCCGCTCGCCCTCCCCAGAGAAGGCGGGGAGAGGAGCCCCGGGCTCCCGGGGCACGGGCAGCGCTTTGGGGCGCTCCGAGCATCGTGCCCGGCAGCCGGGGAAAGGCTGTGCGGCACCGGCCTGACCTGGCCCCCGGCCCAGGGAGCCGGCGACGGGACGCGGCGCTGCCAGGGTCTTCTTGCGGAGCAGGAGAGGGGCTCTGCGGGGCGGGGAGCCCCAGCGCTCAGCATTTGGTACGGGACTGGCGGGTCCCGTGCGCGCCTTCCCCGGAGGAGCCCGGAGGCGTGCGGGCGGCGAGCCCCGCTCCCCGCCCCGGCAGCGCTGCGGCGCCAGCGGCTGGAAACTCCCCAGCGCTGGGCTCCGGGGTAGCCGGGGGCGGCCGGTGCCGGGAGACCCGCGGGGGAGCAACCCCGTGCCCGCCGGCGGGCGGGCGGGCGGGGGACGCGTCCCGGGGAGGGCGTGCTCCCGGCGGAGGATGTGGGCCGGGGGGGCGGAGGGGTGCGCGGTGAGGGGTGGAGAAGTTATAAATCAGCGGGGCTGGGGCTGGCTTGTAATTGATGTCCGCGGGAGGTGAAGCTGGCAGGGCGGCTCGCTGCGGACACTCCCTTTCCGCGGGCCGGGGCGGGCGGGGAGGGCTCGGGGGCTGCTGGATGCGGATCCCGCGCCGCGCTGCGCCGTTATCTCCGCCACCGCGGGAGGAGCCCGGGACCGAGGAGAGCCCGTCGGAGCCCAGCCGGCGCCTCTGCCTCCTCCTCGCTGCCGTCGGCAGGGGAAGAGCCCTGCGCTCCTGCGGGCAGGACCATGCCCCGCCAGCTGCTCTCAGGGACCGTGCTGCTGGGAGCCGCCCTCCTGCTGGCAGGTAAGGGTCCGCCGGGACCCGCTGCCCCATCCAGTCCCCGCTCTGCGCCGGGCTTTCCGCGACGTGCCCCCAGCGATGTGCCTCCTCGGCGGCGCCTCCCGTGCCCCTGTCCGGCCCCGCCGCACCCCCTTCTCGGCTGGTGCCACCTGCCTCCCTTCCGCCCCTCTCCCCTGGGCAGGGCCGGGGGAAGCGATCCCCGCTTTTCAGAGAGTCGCGAAAAGCTGCATCTCGAGCGGTCGTTAGCCTCCGGATCCCCGGCGGTATGTCCCAGGAGCGGCCCGGGAGCGGCGCCCCGGGGGTGCCGGCGGTGCGGAGCCGCGGTGCTTCGCCTCCTCCGGGCAAGGCGGCCGTGCCGGCGGGGAGGCGAGGCTTTCTCGGGCACGGGGGACAGCCGTTCCGGGAGATGTCCGAACCGGTGCACCACGGAAAGAAAGCACGTCTTGGCTGCAGGGCAGGCTTCTTTCCTCCTCGCCTTGTTTCCAAGCGTCAGCCTCTCCCAGTTCTACCCATGAAGCGGAAAAGGTGCCCGTTTCCTTCGCAAAAATCCAGGTCCTGCTGCCTCCCGCCCGGGCAGGACGGCGGAGCATCAGTCGGGGCTTGCTGCAGGGGGTGGCCGCGCGGGTACCCGGCGTGGGTGTCTCTGGAGAGTGGGATGGAGCTGCTCTCCGGCGCCTGCCTCCCGCAGTTCTGCGTGTGCCGGGATGGATCAGTGCAAAGATTTGCTTTTCTTAATCAAGTTTTATTTTACTTTGAGAGAGGAGCCGTGCCTGCTGGGCCGGAGCGCCGTGGTGGAAGTGCGTCCCTGCGTTGCGTTGCTGGTCACCTGGGAGCAGGGGTGCGTGGGGACCGGGCAAGGGCCGGTCCCGCGTGGGCTCATCGCACCGCAGGCCCGCCGACCTGTGGGGCTGCCCCGCGGGGTGGATCGGCGACCCCACAGCCCTTCCGTGCTCGGCTCCCCGTGTCCCGCACGGGGCTCTCAGGTGTGCCCCGGGGCGCAGCCGTGCGCTGCGCGGCCGCGGGCAGCTTCCGCGCAGCATCGCCGGGCCTGGGGCCGGCTGGGAGCGGGAGCAAGTCCCGGGTGGGGAAGGAAAAAAACGAGCTCTCCCCGGGGCGGGCACCGAGGCCAGTGGCCGAGCAGCGCGGCGTTTCTGCGGCGAGCGGTGCGGCCGCCCGACCCGCCACGCTCCCCCGCGCAAGTGGCCAAGGGCTCGGTCTGCTGCACACCGCTGAGTCCGCCGGAGCAGTCCCGGCGCGGTGCCCGGCGTGCCCGCGGGAGCGGCCCCGGCGCGGTGCTCCCCGGGCGCTGCCCGTGCTGCCGGCCGGCGGCAGCCGCCTCCAGATGCTGCCCGGGAGGAGAGCTGGCGGGGCCGCGCCGACGAGACGTTTTCCTGCTCGGGAAGTGCTGATTCATCAACTTTGATATAGATATATAGGTATTCTTTTTTTTTTCCTTTCTTTTCCCCAGGAAAGTGCTAATTTCCCCACATTATTTGTCTCTGCCGAGGAGGTTCTTATGCCCAGGATGAAATAGGCGCAGGCATGGGACACCCACCCTGGATACAGGAAATGTGGGTTCAAATCCTTGCCAGGCTTCCTTCACAGCTTGAGCTTGAACTTCGGCGTCCCGCTCCCACATGGGCTCCTGCAGTGACCAGCTATGCTAGGGGACTGGCTTCCTCTTTCCTGTCGGAAAGATTTTCCATTGTGCAAATCATGGCAAACCCACTGCCCAGGGAGAAGGTAGACTATGTGAGCCAGGGGCTGTAAGAGACACTGGTTCACCTTCCTGTTCCAGGGACTGTCAGGGACATGCGCACCCTAGACCACTTCCAATGGGAAAAGCTTGGCTTGTTTAGGGGAAAACCTGCTGCTGGGGACGTACATCCCGGGGTCGGCTCAGGTACGGTAGGCACCAGAAAGATGCTTCTCTGTAGTTTGGCTGAGTGCCTTTATAACCATTTTGCTGGAAATTCCTGCCCCCCCCCCCCCCCCAAATGTACAAGAGATTGTGCTCCAAATCAGAATTTAGACTTTTTCAAACTCTCTGATTTAGTTCCATTTTCTTTTTTTGGAAAGAAAATCATACTCGCACAATTTCATTTGGACATCCCAGATAGATTCATCGTGCTTCTTCTAGTTCAGTGGTAAAACTCTCTGTACTTGCATTTGCACAGAGACTTTCAAAGTTATAGGTGAAGTGGTGGGATATTTTGTACCATGCATCTCTATGCTTTTCTTCCCATTTCACCCTCCTTCACTGCCTATTTACCTAAAACTCGTACTCAGGCTGTCCAGCACTTCCCGTTTCAAGTGTTCTTGATGAAACTCGATTCATCACTGCCGTATGGTCCACTCTTGTAATTCAGTCTCTGCAGGTGTCTGCTGAGCTTCCATTTACTGATAGGTACTAGAGGAGATTCACAGAAATAGTCAGGAATTACTAGAGAGCTTCATAAGAAAGCGACAGAAGGAGGTCTTTTAGCTTATATATGTCTATTTAATAATTTAAATTTCCCCAAAGCAACATGCAAGCTACAAGCTGTGAGAGTCCCCATTTGAAAAATGAGGTTAAGGAAATTATGTTTCTTTGACATGTGAGTGGTGGGCACTTCAGCTCTCTTGTATTTCTATGCACGTGCATATTTTGGCTACCATGGGAAAGAACAGTACTTTTGTCTGTTTTGCATAGTACTTGCATATGTTTCCTTTATAGCTTTTATGTATTTATTCCAGAAATGGTATTGCATACATTTATGCTAAAGACTGTACACATAATGGTCAACATGAAAATATTGTTGCCATATTAAGTTCGATCTCCCAATCCTAGACTTTGTATTACAATAATTTTGATCGATAGCATTTGGGAATGTGAAGGACTGGGTTTAAACCCTGAAAAGATCAGATTCTGCAGCCTGGATGGAGAATTATATGGCCACATTTCCAGAAACATAAGATGATAATTTGGCTGTATTTCCAGCTTTCCACACAGAAGCAATATCTCACAATTAACAGCTAGAAAGTAAATAGACTCTATTACAATCTTACCTGTGAACAGTGCTATACGAATCTCAGTTATTCCAGTTGGAGCTAGATCATCAAAATCCCCAGCGAATTATGGACTTCTCAATTTCATGGTCAGCTGGAAAAAATGAAGGAAGAAATTCCAGGTCAAATCTAATCAGTGCTGAGGTTAATTTCTTGCAATAACTAACCTGACTTCTCCAAAAGTGCTATTCAGATGGAAGTTCGTACGTTAAGGTTTCAATTTGATTTGAGTACTCAGCTGAAACAGCTGTGAGACACACAGTTACAGTGGTCTAATTTGGGATTAGGGCTGGAGATCTTAATGGAGTCCAGAAAAACTGGGTTTCCCACTTCTTCTGGATCTTCATGGAAACTGATCTCCCTTAAAAATTCCAGACTACAGTCACATAAGGCAGAAGAGTTAGACCCAGCTGTATAACACCGTTTTTTAAAAAATGTTTACATGGGGTTTAAGGATCAAACTTTCTGGCATTGCTCAAGAAAGTCACATCACTTACTGATGTTTTACCAGACAGGTGTTTTGCTTATATGCTCTACATAAAGCTAGATTTCATGCTCTTATAGCTGGTGTAAATCCAGAGCAATTCCTTTGGGCTAGGATAGCATCCTCTAGATTTACAGTTCATGCTGGAGGAAATCAGGATGTGACCTGTGCCCTAGTAAAGATCTTCATACCCAGAAGCACCCGATACATTATAAACCCCAAAAATTTGCCATTGGGGAGATTTGAGGATTTTTTTGGTGGTGTTGAGGGTTTTTTACATGTGAACAATAACAAACAAGCTGAGCCTATTTTTTGTCAGATGCTTCAAAGACTGAAACCAGTAGCCCTTCACACTGTGTGGGTGTATAGGACAAAAGGAAATTGTCCAGATTTTCAGGACAGTTGCTGAGTCCTTACACTTTAATGTGGTTTGGAAACTTCAAGCACAATGTTTATCAACTTGCTAGTTTTCATGTCCGACAGATTGGGAAAGGAAGAAGCTCAGCAGATGAGGGTTAAGGTTCGGCATTTCAGAAGTCTGTGTCCAATGGGGCTGTGGTGGGGCTTGATCAGCAAAATTGTTCCTTTGAATGCCCCAAAGTTAGGGGTTGGGACTTCCTGCTGCAGCCCCAGAGGGAATAGAAAGGAAGACTCCTGCAAGAGTAGCTTTGCCATGAAGCGTAGGATGCCCAACCACAGTCACTTCTGCTCTTGGAGGCAAGTCTCTCTTATTGGGGTGAGACCTTCAAGAAGCAAACTGCTCCCTCCACAGACATGCTTTATCCTCAGATCTCACTCCCCCCCTCAGAACTCTCTTTTTTTTTCCTCTATCAGTATTTGTAAGAATGTGGGGAAACATTTCTGTGTATTTTTGAGCATGAATTCCACTCATGGACAGCACCATGCTCTTCTCTCTTTGCCCTTGTGACGCATCCTTACTACACGTATTCCCGCAACTGAGAAACAACCTATCCCAAGCATTCCCAGCTGGGAATGGCCTGACTTCTTAATCCACCATGTGGGAGCCACTCATCCTAAAATTGGTCCAGTGATTGTCAGGAAGGTGCCCGTACAGTTTTCTCCTATCAAGATGCACAAGTTCAGTTTCATTCCCCCACAGTTGGAGGTCAGCACTGCATAACTCCTGGTGGTTAAAAGAAAAAGATATGCTGCAAGCAGCAGTCTGAAAAGTGAAAAGACAGGCATTAGTGCTGTCTCCAAAGGCAAGCGTGGCACAATATCATGCCTTTTGTGACCGGCAGAATGAATTCATGCTGGAACTAAGCAAAGTGATAACAGCTTGAGAAATACAAGGGAGTGGGGAAAGAGATTTGAAACTGTATATTTCAGAGGTACTTTTGTCTGAAACTTAAGTCTTGAGCCATTGAGATGTATGGAGAAACTTGGACTGGGAGTGTGGATGACTGTTTCTTCTGTATTAAGTCATGTTTGGTATTTGGGGCTTTTTTTTGTGGCACGGTGGGTGGAATTGTGCCGGCCTAAAGATGAAGAGGAGGATGATTTTGCTTGTGACACATCTGTATTATTCAAGACCATTAGAGATGCTTGTGAAACAGTTAACTGGTTTATTCATCATCTTTCCCAGACTTTTATTTGGTTTGTGTTAACGCAGAAGCAAAAAGTTCACGTTCATGATGACCTGATTTTACTCTCTGTTGTTTTTCCATTAAATCCCAGTTGATTTTCGGTACCAAAATCAATTTGTCCGTATCCACAATGTTAAGTCACCCCTGCAACATATTTAGAAAGAGCACAATCCAGTGTGATGTGATTGACACTGATTGCTGTTCGCATGATTCCAATGCTTTTCTAGACAGTGGAGCTACTCTTCCACATTCAATGATATGTGGCACTAAGCACCCCTAATGCAATCCCTTTTAAGTCATATTTAAGTCCCTTTTTTGGAGCTACAGCCTTGAAACAAGGTGCTCTTTGCCGTTAGAGCAGCTGAAGGATGGGGAAGTGGTTAGAAGGAAGCTGTTTCTAGGACTTCAGTGGGTTGAAGATGCTGTGGCAATGCGGTGACATTATTTCCGCGCCGTGTCTGGAAGCGGGGGTGGAGCCGGCAGGGCATGGCGGCCCTTGCAGAGCCAGGGACCCCTGAGCAGATGTCTCTGCTCCTTGGAAGTTCCCTTGGGAAGCCCATGCTCTGGGAACAGGACCCCCTGCTTAGTGCGTGGGGAGCAGCGAGGGATGAGTGTGAGGGCGTTTCATGAGAGGAATTTCACAATTTCACATAGTTGGCTTAAGCGTCCTTCCTGTGGGATTCTTCCCTGTCTTGGACTGAAGGAATTCACCCCTTTTGTTCCCATTGTCGTTCCTCTGTGGAAAAACCTCTCATCAGGATCACCATGGACTAATGTTAACAGAAGCGTGAGAGTTGCCATCCTGGATCAGACAAGGGCTCTGTTTAGCTCCGTGTCATGTCTCTGGCGGTGTCCAACATCTGATCTTCAGGGGAGGTTCAAGGAACCTTGCAGGAAGCAGTTATCTGATAAAATTCTCCAGGGAGGAAATTTTTTTGTAGTATGATCTAAAATCCACTATTATTTACTAAGAAACCGTGGGATTGAGGGTCAAGGAAACTAAAATTAGTGTGTACCAAAATTTAGGTGTTGTCTATGTTTATGGCAAATGGATATAACATAGTGGGATTAAATTGCATTAGATTGTATAATACAGAGAATTTTCTTCTTCTGTTGTGCTGGTAGCATCTGGGGTAAAAACCTACCTTTCTTTTTTTCATCCAGTGCTATAATTAACATTCATCCTAATCTATTTTATAAGTATTAATGATTATAATTTCCCAATGTAAAATAAGCCATAGGCAAGCTGGCCAGAAGCTTTCTGCAGGTGCATCTGCCACAGACTTTGTCGTTTAGATATCATTTAACTGCAGAATGGGTTCAGCCTCTTGAGCCATTGCGAAGGAGTCCTCTGTGCAGACTGTTCTGGTTCTCATCTCTCTAGTTTAAATTGTTGTGTTGCATTAGTTATTTTCCCTTGTTTTGAACCCAGGGCTTTTGCTTATAGCTCTGTTTTATAGGTTAAAGTAGGGTGGATGGAAAGTCAGTTGCCGACTTTGCCTTTTTTTTTCTTGGAGTGTTACAGGACAGTTCAGCCGTAATGATGGAGCATCGGAAATAATAACCGGCAGCCTTCAGCAAAGTGGAAATCCTGCAACTTTGCTTTATGTTTTCTTTTATTTAGTTCCCAATTTATTTCTGTGTGCACAGCTTAATGAATAATGTAGCCCTAAATGGATTTCATAGGCCTGTGTTGCTGGCTGAGCTGGCAGGTTACTGGCAGGTAGGCAGTTTGTCTGCTTAGACATCTATAAGAAATAGTCCTCCAATTCAGTCCTATTATATTGTTTAATTTGTCCTGCCAGGGAATCTGTAACAAAACTTAAGCATCAGGTTGGTAAATAAATTGAATTTCGTCACGAAAATTTACCCCCTTAGTCTATATAGGAATTTTAAATTATTTTTGAGTCTGTTTTTAATGCTTTGTCTTTGATACCGTATCGAAGTACGGTATTTCCTACTACGCTAGTTAATGGGATAAACTTTTCTCAAAAATCATCAAACTGATGATTATGCACTGGGATCTGTCACGGTGGAATTAGAGCAGAGGTGCAGTGGTTGCTGACACGTGTCAATAAGAGATAGAGTAGATCTGATGGCTCACAGACATAATATGGGGAGGGCTACCTACACTCCTGTAAGCAGCATAGGCTTAACCTTGTATGGAGGCGTGAAACCATACTCCTGGGTGAATGCCAGAGGCCGATCACGCAGCATCACTTTTGGATGGGCAGATGACGGAATCACAACCGCCTCTCATCTGCAATGGCCTGAGCAGGGTCTCCCCGGAGGGGCCAGGACAGGCATGTTGAGGTGGAGGGGTATGTATGTGAGCCACACGGACCTGTGCTGAACGTGGCTGTGAAAGTATCGCTACAGCCTAGCTCTGAGAACAGCCTCAGCAGACCTGTTTTTTTAAGCTGGGCATTCACTCTGTTGGAGAGAAGACCAGACTAAGGTGGACACAACTGTGATACTGCTCTTGCTTTTCTCAATGCACACCATACATTCGTGCGTTTTGCCCCCTTGGTGTGGTTTACCAAAGTAATGGTCCCATGAGGATTCATAATGGAGGCGTTAGACTACATTTGGATTGCCATTTTCAATTCCATGTGCTCAATGGGGAATAAAAAGTTTGTGATTATGGCTGATTTTAGTTCTCCTCTGTAACTGCTTTCTCCTTATATAGCCAGTGAAATGAGCACCTTCGCTAGGCTAGATGTTGGCAAAGGTGCTCATGTCAGATGCTAAGTTTCTAAGACTTACTAAAATTGGATGGATAAAAGAGGAAACTAAGATTCTTTTTTTTTCTCCCAGGTTCTCTGAATATTAAATTTTGAAATTTATTTTTAAATGGCATTATGTAAAGTGCCTGTGCCCATGCTCAAAATCACCCGGTGACTTTAGGGCAGGCAGGGCACAGTGTTCTGACAAGCTGGTGAAGCTACTGCCTTCAAGCAGGTATTGCCTGGGCACAGTGCACTGAACTGCATGGCCTTGGCTGTCTTTGCAGCTTTCCAGCTGCCCGGGTATGATGGGAGATGGTAATACTTTCAATTGGTAGTAACTGGAGCCAGATTTATTTAAAAAAAATGACTGTGATTTCAGCTTGTTAAATTTCTAGATCTGAACTTTTGAATGAACAAAACTCCCCTGCTCTTTAATAAAATGGTTTTCCCACAGGCTTCTGCAAGCGCTAAGCCTTACTTAGCTAGGGCAAATACTGGCAAAATATTTGGCAATTATTGGGGAAATACATATTTGTTTACATTTACAGCTATTGACCATATTAGCATGATAACATGTACTGCTCAGAAGTGTTAATGAAGTGCTATCAGAACTATACTTGCTCTATTTTTAGATACTGGGTGTTTTGCTTTGCCTCTACATCATTTAATCTTTTATCAGTGTGCGTACACATCTAGGGATAGCAAAAGCATACAGATAGTAAATAAACTCTTATCACTTGCTCTGAGATCCAGAACTGAGAGGGGAAGGACACGCTTGCTCAAATAATAGACATACACATCTTTCTGTGCCTGTGAAGACCTTTCTTGGGCAGTAGCGTACCCATTTACCCTGCTGACTGACTTTTAATTCTGAGGCATGGAGTCAGGGTCAAGGCATTTTAGTCTGCACAGGACTCTCTTAATCTACTGTGATAAGCCTTATGCTGTTGGGACTCTATTACGGTGCGGTATACAGCAGCCCAGCTTTTTCATCCATTAACCTATCCGTTTTCTTGGCTGACTGTTATGTCCTAAAAATTTAAATTCTTAAATTATAGATGAGATTAATCAGATTTAAGCATTTGATCCAGAAATCACTGGGCAAATGTTGCAGAACATCAGACTGGGTAATCAGAATGTCCCTTCCGGACCTGGAAGGGACAAATCAATGAATTGATTATTTTTATGCATCAAAGTGTACTTTGTAAGTAAATAGCTTCCAACAATTTTCTTGATCTTGAAAGCAAACGAGAACACGTTTCAGTCACAACAGAGGCATGTGTGAGTGATAGATCTGTTGAGGATTGAGACAGCTTGAGCCGTGTCTTCTGCCCTGAGTGTGTTTCTGTTTGCCGGCTCTGTACCAGCACACAGGGTGCCTCTCTTTGCACAAGAGCAAACAGGAAACAGGGACAAAGCTACCTTAGAGTCCAAGAACCTCTGCCTGTTAACCCTTGCAAGTCCTCATGGCCCTTAGTTGCTCTGCAAAGTTCTGCTCCGACAGAAATAGCGGTTACATTTTGCTGCTTCAGATCATGAGCTTGCTCATCTGGACAATTGTCAGTGTCAGCTTGGGACATAGGCATACCTCCTTGCTACCTCACAGATAAGCTGTCTTAGTGTATTTTCTGCAGACTTTAGGTGGGATGTTTGGATTTGGTTCAGAGAAGTGGTGTGAAACTAGGTGTATGAAGGACTGTGAAGTTTCCTTTAGGATGGAGACCTAGACGGCATCTGAAAGCAGGATCTCCAGCAGGAGATAGTGCTTTGAACTTCAGGGTGGCTCATGGTTTGGCATTGTAGGTCTTTCCTGGGGGCTGTGTCTAAGAACAGGCAATGGAGACGCTGCTTTTACCTCTGGGTGCAGGAACCAGACTGCGCTGCCTGCTTTGCCTGTGCCTGAGCACTAGAAACCCAGGCAACATAGATGAAATAGGGGCTATGGCTGCCGTGGAGCGGGAAGAGTAGCTTCTTCCAGTAGCAGTTCTTCCCAGCCACCAGCAGTCACAGAAGTAGGAAGCCTCATTATCCAGAGTGATCCCTTTTCTCTCTAGCCCTGTGGCAGGACCAGGCCAGACTTTTGCCCTTCAGGCACGAAAAAAATCAGATTTTTTTCCAGTCGCCACTCAACTTTTGAGACAGTTCTGCCTAGAAGTGTTCTTGTCTTACAAATGCAAGTATTGACGCTGATGAGAATCTCAGTGTTGATTAAACTAGGAGGACCTGTTGGTCAATATTTCTCCTTATGGTCAGACGTAAATCAAAAGTTTAAATGGCTCTTCGGAGTTGACCACAAGTTCCTTTTTCTCTCTCTTTTTATTTAAATAGAGTGATGTGGTGTGATGATGTAATTGGAATTATTATGGATAGGTACAACTGTTTGACCAAAAAAAGTTATATTTGCTCACAGAATGTCCTGAAGTACCTTTCGAAGAGTTGGTAATACAATAGCTTGCCAAGAAGAGCTCTGAAATAAAGAAAACTACCAATAACACAGAGTCCCTTACAAAACGGAGTAAAGCTGTATGCCCCATATGAGGTTGGCTGGTGGCCATGTTCTGGTTAAGGTGCTGCTGTAGATCAGAGCTCAGTTTCACTGGAGACGCACTGAAGGTCAACCCACTGGGTGCTACCACGCTCCTAAGCATTTCGGCCGGATTCTGCAATTGCTTATTAGTTGCACACACGTGGGTATTCCCGTTCCCTTCAATGGGGTGACTCATAAGGAAGTGCTCATAAGCAAGAGTAAAGTCCTGGGCTGCATTTGAACTGAATGATCCGCGTTTTAAGGAGCACAGAGAGGTGAAGACCCTATTAAGAAATCACATGTGCTCTCTTTCCAGTCCAGGAGTGATGTCTACAAAATACATTTTTGCTGAATGTATTTGAATCCGGAGGAAATGATATTTGACATAAAAACCACAAAGGGTCGGTTATGTTTAACAAGGCTTAAAACACGTGCAAATCCAACAATGACTGAAACAATTACTTCATGATGGATAACTTTATTGCCCACAGATGGCACTTTAAACCCAGAAGGTCAGATTCTTTGTATACACTGAAGTTGCAAAGATAAACTGATCGTTCTCCTTAACCTCTCATTGTGCAGGTGAAAAAAGATTAGTCAACATGTTCAGGATAACAGGAGTGGTTGGAAGACAGTCACTCAGCCTCGAATTATGAAGATGATGTTAAAAGTAAAGGCTACCAAACCTGTTAACTTCAAGGAAATTTCTAATAACTTCTAATATCATATGTTTTTTTTTTAACTAAGCCATAGAGCTAGCTTTTGGGTTTACTTTCTTTAGTCAAAGGTAGCAGAAATTCAAAGTGTATAAAAGGAAATTTAAAAGTAGAAGCTGGAAAAATCAGAATGGAGATAATAATCCATAACATGGTCCCGATTTTGAGTTCAGAAGACCTATCCCTTTAAGAGGAATTGAGGTTTAGCTAAAATAAGTGGAAGTTGTCATGTGGGCATGGTTACTCCGTTGTCTGTAGAACTGAGTATGATGTCACACATCATACTAGAAAAATATATGCATGTTCATTTATTTTATCTTTTTTTTTAATTGCTTGTAATCGGTGTTTTTGTTTAACAGGTAATTCAAATTTTTGTTTACTTCTTTCAGGAAGAGCATCACCTTTTTTGCAAGGTAGAAAATAATTGAAGAAAGATTATTTGTTTGTGCCTTTGCAAATTACAGATTATACCTCTGCTTTCTGAAAAAAAATATTTGTCCTTCCCTTATTTTAGACAGAATGGCTAACTTTTGCAATGTAAATTAATGTTTGCTCATTAATTAAGCAGCCCTATTGACTGACTTTCACATATATCTAATAAGCCTTCCAAAACAAATAGAATATGCCAAAAAAATCACCCCTTTCCCTATGGGAGGAGATTCCTCAGTTATCAGGATTAATTAGTTCTCTTGTTGTCACATGAAAAGAAGTTGCACCCCCCAATGTAGGTCAGTGTGAGGGTAGGCTGCTGATGGTCGCTTAGTGACAGGCACAATGATAAGTGAACGTGCCTTGTTGAGCCATGACCCTTCAGAAAAGACAGTGTCAAGTAAAATGCCCAGAGAAGGTATACAGAAGGCATAATCTGCTTCTAAATATTGACAGTAGGAATCTCCCTGCTATTCTCCTTCCTTTTTCTTTTCTGGTAAACATGTCAAACTCTATTGCATTTGTACTCTGCATCAGTTTTGAAGCATTTCAAAACGTAAGGAAGCTAATGACCCATGAATAGATAGGATGTCAAATAAAGCTATTTTTCTTCAAGACTTAGCATCTTGCTGGTAAAAGCATTGTCCTGCATACTTGTAAAAGCAACATTATTGGCTCAAAAGAAGATCTTTTACTTCTGCTTTTTGTCAGTGAAAAACTAAATGAATGAATTTATAACAAATCTGATGTTAGGTCTTGAATATTAATACAATTAACTACTGGAGTTAAGTATCTAAAATGTACTTGAAATCAATGATGAAACTCTGGCTTGTATCAATGGGAGCAAAGTTAGACAAACACTGAGTACTCCTTAAGATCCCACCCACAATATTTGCAAATACTGTGGTGTCTTTTAGATATATGTAATATGTGTAAAAGGGCAAAAGCTTGAATATGATCCAGTATATCTGGGGGGTTTTTTTGCCTGCAGGATGGGGTGAAAAGATCTGTTGTTTTTTTTTTTTTCATTTGATTTTAATAACTCTGAGGCAGATCTTCTGACATACAGGCTTCCAGGCTGTCTTGTTTTGTATGCTCAATTTAAGACAGATCTTGAGATTTTCATGTGGACGTCTTTGCTTATATCACCAGAGAGTTATCAAGAGAAAAGTTTGTAACATTTATAATGGTTTCTTGCCCTTCACCTTTGGCAGACTTTGAAAACAACAGCAGCCCACATTCCCAGGGCTGGTCTCCTGGTCTCAACATGGGTCAGGCATGAGCCTGGTGCTGCATGGCTGGCTTTGCTTCTGGGCAGGGTGCCAGTGCTGGTGCTGGTGCTGAGCAAAGCCGAGCACTCAGCACCAGAGCCATGACCAGGCACTGCAGACTTGCTCTCCTGCCTTGCTCTCAGCACCTGTCACTCACATGGATTTTCCACCTTTCCATCAGTTTTACACTGGAAGCAACCTATGTGTTGCTCTCTAGCAACTGGGTTGAGTGTTGCAACCCTAGCAGCTGGGCTTTGACCCGATGGGTTCCTCTGGTAGACCATTACTGATGTTTTTTTCATACACACTGAACTGTTTGTAAACACCATTGCATGCTTTTCTAGAGCCCAAAATAAGGAGCAGTTCAAGGAAGCTTGAGGCCAGGTTCCCCGCTGAAGTAAGGAACGAGATTCATAAAGCTAGATATAAACGCTGCCTTCTTGGGAGAGCATCTGAGCCTCCAATTCTGGGATGACAAGAGGAATGCGAATGAAATGCAGGAACATGGTGGTTTCACGAAACTGTCAGATTGTTTATTTGGAAGACATCGACAAACCCTCTCAACTAAAGTGCCTGGGTTGCTCCTCACAGAAGCTGCCTGAACTCTTGTAACATCTTCTCTCAATTTCTCAGTGTTTAGCTTCAGGGACATTATTTCAGAACTGCAGATGAGTAGACTCATAGATTGTAAGCATCTATGGGAGACTATCCCATAAAAGCACAGTGCGCTATTTGGCAGACCCAGCATTTCAGAGTTGAGATCCTTAAATGGTAGGTGAGAAAAATGTATGTTAGCAAGATATCACATAACAAATTGCTTCTTCAAAGATTTGCTGCATCTTTTTTCTCCCCTCTTAACCTTTCTAGTTAGAAGTGTGATTGTCTAGACAAATCGCAGAGGAAGTCTGTGTATTTGTACAGTATCACCATTCAAATTTCTGGTAATATTTGTGGTGCAGTTCAGAGGACCTCTTTATTCTGAAAACTTGTTATGTCCTTGCTTGAAGCCTGTTTAAGTGAGCTATGATTTGGTTTATGTCTGTGTTTAAATCTTCTTTTGAATAGGGATGGATGTTAGTATATACAGGAGAACTACAGCCACAGCTTAAATAAGATATACAGGGCTAAAAAAAAAAATGCAGATCAATGTACCTAACTTAGATGCCAAAGATTAGTTAAAATGTAGTTAACCCCTACTATTGTTAAGGAAGAGAAACAGGTCTCTGAAGATCTCTAGCAAACAGTTTTGAAGACCTAATCCGCTATTTGCTTCTTTTCATGGATGGTGCTAGGTAGTCCCAGAAGGTGATTTAGGTCTCTTGTCTCCACTGATGTTATAAAGAATTAGTAGGAAATACTTACTGACAAATGGACCACAGCTGGCTCCTCAAAAAACACCCCCAAAACCAGCAGATGAGGGCAGTGCCGCTTTACCTTTTGCACAAAATCCTTGTACTTTCAGCATCTCTCTCCAAAAGTGGAGAATTGGCTTCTAGGCCTTGCTCAGACTGAAGGAGTTAAGTCCACATCTCAGAACAAAGTTTTGCCATTCAGCCTCTAATCTGAGGCTACATCTGGGTGCTGCTGGGTGAAAAGTGCTGAATTTGGAGCAACCGTTGACTTTGGAGGGTTTATGCAGTGACAGTTTAGTCACCAATCTCAGCCGGCATTGATGTCTGAAAGTTCCTTCTATAGTCAATGAAAGGGGGAGGCCTTTCCAGTGGGTGATCCACAGCAGCCAAATAAGATTCACTTATTTCTACTATATTTGGTGCATACAGCTGTTCGTATTTGCTTGTGGCAGGGACCTCTTGGAAGGGCTTAAAATAGCTAAACTGAAACTGTACTTGTGTTCTAGTGGAAAATCTGCGTTACCCTTGTTTGCGTGGTGCTGCTTCTCTCGTATGTTGACAAAGAAATACTTTCTCTTTGGAGTAAAGTGATCCCGGGTACTCTCTGCTCTTCTGTCACAACACTGAAATCTTCATAAATCACACTAGGGTCCAGATTTAGACTTAAGCTGTTTTTCAACTTTAACTGTTTCAAAATATTTGCTTGTTACGTTCCTAGCTTCTGGAACACTTTGCTGTCAGTGTGAGGGCAATGGGATGGATGAAGACTGTTTCTTCTCTAAGGCATGCATTTCTGTCTGCTTGCCATGAAAGGTTTTGTGGCCATAGCCTGTTATGGGGCAAAGATAAAACATTATGCCTTTCCAGCACTTGCTGGCTTGATGAGAGGGAAGGTCTGGTGTTCCTCTAGTCTTCTGACCATGGGGCTTTTTTATGGACTTCCTAAAAATTGCCTTCACATGGCCTGTGAGAAGCCTGCCTGGATGTTTTCAAGCGTCCTAAGCCACCTCATGTTATACTGACACCCAGGGTTTCACCAGAATGGTCTGGCCATGACCCCGGCCATGTTGGCATGCTTGCTTTCTCAATAAGGAGCAAATCTGGTCTGGAGGGTGCCTTGAACTTGTTCTCAAAATTTATTGTAGAGCTGCCCAGTTACCTTTTGACACCACTTCACTGGTAGGAAGCCTGCAGTTAGTGAGGGACCGTAGGTAACAGTGCTGTGACCTTCAGTCAGGAAGGGAAGATCCTTAATCCCCTTTCACTCCTTCCAGAGCAGTTCCAGCTTTGCAGCAAGTTGTTTGAGTGAGAGTTTGGTATCTTAGAGGTAAATATGTGGCTCTTGCCATGGAAGTGGCTGACTTTTGCCCTTCCCGTTGAAGGGGCTGCCATGGTGGTGTTTCCTAAGGAAATGCAGCCAGCGGTGCTTGAGGGCACGCTTCCTTGGTTAGATGTGTAGCCACAAGGTCCTGAACTTTCTTCATGGTACGGTCAGTGAACAATCTGAGAGCGAAGTCATTGACCGAAACTTGCAGAGCTTTCATTTCTACTTTCTTTCCTGAGTAATTCTCATGGAAGATTATGTGAGTCCTGAGTCAGGACAGCAGGATTATGCTCAGAGCAAAAGAATATGTGTGGTAAGGGGGACATCCCCTTTTCTTTGCTTTCCCCTTCCAGTATAACATCATAAGTGTGAGTGGACTGGGAACAGGATGATTTGTCATTGTTAATGGTTTTTTTCTTTGTTTTTCTAGGATCTAGTTCAGGATCAAAATTAAAAGTTCCTGAGCTGAGCATAAATGGCACACAGCACGTTGTTCAAGCAGGCCAGACTTTAAATCTCACCTGCAGGTAACCAGCTGAGTTGGTTTCTGATAATTTGGCTGGGAGTTCATACACCTGACACTTTCCTTTTTTTGTAACTGAAATTAGAAAAAAATGAAACCTTATGCTGTGGGGAAAGGTGGGGAGTGAACTTCAATGGCAATTGTTTAATAGTTCTTTGTTGTTTCTGTTGTTGTTTTTGGAAAACAAGATAAAAGAGAACCCCAGAAATAGCCTGATATAATAAAAAAGAAAGCTTGGGAACTGGAGCTATATAATCGTAGCCCAACATAATTGTTTCTGCTTCCTTATCTGTATTTGCAGGGGGGAAATGGTTCATTCATGGTCTTTGCCTGAAACTCTAAGTAAGGATAGCAAAAGGCTGAAAGTAATTAAATATGCCTGTGGAAGGAATGGGAAGCAGTCCTGCAGCAGTCTGACCTTGAGCAGAACTCAAGCAAGTGACACTGGAAACTATAGCTGCAAATACCCAACAAGTCCAGCGAAAAAGAAGAAGGAATCTACAGTCTATGTATTTATTAACGGTAAGATTACGGTTTTTAACACTTCTTGGTACTTGCACTTCAATGCAACAAAATGGATAAATAAGGCAGTTCAGCTGTAGTTAAATACAGGGTTTTGAATGATATTTTCAGCCTTGCAAAATGTCATGATAATTTACCAATTAATGTATAAAATCTGCTTTCTCAGAGCTTGCAAGTACAAATGCTAGTGTTTTATCTGTTAGGGAAAAAATGAAGGAAGAAAAAGACCCAACCCAGCCAGTCTGCTAGAGTAAATAAAACTCCACATGGAAGTAGACTAGAAGTGAATCTGTGAAATGGGTATCAGAGAAATCATATCTTACAGAATCGGGTGATGACTGATGAAGACCATATATCTGGTACAATGTCCGATTAAACCCGTCTGTGTAAGATTATAGATTTCTAGGCAGCTGAAGAATGCCGGAGCTGTCTATCCAGATCACTGAATTATCTCATGCTGTAGAAAATTACTATTTGCGTGTTAAGTCACATTCAAAAAGGTACTCTGTAGTTCACGTTACACAGATTGTAAAAATCTAGAATAAATGGAATCAAACTAAACACAGAATTGTGTTCAGCTAACAAGTATTGTGTCATGTATGGGAAATACTGTAATTAGGTCAGTTAGGCTATAACAGAAATTGCTTTCTGATCCTGTTTTCTTCCAGGATATTAATCAGACACTTCTCAGAACGGTTGAATTCAATAGACACAATAATAAAAGAAGAAATTATAAACACTTTAGGGATTTAATTTAATTTTATATTTTAGTTTTTCTTGATTTTTACAGAATTAAATTAATAGATTACTGTACGATATCAGGATTCATGGATTTTGAAAGCCCATATTACAGAGAATGTGTAACTGGAAGTTTTCCAAATTATGTGTCTGCTGCTTCTAATGAGTTCACATCAGAATGAATTAGCCTTTGTTTTCATTTTGTGACACAAAGAGTGGGACTGGTGTTGTGAAAAAGCAGAATGAAGTGGACCTCTCAGTACAGTGATAGAAAATAAGATAGCTCCCCCCATTATAGTGTGTTGTTCTATTGAGAATTATTGAATAATTCATGCTGTTCATCCTGCTTTCCTTCATCTGAAATATACCGCAGAGTATTTTTTTCACCCAACTATTTTCATATAATTCACTGGATATTCAACTACAGATGCATCCATGGAAGTGTAACCAAAGTAGCTTATTCATTTAGTGACCAACATTTCCTGCTGCCTAGGAAAACTTACAGTTTTCTTGGATTACTTTTGCAAGTTTCCCATCATGGGATCTTCTTGAACCTCCCACCTTGGATGTCATCTCTATCTGAGATCTACCCACAATCCTCTCCATTCACCACATGAGAAGAGCAAGGATGGTTGTGACTCTGACTGAGAACCTCTCTGCTAAACCCATTTTAAGATATAAGAGATTCCTTTATGTTCTCTTGATCTCTTTCCTGTTTGAAGTGTTAATTTTTCTGGATCCTGAATTTTTACAAATGGAAGACACAACCAGTCTTTCTCTTCACTACTTCCCAAGTTTTGCTATGTAGCTTGCTTGCATCTGAAAGAGATCCTCGATTAGATGTATGTGAACCAAGGTTATCTGTGTAATTCACATGGTGATGGAAGAGAAACATATCATTGGAGAAATAGTTTTTGTACAGCCCTCCCCCCCAATCAGTTAAGGAAGTCTGCCTGAGTGTCTTGGTTTTGTTGATTTCTCGACTGTTGATTCAGTCATTAAATGTTGATGTTGCTGTTGAAGATAGGATTAGATTACATTTCTCCTCCTACCTTACTTGCCAAAAACCAGTAAAATGTTTAAGGAACAAACCTGTATCAAGCTTAGATCTCTTTGGCATCTTAATTTTCTAAATTTGACAATCCTTTAGATTGAAAACCAATTGAAAACCAATTTCTTAACTCTTAAGTGTTGATTGTGCCCTAGTAAGCACATATGAGAGCTAGGGTAAACTACTGATAACGAGGGAGGCTGCAAGGTAGCTGCTCATTGAATGCCTGTTCGAAAGGGTCAGTCTGCCCTAAGATGGGGAAAGGTATATTAGTCCTCCAAAAATTCACAATTTCAGGAAGAATTGTTGAGTAGGTTGAAAAGAAAGAAGATGCTGCCTACCAAAATTCACCCTTTCTGATCAGTGTAGCATTAGCATTTGGAAAGAAAATACTTAAGGAATGTCTTAATATAAGTCATTGTTTCTGTGAACATGCATGAAATTCAATTATCTGGCTCAAGTGGGGGTGAGATGGGGATAAGAAAATCCTCTGTGAAGACTACCTTTCTTGAGTTTAGTTTTATTTTAAATGAATTTGTGGGTGCTTAGGAAATAAACATTTGTAAAATTTGGGTCCCTCCTAGTTTTGTATTGTTTCCTGTGGCAGGACGTTGTGTCAGTCCATTTCCCATATTAGCTCCATGTGGATCACTGAGGTGCCTGTTTCCCATGTCTTAGCATGCTACAGATGAGAACAAATAGTTGCTATTTACAAATCCAGAATCCGAATCAGGAAAGTTGATATTGTTTGTACAGGAAGTCATCACTTATTGTTTTAAAAATGTTATTCATTTCCGTAATTAGAGTGATACTGAATATGAACTGGATTAAAAAAAAAAAACAATAAACCCATTAAGTCCTTTGGTTCAGTAATGAATATATATTATGCAGAAGATGAGCTTCTATAGACAAAATCAAGATGCAAGTCGATGAGTAGGAGACTGCAAGTCCCACGTGCCCCAGGATAACTTGAAGTATTTCTGGAGTCCTGTGTTTGGGTGATCAAGAACAGGCAGGCTGGTGACATTTCTTTCAGGAGCTAGTCCTGGCACCACCCTTCTTTCAGCTGGAGAGGTCACTACTGAGTTGCACAGGGGAGTGAGTGCGCAGCAACTCTTGACCACACACAGCTCGGGAATTGAGACATCAAGCGAGGGAAATAAACTCTCTTAAGAGCCTTGGACTTTGCTCTAAGAAAACTGATGGCCTGACTTCCATCACGAGCCATGGGAAAAATCTGAATTGAAGCAAAGCCTCTTTGCCAATTTCTCCACTGTCTCGGACCAAAAGCTGCTCTGATCTCTGTTTTGTTATGCAACTGCAGCCTAGTAGTAAAATGGAAAGATTTGTAATGAACACTCACTGCGTATATTGAGTGAGGCATGGGGAATTTTCTGCTTGAAGAGATAATTATGGAATAAAGGCATTTAAGAAACACCAAATTAGCAGCAGGCTATTTTGAAACCTATGTAGATTTCCCTGGGGACAGTGCTAAAGGCTTTTCTTTCTGCCTGCCTTTGTTTTGGCATCTCCAAGACACTCTTTTCCACTTGCTGCAGCTCATTCACTTTCTTCAAAAATGTCCAGTTCTCTTCATTCTCTACTCTCATCATCTCTTGCCTTTGATCAGTTGTTCCCATGGTATGACAGAGGAAAAGCATGTAAGTTCAATTACATTGATATATCAAGGTTAGGTTTTTGCAAGAATTTAAGCAAACTTTGGTTCAAGTTGAAGTGTTGCTATTTCCTGTGATGAAGACAGCTTTCAACTATTAATATACAAAAGTAATGTCTTAATTCTGCTGCAACAGTGAATTCTTCTCTAAGTGAATTTGTACTTGGCTTTAGGGTATTAGCCCACTTCTTAGTCAATGTTCTCCCTCTCCTTGTCTCTCCTCACACTCCTGCTGTGCAGGTCTTCTGACCACCTACTTTTCCTTGCAAAATGAGACATGTATTGGTACTTCAATCAAGTGCCATTCAAAATATTCTGTTTTAAAATCAGACCTCTAGGCTGAGTCAGTTGTCTATTCTCTTTCTGTACTTAACATAGAGAAAAAAAGACCTTCTGGTACTTATTTCTCATCACTGACTTCACAAGGAATCTGGAGAACAAGCTTAGAATAGATGTCTTGCTTTGAGATGATTTAAGTCAGGTGAGACAAATCAGAGCTGGGTAATTAAAGGTACAAGTCCTGAGAGTACTTGGACTCACCAATACCTAGAATTTCAAACATGTCCACTAGTGTTGGATATTTGGCTTGAGATGTGTCTCAGGTCGGACAGTCCAAAATGAAGGGCTTTAGCATTAGTGAACTAATTTAGCACTGGTTCAAAATGTAAGCCTTTGAAGTGCCAAAACATCTGGGGTTTTGAGTGCATTTTCAAACTCTAGAGTTGTAATTCTGCAAGTGCTGAGCATATGGCATCTCCTTGGAAGGTCTACTTGTTGACAGATAGCTGGATCCAGCCTCAGAACTGACACGGATTTAAGATTTAGCTTGAATGGATTGACTCCTGTAACCCTAAAGGTACTATGTTGCAGAACAGGGAGGGCATCCAAAGAGTTCCCCAAAAGGTCTCTTAAGATCAGAAGCGTCAAAGTCAAAATAATTCAACAGGTGAAAAAAGCAGTAAGACAAAAGACCCTGAAAGCTAACAGAAGGGGAGATTTTCTTCTTTTTTTTCCTTTTTCTTCTTCTTATTCAGAAATAATGTACTGACAGAAGAACCTGCTGAGGCCTGGGAAACTCTTCCTCCCTGTGCCTTTTTTCAGTCTTTGCTTTTGGCACAGTTTTAACGTATGAGCAGTACGGTTTTGGCTTACACTGTCAGAGTCAATAATATGATAGCGCTTCTGTTATGAAAAGGAAACTAGTTGAAATTAAACTATGCTACAGCTGTATCAAGTATGCGGACACATTTTTAGTGTCTAATGAGGTTCGTGTTACAAAACAGAGCCCTCTAGGACTTGCTGACGTCAATCACCTATAATTGCCGTGCTTTTGTCATTGCGTGTACACAGACTTCACATCATAGTACGCTGTGTTGCGCGGAGCATGTGTGGACACCTTGGCAGCATCAAAGGCCATGCACTAAGCCCTCTGAGGTCCTTCTTCCTCACCAAGGCTTATAGCTCCTACTGAAACAGAAACACATTTCCAAGATGAACCATTGTGAGGGAGGGATAAATCTGAAAAAGTGTTCCTGATGTCCATTAGCCTTTCTAGAGATCACTTTCTGAATGTAGTAATTGCTCTAGTGTGGGTTTCCTGGCTAATGTGGGTAAGAATATTTTTCCTCAGGAGTTTTAACTGCGTTTTATGTGTGTTATGGACCTACGTCGATGATAGCATAGTATAAATAGCCCCAAAGGAAAACAAACAAACCGTGCCTAAAAATCACTGTGCAATTATGCTAGCAATGCTTTGTGTCTGAATGTGCTCCAGATATAAAGTATTCTCCTCCTTTTTTCTTTTTTTTTTTTTTTTTTTTACTGGACTTCTGTGATTATTAATTTATATCTCAAGTCTTCCTTCACAGTTTAGAAATCATTTGAATTTGAAGAGTACTATTTTACAGGCTAAGAAGAGGCAAGAGTGGAAAAGCCCTTCTTGAAGATAAGTGTTGTGCTTCCAGACATACAAAATGGGATTTTTTTTTTTTTCTTAAGGAATATAGACACCTACATGTGAGCAGGTTGAATAGGTGCCTTTCCTAGGGCATGATTCATCTCATCGTAAAATAGAGTCTAAAACAGGTCAGATGAGTCCCATGGCAGAACTCCTCCTTTATACCCAGTGACAACATTAACAGTTTGGCCACCTAGCTCAGTGAGAAACGTCTATATTTTAGATGTGTAAGTGAGATGAGAGCCACTTTTGGTGTGCAAGGTTCTCCTCGAATTACTTCTGAACAGCACTACTAATTTAGCTGGGATAAATAAAGTTAGTTAGGGTGAATCCCTACAATGGGAAGGGGAATTTGGCAATTGGCTCATTAACTTTAATGAAGTTTGCACGTCTGTACTTTAATAAAGACTTTGGTCCTCTTCACGTGCATGAGGGAAAAGGGTGTTATTTGAATGTGAGGAAACTGTTTTGGCTCTTTTAGCTTGAAAATGTCTTAATGATGAGCCAAGTGTAAGTAGGTATTTTGGAAGAACTTCAGAGGACAAACTTTCAGAAATTTCAAGGAGCTCAGACTTCCCTGCAGAGACTTTTCTTCTTGCAAATGTATGTGTAAGTACTCTGACTTACATAGCTCAGATGATTATTAAACAGAAATAAATGCAAGAACACTAGCTGAAGCTTGTGGAAATAAAGAACCTCTCCATCTTTTCTGAATTTGGCATTTCAGTGTTGGCTGATTTAGTTGTTTGTGCAAACTCCATAAATAGCCTAGACAGGTTACTGATACCAGACATAATATTGCTTGTGTTAAGTCTCTTATCAAGTTTGTATCTGGCTGCCAACCAGCTTAATAAAAAGCTGCTATTTATGTTCTTTAACAATATAGCAAGTGACCTTCATGGATTTTATGATTTCATGAATGCTCTTTGTGGTTTCATGTTGATTGTAACTGCGAGATATTGTAAGGAACACAGTCAAACCAGCACACAGTCATTAATTCCAGGCACAATTTTAAAATACACTAAACTGACTTCTAAAGTAACCTTTAGCATATGCAAATACTCTGGCTGTCCATCTTTCATTTTGCTACCTTTGCAGACAGCTCTGAAGGAAAAAAAATTTTTTTTTCAAAAAACAAGGTCAACCCTCTTAGACCTTCCATTCCAAATCCCGATGGAGCTGAATGTGTAACTTGGATGTGGTTTTCCAGATAGGTCAATCCATGATGTTCCTTTTATGTCTAGAGCTTTCTGAACATAAAAGTGAGTGAAGCTGGCCCAGAAGGCTGCTGGCGGGAGGTTAGGTCATCCCAGATGTGCTGCCAGCCAGCTGTTCAGGGAAGGATGGCATTTACCACCCCTCAGGAAGGAACTGGGAGGAAATGTAGCAGGAGCCACTGGCAATAGCTAGGGCTATGATAGCAGGGAAAGAGGAAAAAGGAAGCAAGGAATGCTATTATTTGGGGGACAGAAGGATTCCACGTCGTTGGCATACCCTGCCAACATGGCATACCTGCCCTGGTGCTGCTGTGGGTTCGGCTTTGCCTGATCCAGGCTGGTAGAGCCTGCACCAGATTCTGGTCTTGAGGCACTGAGAGTATCCCCTTATGGCCATTAAGACAGAAGGAGAATAAAATCAAAGGGAATCAGGAAAAGCCTCCACACTCATTATGAAAACAAAACTCTGCTAGGAAACATGATGCGTATTTCTTTTAATCAAAAGCAGGAAGACATTTGGAGCACTTGGGGCCATCGATTGCCCTCTGGCCCATGGCGGAAGTCCCCGGTGATGTCAATGGGAGCTCCGCACGCGAATAGCGGGGGCACAGAGACGCCTTGGTGTACCACTGCAGGGAGTGTACCAAGGAAGGCTGTGACTGAGCTTTAAAGCCTACTGAGAGCAGGCAGCGTGTTCAGTTGATTTTTATAGAGCACTTCATTGACATCTCCAGACGTGAACGTGCATTTCCATTGAAGAAGAAAAAAAAGCCAAGTGTGGTGTTTTGTGCTCATTTCCTGTCCCTGCCTTCGGATGGGCAGGAATCCTGCGAGGTCTGAGCCGCACAGCCCCCACAGCCTCAATATTGGCATCAGTCAGTGGTGACACTGTGTCTGCAGACAGCACCGGTAGTCCCCAGAACAGCTCTTCCTCACACTTGTAATGATCTGGAGATTATGATACAGGAAACTACTTTGCAAAGCTTGCTGGTTTTGGGCAGGAGCTCTTAATTTTGTGACAAAGACAAACGAGTCTTTGGGGAGTAGTAAATCCATTTGTCTGGTGATGTTAAGGGGCAGGTGACCTCTTCTGTGGCTGCAGCTCCTGAAAACAAAAAAAAGGTTCCTTTCACCATGCTACAAACAGGTTCATTCTTGGTCTTTCCTTGAATCGTATTGCAGAGCAAACATCAGCCTAACAAGTTCTTAGGGTATTTTTTATTATATATGCATCCTCTATTACTCATAAGTTCCTTTTGCGATCTCAGTGGACATTTAACACCTATTATTAAATAAAGCACTGTGGCAGTCGTTCATTTCAGAAAGTTTGGGTAACAGTTTCATTAAACCTCTTTAGGAAAAATTTTCCGTATCCTGGGGTACATTTGAGACACTGTACCTTGGGATTCTCCCCAGTATAAATTCAAGTAGAATTTGCTTCTCTTTCTGTTTGATGTCTCGAACAAAAATATTATTGCATGTAATAAGTAAAGAAGATCCTAAGGGCAGAAGTTTTATGACACTGGGAAGTGCAGATCATACTTTTGAAAGAGAAGCAACAGTAATGCATTTGAAGAACTACTTGAGTGAACATAGGTCAACATGCAGAAGCCTGGAACCAGAACACTTTACTAAAGTATTGCAATTTAAGGTTTTATAAAGGGTCAGTCTTGCTAGCTTTACTCATTTCTTTTCCAAGAAAGATTTCCGTTGTTATTTGTAAGATTTTTGACAGAGTTAAAATAATAGGATTTGCCTGAAAAAACATTGGAGCTGTAGATAAGCACAGAATTAAGATCTGAAAGTTCCACTTTTTTAAGAGTTAAAAGCCAAACCTTATGTGAATTTTGAGGTAGTCTATCTGCACTGGGAGTCAAACCGAACCTTCAGATCTGAACACCTGCAAAGAAGATTTGGAGCCAGAGCCTGTGGCTTGAGCCCCTCTTTGTTAAGTGGTCCAAACAATAGCAGCAGCAATGTTCCCTGTTCCCAGCGCAAGCTATTTATGACAATGCCCTTTGTTAAAGGGATTGTTCAAGGGACGGTAAATTACTCTGCCAAGCTTTAGTTACTGAGTTGAAGGGAATGAATGTTTTCCTGGCATTTTCATTTACCTTGTCACTTACAAAAGAGACATACACGTATTGTGATAGTGGGAAGGAGAAGAATAATTAACCCTCGCGAGTCTGTAGTCTCAGGGTTGAAAATATGGCTGGATAAACACAGTAGATTCTTTCTCCTGGTGAAGTCAACGTGAATTTTTTCTATCAATTTCCTTGCAGAGAGCAGGAACATGTCCTTTTTAGGGGTTTCCTGATAAGTGAACTTCAGTCACTTCCCATCTAATTATTTCTCCTGATGATAATAAAATAGAAATGCCCTGAAATAAGAAACACCTCTCTCAGCAGTAGAGATGATGCTGTAATGGGAAAAATGTACTTTAACTCTCCTGGATTTTAAAGAAGATACCAAAGTACTGCTATTGATATTGAGTGATAAATATATTTTCAAATATTCAATAATATTTTACTGAACTTTTTTAGATAAAAGTAAACAGAAGAGTGATTTGAGGACTTTGTCTAGATTTTGTTACAGACAGGGTTAGTCAGTTCTTTCAAGACTGTATGACCATTACAATTTCCATACGCTGTCTTAAGAGTTCAGATATTAACCTTTTCTTTTTCTTCTCTTGCAGATACAGGCAATCCATTTGTAGAGATGCACAGTGATATACCTAAAATAATACATATGACTGTGGGAAGAGAAATGATCATTCCATGCAGAGTCACAGCACCAAACATTGCTGTTACTTTAAAAAAGGTACCTCAATCCAAGCATGCTCTGCAAGTGTTATTGTAGATGATGCTTTTTGTTTGTTTGTTTACAACTGTTGTAATGCTTTTGAAATATTTCAACAATTTAGTATTTCTTAAACAAGGTTTCTGGGTGTTGGTGTGTTTAGAAATATTTCAACCCTGGAGGCTTCTTCTCATATCTCACAGAAGGGCTTCATCAAATCTCTTACACTGGATGGGATTTTTCTGAAGAAACTTAAACTTTTCACACCATTTTATTAAATTTTCACTGACAAAGGTTTCTTAAGCCCAGGAAGGAATTTCTTGTTAGGAGAAGAGATTCCCTCCCACCTCTTCCCTTCCTCTCCTTTCCTCTTCTGTCCTCTGCAACAGCCGGTAAGTGCAGCCCCTGGAGACTTGCTGGGGCTGTACAAGGATCTCTGAAAGCCTTTGCCCTACCTCACTCCCACCAGCGCCTTTGCTGCTTCCTTTTCCATATAAGTGCACTTATCATCAGACAGGGGATGATGTCTCTTTGTAGGGAAACTTGTGCCGAGTTTGAGACAGTGGGGGCAGTTTTGGAAAATCTAGACATTTTTCATGTTTTGTGGACACCATTTCTTTCCTAGGTGCCTTGAGAGTTACACGGACAGCTAACTGACCTGTATGTCTGTAGTCAAGTGCTTGGTATCAAGACAGGGAATGGTACTTCTTTTTTGAAAGTTTCTTTGTTTGGCTTAAAAAATAGGTGTTGTTTTGTTTCTAAATAAAGAGAGTTCTGTACATAGTGGCATAAATGTTCATCATTGTTACAAGAAAAATAAATTTGTCTTTTTACAGAATAACATGCAATTGCCTAACAATACCACCATAAGATGCTTATCTAGATCAATACAAATCTTTGATTCCTCTTTGACTATAGAGTTTTACACCAGCCACAGATTTGATCCTGTGTTCTAACTTGACCTAGAGGTTTACAAATTCTATCCAGCGCTGCTTTGCTAATATAGATACTGATTTTGCCTCTTGGTTTCCACCTGATAAATCACATGAAAAAAAGCAAAATGCAGAGAAAAGAAAGTAATCTGACCTAGGATGTTACCGTATGTGTGCGTACACACACGGTTCTCCTGCAAGAAGTGCACCGGGGTGGATGATGCACAAGATTCTGTGGCTACAGAATCAAAGGTAGATAAGGCTTGGCTTTCCATAGGGTGGATGTTGTAAAGTGGGAACTTATTTGGGCACTGTATTGTTGCATCTGAAATCTCAGCATATTAAATTTCTAACTGAGAAAATTCCTGTCAGGTTTCTCTCATATTAAACAATATAATTTTTTTTTTCCTCCTTATTTGGAGAAGATTGAGATGTATCTACTCTCTTTTTTTCATATCAACTTGTCTTTAGCTTGGGGTTGTGGTGTAAGATGCATCTTTACACCATCAAAACCAGATGTAATACTCTGGGAAGGAGAAAGAGGAGGTGGAGCCAAGTCTTGAAAGAAAGGATTGGTTGCTTACATGTTTTGCATTCCAGGAAAAATAAATGTGTTCCCTAATTCTTCCTAGAATTTCCTGAAGTATGTAAGCTACAATGTATTACATCATATCTTACTTTATTTATCATCTGTGACACCCATGTATGAAGATTCCAGCAAGTTTTTGCTCACATAGCAATTAAGAGATGTGTTAAATGCATTTCACAGCTGCAGGCAAACTACTTCTGGAGAGCTGGCAAAAGCTATTCTGTGTTTTCCACTAGCAATAAAGGAAGAAATCAGTGTCCCCATAATGCAATCCTCTGGAGCTGGAAAGAAAATCCCAACATTAGAATAATTAGATTCTGTATTCTATATTGCCAGGAAGTCAAAATGTGGAATTTTTTTTTGGTAATCTCTCTCTTCTGAAAGGACTTAGGACAGTTGCATGAGCACTGCCTCCAGCATTTTGTTCCTGCACAGTGTTGCTTCTTAGTTTTAGTGTACCAATGTGGGGAAGATTTATTGTCCATCTTCGACACTACAAATGATTTTTTTACTAGAACTGCATCTTTACCTTAGTCAACCCTTTTGAGACACTGTGTTGCTCTAACTTCCAGGCTGAATGTCTGTACAAATTGTATTCTATAGCATGGCAATCATATACAACGTAGGAGGAGTGTTAAAAATCAAGAAGCTAATAAAACAGGGATTGGACAATGAGGATGGAGCTTTTCATTCCTATTTCAAATCCAGCCTTCAGGTCCTATTATAACTTATATCTGCAACAGCTGATGGCCCTTTCTCTTCTTCATCATATGAAGACCTATGAAAGCAATTGATAGTTTTGATCTAATGTTTAATAGACAGATATCCAGAGCCTCTGAAACCATCGTTCCTATCAATATGATTCTAGCATCCTCATTCAAGATCCCTAAAATAACATCAACATTATTGCAACTAAAGTATGCACTTCTCTTGCCTCTTCATTTGCTCTTAACTTGTTAAACAGTGAAAGATCACCTTTTGGTACAATGGTTTGATCCTTCTGTTTACTCTCTTTTTGGATTCTCTGTCATGAAGTCAACAATGACATTCACAGGAATAGAGGTAAATAAGCCTCAGCATAAGGAATAAAAAGAGTGGAAAAAACCCAGGGATGTTGAGAGTCACACACCTGGACAGTATGAGTTCTTAATAATGCCACCTCATCCTTCCCAAATTGATGGAAGGGGAAACATGAAAGAAAAGACAAGCATTCAAAACTCTAATGTACATTTTTACTATACTTTCAGCTGGCTCTTTCCAATACAATCTGCCTTTGGAGACGTGGGGAACCACAACTTGACTCTATACTCTTGACCACACGTATATACCCAAAACCTTGTGGTAGTACTGTGTAAATGCCACCGGGTACCAAAAAGGTTCAGTGGTTGGTGCTGAGCAAAGAAGGAGGCACAGCCTATACCAAAAGAAACTGAAGTCTAGTTTGAGACAAAGTACAAAGAAGGTAAAAGACCAAGACTGCACTGGGAGCCACAGTGATGTGGTTCATGCAGATAAGTATGTAGACAGTAAATTCCATGTTTACTGCAGCTGTTGCAACAAATTGATTCTTTGAATACTTCTGATTATCTGCTGGTACCCATCTGTAAGCTATTATTTTAGCTGGATTTATCCTCTGCTGCTTCAGTGGAAATCTCACTATTCCAGCACTGTGTTTCTTCACAGATTTTCTACTTCTGTCTGTGATGACCAAATGGCCAAGTTTTTTGACATGGCTCTGAACTACATTGGCCCTGCTCTGCATGGGGGATGGACCAGATGACCTCTAAAGGTCCCTTCCAGCCTAAATTATTGTGTGATTCTGGGATCCTCTGTCCTGTACCATCCATGCAGTGATCATCATGGTGATGATGCCATGTCTCTAGGCGATGGCCTGGAAGCTGGTTTAGGGCACAGCAAAGCAACTGTGCTTCTCTGCGAGTGGGGAACAGGTCATCTGAACCAGTGGGGTTGGCAGAGGAGAACAGAGTGGAGGAGAGCTGGGTAAGAAACCGAAGCAAGTAAAGAGAAAGGGTAGAGCTGTGAAAGGCTGTGAGGGTGAGCACCCAGCCACTGCTCTTTGTCTCTTCTGAGACAAAATCCTGGTATCTCCACCCTCTGAAAGGGACTTGTTGCAGTATCTTGTTTCCCCGACTTAGCCTATCACAGTGGTCTTTTGCTAGTCATAGACTTCAGTTTTCTAAACTATTCCGTACAGTAAATTAAAAATGTCAATTTATGCTTTCATGTGTGAGTGTATGCAACTTTTTAGTCTCAGAGCTGCAAAAAACTACACAAAAAGTTGTAGCTCTACCTGGTTTTGAGGGGTGTCAGATAAGTAAACTGTGCAGGCAAAGATTTTTCTCCGGGGCAGGGGAGCCTGTTGGATATACAGACAACGGACAGCATTCAGTGTTGCAAAACAGGATCATATTTATGAGCGCTTTATTTCCAAGACCCAGACACTTCCTGGGTGTTTTGGTTACTTTCCCCTTCCTGGAGTAAGGCTAATACAAATTCAGTAATCCATCAGTTAACTAATTAATGTGAAGTGAATGCATTCCCTGAGAAATATCAGTCTAGGGAGGCTCTGAAGCTCTGACCTGACTTTCTTCATGGTATATATACCCACAGAGGAATATGCTCAGAAATAGTTTGGTTTCCACCAAAGCAGCAAGAAGATAAATCCAGTTGAAGCACTTGAAAGCATAACTATGAACTAGTTAAAACAAAGCTTGAATATTTGTTTTATTTAGATCAGGAATGGCAACATCTCTCTTAAAGTCCAAGATATTGTTGTAATGTAATGGGCTCTGTGTGTGTGTGTGGTGTGTGTGTTTAACACACGCTTCACTGTGATTTGCGTGCTTATTATAGCGTCTTATCAGCTGTTGTAAAAATAAGCAATTCTACCACAGCATTTTGTGCTCTGTAATTATTGTTCATTTGATTCATCGTGCATTTCTGTCAGAGGAAATGGCATGAGATGAGTGGAGGTGATCTCAAGGGCAGTTTTTGGCATGCGCTGAGCAGGCAGCATCGAGGGTGCCGCATTTTGGAGAGACGCTGTACCACGCAGGAAGGTGCCAGGCAGCCATGCTTCCCCCAGCCTCTGGCAGCCACCCATGCTGGCTTTGGCTGTAGGAAGGAGAAGGCTGGCCAGCATACAAGTCCTCTGCTCAAAGGGGAAGGAAGAGATGAAGGGAGCATAGTGGGACTGGGTACACAGTGAGAGGTGATGGGCTGCGAGGTGCTTAGTTGACCCAGAGGTCTTTGCTTAGGGCACAAATTCACTCAAACTCTGCAATGTGCCATCTTTAAAAATATGTTATTTTTACCATAAAAGCAGGCTTTATAAAAGTAGAGTTACATCCAGGCTTTGTACTCATGGCTGATCTCTGTGTTATCCAAATGGTGGCATTTATTCCATCGATAAGGCGTAACAAAAAAACATGATGTGAAAACAAGAGGTCTTGTCTGAGCTTCAAAGCCTATGTCATGCTTTGCCTTTTCAGGGTTTTCTTGATACCTTATTAAAATGGAGCTTAAAACTCAAAGGATCCTAATGTAAAGTATAATTTGTACTGATGACAAAGTGAACACTTGATCCCACACGGTAATATTTCAGTCTACATTTCAGATTTCAGGTCTTAAGTTTAAAAACACCTAATGGCTTTACAGTAATTAGTTGTTGGGCCCTCAACTTCTGAGGGACTTAGAAGTGCCAAATTTTTAAAATGTGCTGAATGCTTTTTCTGTGGAAATGTGATGTATTCAGTGTTTCAAGGTGTCTTTTCAAAATCTCTGGTCAATATGACTTCCTCATTCAGTATGATCAGTACTTCTCAATAAAAGTGCCCAAGGAAGCTTTGTGACTTTAAAATTTGCACTTGTTGTATAATGACTTAGAGACGTGTACTCTGTGACTTGTCAGCTTTGGAACAGCCATTCATGTCCTTAATTTTTTTTTTTTTTAAACAGTCCAGTCCTTTAGACAACGTAAACGTGAGAAGCATCAGATTGAATCCTGGCAGAAATTAAAGCCATGAAATGACAGCAAATTAAGTCCATTTGTCACCTCCATTGAAAAATGTGTATTTGTGTCTCAGTGGTGAAACCAGGATACTTAATTGCAAAGGTTCACCGAGACAAGCACTTTAGCTGCCAACCAGGAGCCAACAGAATAGCAGCCCAAGTGCCGAGGCTAATGATAGTGTCAATCTATTGTGTCATAAATTACATCCTGTTATAAATAATGAAATCTTGGAAACAAATAAAACATTCACATTCTTCACCCAGGTTTTTCCTCTATTTTGTGATGAAAATGTGACTTGAAAAATCTGCATAATCCTTTCTACTTTGATTGGCATTTTTAGGGTGTTTTTTTCCCATTCCTTTTTATTAGGCTGCTTTGATTAGAGAGTGGCATGAGGATGAGTTGTTTTTATGATGTGTGTTTGACACTTTCAGATTCCAAGAGAAACCCTAATTCCTGATGGCAAGACAGTAATCTGGGACAGCATGAAAGGCTTCAGAATACCTAAGGCAACCTACAAATTCATAGGGCTCCTAAGCTGTGAGACAACCGTCGGTGGACACAAGTATAGCACAAAGTACTTAACGCACCGAGAAAGTAAGTAGTGTTCTCCACTCCCTGTCTTTCAGAAAGCATCTGCCTGGTGACGTTATTCACTTTTCTTTCTCTTCATCACGTGCAGCCAACACAATTTTTGATGTTCAGTTAAGCACCCCGCGTCTTGTCAAGTTGCTGAAAGGAGACAGCCTGGCAATTAACTGCACTGTCACCGCAGCCTGGAACACCAGAGTGCAGATGACGTGGACTTATCCTGGAGAGGTGAGTGCTGTGGTTGAAATTAAGAATCTGGGGGTTTCCCATAGATTATGCTGCATCTAGCATCCTGGGAGGAATTTTTGCTTGAAATGCTTGCCATGGTTCGCATTCCATCGTTGTGACCCTTGCTGACATGTATTTAAAGGCTTCTTTTTTTTCCTTTCTGGTGCTTAATTGAATAAGTAAACATGTTTACACAATGTACTCTGGTTATATTGCATAATTGCGAGCGAACGCTAGAGTTGTTTCATCCCTGGGAGCTTCTTTTCAACCTGGAGAAATGGTAGAAATTTATCACCCCGTCCCAGGCAGGGGCTCTCTCTTGTGACAAAAAAGTTTTCAGTGAGGCTGTCTTTCTCAACACATTAATTTTAAAGACTGGCAGACAGTCAGGCACCCAACTTGAGCATGTTTAGAAAAGATATTTGGATTTAGCTAGCCAAAATCTCATTTGTTAAGTGTCACATGAACAATCCTCTTGTTTTGACAACTACAGGAATGATCTTGAATGTGCTTCTCCTCCCCCCACATTGGGAGCATCCTTATAAATATTTGTCGCTCACAGAATAACTGCCAGGGAGTCCGTGTAAAGCTGATAAGAAATTTGACATTAGTTTAAGGTTTACAACTCCCATTCCTTTCATGTCAGTTTGATTTATGCTGGTGATTCAAGTCAAGATCATTTATTATGTCACTCACTGTGCCTAATCACAAACTGAAATTATGATTACATTATATAGGGAAGATTAATGCAATCGTTTCTTGTATACTGTAGCCATTTTCCCTGGCATTTTTTCACCTCAGAAATAAACAACTTAGCAACAAGAAATGCTCCAAATAGGTTATACTGCTCATTGCTGCCTTACCAAGCCCTAGCCGGGCGCTGCATTTGTGAAATTGTGCTTTGTTTTTATTTGGATGGTAACTGAAGGGTGCTCAGTGTTTATAAGACACCAACGATGTCCTGGGTTAAATAAACTTTGAGGCCAAAGGCTGAGGGGGAGTTGCAGGAAATAACTCCTCACTCCCATTATCTTCAGTTCCACCCTGTTATTCCCTTGCCAAATCTAGTCTCTTTTCCGTCTATAGCATTTCCAGAATTCTCCCCTTCTTGTATTAACGCCCTCTTCTTCTATACGTCTGCTGCCTATGGACACTGAATCCAGGCACCAAACTATGAGCCAGTGACTCCGGGGATTTTTATGAGCAATGCTGGACAAGGTGCAATGGGGAGCTGGGCGTGTTGGTATGGCAGGCCATACAGAAGGGGTGATCGTTGTCTGGAAAGAACAAGTTTAGATGCTATTACAACTTTGGTGAAGATAGGAATGAATTGCCATATAATGTTACTTCTAATTTTTATTGTTTACCCTCTGGAAATGTTAGGCATCTTTTGCACGTCTGTGCTATACAGAGGGATCTGGATTTTTTTTATTAAGGTATGGTGGCAATACAATAAAATAAAAATCTTAATAATTGGTTTGATTAAGCTCGCTCTTGTTCATTTTTGCTTTTATAGGCAAGGAAGAGAGGTTCAGTAACACAGCGCATTGACCAGAAGAATACAGAAGCTAATATTTTTTACAGTATCCTTGTTGTTGACAAAGTGCGTGATATTGATAAAGGCCAGTATACCTGCCACGTGAAGAGCGGGCCATCAATCAAAGCTGTTAACACAACAGTCATTGTTTACGGTAAGAAATGTTGCAGATTTGTAGAATACCGAATGCTCATGTACCAAGTTCAGTCATACGATAGCTTGACACAAAGTGGAAGTGAATTTATTGCACGTTCATCATTGGTAGAAAAAGGAGGGTGACCAGAGAGAATGTGTGCCTTTTCTTCCATGACTGTTTTGTATTGTTAGCTGTAGACATGTTAATGTTCAGTTTGATCACTCTTGTCTGCTAACTACTGTGATGACCCTGTCCTCAGTCAGTTCTGGCAGAAGCAATTAGTTAAACTGTAGTTTGAAAAGAAAAAAAAAAAGTACAAGCTGAATTTAAACAGAAGAATTCCTCTTCTACAGTACTTGTTTATTGTTTCCTATGTAAAATGAAGAAGAAATAAATACACTAGCTCTACATGGAGCAGGTAGCTGCCAGACCATTCAAAAAACTGAAACAAGTACAAGATACTGCAATTTATTAATGTGGTTTTACAGTCGGAGCCTTAAATGAGTTCCCTGTGGTCTGCCTGGGCTTCCTGTGAGATATGGAAATTCCTTGTGTTATTTCAAGCTTATGTGAATTAGGACTTTTGTGCATTGGGACTCTATAAGAAGCTACCTTCTTTGTAGCATCCTGTCACCATCAGGACTATCCAGGATTTTTGGAGCATCATTGGTATTAATGACCAAGTGGTTGGCGGGTGTCCTCTACAACAGATGAGTCACAGTCAGAATATTGATTTGTTCTGTGTTTTCAGTGGTCTACCTTTTCTTTCTCATCTGGAAGTATGGACTAAGCACCAGATGATGGTATTCTTAGATGGTATTTCAGTCCATTTTCTCTGTTTAAACCTTGGACTAAGTCACTAGGAACATAAGATGAATCATGATATCAACTTCTTATATTCTTGAACAGATAAGTCTGAAGCTATCAGAAACTGAGTTTTAGATTAAAATTGAAGTCAGAGAAGCTGGAACTGTTGAAGTTAGCCTGTAAAATCTTATTCACTTAAGCAGCTCCATCTATGGGATACCCATATTAGAAAGATCCTGTGTGAATCAAGGTTGTATCTTTAAGTATAACCTGACTTGTGTAATTAAACTGCTGATTTGCCTTGTGCATGTTATTTTCAATGTACATGGCAAGTGTGATTAAATATTGCACTTATTTAATAGGTATCCAACATCCTTATGCAGTCCATAATGTGAGTAAATATTGCACCATAGGTACTATCAAAAGGGCACTCAAACAATTTTTCATGTTTTGAAAGTTTTATTTTGCTTAAGTGCATTTTGGAAAAAAAAAATCAATATATTGTACGAATATTCTGTTTTATTGCCTCTGGTTAAACCCATCAACTTGCCAGAGAGTTTGAAATATGGGACAGTACAACTGGAAAAGAATGAATTCCAGCAGGTTGAGATTGTTCCAATGAAGTGATAAAGATTTGTTTGTTTGATGAAACAGCTGTTTACCAATGATACGGAAAGTTTCTGCCTTTTCCTTTGCTGTTTCTTTGAAGGTCCCTTAAATCCTCTCTGGCAGAATATTTTCTTTTGGAACATTCATTGATTCTTGGCCTTTAGAGATGGAGTGGTCATCTGCTCATCTAGTTCAGATTCCCATGTACCACAAGCCATCTTATCTCTCTTGTTTTGAAGCCAGGGCTTTTTCTTCTGACTGAAGCACAATATGAATTTTGGCTAGAGCATATCTTCTCCAGCCAGATTCATGGCCTGGGAACTCTATCTGTTTCTTGTATATTTGTGGTATTCTTCTCTATATTTTTTAGATCTTTAGGAGGTTAGGTTTTATTCTTGCTGTTGCCGTGTGGGAACACCAAAATTATTAAAGATCATTTTTAGCTGGATTCCTGTTCTCTTTAGTAGAGCAACTGTTTTTGCAGGCTGAAAAATCAGTAATATAGGTGCACTCTTTTTCTTTAAGATAAAATGTTCATTCATTTGAAACGTCGAAGAAAAACTGCGCTGGAGGCTGTCGCTGGAAGAAAATCCTATCGTTTGTCAGTGAAAGTGAAGGCGTTTCCCTCTCCAGAGGTTATATGGTAGGACAACAGTTACTTCCACATATGCACATTGGACCTGTTCTTAGTTGAAAAATAGTATCTTGGTAAAATATTCAGATAAGACCCCTTGAAATGACAATAAACTGGAGACCATACAGTTGTGGAGTTTTATTGGAAGTTTCAGGGTTGTCCTGGCTTTTAACAATTTACTATCTCCATTTTGCAAGTACAAAAAAGGAGATCTGGAAAGTTTAAATCTCGGATCCTCAAATATGTTAGATATGTCTCCCATTGAAATCAATGGACACTCTATAGCTAAATATCTCTACCAACCTTGACTGAAGTGTTGCATCCAACTTCACTCTAGATATGAGACCTTGCTTTTCAGACAGTAGGAGAAAGAAAAGGGGGCTTTCATTAAAATAACTGACTGAGTTGAGTCATACAGGTATGCACTATTAGAAAAACAGTGGAAGTTTTTTTTATTGTATGGTGATCTGCAGGTTGTAGATTTACTTTAGTGAGTGGAGCTTTCAGTTTGGCTCATGTATACTGTGCTAAGAAATGTTTTGAACAGTTTTTTTGTATTAACCCAAACCATTTTTATATAAAACAATGTTATCTATTCATGATCTCAAGGTTTTTCTTTTTTTTTAATTATTTTAAATACCAGTAGCTCTGGCTCAATCCATTGCATTTTAACAAAGGGTTTATGAGAAGACTGATTAAGAAAACAAACCATACATACATGAACAGTGAGAGTTCATTTTACTCACAGACAGAAATTACTTTTGCTCCAAACGTTTTGTTTTACGAAACCCTTACATTTATAGCTCCACGTGGAAAGTTAAGGGGTGAAAGTGAAGCTGATGCTAGCCATTTATACAGTATTTTCTGTTTCTTTAATGGTTGGGCTTGTTGACTACACATATAGATCCAAAACTTCTGAAATACAAAAAAAATACATTTAAACAAGAAATTTTTTTTTTTAAATTTATCAATGTGAGGTTGGTCAAACACTGGAACAAGTAATCCAGAGAGGCTGTGGAGTCTCCATCCTTGGAGATATTCAAAACCAGACTGAAAATAGTCTTGGGCAACCTGCTGACTTTGCTTTGACCAGGGGGTTGGATTAGGCGATCTCCAGAGACCCTTTCAGCCTCAACTATTTTGTGGTTCTGTAAAATACAGATTCAGTGAAATGCCTAAATCCATAGTCCTTAGATACAACTTTTAGTGCTCCTCTAATAACTGTAAGCGTTTTCTGTAAATACTTACTAAAACCTGTGAATCATTTTAATCAAGTCCATCATCATAGTGAAGCTCTTCTGCTAACATCATGTCAACCTTCATCCAACAACCTACCAAAATGTGCTTAGACTTTGAAGAAAAATGTTGTGCTTCTTCAGGAATCTGTGTGTGAGCAACAGCTAGTACTTTCTATGTTGATTTTCTGTTATCTTTAAAAACATTCACTTGCTAGCAGGATATCTGATTCTTAAGTGCTTATCTAATCTATTTACTCTTCCTTTTCCTAAAATCACAGCTGTGCTTAGGCTACTGTAATAGTTTGTCCCAGGATGTATTCTGAGGTCATAAAGAAATCGTCAGTGCTGGATGATGCAACCTTTATTTGTGTGAATGACTCTTAGCCAAAATGGTTGTCTTCTAGACTAAATGGTGGCACAAGCATGGAAAACTGGGATCTTCAGAGACAGAGTTGCAATTTTCAGCAATTCTCAAATACTATAGAGCCCTGTCAGATCCTTTATAAATTTTAATATATAGAATGGTATTCTCCAAAGTGCTTTATAAATATCAGCTATCTTATTTGTAAGGGAAGGATAAGCCCCTGGTAAACAGAATCTGAGACTGTAAATTCAATCCTTGCCCAAAGCTTGAGGCAGTTTAAGCAACATTATTTTTCAAAATTTTGATTTTTGGAATTCTTTTAAACAGGCTAAAAGATGGGCTACCTGCTGCTGAAAAGTGTGCCCGGTACATGGTTAAAGACTATTCGTTAATCATCAAGGATGTTGCTGAGGAAGATGCTGGAAACTACACTATAATATTGAGCATACGGCAGTGGAACTTGTCTAAGAATCTTACAGTCACTCTTACAGTAAATGGTAAGTTTACAGCATGTTCCCACGCTTCTCCTGAACATGTAAATGCTAAACTTTCATTGAGCTAGATTTTCATTGATCTTGCACGGTTCAGGTCATTGTGGGTTTTCTTACTGACTTTCATGGACCTAAATCCAAGCCCCATATGCAGGGTTACAGACCCGTTTTGGAATCAGAAGATGTACACTGGTTTTCATTAGAAGGGTTTCTGTCTTCCACGGTCACATACTTGTTCCTGATGACTTAAATATGTTACTAACCACTCATCTGACTTGACTTAAGCTTGCTGTTTTTCTTTGTTCTCCTGGGGATTTTTATTATTACTCATCCTGCAGGAATGTAGTATTTTCATGATCATGCAATATATTGGAAATGAGCTGGTTTTAATTGCTTACCAATTTTTACCCTTTACAGTGAAACCCCAGATATATGAAAATGCTGTGTCATCATTCCCTGATCCCAATCTGTATTTACTGAACAGCAAACAAGTGCTGTCATGCACTGTATATGGTATTCCTCAGCCTAAAATTATGTGGATGTGGTATCCCTGTAGACAAAACCATTCTAAAACAAGGTAGGACAGCTTCCTTACTTCTATTTAGTAATTCTTCCCTTAGTATTACATTTAAATATTTACTTTTTTACAAAAATAAAGCTTGTCATGACCATTGCTTAGTTAGTAGAGTTTGTATACTTTTAATCAATGTATTTTTTTGGTAAACGTGTAGGCACAATGCAATTTTTTCTGCATTATTATTTGAAAATGGAGGGCAGAGTTGTTATTTTATATTGCTACTTAGGTTTATTTACAGTTCACTACTATTCACGCATGCAATGTCCAGAAGCAATAATTGCTTTTTAATTTTTATGAGGGAAGCCTTGCAGACAATGTCTTGCAAAGTTCACACGCTTTCTCATGGAGGAGATTTCCATGCTTTCCTCCATGCGTTCCTCCATGCACAGTGATTCTCCTGTGTGGCTGCTTCTGAAATTCAACAGAAATAATCTTAAAGACTTTTTCCATTATGAAGGTCAAATCTCTGTTATAATACGTTGGCTCATAGATTCAGTTCAGCAAGCCAAATGTGCCCAGCATTCTCCAGATGATATTTCAACACGGTAAAATATAAAGGGCACCATACAAGCTTACTTGATGCTGATGTAGCGCTTAACTAATCCTCTTTTATATTTAAGCTTTCTTTTGAACTCTGTTTCTTATGATTACAAGTTTGTGTGTTGACTCATTTATCCAAAGCTCTTCCCGAATCATGAAATCTGACACAATCTTAATGATTAACACTCTACCTCCACAATGGCATTAGCGTTAAGCTACTGTTGGAGAGTTCAAACATGCAAGGTATTTGGATCACAGCACAACGAAGATATTTAAAAATCTAACAAAAGTTTAGGAACCAATGTTTTCTCAGTTTCGGTTGAAGTTAATCATTTTACATAGGATTTAACTTCTTTAACTCTTTCATATAATTGGGGTTTAGTTGGTTTTAGAACCAATCCGGCCAAACATTTAAGCACATGCTTAACTGCAGGGATACAAGACACCTCATTCAATTAAATAGGACAAACATCTCATTTCAAATTAAGGATGCTTGTAAGTGCTCTGTGATCAGTGAGAGAGTGGTCATCACTTCCTAGAAGCACACATAGTTTTTCCAATTACGCCTTGCTTTGGGATTATGCAAATGGCTGGCTTTCTGTGCCCTTCTCACCAAGAGGTGGCACTAGCAATCTCTCCTTTTGCTGGAATAAGTATAACCTGAAATTCTGCATTTCAAGGACAGGTGAGGGCTGCATTTCCTCTCTCTCTTATGTTACCTTCGAAGGACAAGTTGCAAAATTCTGAGTATTAATTTATTTTTGCTTATAGATGCAAGGTGTAAGAGAAAAGAAATCACATCATCTTTGCCTGTGAAAGGCATATATGAAAATTTTCAATCTTTGAGTTTCTTTCAAGTGTTTATACATCTATGGATGCTCTGCATTGAAATCACAGTGTGGCACTGATAAAACAGTTGGTTCTTCTTTGGGAGTTGGGGTGGTGCTCGTCCATTGTCAAATATTTCCTCTGTTAACAAGCACAGATCTGCACAACAGCATAGGAGAGCATGTCATCAGAAATAGAAATTAAAATCCGCAAGCAGGTGTTTAATAATGTGCTAAACTGTAGACTCAATTAAATGCTAATTAGAAGTGTGTTCGAGCAGGTGATCAAAGGAGAAATGTAACAATTTGAATCAGCTATTGGCTCTGTTACAAGGTTGTTTCCAGACTTGCTTCCAAATTGCTTTCATAATTGTTCTATGACAATTCTCTTTAACCCCCTCCCCTTCCTTCTCCTTTAAATGCTCGTTGAAGAAGTAGTCTGGAGAACACTGTTTTTAATGCTTTGCCTAAGAGGAGTGGAATGACTCCCTCTGAATAATATGGTGACAATTAACTATCGCAAAATGGCAGAAATACCTGAATAATTACATTTTGCCTCCTGCTCCAGGAAGGGAGCAGAGTGCCTAAACAACAGATTTAAGGTGCGTATACCTTGTGCAGCAGATAAAAAAAATATATCTTATTCTGCCATTACAGCATTTCTCTGGATTTACCTGCCCAATATTAAGTTTCCAAGGCTAAAATGTTACTCTATTTGTGCTCAAGTAGTGCCTGTTTCTGTGCACAGGTGTACCTCGTACCTTAAGTTGATAAACCCCCACAGGTTACCATTATTCAGTGTATGGCAGTAGGGATTCTCATCAAGTTTCTGAGTCCCGTGCCACGGACAGAGCGCACTCTCCGAGTAAAAATATGCCGTTGCTGCAAAGACCTTGTAGAGCACAGACCTGTTTGCTTCAAGATTTGTATATGTTCTTAACTTTACATCACTTGGGCACTCTCACTGCAAGCTGGGGAATGACGCATATTGCATAAATTAGATGGTTTTATTTTTGAAGCACTGTTGCCTATGGGCTCCTTAATAGAAACCACTAGGTTATCTGGCTGCTTCTTTCGATTTCTGTTCCAGACAGTATTTCTGTTTCAAAAATCTAAAAATACCTCAGTGGATTCCATTGCTTTTAAATAAAATGCAGATATATTTTAATGCTTTGTGATTAATACAATCAATTTACATAACTCTCCTCTCTACATCATTCAGGCCAGTAGCAGGAGGCCAGCCAAATTAAACAGTTTCCATAATTTCCTGGTAGCAAATTAAAAAAAAAAAAAAGCCCAACTATAAAATTGCTCAATAAATTTGACTTTTTGGAATGTGGAGAGATCAACATCACTGAAATTCCTTGTTCTTTATTTTCTGTTAGAATTACTTTGCTTAAACTAACTCTGTTGCCATTAAATAACCTTCTGTTAGCTAGCTAGTTTGTTAGTTAGCTAACTAGATGGATAGGTGGAAAGATTCTCTTCCGATGTTCACCCCAGAAAGGAAACATAGAAGAGTCAAGAAAAACTGTCTGGGGCAAAAAGTAATGTTTTGGGGTTTTTTAAGGCTTATGCAGAGCTTAAATTCAGAGATGGCAGGCAAAAGACAGTAGAAGATGCAAAGAAAGTTAAAATAAAATGCAATTAAAAAAATTAAAAGTTAGTCTTTCTTAAATGACCGAGAAACTCCTTTTCCAGTGCTATCTTACTCCAGCTTACTTGCTGCTCTGTAGCAGACACGTACATTCCCAGGGTGGGCAGCCCCCAGTTGCTTGGTGGATATAGCAGAAGACGGCCTGTGGGACACTTGTCCCGCAGTGTCCATCAGCCTCCTTGGCCTCTTTCCTACCACCCTGGAGTTGTTCTTTCTGGCCTCGTTTTTGCTCAGGTTGGGTTGTCAGCAGAGGGGCAGCCAGCAGCAGGGCTTGCCGGGGGTCTCTGGACGCAGCCAGGCTGGGCTCCACCTAAACCTCATCAGCTCTGAGGCTGCAGAACGAGTGCCTGCATGCTGGGAACGTGCTTGATGTTAATGGTTGTTGACCTGAATCTCTTCAGCAGATTTGTGTTTATCTTAAACTGATCTGGCAGAGATTGCCAAGAAAGGCACGTGGGATACTGAGATTGCTCAGTGGAAGCACTGGTTTCCTCAGCGGTTGTGCAGTGTCATTTGGGGGCAGTTTCTCTCTCTGGACATTTCCGTGTGGGCAGTTCAAGAGAGATTTTCATTGTGCTCTGCCCAAGGTTTGACCGACTGGCCCTTCAGAAACTGCAAACAGATGCAACACTGAAATTTTACCTTCGGTGTTCCAACTCTTCCACCACCTTGCAGCCTCCCTCTTTCCTTGAGCTGTCAGTTTTGTTTAGCCTCAAACCGAATAGCAGATTATTATTTTACAACCCTGCCATCACATCAGTCTGCGTTTTTTGGCTTTTGGTTTTTTTTCTCTGTGTGTGTATGCATAAGGGAGAGAGAAACAAAACCAAAGACGTTGGAAAAACTGGTACCTGATTCTCTGCCCCCTTGACTATAGTGTCAGGATATGAACTCTTCTTGGTGGTAAAACCACCCGAATGGTGGGACTGGGAATGAAGGGACTGAATACCTGAAGTTGAGGACAGAAACGGGCAGCAGGGACCAGGGGCTGTGCAGCAATGCCTAAGCTGGTACTGCTGCAAAGAGCCAATCTCAGGAAACCACAACATTTGTAACGCTCCGATGTGGGTCCATGCTCCGCAGTGGAATCATTACTGGTTTAGCACAGAGTGATGAGAAGGGAATATTACCTCCCTTCGAGGCTTGTCTGCAGTGTGAAGGTAAGGTCATGTGAATTGTTTTCTACAGAAATAATAGCTCTCCAGCACTGCACAGGGAGGAAGAGGTGCGTGTCATGGATCTCAGCGAGGCAAAAACTAGAGGTTTTCCTTGAAACTTCTGCAGATATATAGAAAGCCTGAAACTACCGTAATGAAAGTGCATGGTCAGACTTCCACCAGCTTCAGTGAAAGAGGAGGCAGGCCATGTGTGCATAGCAGTCTAATTGCATTTCTGCATTGTTTATGTCAGTGTATTAATAAGGGATTGAAAGGCAGAATCATTAGGATGTGCTCAGATAGATTATTGGGGGACACCAGATTTGGAACATCAGTGAGGTATGTAAAATGAACAAGAAAAGAACAAATGTTAATTGTACTTAATTAGAAATGTACTGAACCACCCAAATTTAATTGTTGGATGTCTGCAGACATTGATGCCCATTAGTTTGTCCGCAGTGACTGTTTTTGTTCCCCATGCCACCTTCTATTTTCAGGAAGGGGAAGTCTGAGTCCTTAGAGCTGGTAAAAGTAGGTCAGATGCCATTAATAAACAGGTAGTTCAAAAATGCTTTTGTTTAATTTGACATGTGGCCAGATCCTCAGCTCTAAATTCACACTGGCTGAGGATCTGGCTGGTGGCCTTTGTGCCTACCACTCTCTATTACAAGAAAATCCTTTTACAGTGGTCTAGTAACATAAAGGTAAAGGTACTTAAAATGGGTTCATGAAAAAATATGCTAGCTATTCCCTTATTTTGCTATGGTTGGAGAAATAGATTAGCGTAGGTAAAAATCAAACCCTGTGTTCTTCACATATTTTTCAAAAAATGTAGAGGAACAGACACGAGTGTACATTGCGGCAGCGTCGACTTGCAGAGATCTGAAGCCAAAAGAAAGAGAGAAATGAAATAGCATCTGATCTGCTTCAGCCTGAACAACAAATGTGCTGAAGCATCTCACTCTGCACTTCCACTGTGAGCCAAAAGTCAATCCTCTGAAAACAGCTAGTAGGATTGTATCCTTGTCCTCAGTCAGTATTTTGGAATTTTTAAAATATTTTTTAATATTTTAATTACAAAATGCCATATGAATCATTCCTGGCATGTGCATATGGATAAATAAGCTTGACAAATTCATGCTCTATACTGAGTACGTTTTGCCCCAGTCTGTCCTCAGGATAACACAGTGAATGCACTGATGAATTTATTCTTCAAGCTGTAAATGGTTTCACTATGGGTCTTAGCTGAACCAGAAGTTTAAGCTCTCCAATTTTGGTACTGCTACTTTTCAAATCACTTTAAATCAAAGTTTTCCAAGTCTATTTCCAAAATGTTTTAAACCAAAATGCATTATGTTGCCCAAGTAATTTTTTTTAATCGGTCATTGATCAAACCTAAAACATAAGGACTACAGTAACACCCAGATGGTCAGGAGTGCTCTGCTTAGTATCACACTTTTAACTCTCGCTCTCCTATCCCTTTTTCATGTGCTGTTCCTTGTTTTTTTCCCAGTTTCTTTTTTCCTCTTGTTGCCTTCACAGGGTGGTCTCTTGGCTTTACTAGGGACAGTCTGACACCCAATCTTAAGGAAGAACATATAAGGGTCATGCAGGCAGTGGGACGCTATTGCTTGATCTTTTACTCATTGTATGGCCCAGCCCATAGAACCTCAAGCGTGTGACAGGCTGTACGTGGGGACTGCACGTCGTGAGCGAGGCCCCGCACGCTGGCGGTGTCCGAGCCAGTGGGATGTCGCAGCCCATAGCCAGAAACCTGCTCCTGCGCTAGCAGGGGCTCTTGGCCAAAGGAAGGCACCAGGTCAAACTCTGTGTGTGCTTATGAGTGATTATGAATGGAGTACTATTACTGGATCGAGTACACCTTTTACAAAAATATACAAACTTTAGTTAGCATCCTTTTTCCTTTTACGTGTAAGCCTTTCAAAAAGCCTTTGCAGAAGGCTTTGAACAGGCACGGCGAATGAGGTAAGATCATGCTCATAAAAAAAGAATTAAGTTAAAAAATAGAAAGCAGAGGTTAAGAGGGAACAGCCCATTCTTGCAGGGTAGGGAGGTGACCAGTGAAGTTTTTCAGGAGCTGGTGCTGGGGTCTGTACTTGTCAACATGTTCAGAAATAACCTGGAAAAGGAGGTAAGGAGGTGACAGAGTTTGCTGATGATGCTAAGTTATTCAGATTTGTAAGGATGAGGGCTGATTGTGAAGAAATGCAGAACTATATGGATCTGGGTATTTGAGTGATAAAGTGGCAGATGAAATTCACTGAAGACAAATGTGCATGATGTACATAGGAAAAAACAATCTGACTTTCACATGTAAGATGTAAGTGTAAAAAGGCTGTTGGCTGATCATTACTACCATGAAGAGAGATCTGAGCATTGTGATACACAGGTTTGTGAAAGCAATCACAATCATGAGCAGCTCAAAAAGCAAATCAAGTGTTAGGAATTACCTAGAAAGAAATAAAGAACAAAATAGAGGGCATGATGGTAAGTCCATACAAATCCATAAATTACCAACATCTTTTATACTATGAGCATTTCTGATCCTTTCATCTTAAAGGATGCAGCCAAACTGGGAGGCACACCAGGAGGGGCAACAAAAAGGATCAAAGGAATTTCAGGGAATGAGAGGAATGTGTAAGGAGGGAGGTCACGGCTCTGCAGACTGAAAAAGAGGTGACTTGGGGGGCTGTGCAATAGAGATCTACAGACTTGTGAAGGACACAGATGTCTGAGGATCCGTTGTGTATGTCTTTTCCAGTTGAAGAAGTAGGGGCCATTAAATGAAGCTAGGAGGAGCGCAATTCGGAACAGAAAAAGGAGACGGCTCTTCATGCAGTGGGTAGCAGATCTGTGAAAGTCCTTGTCAGGGGATTTTGGGGGTTTGAAAAGTTTGCACAAAGTCTTGGAAGAGAAATCCACTGAAGTGTAGAAACAGCCTCCATCGTGGGAAGCTCTTGAGCTGATAATAATTGGTGACTGGGGGAGTATTAGGAGGAAGTATCGAAGTTAGTCCTGCTCTTACTCATCCCCAACCATCTGTTTATGGTCATTGTTGAAACAGGATATGGGATAGATGGATCCTTGGTCTTATATCCACATCTGTCAGTATTTTCTCTTCCTGTTTTCTCTCTAATCAACTCCCCTCTCTCCTTAAAAATGTTTCCCTCCATTCTTTCTTATCCCTTCCTTGTTTTCTGCCTGCACTTCCAGTCCCTCGCTCCAGTCAGCCCAGAGTTGCTCTCAGACCCCTACTTGCAGTGAAGCTGAAAACAAACCATCTTGAAAAACACAACCTCAGTGCAGCAATAGCTCTTTCATCTCCTCCGCTGATCACTGGAAAATTGAAAGGGTGTTAATTGTGCTTCCAGCTTGTCAGCAAAACGGGGAGTATTAAGGACTGTGTAAATAGATTAGTGAAGAATTACTTTTTTTCTAGAGCCAAGGGGATTCAGTCAGGACAGCAAAGAAAAGGAAGGGAATTTCGGCATTATGAGAAGGAAGGTGTTGGGGATACCTGGATCTTGGAAGGCTATAGATGTGAGGTAATGTCTAGAAGTCCAGTGAGCTGTTAGGAATGACTTGTGCGTGGAAAATAACTTATGCCGAAAGAGTCTGAACAATATCTTGGACTTATATATAGGGAGCTTATTTGGAAATAGGAGAAACAGAGAGTAGGATTGGACATTGTATGTACAGGTTTCATGGTCTTTCTCTTTAGGTTTCTGACTGCTCAACCAAATCAGAAAACACCTCTTCCTTTCAGTACAACACTGACTATTAAAGTAAAACACTTTTTCCCAGCAAGAAGTTCTAGGTGCTTGTGGAAACCTCATGCTTTGAGTGATAAGTCTGTAGTTCCAGCCAACATTCAGCTTCTCTGTGGAGGACATGGTTGGCACTCTTGGAGAGAGAAAGTGGAGGCTGAGTCACAACGACCGCATGGGAGATGAGAGTGATTACAGTCTAGCAAAGGAGGGAAAGGAGGCGGACAAGAAGGAAGGAAGGAAGGATTGGCTGAAATGTGATGGTATTCTGTGTCCATGAAGAATGTTAAGCAGAGTGAAGCAGGAAACAGAGGGTCATGAAGCAAAATATACTTATCTGATAACGAACTCAAGGTGAGAAAATTTCAGGTCAACTCAGGATGTGCAAAAAACTGAAAAATTACTTTCAAATGCTGTTATGTTCCCTGATGGCCGGAGGTCTTAAGTACTGTCAAAGAAGTTGGAAGCAAAATGTGTTTTTCGGTGACCCTCAGCCTCAGGCATTTGCATTTTTTGTTGTCAATAGCTGGTGTTGCATGGTGCTCAGGTGTGCAGGTGTAGAAGTGATTTTTTTTTTTTATCCGTGAAAATGTGAGCATGGGCTGATGAAGGGTTGAAAGGTGGGATAGGTAAGACTGCTGTTGATCTTACTGCTTCTTTTGAGATAGTTCAGAACCGTCAGCTTTCTGTCATAGCATACTGGGGTAGTTCAGGGCAAGCCATAATGTTTGGAAAGGATGACCGTGAAGGGGAAATACTATCCATTTATCTGATTGCATGTAGATAATAGCAGGAAGGGCAGTGTGCAGCTGTCAAACACTTTCTTTTTCCATAGAGCCATGGTGATGTGCAACAAGACCATGAATGCCATATAGCCTACTGTTTTCAAAGACACTCACCAGGAGGATGAGGCATTCAGGACATTGGGGATCTCCCCTAGAAAATGCGCTTTCCCTCTAAGTATGCCCCTCAATAGGGACACAGAGCATCCTACAAAACAAAAAACAACTCAATCCTCACTCTGGCAACCGAGCAATGCACCAGGGCCCTAATCCAGCGTAATGCATTGAGGCCACTGAGAAAGCCTCCAGCCACCCTGCAGCTCGGCAGTGAATAACTTTTGAGCACAGCTAAGAGTGTCCAGTGTAGCTGGTCACAAGTCCACTCCCACGATGGAGACCAAGGGGAGGAATGGCGATGGAGAGTTGCTTTTCTCTGAGAGTCGTGAGTGTGTCTGAAGTGAGATGGGCTGGTGATCTTCCATCTGTTCTTGGTGGGCAAGCATTGACACTGCAGTGGGCTGCAGTGGGGACCAGTGACAGTGAGAGCAGAGAGGCAAAGGGCTGAAGAATGAGACAAGCAGAGGAGGAACCTGCACCACTCTCACCAGGACTTCTTGTTTAGCATTCCTTGCTAAGCTCCTAAATAAACATAAATAAACTACAGTATATGATGTAAACTGTATCTAACTCTAACTATTTGTAGAAGATTTCCTCCTACACTAACCCACATACTCCATGCGAGCGTGTGTATCGGGGAAGGTGCTTGGGATGAACTCCCAGCTGGCTGCAGCTTTGCCACTGAATGTGGTGGGGCCGGCATTTTGACCTCTAACTGATTATTTTTGACCTAGAGCAGGAACGCTTGGACCATAGCTCCTTAATGGACAAGCGCATTATAGTGTTACAGCCAAAGCTGGCGGAGGGCCAGCATACGTTCTCCCCCTCCACCCCCATTAAGCACGTTTCACAACCTGTACATGCTCCCTGCTACTATTTTCCTTCTCTGTTTCCTGCCTCAAATCGACTCAATATTCCCCAGGACACGTGGCTACACCAGCCTCACACTACCAATCACACAGTGCTGGACGCCGAGGCACGGAGCAGGCGAGGTCCATGTCATTCAGATTTTTTTTTACAATTTCCAAGGAAAACAGTTCCTATGTATTCTTTACAATTCCAGGAATTTCCAGAGTTCCTGTCTTAAAGTTAGTGTCGTCACCACTGCCTCTTGAAAGATGTGAGTCAGCCCAACTTGAATTTGTAATAACATTGCCCGATGCTGCTAGGAATTGATTGCTGCCATAAAAAAAGGATAGATGCTGAGAAAAATACTGTGCCTGCCGTTTATCACTCTCAAAAATGGTCACCATCAGTGACAGGATGGCTTCCTCTTGCTCCTAATACTGGTGCAATTGCCAAATACTACCTCAGTAAACAAGAGTGTGATTGGGATGAGAGAACTCATCAGAGAACTGAATGGGATGTTACAGGAGGGAAAGGTTGCAATGGCCTCTGGCATCACACAGGAGGGCTTGGGAGGGAGGAGCTGAGAAGACGAGAAGACAGAAGATGAGTACTTTTCCAACTGAGGTGGGGATCAGGGCTCTTCTGCTGGTATTTGTCACTGTACTACTTGAACTGCAAATTGCAGAACTGTCTCCAGGATGGGGAAGGTGATGTGTCTAGATGCAAGCTGGGTCTAGGGCTTTCATTTAGGACTGTCTATCACACAGACAGTCAAATCTGTCCTGTGAATAAGTAGGCAAATCCTTTGCCTCAGCTCCTATGCTCACTATAAATCACTGGGGTGACAACAAAACCACTTTTCTTCTGAGACCAGTAGTTTCATAGGCAGGACTTTAGCTTGCAGCTGTTTTGTAGTTTGATTCCAGTGAAATACATCAAGATGACATGAAGTACACTCTTACCCTGGAAACTTTTCCCTGTCGATAGTTATAAATATACCACGCTATTGTGCTTGGCATGCTGTATGCTAATAGAGGTGAGGGTTCTGAAACTCATTAGGAAAGGGAGCGGGCTGCGGAGCAGAGTGAGGACAGTGTGAAGCTAAGGTTGATAACCATGGCCTTGTCCAGAATAGGCCATGGGAGTTTTCTTATCTCACTTTGGCAGGAGGTGCTGCTAGCTTCCTGTGCGAAATCAGGAGCATACGCTGCTTTCCTCTTGTTGTTTGGCTTCCTCCACTACACAAGACGGTTCCCAGCACTGTGATTATCTTTGCATCTTCAAACATGGCACACTCTGCTTCCTCAAGGGCTTGATGTATTCTTGAGAAGCAGGCTGGTCCCCTCCCCCCGGCCACTTCTCTAGGGCTCCCACCGGTGCCAGCTCCGCACATCACAGACCTTTTATAAAGCTGAACTTACTTCTGATTGCATAAACCTCCCCCCAGCCCTTCCAAAGAAGTGTAAATTCCCAAAGCTAAGGGTGGCGAGCAGGTCTGCCGGCGGAGCTTGCCCTGCGCTGCAGGCAGCCGGGCAGGCAGCGCGTGCTGCCGGCTTCCCTCGGCCCCCAGCGCCAGCAGAGCCGCTCTCACTCCTCCTTCCCCCGTGCTGGGCTTCTCTCGAAACCCGCAGGAGAATTAACAGCTTCTGTTTTTACAAAGGCATAGCCTATTTTTCAGGCTTTCGACACAAAGGGCGAAGCGTGCCTGTGCGGGCGGGTGCGTGCGTGCACAGAGGCAACGCGCATGCGAGCACGCACGCAGCACATGGAAAAAACTACTTAGGGGATGAGAAACCTGATTGCTCTGTTTCTGACAGCAGAGTCTGATTACCTTGCTCTGAGATTGCATAATGTTTATAAACACACATTTGTACACGCATCCCCTTAACATTTAATATATCGGATCTCTACATGTGCGTAGTTGCACCCACAAATTAGGAACGTGAAAGGATTGCGGGGAAACAGGTGTAAGAAGTGCTTAGAAATGTGCTGGCAGATATTAGCTTGTTTATCAATCTCTGTGCACACTGTGTGCTTTTTCATTAACCTGGTGGTAACCCTGCTGTAAGCTTTCCTGAAGATGCAAAGCAATGAGGCTCATCCCACAACAAAACATTTCAGGAATTCATGTGCTCCGGAGATATCTGGAGTAAGATTCAGATATCCAAAATTCAGTGGGATTTCCCTGCAGACACAGGCAGTTCTTGCTACAAATAGGATACCCTTGCTATTTTACTCAGTGGATAGTTTGAAGTAACTTGCAATTTCTTTACAAAGCATAAAAATACATAGCTGATGTTATCTGAGGACACACGCAACGAAACATCAATTGAATTAATGGGAAGATGATTGTGTATTTTCATCCCAGCCAGAGTAAATTTTTATATTTTCATTTTTCTCTCTCTCTTTCCAAGCATCTGTACTTAACACAAACATTTGGCTTGATGACTACATCTAAGTTCAGCAGAGCCTTTTCTCTTTCTGTTACAAAATGCCTGCTGTTAGGAGCTGAAGTCAGGTTGGGAGGCAGGACTCTTAATTACTCCCGCTTGTCCCTTCCCTACCTCTTCCTGGTGCTGCTGGCTTAAGCAGTGGCTTCACGTGGCACCACTGGCAGCAGCAAGAGGAAGGATGACCGAGTACTAACCCGAGTAACCAGCTCAGGAGACTGGAGGTGGCTCGTGTTCTCTGTCCCTAAGCTGTGTTAGTGTATTTGAGGTTAAAGTGAGAGCATTTGGCAACTGAGGAGAGAAAGCATCTGGTTCTGCATCCAAAGAGATGAGTCTGAGTCTTGTCCTAAACTTTGCCTGGCAGCCACGCTGCAACTGATTTGTAAACGTTTGCTGATCCAGCAGACCGCGGAGCTGAAGTGGCACACATGACAGTACTCACATCTCCCGCTGTGTACCATGGGCTGTTGGATAATGTATTCTCAGCTTGATTGTGACTCCTTTTTTATTAAAACCATGGACAATAGCTATTAAGTGTATTCGATTTTCTTCTATAATTGCATTAACATTGTAATCGGCAGTTTGGACATAGTCTGGTATGTGAAGTCAGTAGAGGCTAATATTTCATCTAGTGTTTTACATGCGTTTTTCTTGTTATTGTGATGTTATTGTAATTATCATGATGGTTTATATTTTTGTATTAATGAGTAATCAGTACCCCATTGTGCTAAGCATCAACAAAGACATAATACTGTCCTCATCCCTAAGACATCGCAACCTAATATATACAGTCTTTTTCAAGCAATTATGAGGAACTAAGCATGGAGGCTCCAGAGCTCCAAGAAAGGAGATTGGAGATGCCTTTTAGAGCTGCACAAGCAGTTTCTGAATATGCATTGTACCTGCTTTCCGTCCTTTACCAAAATATGTGTCTCTGTAAGGTTTTAAAGTAAAGAGCACAAATTTTCAGCATTGTAACAAAGAAACATAAATTCATTCTGTGAGGAAAGATACCAGTTTCTATTTGTTTGAAAGGATGAAAATTTTAAAAATTATTTTTTACTACGGATGAAATGAGATTTTTGGGGTCTCCATCTTCCTATACAGAGGTTGCCCGAATACCCAGTCACGAGGATTTGCCTTTGTTACTGCCTGTTTGTGTACCTCCAATACTGGCATCATGAAATAAGTTCCAATATCTGCTATGGCATGGAAATTCTGTCAGCTTACCAACATTATCATGTCTTCTGTGTTCTAGTCTTGTTACAGAACCAGACTTCTTAAAGCATTAAATGTGCAAAGTAAATGGCATCTACCTTTCTGAACAATTTTTAGCCATTTTTTCCCATCTGAATGCATCAACTGTCTTAATGCAGCTGTCTTTCATCCACCCTGGCGTCAATAATTATGTATTAGAAATTGGCTTTTAAACCAGAGTCTGGGAGAAATGTTTGTGTAGATAGGGCTTTCTTGCCATGCTATTGCTCTCTGTCCACTCTCCATGCATGAATGACCATGACCTGCTCCTGTTTTTTGGCTTTTTCAGCTCACTGAGCCTCTCAATGCATGTTAAGAAATTTGGGCAATCATATATCTGTGCTAATGATTACAGCCCAAGTTAGTTTACATATCATCATTTCTTTAAGCTGTAATATCTGCTAAGACACTGGCCAGTTTGATGCAAAGCTGCACAATTGAAAACAAGCATGTAAAGTTAGTGTATCATTGATATTATAAACAACACAAAGTTTAAGCAAACTGCACAGTTAGCTGAAGGGAAAGAAACCTCATTCGTTGGTCAGGATTGCATCACATGCCGTTATCCAGTCACCAGGCTTTAAAGGTCATTTCTCCAAACAATTGATATATATGTCAGAACTATTTGGTTACAGATACTACAGTTGTTATCTTTCAAATCCATGGAAGATCAAAGGAACATATTGTATTTGAAAGAGCTTGACCCTGCTGAAGGGTTAAGCTCTACTGTTGAAGCTGGAATTGAACAAGCAACAATTAAGTTTTGGATGAAAAGCAAAACTAGATGTCCTCAAAGAAGAATAGGGACAGGCAGCATTTAAGAAGCATTCCAATGTGTTTATTTCCATGTGTACCAAATTAGGCTTTGGGAAACAAATTAGCTCTACCATGACCACACCTGAATGTTCTGATTAGAAGCCAATTTCTTGCATAAGGCAAAAACATTTTTTCCCTGAGATTTCCATTCATTAACATGACTTTGATTTTTTCAGATTAAATGAACATTTAAATCCCTTTGGCAATTACGTATAGTTTTGTTTAACTTTGTTTTGAGAATTTGCAGGATTATGGTTATTTTTACTGTGTGTCTTGTAATCATTGAATCCCAGTTTTGATATTTTGCCATTTTGTAAACTGAACTGAAGAAAATATTCAGAAATGAGAACTTACATCATTTTTCATGATAACAAAAAGAACCTGCACATAGTGAAACAGCATCCAATACATTATGGAACGGGTCTTGAAACAAATGTAACTTGTCTTGAATTTAATGCTGAAAATAATATGAACTCATGTTTGAAGCCAAGCCTGAATCATGACAATGGCTGAAAACAGGAGCATTGGAAATGAGAGGTTGGTCTTGCACAGCTGTATAATTAGGCTCAGATTGTAAATTCTGACTTCCCAGTCCACAGTGGGTCAAATGTTATCACTGACTCCAGAGAGCTAATATTCAAGGAGGGGCTGTGGAAGTGGATCCAATCATCAGGCTCCAAAACTCACGATTTTATGAAAAGTAACTATACTTGCCTGATCATCACAGCACCTGCAGTTTTCCTGGCTGATCACTGTTTCCAGAAGAATTGTTTTGTCTTATGTGTTCAATGCTTCAGTCTATCACCAAATCAATAAAACTTCAATTTTTATTGTCTTCAGGCATGGCTTTTGCTCTTATACTGAAGGATCTTTCATCCTGAAAGCTGGCAGCAACAGAGGAAACAGGATCCAGAGCATCACTGAGCGAACGGCTGTAATAGAGGGCAAAAATAAGGTATGATTCCTAGGAGCAGATAACCTTTCTGTGTGACAGCATGTGTTGAAAAGGCATTGTAAGATGCTATCAAGGTAACAGTGAAGAAGCCAATATTTTTATATTGTTCAGATTTGAAGAGCTGCATACATGCAGATAACTTCCATACTTGGTATTTATCTGCTGAGATGTAGAGATGCACTTATTTCTGCATGCAGTCATATTAAGGTAAGTGACATGCCAGGAGAGTGTATTAGTGGGATTCACCATACCTGCTTTCTTAGAGCTGCTTTGTAGTATCTTGGGGCACCTCAGGAGTACAGGGGCAGGGTTCCAGGCCATCTTTGCTTCATTTTGTGACATTGCACAATTTCCTGTTGTTTTTTCCTATGAGAATTAAACAATTTACTCTCATTAGAGAGTTTATTCACAGCTGTGGTCCTAGATTATTAGATGACCAAGTCTTCTCTTGCAATAAAAAATTTAAAGGGCCAAATGAATCCAAATTACAGATGCAAAGTTTAAGAGACATCTCAGTCAGAGACAGTATGGTGGGATTCATCCCAGCTGCATTAACTGTCTAAATGTTGTGTCTAGTCCAAGTCAAGCATCCCTTTATGGACCGTGGGGAGATGCAGGCACTTCTGAAGGACGAGTAGGCCTGTCGTCTGATGGTGTATAATGTGGGAGAGAAAGCCAATGAGATTAACTTGCCAAGGGGCATGGAGGATTCTCCATCAGTTAAAACCTTCAGATCAGCATACTTTCCTAAAGGATGCCCTAGGTCAACTGCACTTCCCTGGGTTAGACGTGAGACTGATTTGCTGTGGTTGGGTAGCCTGCGCTACGGAGGAGCTCAGGCGAAGATGCACAACGCTGTCATGTACACCACTGTCACAGCATCTGGAAATTTAAAGCCTACCTTATTCTAGGCCTGTCATTTCTAAGGACACTGAAACGCTTTCTGTAATTCTAAGGGCAACAGGGATATAGGTCTCCTTTCCTTGATGGCTACCTTCAGTCTTCTGCATGTAAAAATGGATATAAACTGTAATTACTCTCATGTTAGGGCCCTTTCACAGACCGCAGAATAAATAGGGCTTTGTGTGCAGCCAAGAATCAGGCCTGGGAGTGCATTTTCTCCAGCTGTTGTATTATTTAGAAAGTACCACAGGTATTCCTGGCGCCGTTCCAGCACATGGGAATGGGCTGGATCCCAGTGAGGCATTTGCTCTATTTAGCTGGCCACCTCTACGTGCTTAAAGATCAAGGCAAAGATGGGAGCAAACAGCTTCCTAGGGGAGACTATCATAGGAAAGCACATGAAAAATGAGACACGAGGAGAGATTTGAAGGAGGAAAGGGAAATCATTTCGGGCACAGGAACACACAGTCTATTCCAAAGGGGGAATGATGAACAAAAGATGATGAGAACCAGTTATTTTCCAGAAGGAATCTAGCCATGCTATGGTTGAAGTCTTACCTGCTCACAGGGTGCAGAAGGAGCTGTCTAATGACCAGACCTCATTCTCCTTGTGTGCCATGCATTTTGGAGACAGCGGAAGAGGAGTGGCTGAAATGTCAAAGCAACTTCCAGTCAACAGCAAGTAAATTCCTCCCTGGAGGAAGATGCTAATAACAGGTCCTTGCGGTAGAACTGCAGGTTTTGTTTGAAGTCTTTGGCAAGCAGCCTTTTTTTTTAAAATGTGCCCAGAAATGAACCAAGGCATGGTCTCCGCATGTGTTACATGGAAAGTTTTGCAGTGAAACTTGGTTTTCCTTGGTATTCCTTGTCTTCATGCTGTTTAGCTCATCTAAGGAAGGTCTACCTTGCATTGCTTTATTCCGCCTGGTCCCTATGGGGAAGGGGAAGTTAGTGAAACAATCTCTTTGCTCCACTTTTTCACAGCTTTTCTAAGGTTTCTTTATTTCTGCTGCTTTTCCATAACTTTTCAAGCACAGCTGGATTGCTATTGTAAGTAGAAAATACTCTCTAAGCCTGGGTTCCTGGCCAAGCTGTGAGTTTCATAATTTGTACACGCACAGCTGCTCTAGAGCATCCAGGATTTTTTTTTTTTCTGTGGGAGTCTATAGCTTTTCACTCTTTGCAGTCCAAGAGTCATTCCTGGTCTCCCAGAGCAAACTCAAAGGGACACAGTTCAGACAAAACCCTTCCTCATCTGCTGGGGTATTGTAACACTGTTAATAGCACTGAGCTCACTGAATGCAGCACGTCATCACAAGTGTCTGGCTCCGAGGGACTGCTACTGTGAGCAGTTCTGCTGCTGCAAACAGCTATGAACAGCTCTCTGAGGCACTTCCACATCAATGGAGTCCTGCTATCTAAACAGAGTGTCTACCCCACTTCCACATCCAAGCATAGCGTGCATGGTAAAAACAATCTCAAAGTTCAATGGAAACAATAAAGATGTAGAAGACAAAGCAGTAGGAAATGGATGAAGAAACTCAAAAAGCTGCACATTTGGGTGAGCATGAAAGGAGAAATGTGGATGACCACAGGATGAGATTATTGTGATCAAGGGAAGAGATGAACAAGGAGTGGTCAAAAGGTTTCTTTTAGCAATCAATGTAGCTGTTTTCACCTTGCTTAAAGACATTGTGTCAGTTCTACCCGTTTCCTGTATGTGCAACATCTGAGTCCCTCCAGTTTGGCTTTTTGCTGTGGTAGGTTGATTGATTGTTTGCTTGTCTGTGGTTATCAAGGTAGCCACAAAGTATATTTTTAAAGTTAGAAAAACCTCAAACCTTGTGTCTGTATGGTTAAAGTAATGCAGGAAGCCTGTGCTACATTATTCTTCTGGTGACAGAGAAACCGTGACAACAGTGTTTTAGTAACATTTCCGTTGAAGCCTCTCTAAACGGACATTGAGAAACTCGAGTGGTATAATGGAAGAACTTTGTAACATAAGCCACAATACTTAATCATAAGGCAACTCTTGAAGTGATTTGATTCCCCCACCCAAAGTTTTCATTCTCATTTTGTTGGACGTTTCAGTGACTTCCTACAAAGTTGGGCTATTCTTAGGCTTATCATATAAACAGGTCACAGATGCTCTCCTGTCATTCAGCTGCTAAAAACCATCACTTCTCAGTGTTCCCAGCTAAAGCTAACTGCTATGTATAAGGGGCTAATGCTAATTATCATTATTCTTAGCATGATCAGTGTTCATTAAAATGTCAATCTGTGAATGATCTGCAATAATGACATACAAAGAGCTGGTGTTTTCATTGGTATCAGTGCATACATATTGGGTATATATTCCCTCCTATGTGTGCAGGCACACACTGGTTTATCAAGAGCTTTGAAAGAAGGAGTCAATACTCCTTGTACAGGGGTACAAGGGACAGGGAGCTGCAGGGGAGGTGGACAAAGATCCTGGGCTTGGAGAATGCACAGAAGAGCGCTAAGAAGGTGAGTTCAGATGAGAGAGAGCAGAAAGTGTTGGCCAAGAAGAAGGGATGATAAATCCAAGGGAAAGAGACAGTAGACAGGAAGATGGTTGAGTACAGGGAAAAGTTGGAGGGAGTTGGACAAAACCCCCTTGTTTTGGGGAAATAATCTACTAGAGCCACAGTCTTGAGAACCTGAAATGGAACAGAAGGTCCCTGACTGCCCCATCCCTCTGCTGCTAGCAAACGTTGGGGTCCCACTGACAATAACAGGTACCATGAAAGCTGGGTCTGTGGCACAGTGCATGCTCCAGGAACTGTGTATAAAGAATAATAATGCATGAAGTTGTGGTTTATCATTCATATGTGTATGTGCATGTATATATATGTGTGTGTATATATATATGTATGTATGGCCTTGTTTTCCACTGCATAAATACCTTACTGACAGAATTTTTTAGTGATCCTATCTGTTGTGAGTGACGAAGCCACTTGACTTCAGGGAAAATGGAAAGTAATGACCCTGTAACAGGATTCTGCAAGGCCAAACCTACGCTCGCCCTTGTCCATCTCTGGTTTGGCTGGCATGTGCTGAATGTGGGTATTATTAAAAACTGTGACTGTCCAACATAAAGGTGGAGTGCTAGATAGTCAGAAGACTCAATCCTTCTTGGACATGACTGATAAGGTGTGACCATGCAAAATAGGACGGGCCCATCTCTCCTACATCTTTTATGCCAAGCCCTAAACCTCTAGCTCTCTTCCATGTCCCCCTCGTCACTGATGAGATGAGGAAGCATGTGCTGTGTCTGTTCTCAGTCCCTACGCATGCCAGCTGTCTGGCCAGTACATCTGTGCTGATTGGCCATCTGGAACCCAAAGCAGAAAAGAGAGCTCTTTAGCTCACTACAACAACACTCATTTTGATCTTTCTCCTCTACCCAACAGCTGGTTTTCATGAAATGCATGAGATCTTATGAGCTTTGAGTTGTCTGTCAATTTTGGTTGAAATTGGGCAAAGAGTTCAAAAATTACTGAAGGTATAGGAGAGGAGAGGATACTGGCAGACAGATGGACAGGCCGGCAGACAGATGGACAGACAGACAGTGTGATCTTCCTAGGAAGCCAGGCTAAAGATAGCAGTGGGAGCTTGCCTCTCTTTCAGCATGTTGTAACTTCTCTTGGGGCCTCCCTGAGCGCTACTAGAATCGCTGTCAACACTTTTAAACAGATCGCTGGGAGGTGCAACTGAGCCCAGTCCTTGGTGAGATTAAGACCAGCAGAACTTGGCACCTGCCTATGCCAAGGTGCAGATCCCTCCAGCTTCTGAAATCGATCCCCTCCCTCAGTGTGTGAGGGGGACAGGAATCGAGTGCTGCCTCACTCTACCTGTGGCCCTGGGAAGGAGGGCAGGGGTGCCCGTGGTATAGCTGTCTGTAATGTGATGTCCTCGCAAGTCAGCTGGGTGCATTGAGTCTCATGGCCGGTTCGAGCTGGACAGCAATGATGCAGAGAGATATTGCAGCTCTGCTTGCTAACGGCAGTGAGCCTGTGTGACCCGGGGGGAAGGGGGTGCTCTCCTGCATGTGTTCATGTCCTGCTATTGAAGATATTTTGCTGTTTCTTCTGTGGCGGTCCTGAAGGTGAAGCATGTTGTCCAGATGTTTTGCACTGATGTTCCTTGCCAACACGTGAGGCATGCAGGTCATATGTCTTTGGCATAAGCAGAACAATCCAATGGTGTGCTGCCAATATTTCAACATGAGTTTTCCTAAATAATATTCCTGTAGCCAAAGATAAATCTGAGGGGTGAGGAGAGCATATTTTCCTTTCTTTCCCATTTTTTTTAACAAATACATTTTCTTAAAAGCATAGCTAGAAGGGAATCAACAATATTTGGCAGACTTGCACTAACCTGCTCAATGCTGAAAGGACAGTATTCTGTTTTTTAAATGTATGGGCTGTTTAGAGAAGTTAGCACAACAATCTCTGGATGGAGCATGTTTATGCCTGTGTCTGCAGAGGCCTTCTAGAAGTCAGGAAAGAGTCAGGTTACCAATCATTTTCTGAAACCTCCTCTTGCTTCTCTGCCATCAGATGGAGCCGTGGGAATCCTCTATCTAAGCTACTTTGAGACAAGAGAAATTGAAGCAGACCCTCCAGGGGAAAGACTGGCCCACCCTGACTCCAAGCACAACAATCATGCCAGTTGCTTTGCACTCTCTTTTCCCCCCAGTCTTTTCCTCATCATGTTTCACTTTGAACAAATCTGTAAATTCTTCTTCCATTTCTCAGGTTTTCTGCTTTATGCCTCTTTTATTTGCCAGCAGAAGCAGCAGCAGTATGGGATTTACTTCCCTAGCCCCTGGGTTTGAGATGAGCCTGTAGCGTAGTGCTTCAGCTGAGATGATGGGTGCAGAAAGGAGGAATAAAGGATCAAAGCTTTGGTGGTAAATGGGGTTTGTGGACAGATGATGCTCAAGATGCCGAGCACGCCGGGAAGGATTTGTCCTGTTCTGTCTGATCATGGCAACTGGATTCAGACTTTCTGTATATAACGTAGTCGCAAATCCAGGGCCTGAAACTCTCTGTTGCGAAGCCAGACGATACAAGGCTGTGAGAACTTTCTGTCTTGCTCCTTTTGCAGCAATAGCTCTATAGAGGAACCATGCAGCACAGACTGATCTCAAACAGCCATAATTGCTCAATAAACAATGTATTGCTTAGTTTTGTACACACTGCTTCTCTGGTTGGTTTTGGCTGGCATCCACAATGCAGAACACAGATTGCACCACTGGAGGGCTCACAAACTATTTAAAGAGATGTTATCTTATCCTTACGACTAATTTATAAGCTAAAAGATTTATGCAGAGACATGTTGTCTCTAAAATATTCTGTTCTGTTGCAAAGTCAGTCTTGCTTTTTCCTAGACACTATGGCTTTCTCTGCCTTAGTCAAGTAAACATACCAATGACTGCTCTGTGGCACTAAGGCCTGTGTTCATAATATTTATCTATCTCCCTTATCCTCCAAAAGATTTTGGTTGCATGGAAGTTGCCTGCTGGCCAGTGCTAGAGGAGTATTTGGGAGAGTGCAAGATGGTCAAAACCAAAACAATGCTGGGGAAAAGCATTCACTTTAAATTACGGAATTTCAGTGCTGAGGAATGTTCTCTAGGATCATTTAATATGCAAGAAAAGGCTTAATCTACAACCGCTCCAATCAGTAACTGCAGTCATACTGCTTAAGTGTAACTCTATGTGCAGTCCTCAGTGTAATAAAAGCAATAATCACATCATAGTGGGCTGGAGCAGTAAAACTCAGATAGGGTGCACAATTTTTCATTAAGAACTAATACTTGGTAATGTCAGGACAAAATACAGTTTGATAGTACAAAAAAATTTCCAAACCATTGGAGTAATTGTGGGAGGAATAATTGACGTATTTTTCAGGCTCAGAAATGCTCCGGTTCTGGGTGTAGTAGGATAAAGACAGGTGTCTTGGAGTCAGAAAGTAAGAGCTTCATTCTTCTTCACTGTGCATTGTAGGTCACTGTTCCTACCTGGGCAAAGTTGCTATGAGGTAATACCAACTAACACAAAAAAGGCTAATTTTGTGGTGGAAAGTCTGGGATGGCAGAAGCAGTTTTTAACCACCCACGTTAGCCCTCTGGCAGATGTTATGGGACTTCCTTCTATTCTGAGTTAGTGTTGATAAAACGGCTGCAAGAATCCTGCCGCTGGGCCCTGTGTCCACACTTTACGAAATTATGTTTAAAAACTGGAAGGAATTCAAAGAGAATGACAAAATATAGACATGGGCTGGACCCATGCTTTATAATTAGGAACTTGTAGAGGTCAGCCTACTGAATTTAGCAAAACAGGATGATTTTTTTTAAGGGCTGTAATTATCTATCTGGTATTACTGAGCCTCTTTCATCTCACAGAAGAGCCAAAAAGATAGGTTAGAAAAATTCTAGCTAGAAATGAGATGTAATTTGTTAGCAGACGGGTAGCTGACCATTGAGACAGCTTAACAGGGTAGAGGTGCTGTTAGCATCGCTTGTAGTCTTGAATTTGCCATAGGGCAGTTTTCTAGAACAAATAGGCCAAAATCAAACAGCTTGACTCCACTGTGTTTGCTCGAGTAGTAGGAAAAGTAACAGACTCTTTCTACTAAAGAATGTTTTAGGAAACCAGAAGATCTATATTATTTAGGAGTTTAGGGATAGCCATGAAGTCTCTGAGCAGGAAACATAGAAGCAGTGCAAATGTTCAGCCAGTGTTTATGTAGAAATGTAGATAACTGGTTCTTATTTATTACTGACTCACCCTCTTGTGCTTGTCTCTGAACTCCAGCAATCAGGCAGACTTAAAAGAATGTATTAATTGCACAAAAATGATTTTGAAGGTTTTTAGAAAAGCCAAATAATTCCAAACAACAGGATTCCGCGGCCACACAATTTCCTTTCGTCACTGTCGCAGCTCTGCCTGTAACTCCAGCCAACGCATGTTTTACAGAAGAAGTAAAATGGAGACAGAAAGACAGAAAATTAAGCTACTAAGTTGTATCTGAGGGCACGTCCCACTGCTGAGCTCCATGTGCCTGCCCCATGTCTCAGCTCCATATCAGAATGACACCTCAGTTGTTTCTGCATAACTTTCTTCTTTCCCTTAATGCCCAAGCCATTAGACCATGGCTTTTCATCACCATCAAGGTATAAGTCTTATTATTACAATGGTTTTTATTTTTCTGAAGGCACATCAGGTGTCATTGGTCCCTGGCTTTCCAAGGTCTCATCTTGCAAGTCATATCACTTTGTGAAAGTATTTAGTGTGCTAAACCTCTTAAGATGGTGATAGAATAAAATGTAAATAAACCCAACATATTATTATTTAATAATAGAAATATTAAGTCCAAGAAGAGGAAATATTCCAAAAGAGGACAAGTAAACATCTCTTTTGCCCCTGTCCTTTCTCACCTGACACTTACTTGAGAAAATGAAAGAGAAATCAAATGCATTTGGTGCCAAATGGAGCTAATTTTTTCCTAGCATTATCCAAGTGCCTGAGGCATTCCTCACCTATTCCCTTTGTAGTCTGGCTGCCCTACAGGCTGCTCATATCCTCAGGTGAACCACGTTGTGTCACGCTTCATGTTTTGTATCTTACCATTACATCAGCAGCAAGAGGTAAATCAACCTGAAAGACACATTCAAAGATTTTTGGTTATGATGGCTCTGATAATATAAGGGTCTCCCAAAGAGCTTGTTTTCTGTTATTCTTCCACCCTTTCCAAAACTATATATGGTGACATCTCCTGTAAATAGCCCCAGTGGTGCCCGTCACTGAATGAACGGAGAGGCTGAATCATGGGACTGTCAACAGTGACTTAGGAAAAAGAGAAGGGAAGCTTTAACCGAGTTCCTGATCCAACGAGAGCTAAACCTCTTCTTTCTTTCACAGACTGCTAGCACTCTCATTGTAGCTGAAGCCAAATCTTCTGGAATCTACAGCTGTGTGGCATCCAACAAAGTGGGAAAAGCTGAAAGAAACGTCAGCTTTATTGTAACAGGTAAGATCTAGTCCCGACTAGAGCCAAACATGTTTCGTGGTCCTGGGATTATAACTGTTAGGCTGTTGTGGCTTTTTCATATACCACAGTTTGAGAATTGTTGTAATGTGTGCACCTGTAAACTCATACCATGCTTTTGGGTGATCCTGGAAAGGTTTTTCACAGCAGCTGGTCTGGATTTCTAAGAAGGATGCCAAATTTGGTGAATGACTCATCCCTCCATCAAGTATCCCACCATGACACAAATTGCTCACAAATATAGCAACCTGTAATTCCCCCTTTTAAATCACCTAGCCTCTGCAATTACTCCATACGTGAAATTTTACTGTATTTTCATACCCCAGTAAGCCAGTTTCGTGTGTGACACTGTCTACAGCCTCATCCTGCTGCCAATCTCACAAGGTAGTGCCCAGGGCAGTGCCAGAGTCTGCAGGCAGCGTGGTGCCAGAGGAGGGATGCCTGGGGTACTCGGGCAGCCTCTCACAGCTCTCAGGGACTATGGCAACTTGTAGGTAGAAAAGTGGCAGGGTATAAACTACAGAGCTTTGTTCCCTCTTCTGAGAAAGACAACCCTGGATGTCATTTGGGCCATGGCACTGAGAAGACTCGTGTTAGCTGCACATATGAGTATGTTTCCAGTCATTTTTCCATTACTAGGTGTGTGCAAGTGTTTGCAGGTTCAGAAAAAAATGATTAAATATTTGATTTCAGGAATTACTGAAAAAACCACAATGAGTTTTTGAGAATAACTACTGCATGATTTAGCAGCATAATGTCTGCAGATGCCATGACAAAGGATTTGTTTTCTGGTGAAAGATGTTATTTTGGTTATTTTGGTGGTAGTTCATAGAGCACTTAGGCTGATGACAACTTTCAGTGTAGGTCATTAAAGACATGCAATTCATTCCAAAATATGAGAAAAGACAAAAGTGTTAAAATATTCTGATACTTTAATCCCAAAATCATAATCTTGAAGCTGAAAGAGAGAAATAATTTTAATGTATCCTCTTTAATTTTTGTTTTTTTCTCTTATCTGGTTTTGTTGTCTGTCTCTCGCGTATCATTCTGATGAGTGATTTTAGTGAAACTCATTCTGTTACTATACTGAGAGATATCAAAAGAGAGTAGACACACACTCACTAGATTTGGTTAAAAAAAAGAAAGAAAACTTCTTTGAAAAATGTCCCCCCTCCCGATTTTGTGGACCAAAATTTATGCTTTTTAAATATTTTGACTAGCTGTAGTAATACACTTCCACATTTAGAAAGTGCCAATTATCTACAAATATAGAAAACTGGTAACAAACATGAGAAGTAGCTATTGAAGTATAAACAGATAAGTGACACATAGGCAGGTTGTTTGTTAAAACACAGAAACAAGAAAGGCAATTCCATGTTCTATTAATGGATGCGACAAGAACATTTGCAACCTTGAAGATGACTGCTGTGCCCACTCTCAAATCACAGTTTTGCTTTTGTCCCTATCCTTACATTGTGCCTGTTCAGACAGAAAGCTAAATAATGAAGCATAGTTCTCCATAAATTAATGTGCCAATGGAGCTGTATTCTCATCTTTACGTGGGGACTTCACATGTAACTTTGAGCAGTCACTGAGAGTCACTCACTGAGGCCGTTGCTCTTTTAATGTGCAAGATGCTGAATTTGGCCTTCTCTAGCTCTGACTCCTCAGTCTTCAAAATGTCACATGGAGGATCCTGAGACCAAATGAAGCTGAAGTTTGATGGGCCCCATTTGCTGTACCCAAATCTTCCTTTCAAAGTTTTGATGGCGGTTTTGGATATTTTAGTGCTGTGACATGAAGGAGTTAGTTTCCCTACTTAGATCTCACATTATTAGATCTTCACCAGGGATAGAAGGAAATCCTCCTTGATACCAAAGCTTGCATGAGAACATGCAGAATATTATGACTTTCCTTTGAAGACTCTTGTATTGGCTGGTATTCAGAAAGAGGAGTGGCTGCTTTATTATGGCTTGGAAGTTCTTAAAATCTTGACTGGTGGCAAAGTTTCTATATAGGGTGGTGAAGTTGAAATGCATTTGTTCTTTGAGTTCCTGGAGCTGAGCACTTCAGTTGTGTGACATGGAAAGTCCTGATCATCCACTGACGCTCAGTGGCACTGATTGAAGGCAGTTTGTTTAAACAATACTGCTGTTTTGTCCTTACAAAAATCAAGTTAGGCTCGTTCTTCTGATTTGTGCACATAGCGCACCAGTTGGGCTCGCGCGGTGTAATCATAATTCTCCTCCATCAGGCTGAGACCACACTGCTGTGGCTGGGTAACAGCCTGTTTTTCACGTCAATGAAACAAGTGCTTCCAGCATTTGCTGAAAAACACATTGAGGGAGTAAAAAAAATGATAGCCCTAAATTCTGATGGATGTGAACAGGGCACTGCAAAGTATTTCCTTCTGATGAGTCCAAAACCAATACCTCAGGTCTTGTGTGACAGCTTGGGGCTAGTTTATCTTATGTTGTTGGGTCTGCTGGCGCCATACGAAGCTAGCCTGAACCATACAAAAGTAAGTGTAAGAGAAGTGTCTAAGGAGGAGAAGGTTATCCCTTGTAGGAAGAGGAGCTGCTGCCCTCTGTAAAAGGGACAAGCCAGAAAGGACTCCAAAGAGCAGATGGAGACAAAGCCTGTCCTGAGCAGGAAGAATCCCTTTCCTTGGAGGCAATCTCCTTCAGGCCTTGTCCTGGGGATTAGAAAACACATGTGCTCCAGTGAAGCAGCTGTGGTGGTGTGAGGAGTCTTTTTTCTATAGGCAGAAAACATTGGGAAGGTAGCGGGAAGGCAGAGCTTGTCCCAGCAACCCTAGTTTGGCAGTGGCATGTTCCGCCCCTTCAGGGAAAGGTAGATCTGAGGAAATAAGTGCAAGAAGGTATATCAGAGAGGACCCAGTAAGAACAAGCCCTTTCTTAAGTTATTGCAAATGTCATTATTTCTGGGCTTGAAGTGCAACTTGCGTATGGGTCTCTGGGAGGTTTGAGAGTGGTATATTTTTATACCCTGTGTCTGAGGGTGTAGGACATGAAGTCCATGGGGTCTGCCATAGCTTTCCTTTCCTATCACCTCTGTCAAATGGACATTTTCAGGGTGTTGTCACACTGACTTGTTTCTAAAAGCAAATCTTTGTTCAGGGCACAAAACCAACTGTGAGCCTTATATAAAAGTGATGTGGAAAGGTGATTTCTGAAAGCTCTCCTGCTTGCTGATACAGAAACAGTCTTTGTAACAACACTTTATGCCAAATTTAACTGTGGCAGCCCCTTTCCCTCCAGCCTGCCCCTTTCCCTACATTTTGGGCTGTTTTGCTGGCACACAGCAGGCCCATGGGTGTGTTTGCAATTACAGAGGGTGAAACAGGAACAGCTCTGCCTTATCTCCCTGGTTTCCCAATGTCACTAAGCGCATTTTATTTTGAGATTCCTGATGGTGCTTGGCAAAGATAAACAAAATCTTCCATCAGGAAACCTGGGAGCTATTTCCACAGGAAGCTTCAAATCACTAAAGTAAATAAAACCCTTTTACATTATTCCCAGCCATGTTATTTAGCTAGCCTGAGTCTGTAACAATTGGTGAGAGGTGTCATATATTAGGGGGCTCGTAGCCTTTAAACAAATGACTCGCTTGGAATCCTGTGCATTTTGCTTTTGTCCCTAGATTTATTCAGAAAATAGTCTTTCTTCACAGAAGACACATCTAGGAAGAGCTCCAGACCTGACAACATGGAAATAGTTGCAACTATATTATTCTGTTGGCATGCTATCCTTTTATGTTAAAAATAGCTCATTTGCCTCAGTCCCAGGGGATCTTTAGTTTCATCTTAAGAGTTTTGCTTGGCGCTTCCTAGCTTTTGCTGAGTGCTGGCATCTGCAAAAGCCAAAAATTAGCAGTATTTCAGACCCGTACCCTGGCTTTCCCAACACATATCAGAACAATTTGAGATGTACAATGAGTAAGACGCAGCAATTTCTTTGATCCAAATACTTATCCACGATCAAAACTTTGGCCCCTTGACTGGTTTTAAGTGTGTCTGAATTCAATGCTTTTTACCAAAATCAAGCATAGGATTCACTTCATCTTACTCAAGCCTTAAAGTTAGGTATCTAAACCTCAGATAGTCATGTAGGATCATTTCATAATTAAGTGTGAGGAATCAGGATCTTTGGAATTTGACTTATCTGAAGACGATGGGTTGCATTGCTTCTGGAGGTGCCTATGTCACTCCATGGGCTGTAAACTTTTGTCCGTACACAAAACAACTATATTCAAGTAGATGTCTACATTTTGATGGATTCTGTACCCCCTGTATGGAAAGATTTCATCTTAGTAGCACTCCCAGTTGACATGTACTTAACTGAGACCAGAATCTGGCACCATGCGCCCTTACATATCAAAAAGGATGCTGATGATAGTCACTCATAGATGAGTTCACTAAATTTAAAGTTTTTCTTATTTTGTTTGCTGGAGAGAGGAAAAAAGGGGATCCCAATGAAATGTAAGAGGAACAAGTCAACACACAGGCTTTAATATCCAATCTGTTAGTGTCACTGCCTCCATTAGGTTGATCTTTGGACTACACACCTGAACTACAGCTGGTGACAGGCACACACTTTGCTCTCACTGCAAAGGCACAATAAGTTCAACCAATAGAAATCAGGCCTCTCCCTGGAAGTTATCTACAGTCAGAGGAAATTTCAATCCAGGACTTGCAGGAGCTCATTTACCCTGTGTTTAGCACTCAGGGCTAAGTGTGGAAAAGAGGATATTAAGGGGAGCAACTGATGCCAGACTTCCAACAGGCAGAACTTTGTTTGAAAGGCAGAGGTGAGCAGGTCATGTTCGTGGTCCCCCTGGGGAGGCAGAGCAGCTCAGTTTGCATTGTGCGGATTTAGGGAGAAGCTTTCTGATGGATTGGTCAATCAGTGAAAGAGATTACTGAAAGAAGGTGTGGGATATTATTCACTGGCGATCTACTCTTTATGTGTCCCTGCTGCTGTGACATTAAACCCGAAGCAACACTGGTAGGCATACAACTGCATGAAAGTCAGCGTTGAGATGTTCATGCTCTAAGAGACAAGAAAAGAAGGCATAATTCTTCCTTATATAAGATGAAAACATTCTTATGATTTTGAGTCAAGTTCACAGCCAAGTGCCGTAGCAATTAGCAGTGAAAGAACAATTGAAAATGGCCAAAGTCAATGTCACTTGACCGAGAAGAAGGAAATGACTTTATCAGAATATTGGCTACAAATAAACGAAGAGAGGTTGCATTCTAGGAGTAAAACTTGGAAGTGCTTTCTCTCAGGAACTTTCACTGAGGTCAGTGGCGTAACTCTCCTTCACTGGAGGGATGAGCCCCAGGTGGAGGCGGCCGGGAGGCAGTCGGCACCACTGCGGATCTGCACCGCTCCCCAGGTGGAGGAAGCTGCAGTAACATTACAATGAACTGCAAACATGACTTTTTCAAGTATGACTTTTTACATTGTTGGCTAAATTATTCCTGTGTGAACTATCTGCTATGAAAAATCCTTGTGAAAACTTAAGTCATATTTACACTTAGTAAATGGTTGGTGCGATGATCCTTGACTTCTCTCAGGTGGAAATGTTATTCATCTATGTTTAATGCCAAGCAGTCTGAATAGAGTGATCTTCATCCTCGTGCTGCCCGCACACAGTTGGCCACCCAGGCCAGCGGGTACTGTTTCTACTTTGCTCTTGGGTGGCTGACACTCTTTAAATGCATGGAGGGTAAATACCTCTGTTCCAAGGGAAATCTCAGGCGTGTAATCACAGATTCAGTAATTTCTCAGGATTTGAAGCATTTTTAAGAAATAGACATAATTTGTCTGAATAGCAAGAAAACAATATAACCAAGCATGATGAGCTGCAGTATTATTCTACTGTCCTCTTGAGATTCATTTTCTCTCATGCAGTTCACAAGCTGGAGCTGAGATCTGAACTTTCCTCCTTTTTCATAGTCCCACTGCGCTGTCTTTAAATAATTCTGCTTTTGGTACCTTGCCCCAGCCTGTCTTGACTTGGCATAACATTTATACAAACTCATTACTTCCAAGAGCGACTTCAGTTTACACCAACTGATGCCTGAGCCCAAGTGTCTCGTAGCTCCAAGACAAATTATAAGAATAGCTGGAGCCTAGCATACGAAAGGAAAGATTAGAGACTTCAGCAGGAAGACAACGACATTGATTAGTTCAAAGGCTTCCTGATAAAGGGGAAAATATATGCCGTGTTAATTTTGGCTTATTCATTTCGTATAAACTAAAAAGTGTTCTTGATTTTTGACAGATGTACCGAGTGGATTCCATATTAGTTTGGAAAAAATGCCCATTGAAGGAGAGAATTTGATATTGTCCTGTTCGGCCAACAAATTCCTGTACAAAGACATTGCTTGGATTTTACCGAGGACAGTCAACAATCAAACGAAAGCAAAAAGGTCTCTCAACAAGGATTACTCCATCACCCTCACTCTGACCATCAAGAACGTTTCCCTGGCACACTCGGGCACCTATGCCTGCCGGGCAAGGAACATATACACGGGGAAAGAAGTGCTTCAAAAGAAAGACGTTACAATCAGAGGTGAGCACTGCAACAAAAAGGCTGTTTACTCTCGGATCCTCAAATATAAAAGCACAAGGAATGATTGTACAACACAAAGCAATGTAAAACATTAAAGGACTCATTAAACAGTAACAGGTGTCTCATATCATCTTGATTTTTTATTACTGTTGCTACCTTTCAGGCCCTGAGGTGGTGCACGTTCCCCCATGGGTTGGACGTAGAAGGAATAGCAAACAAAATCGTAACGCGTGAGCTTCCAGTTGAGTTCAGACGGGTGTTTTCTGCTTTGACAAGGCACGTGGAAGCTGGGGTTTGGAAGATCCCCTGTGCTACATTTTGCGTGTTGTTATTTTTTCTCTTGCTGTCTCCTACTGAGCGATAAGGAAAACTTTGGATCAATCTTTTCTTCCACTTTGATATCGCCTTCATCAAAAGTGTCAAAGCTGAATAAACTGATTAACTTTAAAAACTGCTGTTGTCAGTCAACAATGGACATTTAATAAGTTAACTTTAATGTGCGGAATGAGCACAATTCAGTTTGAGATTGACTGGACTATATATTTTTTATTTTAATCTGATCTTGATGGACTTATAAATATTACCTGCTGAGCAAGTTCTAATGCTTATTTATTTGAAATTATTTTCTACACTAAAGTACATTAATCTTAAAAAGTATCTTCTAAAGGAAGTATGCAGGGAAGAAATAAAAATGTTGATATAATGCACAGACCTATCATATCATTTATAATAATTATGATTTTAAAACTGACAGACGTGAACCATGTTTCTCCAAATAAATCCAGGTAGACTTTCAGTTGCTGTGTTGGTCAATTTTTAAAGTCAGTTCTGCACTAATGTAAAAAGCTACTGATAAAAGTGTGAGTATTGCTCCGGCCTGAAGAGACAGGAATTTGTAATGCTGTAATTATTTTATTAAATGAGAAATATTACACTAACACGACTGACAAGGTTGCAGCCAGCACAGTGAGTTGTTTTTAAAAATACAAATTCAAAATTGAAGCCATTAAAAATATTCATTGCTTTTGGTATGCAAATGACAATTGGATTTATTATGGGGATTAAGAACCAGCCAAACTCCTGAAGGAGAATTAAGGGCAACCTAAAACTTCCTTGTGAGCGTTTCCCCTTTTTTTTCCTTCGTCATGATTTTGCTATGAGATGTTTCTGTGTATTATAAATTCTGTATAAGGAAGAAGTTACTATTTTTAATAGATCTGATAACTTTATTTTTTTACAATACATAGCTTTTATTATTTTTGATTACATTTATGATTGATCATTTATATAGCATTTACACAAGCCATAACAAAACAGACCATAGTGACCAAAATAGCTACAGCAAAGGAACAAAGTGGCTGTGCTTTTAAAATAGAGGGTGACAACATGACAGTTTCTTGTGCTTGGGAACTCACCAGACTATTTCCTCCTTTAGGTATCAAGACTGTGTCCCACGGCTAAACTTGTCTTTCACGTGGGAATTGCTTTTGTCAAGTGTGAAAGGGTAAACAATAGCATTTCCCCATAATGCCAGTTTCATGGAGCCTAAAATGCTTAGAAAACAATTGATAACCTGGAAGTTGTCAGAATAGAATAATCATTTATATCTTGAAATGTCACCTATAGCCTGCTTGTATACAGTAGCTCTTTTGTTCATTATTAGTGTGATGGCTTCCAGAAACAATGTGTTCTTGCAAAGGGACCTGAGTCTCTCTTTTTCTAAAATATGCCTAAAAAGCAAGCAAAATCATTCATGACTGCTTAAAAATGGGGCAAGTGCGCTCTTTAGCATTTGCAAGTCTTCAAAAGAATTACAATACAGAATGCCCTTTTTTACGAGGTTATTTTGTGAGAAGATGTTTGATGGCAAGGTGGGCGGTGATGACAGGACGTTATGAATTTTTCATGGCCTTGGGACCTGATGACTCGTAGCAGCCAGTTGCCAGGCAATATGAGTTTGGGTCAAAAAAAAGAGATGCGGCAATTAGACTGTTCCTCTGTGAAATTGTTGTGAATTGCGATGATGTGTATCACTGCTGGGTGGACGTCCTGCCAGCCTGGTCTTGACCGGCGCTCGGAGGGCCACGCTGTGCAAGGATGTCATAACACCTTGATGTGGCTGCCCGTGTTGGGAGGCACAGAGAAACTTCACTGGAAACGTTTGAGGAAAGCAGTCTTGGTGGCCAGATAAAAACTACTGATGTTACTTTTGATGTCCTCAGATGACTGGAGAATCTCATCTGTTTGGGGAGTTTCTCTGCTTTCTGTTGTGTAATATATTATTTAGGGAGAAAGGTGTGAATTATATTTCTTGGGTTTTTTAAGTGTTAAAATTAAAGCTTGTATTTATATTTTTGTACTGATTAATAAAAATAAGTGAACAGACAACATAATCATAACAAAGGGCAAAAATGGACGGAATGCGAAAGTATACCCCAACATGAACAAGTTGTAATGTTTTCCCCCCATTTGCCATTGTTTGCTTTTGGAAATGCAAATTTTCCCTCCTTGCCGCCCCGGGTCGGCTGAGTGCTCTGACACCAGCATCCCCTTCTCCCCTCTGTGACCACCCTGTCATTCCCCTGGGCCAAATTCTACCTACAATGAAGTTCCTCGGGTCGCTGAGAGCAGAGTTTGGCCCGGCAGGGCAGCGTTTGCGGGCAGGCACGAGGGCTGGGGATGAGCCCGGGAGCTGCCCTGGGCCCTGAGCCCTGCACTGCGCATGCTGGCGGCCAGGGCAGCCCCTCGGCTTCGGGGTGAGCAGAGCGGGGTGTTGGAAACTCACCCCCTTGGCTTCACTGCAAAAATGAATGGGAGAAAACGTGTGGTTTGCAAAAGAGAATAATCCTCAGGTTGACCAAGTCCTTGAAAAACCAGCTGATTGCAGCAGAGAAATTATTGAAAGTATGTGAATGGTGACTGGATCTAAGTTTTAAGCAAAAAAGTTTTTCTTAATATGAAAACCCATCTTTAGTGTATGGCTATAAACAAATTAAAATTAATCACAAATAACTCACAGAACGTGTGATTTGCCTTTGTTGTGTCATCTTGTCCGCCTTCATTTTGGATGTCTGGGCTGGGGTGTCCATCAGGGACCGCTGATAAATGTGAAATGGGGAGCTCTTCTCAGTGTGCTTACAGGGACATGTGTCAGACGGTGCCTGTTCATAGACAGACTGTGTTGTGAAAAATGAGAACTGTGCAAAAATCGAGGCAAGGTATCAATGAGAAGAGGGCAGTCTTCCTGGCTGCAAGGCAAATATTGTTGACCATGGCATTGTGTAGGTATTTGATGAAGAATTTACTTTACAGCCTCTCTCATGAGCATTACTGTTTGGGAAGAGAGAACAAATTGTCTGCTACACTACAAACAAAAAATAGCATTGTCTGTGGAAATTACAGACTTGCAGCTCAGAAAAGCCCAAACTGGTCTTTGCAGGGTTGTGACTATGCTGGAATTAATTTCAAGGGGTAAGAGCATAGCAAAGATAGCCTACTTTAAAAGTGTTTTTAGTACTATGGGGTTTATGCACACTGCATAATCTGGTGGTACATAGGTGCTTAATTTTTCTGGAGAGTTTTTATTTACAGCTGGTCACAGAATGATTGTGAAGATGGAAATGTCTGATTGATAGTCAGTTTTTCTGAAAGGATAGAGAATAATCTTCCAAACACAGAATGTCAGAAATTCAGCTGATATTATACTTGAACTTGGTGTACTGGTATCGATTGCAGTCTAGAAGAAAATATTTGCAAAGAGTTGGTTTCTGCTCTGTTTTGTTTTGTTTCATTTCATATTTTGTAATGTGTGTCTTACCATGTTAGTAACTGCTGATCCTGGCAGTGTCCTTGAAGGGAAAGATTGCAAATAATCGATTCTTGCAAGACCAGGGAATTTGAGGGAATCTGCAGAGCATTTGCATCTGTGAGATTGCTCAGGAGCTCCCCAGATTCTCCATCACTGCTTTAAAGGGACCAAAATACCAAATACCAGGATGATGTGAGAGTTGCAAATGTGACAGAAAGATGTTGCTGTATAATGTGCATAAATGTTGCAAATATCTTGATCTTTGTCAGAACAGCCTCCGGCTCTGTACGAAATGGGGGAAGGAGTGGCAAAGGGTTGAAATGAGGATGAGAAAGATTCGTTGTTTTGCTTCTTTCAGGGATGACTTTAACATGATGTTTACAGAATGTTTTTGAAATGCCCTTCTGGGAGGCCCCTGAGCAGAAGCAGAACAGATGAGATGCGCTTCCAATATTCATTGTCACTGACTGTCATGGAAATGTGTTTTATTACATTGCATTCATATGAATGTCAGAAGATAAAAGTGAAACAGGAGCAGTGTTGCTATGCTGTGTGGCCTGCTAGCACTCAGCTTCGGCCCCTGCCGTCAGGGTTTCCAGCGTCTGTGGCTGCCGGAGGACATGGGCGCATTTCTCACCAACGCAGTTTTGGCGGGCAGGCTGTGGTGTGGTTTGGCCAGGCCTTGTTGTGTTCAGCCAAATATGTGAAATGCAGAAGTGGAAGAATTTATGAAGACTTTGGGACACGTAACACAATGCTTTTGTGCTTATGGTTTTAGATGATGTGAGTTTACTGAATATGATTTGTAACTGTAGTCTTTAAAGTAAGTAAATGATAAAAGTCATATTCCCGGGTACCATGGTGTAGAGAGCTGCATGGTGCTATCAGTGACGCAGAGATACTCTGCTACAAGGGTGTCCTGCTAATTGTTAAAAACTTTGATGTCACAGTTTGTTTCTCCTGATGATGCAAAACTCTGAGCTTTCACAGAAACTCGTTGCTTTTGATAAACGAATGTGGTTGGTAATGGAACTAAGGAAATCTTTTAAACAATGTCATCATTGGGTCTTCATTGGTCATCATAACCTGCTATCGCTGAGTAACGGGAGTAATCTGTACACACCAGACGCTTTTAAGCGAACTGGAACGGTAAATGAAATCCGTGAACAATGAACTAGGTAGAACAGCCATAGCTGTTTACATCAGTAAAATGCTGGTAGGGAAGGTAATTAAACACCCACAGTTACAGGAATGTAAAACGGAGGTCTTGTTTTGTCTTGTAGCTCAAGAGGCACCGGCCCTGCTGCGGCACCTTACGGATCAGACAGTGAACACCAGTAACTCAGCCATGTTGGAGTGCCAGGTTCGCGGCATCCCGGAGCCCCAGATATCCTGGTTTAAAAACCATGAGGAAATACAGCAAGAATCAGGTGAGAGCTCTGTGTACTCGCTTACCTTTTACAGCCTTTTTATTTACCCGTCTGCCTTAGGTAGCCATTTGCAGCGTCATTGGCATCGGTACCCATATGTAAGGAAGGGGTATTGCCTGGGTGTTACAGGCAGGCAGGCAGCAGCACGGGTGCGCTGGGTTATTCTGTCTCACTCCAAAACCTCAGCCAGGCTGGAGGTGTAGGCACAATGGGCCTCTATGGAGTCAGCGGGAAAAATATAGCTCTCAGTTTGCATCTTAGAAGAGTCATCTCCAGAGAAACATGTTTCTCTCCATTTACTATAGAGGGAGCCTGAGGATCAGGTGTCTTGGCCAGTGTATAGCCAGGCAGGAGAACACGAAGCTTGAGTGATGTGCGTAGGAGTACCAGTGGGAGTCTGTGGTCAAGCACGCAAAGTCTGTTCTAGGTTCACAGCCTAGCCACCAGACTAATTCTGTATTTGGGGTCTCCAAAACTGAAATGCATCTGCCAGCCGCCAGGGAATCCAGGTCTCTTGCAGCAGAAAGGAACAGCTTCCCAGGTGGCATGCTGCAGCTACAGGGAAACTTTGGGAGATATTTACTGCTGTGTCTGGAATGAGACTTCGAAGATCAGCTAAGGCTACATGTCCAGCTCTGATGGCACCACAGTCACGGAAGTGTTCCTTGGAGATTTCAGGTGGAGATGAAAAGGCAAAACCTTTCTCGTGGGAATTCATCCACATTTGGATCAGAAGCACACAACGAGCTAGTGTTATAGGCTCAGCAAAAATGTTCAAGGAGGTTTGGTCTGTAGGAACCTGAATCCTAAGTGTAGTATTCAATAACATTTTAGAAATTTTGTGTTTAAGGTTCTGTCCTGCATTGTTGGAAATTACCATAGCATGAATAAAGGCAACTGGGAAAAACCCTGAGGATTTCTCCAAGTGAGTTACAAGCCTGTGCAGACTTGCAGCACAGACACTTAAACTTAATCTAGAGCCCGATTCCATGAAGCTTTACAGTGACCACATCGTTATAATGTGCATTATTAACACTATCTTCTAAAATGAGTGTTATGTGTCTAACTTGGGTGTAATGCAACACATAAAATTAGGAGCCAGGAAGATGTCACTAGAGGGTAGGTCAGAGCACTTCAGTTAGGTGCCTGAAATACCTGGTGGGAATACATTTCAATGGGACAGTAGTTCTGATGGAACCAAAAGCACAAGTGTGTACTTGACTACACTTTTCCTGACTATTCAGTGCCTTAAAGGCAGTCCTGAGGCCAATTTGCTGCCTGCCTCTTCCTCACTTGCTGGAGTATTGCCCAGGCTGGCTTCTGGGTTGACCCATCTGGAATAAACAAGGTGTTGAAAACTTCAGGTAACTCCTATGTTTTAGGGTACACCTCATGGGACCTCTCCTTGCACTAGCTGGGGTCCATCCAAGAAGGGACCCATCATTCCATGCCACATGGGCAAGTGAGATTTGGAGCGAGTCTGCTGCCCATAAGGCCAGTGTGGATGCATGGAGCTGGGTCTTGGAAGTGCTCTAAGCTCGAGCTCCTTCTCTTGCAGACCTACGCCTGTAAGTGCAGTGCTAAGTAATCAGACCACCCATTTTCCAAAACTTGGAGACATGCTGAAGAACTCACTTGGATGAAAGTCTAGGCACAGTGCTAATCGATATACATGGTATCAAGTGCTCCCAAGATCATTCCCTTAGGCTGAGCTTTTTCACTCACACACGTGCTTTGTAAACACTGATTTCCAAAAGATTCCCAAAACATCCAAGTACATTTGGCTTTCCTGCAGATAACATTGTGCTGTGCAGTCTGTGGCTCAGATTTCTTTTGAGAAGAACTTGAAGCAGATATTATTACACAAGGGTCTGTTTTTGTTTATATCCTGGCTCCCTCTCATTGCAAAATATTTCATTTCACAGGAATAATTTTAGGGCCCGGAAGCCGAATGCTGTTTATTGAAAGAGTAAAAGAGGAGGATGAAGGACTTTACCAGTGTATAGCCACCAACTTAAAAGGGTCCGTGGAGAGTGCAGCATATGTGACGGTACAAGGTAAAGCATGACATTAAATGGGAAGAGCAAGCTTGCCAGGGTGATGTTCTTACTCAGTCTGGAAAGGCGGCGGTATGACTTGGGGCTCAGGCGGTGATCTCCGAATGCAGCAATTTGAAGGAAGCCCCAGCAAGGGAAGCGTACCAGGTTGGAAAGGAAGCCTAGCAGGAAATGCTAACTCAGAGCATGTTTACACTGACCTAAAAAGAAGAATTGCTTCAACCCAACAAAGATCAGGTCAGGGTAGAAGAGAAATGTAAATTTAGTATCATCAAAACAAACAAAAAACAGAGTAAGGAACACTCACCTACCCACTCATTTTCCCATTTCAGGTTAATTCCATAGAAATTAGAGACCTGGGATATTTTCATTTGTTTATTTTCAATGTAAAGTGAACTGCCAAATCGGACTAGAAGTTTTTAGCGTAGCAATAGCTGCACATGCATTTTTCAAAGGTAGTTGTTGTAAGAAGTAGGTATGATCTAGTTATTTCTGTAACCATTACCTGAATTATTTTGCTATTCATTTAAAAGTCCCGCGTCATTCTGCCTTCTGCCAAGTTTGACTCAGGCCTGTGGCAGTGACCTCTATCAAGTAATTTTACATTGCATAAAAATAAAGTTTATCCAGTGACTTTTCAATTTCATTGAATACCCTTTTGGTCCATATATTATGAGATAAGAGAAGTAGGTTGACATTCTCCATGTAAGTCAGTGCCATGTATAAATTGAATTTGACATAACTTATCTTATTGATCTCATGTGTTAAGTAAATAGTCCTAAATGCATTTAGTTTCTGTTTATAGAAGACAATTTGGCTACCACCAGGTCTCTCAGGCAGGGACCATGTCTTTGTGGATGTTCTCATGCAATTGCTAAATGTATCTGTATTTGGATACTACCCTACAGCGAAAGACAATTACAGCTAGTAAATCAGTATTGATTTTCTGCCATGAGTGTGTTAGCAGTCTCAGTTAATGGTGATCGTTGACGATACAATGATGGTTTTGATTTAAAAGGTCAGGGATAAGTATATGTACATGTGGGCTGGCCTAACCGGTGTAATCAAGGAGTTAAAATCACCTATCTCCTTATGAATAATGCTAAGGTTTTTACGCCTGCTATAATAGCTAAAAGAATGACTTGTGCCTAAATGCTTGCTGTCTAATGCATCCTACTAATTGATAGTCCTGGACAATGTAATTCATTATTGTATTGATTTTTAACATCATTGTAGCTTGGCTATTTATTACAACCACAAGCATTCTGTCGGATGGCTTCTAGGAAGTCATCTCTCCTAGTCCATGATCCAGAGGAGAGGAAAGACAGCAGCCAGGAAGGCTTCTTCTCTGGTTACATGTCCTGGGGGACCACTGGCAATGTTCTTGTGTGATTCCTATTGGAGCTCTTAGACAAGCAGGAGATGAAGTCTACCATATTAAAATCTATAGCTTTGAGACTGGATGAGAAGAAGAGAGAGAGTTTGTCTTATCTACTATGATCAAGAAAAATGCCTTTCCACCCTCTCTCTTCCTACTGCCTGAAGGAACATCACTGGAGGTTTTCTCACTCATTCCTAAGCAGAACTGGAGTGTCTGTCCCTCTACTAGGGAACAGCAGCCTCACACCCCATCCCTGAGCCTGGAGGGACGATATCAGGGCTTAAACGTGGGGCTCTCTCTAGGCTTTGCCACTTGCTTGTCTTTCTGAGAAATACAGACCCTGCGACTGCCGCTGCGAGTACCAAACCCCTCCGTCCCGGCAGCTCTCGGGGTGTGGGGCTGCAGATCAAAGGGAGCAGAGCAACGCCTCGTGCCGATGGCCATGTTTAGCAGATTGGAAGAGTAGTTTGTGAATGAGTCAGGAAGGAAACTGTCTGCTCTCTTTACTTCCTCTGAAAAAACATTCTTATACTCACAGATAAAACAATGTGTTATTTTTGTATCTGACATGGATGAATGGAAGGTGGAATCCGTCTTTAAATAATCGCAGCCCGTGTTTGGTTTGGAAGCCATGCTTGCTGGACTGTCTGAGGAGGAGAGGGGCCGTGTTTGTGGACATGTCAGAGCAAGCTGTCCACTTGCTCTTGGCTGAGGAACTGAAGAGGCAGCGAATCTGCAAGGACTGAACAGGAACAGCAAACAGCTGCCTGAGCACCCAGCAGGCAGAGGGGACTGTGTACCTAAAAACCTGGGGACACGAGCTGCTGGGCATGGGGGGAACACAGGCTGTCTTGGGCAGTTCTTTTTTGGGGGAACACCTGGCTGCACAGCATCTGCCCTGCTTCCAGAGTGGATGACTTGCCATGAAAGCCTTGCCCTGCTTCTCTCCTGGGAACCCTCGCACCCCCTCTCAGCGGGACCCAGCGAAGCAGATAGTTGCAGAGGTGCTGCACCATTTGAAGGGATGTGTTGATGAAAGAAGGAGCATCTTTTACAGCTCATGCCCACTGAAATCCAGATGTATAACAAGCAGATGAATACAGCAACGTGTGCTGTCTTAAAGCTGATGCTTGATGACTTAATGTGATCCCTGCTGATGAGAAAGGAAAACATCACATTTATTAAGCATTCATTGAACTATTCCGACACTATGCAAAAGGTGTTTGCTTTTTAAAAAACTGTCTGTTTTTCTGTCTATCTACCTTTCTGACTTTGTATCTCAAAAAGGTGTTGTGCCTTTTGGGTCACTCTGACTCTGAAGTCATCAGGAAAGTTTCCATGAAGTTTAACTGGAATTCCCTTGGCTACTGAATGAGGTTCAGCCTGGATTATGTGGGTGACTGTAAGAGAAAAGATGAACATCAGGGGACACTTAGATTCCTGTTACCTCAGAGAACCACCAAAGGGGATTGGAAGGGAGCCCTGGAGGTCTCTAGTTCAACCTCAGCTCAAACCAGGATCATGCACCAACATCCAGTCAGTGATGGCTTTCTCTGGCCAGGTCATGAAAACCTCCAAGGATGTAAATTCCTCAGCATCTCTGAGCACCGATCCCAGTGCTGCACTGCCATGATCATGGGATCACACAGATTAAGCAGGGTAGATCACATTGGTGTAGGGGTGAGGGATGCTTTGGGTGCAGCAGAGTGGTGTTGAGGCCCCAGGCATTGCTTTTTCCCTGGTTGACACCTGACACAGAGCTGCACCTCGATGTTCGGAGCTGAAATCCTAATGACAGAGCCCGTGCCAGTCCAAGGCTTGAGTTCATGCCTGCAGGGCACATTAGTCCAGGCTCTTGTCCCCACACGCCTGCACAGTCCTGGTGGCTCCTGTCACTGCTGAGAGAGGGAAGCTGCTGCCAGTGGCACTTCTTCACTCACCCCCTCCTCACCCCTCTGCAGCACTGCAGAGACACGGGATGGTGTGGGGGGCTTTCAGAGGGATTCTGGCGCAGGAAGGGGTCTGCTGCTTGCCGCAACCAGTCAGGCGGATGGGGCAGAGCTGCACATGGCAGAAAGTCTGTGTCTAATAAGGTGGGTGGTGGATAAAAGTCTAGGAGGGGTGTAAGGGGGAGCCAGAAATCTTGGCCTACAGGGCAGAGAGAGGGATTTGGTCCTGCTTACAGCCCCTTCAAACTCTGCTAATCATAATCCCTCTTCTGAGTGTCCTTCCCTGCCTGTTCTGCCTCAACTCAAACCTTTTCCTACCCAGTTGAGATGCACTCGGCCAGCTCTGGCTGCAAGGCTTTTAGCAAGATTAGGAATCTGGCATTTGATAACCCAGCCCATTCCCAGCCTGGAGAAATGCTTTCCAGTTGCCTAAATTCGCTCGGACATTTCAAAGACAGCACCTTCACCTCTCTTTGCTAACTCCTGGGCAGCATACGGTAGCGGTTTGGGAGTTGCTGCCTTCAACCCCAGGACTGGCTGTACTGTGCCTCACGGGTTTTCTGAGTCCTGCCATATGGAGCAGTGGCAACAAATGAACCTTCAGCCCCTCCAGGTTTTGCTGAATAAATGTCAGAAACTATTACTCGCCATCTGCACGGGTACTGCTGAGAAGCACGAGGAGAGTGTCCATATGTAAAAGAAAAACCTGATGCCAGAGGATAGGCAAGCTGCATTAGGCTGCATCATTTATGCCATCACTATGTCCCATATCTAAATCAAGCTTTTTAAAAAGTATTTGTAAAAAATTAAAACTCTTGATATTTTGGAGAAATAGATCCTTTATATCTCCATTTGTAGTTGTAGTCATATTTTTCTTCAATGAGCTTTATTCTCAAAGCTCCAGAATGGACATGCCAGAGGAATCTCAGATATAGGGCACGAACGCAAATCTGATTATCAGCTTTAGAGAGGAAAGATATTATGCTGGTTAAGCCACAGCTACAGGAAGCAATTCAACCTCTCAATGAAGCTCCATAGCCTTGCCTAAAACCAGGCAACACATCCCTAGGGATTACCCGGTAAGCCCACCGGTGAGACATCAGTCTCATCCCTTTTTTGTGTGCCAGGAGTAACACCGAGCGGTCCGGGGTCTGCAACTGCTGCAAGTGCAGTTGACAAAACCACTGTGAAATCATGTTCAGAATAACTCCTTGTCCTCTCATTTTCTTTCTCTAGAGGGTGTATCAGAATAAGAGGCAGAGCATGAGGGTTTTTTTGCATTTGCTACCAATCAGATGGAAAACATATTGTGGGAAGTGTGGTATTTTGACACGATCACAGGATTTGCAAAACAGACTGCTCTGAAACCATTTTACAAGTCCCTAAGTAGCAGCCTGAAGTGAATTTTATTTTGGCTTTTTTTTAAGATCTGTCAGTGGGCTCTAATACTCTCCAGATTTCTAATGTTCATGTTTTCTTGCTGCTCTGTTTTCAGTCGTTGTTTTTGTTTTTCCCTTTCTGAGCTTAATCTGTTCCCTGGTTTGGAGAGCTCTCCCAGCTCCCTGCCAGCTGGGTTCTGCGAGGTGCTGCTGGGGACCGAGAGGACCCCGCGTCCCCTCGGGGAGCCTGGCCCCATGCTGCTGGTGTGACTGGCAGGAGACCTGAGGGCACGGAGCCTGCCGGGGGACTAGCAGGTTGGAGGGAGCACTGGGTCCTACACCCCGGTTTTCTGGCCACACTGCTTGGTGGGGATTAGGATCAAGACCCCTGTGCCATGCTTTGCACAAGCTGAGCTCAGAGGTACCAGACTGGGTCTATCCAGATCATGCAAAGGAGAGCCTATGGACTACTGCCAGCTGCATCTCGAGCCTCCAAGGAAGTCCCCAGCTCCCCCCCAGAGATGTTTTTGGTGAGGGCTGGCAGGTTTCCAGCACGGCTGGGATGGAGGTGCAGACTACAGGGCTCAGCCATCAGCATGGAAGAGCTCGCTGAGCTGGGGCAGAGCAGGCGCAGTGCCTGAGGAAAGGCATCAAACGTCCTGGACAGCAAAACCCAAGCAGCAGCACCGCAGCATGCCCTGGGTCACGCCTGGGATTCACCAGTGTCTACACCAGCACAAGCCCTCCTTGGAGTTTCTCCTGCATGTTATCAGCAGCTCTCACACTGCGGCGTTGTCCCCAGGGAAGGGCCGGCAGAGCTGTCCCCTCCGTGCAGCCCTGTCCTCTCCCAAGGCTGCTGGGGACTGAGCGTTTCTGAGACCTCTGCTCTTCTCTCGGATGTGGGCTTGGCTAGATGGGTTTCACTGTTGGCGAGGTGGAGGGGGGGGGTTTAAAACTGCATGAGCAGGCCCACACACATTCTCACACAGAGAAAAATTGGCTAAAAATACCCTGCAGCTGAATTTCCACCTCAAAAGGAAATTATTATCTGACCGGCTGTCCTCAACCTGATTTACTTCACCTCCTGCACCCCAAAAAAGAGATGACTTTTTACTGAAAAACTTAGGGATGGATCAAATGCAATTTTGCTGTGTTCAATGCAACGGCTTTGCTGAGGAGACCATTTTTTTCCAGGCTCTGCAAGCCAGTCCAAACAAAGATTAATACCCCATTGAAAAGAAGCTGGTCCTTCCTGGTATTTTATTTTAATGGCAAAGAAACATAAAATGCCCTTGCTTTGCAGGTCATTTTTTAAAATGTTTGCTGCTTGATTTTCCCAGGCACATCAGAGAGGTCAAACCTGGAGCTAATAACCCTGACCTGTACCTGCGTGGCTGCGACGCTCTTTTGGCTCCTGTTGACCCTCTTCATTCGCAAGCTGAAGAGGGTAAGAACGGATGGGGAGCTCCCAGCAGCATCTGCCTCTCCTTGCAGCTCTTTGCTTGTGTTAGAAATCCTCTCTAGGCCACTGGGATTGCTGAGTCTACCAAAAAAAAATCTGATTCATTTACTGCTCACCTTTGTTCCCTGAGCAATCACCAGGCTGCTGATGGGTGCCCAGGGAACCATGACTCGCAAGGCTGAGTATGAGTAAGCCCAGAAGCAAAGCCGGGGTGGGGGCAAGCCTCTGAGACTCGCAAGCATTTGGGTGCGTGACTCCCACCAAAGGCATCCCCATTCCCTTAAAAGTTGTGGGAATTTGGCATCTTAATGTCTTTGAAGATCTGAGTGAGTGGGAATGACAGATCTTCACAGAGCGCGCTGGGGTCTGGTTTGCACACAGTGTCTGGTATAATTACAGCACGTGCAAAGTGATATTTTACTGAAGTAGTTTTGGTGGTGCAGCCTCTAGAGCAGATGATCCTGTATCAGCATGATAATATTAACTGCCCCTGCAGCTGACCCTCCTTCTTGTTCAAGGCTGACTGTGATGGTTTAAAGCCCCCTTTTGTTGACAGCACCATGTCTGCCTTGCGTGGTGTGTGCAGGTTAAACCACAGCAGCTCTCCTAAGTAGAAAATACAATTGTTCGGTAGTGCAGAAAGATCTCAGAGCAACTTGCAGGAGCAGATGGATTTGAGGGAAGGGAGGTATTGGGGCAATGGGGTGCACTGCAGGGCATGAGATGAGGAATGGCTGCACGTCCCCCTCTCCCCCACTCCCACGCCACAGCGGCGTGAGGCCCAGCTGCCCTCCTTCACCCAGCTGGAGAGGTACCACAGGGCTGTGCCATGGGGATCAGCTCACAGCCGCCACGGCTGAGCATGTTCCAGCTGGCTGAGCTCTGTGACGATTGCTAAAGGATCACTGCAGCCCACCAGACCATTTTACCTCAGCCTGCATTGAGGCCTGCCTGTATTTTAGGTTTAACACTGAGAACTTCTATTGATCGATGGGAATGCAGGACCAGCCCTCCAAACCAGGGTGGTATGGCAGCAGTCACTCTGCCTGCCTTCCTACTGCCACAAACTTCTGTAAGAAGAAATGCAGGGGAGTTTTAGGGGAGAGAAAAGTTGAGGTCAGCTGAAGCTGTGGAGAAACTTTCTAGCTATAGAGAAATTACAAAATTGAAAAAATGTAAGTTTTAAAAGTAGCAAAGGGTTGCAGAAATTTTTTTTATTTGTTATGATACCAAAACTTGACATTTGCTTGTTAGATTCTTAAAAGATAATAAAAATAATCATCGTTGCTGTAGAACAAGGGACTTCAACTAGATGACATGTGAAGGCTTCTTTCCAGATGAGGCTTTCCAGCTAGTGTTGGTCTATGCTTATGGACTTCTCTGTGTTTCTGTTACAAACCCTTATTCTCAAGGATTTATGTCTGGAATTAGCTCTGAATTAAATTTCATATACAAATTACATTGCCACAACAGAAAAAAATACTTTCATGCTCTCTGAGAGCATTTTCTTAAAGCCTGTCTGTTACGTATACAGGGACAGATGCTATACAATTCTTTATCATTCAGAATGTTGTTTCAAATCTCTAACTGTGCCAAGGATTTGGTATTCAGTGCATCCGAACAAAGAAACATAGGAAACTCTCTGCACCTTCTCCCTCCCCTACTGCTCTTCCTGGGATGGGTCCACTTAAAAGCTCTTCTAAAGTGACTGGTAGGAGCAGTCTGGTACACATGTCTCTATGAAGAAATGCTCTTTTTGGAGCACCACACACGCTTCCGTTTCTATCCATATCCCACTTATCCATGTCCTGTCTAGGGTCAGTGGATGGTTTGGAGCCAGGCTTTATGCCACCTGACTTTTCCCCAGCCATCGGTGTAATCCTTCTTCGGACTAACCTTCTGCGTACTTGGGATGGTGAAAGGCAACTAAAACAGGAGCTATTAGCTACTGTCATTTTAATCTAGTTATGTTTGTAACCAAAGCATACACAGCTAGCAATATCCTTCTCAAACAAATGCCTGGAAATGCATGTATTAGGGACATATTTCCAAGTTGTAGAGGAGGAAAGTTGAAAGTCACAGGGGGCAGTTAAAGAACAACAAAAGAATATGTAGATGTATCTGTATGTTTGTGTATATGCCCATGTGCTGTTTCCATGAGTTTAGGTAAAGCAACATGAAGGGCCTCAGTTCAACAGATTTTCCATAAATTCCAACTAATAGCTAGGAAATCAGAGCAAACACTAGACCTTTTCTATAGAAATATAAGTACTCCATGTCAAGAAAAGTCCAGTGGATTAGAGCGGCAATCTAGGTGGTCTTTGAAGGAAAATATGTTTCAAATGGATGAACTGCAGAAAACTTGGAGATTAGGTTCATCTTTCCTTACATTTCTCATGTGAAGTGGATAATCCATTTGCTCGGTAGAAACTGAACTTCTGGCAAATTCATGTGAAATTATGTGTTTGAAATTATGTGTTTGAGTCTGGGTATTTATGAATTCCTCCAAACTCAAATAATTTCAGTAAATTTGTCAGAAATTATACCAAAGAAATAAAAAATTCTGAAAATTTGTAAATAGTTTCTGAAATGTATCATGTCTAGTCTCCTGATGACTAGTCTTGCACAACTTCTAACCACATATGACCTATCTTTGCTGGGTATATGGAAAAAATAAACACCGGCAATTGAACTCCATCTGTTGCATATGGCCACTTCTTGCTTTGCACAATCATGAAAGAAAGTTATTTTTATCAGCAATGTTTAGTCATTTGCCGAAAATATTTCTCTTGACTGTGCAAAGGGCCTGTATCATAACACCATATGTTAATACAGATCCACATGGATTTCATTGAAGAAAACAATATGTCTCATATGAGGAAAGCTAGAGGACAGAGTTTCTTTTACATAAAAAGTCTTGCAATATTTAAAAAAGCCAAAGGGAGCTTAACCAAACCATCTATTGGACGGCGAAACACGCAGTCCCGTGGACAGAATTAACTTGAAACGCTTGATCCAAACAGGAAGATGCTGACAGATACCCTTATCCTCTTTTACGTTTTGCCATATTCTTTGTTTTCTAGCCTTATTCCTCTGAAATGAAGACCAACCATTACCTGTCAATCATAATGGATCCTGACGAAGTCCCCTTAGATGAGCAATGTGAACGGCTGCCTTATGATGCCAGCAAGTGGGAGATTGCAAGGGAAAGGCTTAAACTAGGTAATGTTGGCATACTTCACGTTGGGTTTGCAGTGACTGAACGAGAGGTACCTGAACAGGTGAAGAGGAGCTGAGTGTGTTTTAGACATGCAGCACGTACCGTCAGGTTCGGTATTCCATACCAGGTACCCTGGTCCGTGACTGACTTATAGCATTTAGGACTGACTGACTGTGTCTACCTGACTTTCCATATGTATATTTTGACTCCAGGTAGGAAAACTAAAGTGCAGACAATAATACTGCACTCCGTTTTTTGCAAACTGGTTTACTTAAAACACGACATAAAAACAAGGCAACCAAAGGCTTCCCAATTAGAATGCTGACTTGGATGCTTCTCTCTCTAGACTCAGGAGCCTGACCTTTGGCATTTACTGTAATTTTCTTCTCTTTTAACCTGGTTATGTGCTCATCTGGCAAAAAACCTATGCAGAAATGGGTCCTCACACTCCACCCTGTACCCCTCCCTGTTTCTCCCTTTCCTCTTCTCTCCAGCACACTCTCCCTGTTTTCCTTCTGTGCTGCAGATTTATAAACATTCTTGTCGGTGCACCATAAAGTGCAAGAATGTGATGCAGGAGTCCACACATAAATAAATAAATATCTACCGAAACTTTGAACCTGCAGCTAGCTCACCTACAGGTGCCCCAATGAAAGGCATGGGCTTGGGAGCGTCCCTTACTTGCTTAGCCTAGTGTGGGGCTGACGAGGAGGGTGGGAGGGTAGGGACCAGATTTTGAAGTTGAGGAATCCCTCCAGAAACCACACAGATTTTAGCAAGAGGGTCAACATTAAAATATCAGTGACAAGCTCAGCCTGTTGCTATAGTGCTGTTTGTTCTTTCAGGCATGCATTAGCTTTGTCCTACGGCAAGGGCTAGAAAATCCCTGCATTTTAGCTAGGAGCTGTAACAGATTCCTTCTGTCCTCCGGATTAAAACATGCATACAATTAGGATCACACTTAATTTGCCTGCTAGAAGTCACAAGGCGACCAGATGTGGATAAGCACAGCTGAAATATATTGCTAGCGATTTGTAATTGTCATATACAATTCTGGGAATGCTGAAACATAACCTTCTGCTGGAGTGTCTTCAATCTTCAAATAGTTTTCTTACAATGATGGACCAAGAGCTTGATGTGCAGACAATGTGATCGCTGGTTTCTGCAATGCTTTATTTGTGTGTAAATCCCATGGAAAGAATCAAGCAGAAATGGAATGTAAACACCAAGGAAAAACCCACATCTTGCAGGGTTGGTGTTTGGAGTCTGGAGGTGAGGAATGATGACCAGAGAACGAGTTAAAAGTGGAAGAGCTGGTGTAAACAAATAAAGAATGCTGATAATGAATGAGAACCAGATTTGGAGAAGTTGGGTATGTGCAGTATGCTAGATTAGCTCGGTGCAAGTCCTGCTTACACGGCAGTTGGCTCAGTCTTTGAGTAACCTTGGCAGTCTCTGAGGATTAGTGTCTCACAAACACAAAATGTGCTTCTATGGTTTTTTAAAAATATTTTTACTTAGAAATGCAACTCCTACCAGCATCAGATATGTCTGTTTTTCTCTTCCCACCTACTTATCTTCCAGGATACATATTTATTGTAACTTTTGCAAGTAAGTCTCTCCTTTCAGCCCACATCTCCTTTGCTGTGTGCTCCTCCAACACGCGTACATACAGCCCATGGCTGTGATGCAATGTTTATATAACAGGACTCCCCCTTCATCTGTAAGAGCTACAGATGTTACAGGAAATTTCACACAGGCACCACTGAAGTCAGGAAAATTAACATTCAGTATAGATTAGTCTGACTGAGAGCAAAATGTCATCTTTTCATTAGGCAGAAAAATGCTGATGCTATAAATCACTGTCAGCGTGGTCGGCGATAAGGTTGCCATCCAGCATAAGTGTTGATCTATCATGCGTTTCTCACCTTACGCTTGGGCTTGACCTTCCTAACCTATGAGAGGTCACACAGTGCTGACGCTGTGGTGCAGGACCCCGAGGGAGTGTTGCCACATGGCGACGGTGCTATGTCAAACACGCCGGTGGTAGACGGCTTCCTGAGCCCCGCTCCCTCCTGTGCGCTGCAAGCCCACAGCACTGGCATCGAGCAGAGCGCTTTCTGTTCTCTTCAGTGCAGAGCTGTCGTACATAACATAATAGAAAATATGAAGCCACATGTGGGGAAAACCCAGATGACTCAAACTGTGGCAAAGGAGCTGAGAAATGAAGGCACCTTTGAGCCTCTGCCTTCCCACATACAAGGAAAGCAGTATCTGCAAGTGCTTTTTGCTGATGTCCCGGTCTAGCAGCTCACACGGTTGAAGGACCCTGCTGAAATGGGACTGAAATGGAAACCTCCTGACCCAAAACTCCTTGACTGAGGGGTATGTTCACTTTAACGGGTTCTGAATTGCCCCAGGAAACCAAAGTCAAGTGCAGAAAATTTAAGTAGAGCCTTTTGCTTTCTTGGTCTGGATGTAAATGCTGCAACATTTCATACCTGAGCATTATTCCAGACATGGCCAGTGTATGCTTGAGGGCTGTGACAAGCTGACTGCTCAGATGGTTAGGCATCTTAATATTCCTCTGTTTAATTGCTCCGTTTAATAATTTTGTAATTACTTTGTGTGTCAACACAGGGGGCTTTTGCAAGAGCAATCTGTTAGAGTCATAGACACAATCTACATACTAAACTGTGGAGTTAGAACTATGCGCTGAAAAGTTAGAGCAGCCCTATTCTGTGCTAACATTTAGCACGGTACAAACAATAGCAGAGCAACAAAGACATCAAGTGTTATTACAGTTTCCCATTAAATCACAAACATTGTTTAGAGAAGGAAGTGTCATTCTCCTTTATGTGTAGCTTTATGAGCTAACTGGTATGTTTTCCAAGTGGTGACTAAGTAGGTTATCGTGATATGGGAAGTGAGTTAACAGTGATGGAAACAGATTAAAGCTATGGATTAAACAAAGGTACGATGGGATTTATAGGACCTCAGACTGCAAGTTCATCCTGTAGAAACTATGAACAGTCAATATATTAAGGACTAAGAACATCAATTCACCAAGAAAACTGAGACCTTAGTCTTAATGTTCCTTCCCTTATACATCTGCTATATGCAGTAACTGAAAAAGGTGACTGTAGATTTTCAAAGATATACACTGACTCACTTGTATTTGTGTGTCAAACTCTAAGCCCTTCATGTACCAAGACTCAGTCTGTTAACGCTTTTCAGCCATCCAGATTAAGTCCTTCATGGGTTTTATTTGCTGTAAAAAATGTAACACTTTTGCACATCTGGGGGGGGAGGGGAATTTCTGGAGGGTTTTTTTGGCTTAGCATATTCCACTTCATGTTTCCATTGCTTTGATAACATATGCTGTTTGTTTCTACTGACAGACATACTGAGTATTACAGTTTAGAAATGTGATACACATATAAAAGGTAGTATCTATTTAATTTAATTTAGAACTGACAGCAGCTCTTTTTCTCTGCCTGTGAGTATCTGGGTGGGATTCATCTCACTTAGCTTTAGACATCAGCAAGGTAGATGTCCAAGTGAGAGCTAGTCAAACAGATGCCCATCATAGAAAAAGGAAATTGTTCTATGGAGATGGCTATGTCACAAGTGCATATCTGAGAAATAAATATATGGCACACGTTATCCTTTGCTTTTGAAAAGCTAGCCATTATTTTCTGCTCTTCTCCTCTGCACCACAAAGCCTGCTGCTGTATTCTTGCTAGCCACTTAGGTGCCTGGGTTCTGCTGAAGGTGAAGCACAAATACAATCTGAAAATAGTTACTTGGAAATAAAACTTATTGCTAGCTGATACGCTGACAAGATCTCTCTGATCAAAACTCTGCCAGCCACTTGAGAAGGGCAGAGGCAGCCAGGCCTGTCCACGTGAGTGCGTTGTCAAAGAGGTGGTCAATACTCCCTGCTTCAAACAGTAATAAATCACAGAGGCTGTGAAGATCATAAGATTGGCATAAAATGTCATGAACTTTAGAAAAGTTATAACGGTACCCTTTGAGTCTTACCTGATTCTGAACATGAAGGACGAGGACACTCAGCTTCTACGGCTGGAGAATTTTATTGATGCCGGCTAATTTCTCTCAAGGACCTCTGGGTGCTTCTCCTGGGGTCTGCTCAGTAGCAGCATGATGATGATATCACAGCACAAATGTCTGCCCTTGGACACCTGGAAGAGTCATACCCACCATGAGCAAAACCATAATTTGTCTCTCCAAGTCCCCTCTCACTGAATCCCCCCAGACCTCATTTGCACAGATTTGCAGCTTCCCACCACTCCATGATCTCAACCTACAGGGGCTTGCTAGGGAAGAGCATCCGGGGTTTGTGCATGTACTCCAGGGGTTGTGAGGCAAAGTTGCTGCCGCCTCCCAGGAATGAAGATAATTTTAAGGCACTTTGTTCGAGAAGGAAGAATTTAGTTTGTAAAAATTACCAAAGTCTGTGTCAAGCTGCATCTCAGTGAGTGTGCGAGTTTAGGCTAAGGCCCTATGTTGCTGTGGACATAAGTTGCACTGTCACAGCCTGCTGCATGATGTAGTGTGCTCAGGGAAAAAAGGATCAAATCTTCCTTTCTGCTGGCAGAGCTAGACTGAAAAAAAAGGGTCAGAAGCCACTATACCTCCACAGAATGGTTGCATTCATTTAGCATCATTTTCAATCATATCATTTATTCCTTCCAATGACTCTGTCTTCTGGTTTGTCTGCTTACTCTAAAAAAAAACCCACAAACTAAACAAAAAACCTAAAACATCTATATGTTGGGAATATACATGTGGGACTCACTGTAAAGCACACTTTTCAATTCATTACCTATGAAGCCATTTGCTGACAAGATTTCTTTTTTACCAGAATGTATCTCTCCAATTTATTTTCTTTACAGGAAAGTCTCTTGGACATGGAGCTTTTGGAAAGGTGGTACAAGCATCTGCTTTTGGAATTAAGAAATCACCAACATGCAGAATAGTTGCTGTGAAAATGCTGAAAGGTATGTTGCTGCAAAGCTGGGATGGGAAAAATGATGCCTTATATAGTGTCCCACTTTTAATATGCTTCTGTAGAAAGCAAGTGTGTATGATGCTACCTCCTCACCAATAATTCTCTGAAGCCTCCAAAATGAGTACACCAAGTTTCAGGTCCACCACCAGTGAAACGGCAGAACTATGAAATAGAAATTGCATTCACAGTAGAAAGGGTGATAAATTGTCAGATGATACAGGAGAGAGTTTCAGAAGCGGTGAGAACCTGATTGCCTTTTTTTTTTAAATCTGGTTCCACTACTTCAAATGCCACAAAGAATGAAAGAGTCACTTCTGTAGGATCAGAAGGGGCAATTAGATTTCCTACGTTGTACCATTATGCTAGGCTGACCCTGTACTGATCACCATAAATGAAATTTCACTGAAGCATAAGGCATCCACCTTGATGTGAAGACACTCGGATGGAAGTGTCTTATTTTCCTTGGTCATTAGTTTCAATGATTAATCATCTCATTGTTAAGAACAGGTGCCTTACGTCTAATTTGCATCTGTCTGACTTTTGCTTCTCATTCTAACCTTCTCCATTAGATTATATAATGATTTTTCTTCTTGAAGGCCCTTTTATTAAGCTAAACAGATTGAGCTGTTCAAATCTTGGAGTTGTACAGGTGCGTGTGTCCTCTCTGAAATGTCCGCAGGTTCATGAGATGGTGCTTAGGACATTGACACCCAGGTTGTGCAATGGATTTGCCAGCGCTCTTCATACACCAGCGCTCTTCCCAAAGTGAAATCATCTCCCAGCTATTCACTGCCACTTTTCTCATTGGAGCAGAGAGGACAAAGACACTCATCAATTTGAAGAGAGCACTCGGGAAGTTATCAGGCAGGGTATATTCAGTAGTAGCCTGCAGCAGCCATGGCTGAATTCCCGAACCCAGAGACCTGGTGCCATCCCTTCCTATGTATTTAGCTTTCCCTTGTTTATATATCTAAGGATCATATCAGGCTTTTTTTTGCATTGCCCTGGGAGCTTATGCTGCATTGCTCATCTGTCTTAATCCTTGAATCCTTTTCAGTGTCATTCTTTGCCAGGACACATCCCCTGTTCTGCCAGTAAGGCTTGGATCCCTGATGTTCTCAGTTGGCTCTGTTCAGTCATAGTTTGAATACATCCCTCTTACCCAGTGGCTCCTAACTTCACAGCTGCACACTTGCTTAGCAGTTATCAGGAGATCTGTACATGTTACTTCCAGCCCTTGGAGGGGCATGTGCGATACTCTCAGACCTGCAGTCTGTCCCTGCAACACTCAACCTGAAATAGCTTCTATTTCTTGCCGGCAATGACCTGGCAGCTGTACTCTGTGTAGGGTGTGCCCTCTTGATATTGTCCTCGATAGGCTTGTTCTGCAATATAATATCAAATGCTTTAGCAGGGGGTGGTACGTGCTATCCAGGATCATCCCCAAGGAGGGAATTTGCAGCTGAGAGAGTTGCAAACCTTTCTCCTCTCTCTTGTTGCAGAAGCACAGAAATACCCTGTTGGCCAATGCCAAATGAACAACTACCCTGCAGCAAGCACGTCTGGAAAATGGGAGGAAACTAAAGCTTTGGTCCCTGTCCAGACCTTCTGCAGCAGTGGGCCAATAGCCATCTGTGTCACTGGTTTCAGTGGATGGCCTGTCACCTGGGTCACTGCCTGACCCCTGATTAACTGAGCTGTTTTGCCAACTTGCAGACACATGTGCTGGCAGAGTGGTCTACCAGATTAAACATTTCTTTATGTACAGCAGCAGGCTTCTTGTGCCAGCCAGCACCATCAAGGCAGCAGAGGTTGCTCCTGGAATAGATGGGAGCAGACAACAGCTATAAGAAGTCTTCATGGTGGGATTCATGTGTGCATGTGGAGGGTAGATGCTTGTATCTGAGTTAGTCACTCAGATGCCCTTTGTTGTCAGCGGTGAGAAACAACAGTTCATCCCATTCTAAGGCAGATCCCTGCATATGGTGACCTGAGTGCTTGTTTAGCTCTGCCAACTATGAAGAGAGCCTGTGGTGACTAGATTCTCTATAGGCATCTTCACTATAGGCACCTAAAGTGAGGGGAGATCTGCCCCATTCCTTGTGTTCTCACTAGATTATCCAGGAACTTGGCAGTCATTCATGGGCTTTGTCCTTGCAGAATTCCCATGAGGTGGAGGGAAAGTGCCACCATCTATACAGATGAATAGTGGGTCACCAGGTGGGTGACAAGTTTTGTGTGGGGCCACCAAGAAAATCTGTTTCCATTCAGATGTTGAAACCAAGCACTTTACGACCTAGCTCTCGGTTCTTTCCACTGGACTATTCTTACTCTTGTTGTCACTAAACTGAAAAAGTCCTTTTGGGTCTGCACAAAGCAATATGCTTTTCCTTGTTTTCTTACCAAAACAAAATTCTGCAGAAAAAATTTGCTCGCAGGGAATTAAAAGTTTCACTCAACACTAAAGGGAATCTTTTGGGTTTAGTTGTGGGATTTCTTATATCATTACTACTACTATTATTATTAATATTGATCATAACCAATAAGGGTGAGATGCAACACCTAACTTTAACAATTTAAGATTTACTTCCCTTGTCTATCTTAATACTCCAGGCTTCCTCTATAATGAACAGAACCAAACAATCATCACCAAAGCGTGGCTCATCTCTTCCCTACACAGATGGCTAAAGCTGATGGCTGCATCAGCCTCTGGAAATGCTTTGCTCTTGCCACTGACTCCTTGAGACGTTGATTAATTCAGGCTAGTACATAACCCTTAGACAGCTGAAGTCAAGTCAGCTGAAATCTACTCTAGATAGAGTTAATTATAGTCTTGAAATCGCTTTTTATTTGTTTTTTCATTTTTTGGCTGAAACAACAAAACTATTCATGTGAAAAAAATTTCTCTCAGTTCTAAATATAACAGAATCTACTGGGAGGAAGTTGAGTGCCTAAGTCTTTTTTATGGGTTTTATTGCGAGTAAAAGGATGCTGAGCAGGGAGGAATAGACAACACATGAAGTACATCCAGTAATGAAGGTTATTTCAATGGAAAGTAATGAGAAGTGATAAAGCTCAGCAGGACCAGTTCTTTGCCATTTCACATTGACTTTATTTTGCATTTACAGAAGGGGCCACAGCAAGCGAGTACAAAGCACTGATGACCGAGCTGAAAATCCTGATCCACATTGGTCATCATCTCAATATTGTGAATTTGTTGGGAGCTTGCACGAAAAATGGAGGTAAAAAAATCTGCACTGCACTGAAAATGGGTTTGGACCACCTCCCAATAACAGTCAGTTGGCCATGTTGTTTTTCATCCAGAGGTCAAGTTATTAACTTGAAATATTTGAGCTCGTCCTGTGGTTGGTGAAAAAAAGAGGAAGAGAAAAAGATTTTAGTCATTTAATGAAGTGATTAAACATTTTCTCTACTTAAACTCTCTTTCAGCATTAACATGAGAAGTGTGAATTTAGGACCATGCCACTTGTCCTTTATCTCACTCACTTCACTGCTCAAGCTCAAGTTAAACATGATCTGGAAAGGCTGGGAACAAGGGACACCAGCTGTTGGCCCTGAACAATGAATCACAAGGCAACCGTTGTAAAATCCTTCACGATATTCCACTAAGAAAATCAAAGGGCCAATATGAGCGATCATTTGTTTTAGATATGTCACTTATTTTAGTTCAACAAGCGTGTGTGGGCTGTGGGACTCCAGTCTGAATGCAGGCTGCCCAAAGAGGAAACAGAGGATTCCTCAGGAGCCAGTTCATGACCCAGCTTTCAAAAATTAGGCCCTTCTCTAACTTCCAGAAACAGTGTTGTTTTGCTAACATGTCCAGTGTCCTTCAGGCAGCCTGCTACTTCATTAGGACTTATTGTTAGTTATTCTGGACTCAAGTTATAGCTATGGGCATGAAAGACTATTCTTCTCAGAACTGATGACCCCTTGCATTGCCTTATGCTGCTCAAAATGCACTTTCCTTTTTCCCAGGGCCTCTGATGGTGATTGTTGAGTACTGCAAGTATGGGAATTTATCAAACTACCTGAAGAGCAAGAGGAATTTTTTCTGCCCCACCAAGGTGAGGAGGCAGATGCCTCTGGTACGGTTCATCTTACCTAATGCATGTGTCTGTAGTGTAGATGTCAGCCTCTGAGCTAGTCTCCTTAGACTCTCTTCCACCAAAGGAGAGAAACTGCTTTTGGGTGCAGTTCACCTGACCTGTTTTAATGTTTGGTGTGGGGTGTGCCGTGCTCATTTTTCTCCCCTGACTGTGCAAGGAGACTGCTGTGAGTAATTCAGATGGAGCCATCCAAAGCGAGAGGAAGTGAATCCTACCCAAAGTGTCCCCACATGCTCTCGCCCTGCTGCTGACGAACCCATTCCTGCTGAGTTTGGGGTCATTTCAGAGGCTGGTGTCAGCGAAGCCGAAGGAAGTGGTTTTGCCCACTGATTTCAGTACTGCTGGGAACACAACCGAAATAATGCCATTTAAAGTTCACGTTCAAGACATCCTCATGTTCAGAGATTTGCAAGTAATCTTCTTGTTGTGTGAGGAGAAGGGCTATCAAGAGGAAAAAAGATTAGAGTCTTGTCCTTACATCCCACAGCCCTCTGAGTCAAATCCACGGCATTTTTCTTATTACAAACTTGAACCCAAATGTACCAATTATATCCCTGCTTGTGCTCTTTTGGGCAAAATCCCCCAAAGGATTAACGGCTCTGAAGAAAGGCAGTCCTCAAAACCCCCCCTCAGCAGCCAAAAGCTCAGCAGCACCTCAGGGTTTTTTGGGAGGGCTCTGCGAGTGGCCACGCTCGCGAGGACCTCCCCCTCCAAAGGGCTTTGGCTGAGTCTCTATTCCCAAAGCCACCCGTGTTGGACTCTGCATGAAACACAGCAGCCGCCTCCTCTAAGGTGCGGTTGTTGGCGTAGGAGGCTCAGCAGGGACCATGGCTGTGCGGGGTCCATCCTGGGGGGAGCCGCTCACATCCCCCTGGGTAAGGAGCCTGCCCGGGCTCAGTGCTCTGGCACCACTGGGAAGGGTGCCCGGCAGGGAGGGAGGGAGGGAGGAAGCCCGGCTCTGCACCAGCGTGTGCAGGAGAGAGACATGATCACAGGACAAGAGGAAAGAGGCGAGGGGGCAAGAGCACGGCTAGGCGGCTAGGCTGCTCTCTGGGTAGCAGGGGGAAGCATTTTGCAAACAGTGTTGCATGTGTCCCATTAAACCGTCATTGACTGTAACATGAAAGCATTGGATAAAGGCATTGGGGAAGAGAAGCCGTCACTTCCAAAGGCAGATGTATTTCAAACATGAAGTGCCCTTGCTCCTCATTGAAGGGCTTACAGCCCTGTGCCAAGCACTGCGCAGGGACACAGAGGCAGGTACCTTAAGCAGCCTGGGATGAAAAGCTGATGCTTTATTTTGAGAGGGCTGGGACACCTGCACTATGGGCACATCCTTCTCAACTCATCCCACCATGCTCCTTCTCTGGCTAACACAGAGAAATAGGCCCTTTCAGACGTCTCGTTTCAGGCTGAGATGAGCCACAGCCCAGTGGCCATGTCCAAACATGGATCCTGCAGATCCTCACCACATCAGAGGTAGCTCACCACCCAGGTTGCCCCAAAATCTTGTGCTGGTGTTCCCAAGCTGCCATGTTTCTGCCCTCCGGGGATGGCAGCCGTGGTGGCGCGCAACCCTGCCACCAACCCCTGCCTGCCACAGTGGCACTGGACACCCACGCCCGTGGGAGACGTGACTGCACGTGCCACGGACCAGCATTTTCTCCCAGCAGAAAGGCGACAGAAGTCTGACTCGGTTCCTCTCCCCCACCCCCTCCATCGCTCTGATGTAGCACCTCTCCTCTGTTTGTTTGAAGGACTCCTCTCTGCAAGGAGAGCCAATGAAAGAGAAAAAGGATATTGAGCCAGTGGAAGGCAAAAAACAAAGGCTGGCCAGCGTCACCAGCAGTGAGAGCTTCGCAAGCTCTGGGTTCCAGGAAGATAAAAGTCTGAGCGATGTGGAGGAGGACGAGGAGGGTAGGTATTAATTCCTTCCTGTCCCTACACGGTCTGTGATATTTTTACAACATACTGTGCATCCCTGAAATTTTTTTCCTCATTTATCACCCTAATAAACATCCGTGGGAGACGCTCAGAGGGTCATGTCCAGAGGGTAGGAGATTTAAAAAAAGATTATTTCCAGGGTTACTAAATCTGACAGGAAAATGTGTGATTGTTTCTTCTGACTGCTCCTTATCTTTGGGGAAAACACAGAAGTGTCCAAAGCGCGGGGTATAAAGCGAGCACTATTTTTGTTTCCAGTGACAGTGGGTTGACCTTCGAATACTACTCTATGAAGACTGAATTTATGGGAGTACTAGGGTCAGTGAGAGAGGGGGAAAATAACTGCCTTGTGAGCGATCTTTGTACAAACCGCATTTTCCACCTTTGCAGATGCTGATGAGCTCTACAAGTTGCCCCTCACTATGGAGGACCTGATCTCTTACAGCTTTCAGGTGGCCAGAGGCATGGAGTTCCTCTCCTCCAGAAAGGTGAGTTTTGCACTGGGGATTTTTCCCTGCAGAAGGATGGGATTCAGAGGTGAAATCACGTCTACGTTTTAGTGACACCTTCCTTGGGAGAGCTCCCAAAGGAAGAGCCGTTTTCCTCTTGGCGTTATAAATATAACAGTGTGTTTATCCAAGTCTCCATAGTCCATAAACACAGGATCATGGCTGAAGGCAGTGGGTCAAGCTCATTCATTCAGGGAAGATCTTTTGGGCGTGGTGGGTTTTTTTCTTCATTTCAACATATATTAGGTAGGGAGCTCCAAATGAATCAGCGCTTTCCCTGAAAATGTTAAGGGGCTTAAAAATTTTTCACTTTCTGGACTTAGGAATTCTTTTTTTTTTTTAAAGAACTGCCACTGTTTACAGTAACTTCATGTAAACTACAGTCAACTTCCCTAAAAAAATATTAAATTGATCTCTCAAATAATAATAATAATTTTTAAAAGGATATGGGAGACAGTCAGGAAATTTGTGGGCAGGATTAAGGAAATGCAGTTTGATTGTGAAACTGTTTTATTATAGTGCATTCATCGTGACCTGGCAGCCAGAAACATCCTTTTATCTGAGAACAATGTCGTGAAGATCTGTGATTTTGGCCTCGCAAGAGATATTTATAAGAATCCTGATTATGTGAGAAAAGGAGATGTAAGTCAAGATGCTGTTTATTTTCCCAAATGTTTATAACGTATCATTTCAAACTGTCCACCAAAATGTTCTGTAGACATTCACATTTCCTGAACTTAAAAGAGTTTGGAAGCTATCATGGTTTTTATGTGAAGATGAGCTATCCAGATGCATTGTAGATTTGGAAAGCATTTCTGTCCTCAGGCATAAGGCTTGGACATGATAGCTGTTTCACAGCTCTGCCCTGTTAATACTTTAGATATTTTTTAGACATGTTTCTTGGCTGGCTCAGCATAACCCTCTTACTCAGTAAACTTCCTTCAAGGAAACCAGTCCCCCTGAAATAAGGTGTGTGTCCCCCGGTGCACCCACGCCAGGGCCAAGCACCGCTCGTGGTGCCTCAAGCAGCTGAGCTGGACTCGCTGCCTCCAGCGCCTACTTGGGTTTTTTTGGCTTCTGCTGCAAGTAGCAGGCAGTAAGCCCCCTGCCAGCCCTGCCGTGAAGGCTGGGTCAGCAAACTGTGCCTGCACCCACTGATGCGGTGGGAATTTGGTGTGGGCATTGGGGTCACGTAGAGTCTCCTTCTGGAGGTCTCACCCACCTGCCAGCTATTCCCTCGTCCATAAATAGCTTTCAAGACTTACAGCACTATATATTAGTAGTGGGAAACATTGTTCACATAACTTGGGTACTGCTCAGGAGACCCTAACAGGCTGCGCTGAGGGGGCTTCAAGGGTTGCTGATATACTCCTGCAATTCGGGCTCTGAAAATTTTCCTGAGAACGTCTCCGACACCATCACAGAATGATTTGCGCTTGGACGTAGGGTTTTCTTCCCTGCCTCTAGGATGCTGGCAAGAAACCTCTGCTCTTGCATATCCCCACATCCCCGTAAAGAAAAGGTCTGGTCACTCTGGTCACAGGTTTCCAAAGTCTGGTGTTTTGTGCCACACATATTTTAAAAACAGCCTTTTACTCTGACAATTTCTTAAGAAAGTGTCTGAATGAGTGTGGGTTTATCTTGACTGCCTGTAAGGAAATCCCACAGGTCCCTGTTTGAATGGTAATTATTTACATAACAATATATAGTTGATTCATCTATGATTAAATCCTTTTAGGCTTTGAAAATAATAGTCAGGTTTGTCCCTTTTACTCCAGGCTCGACTTCCTCTCAAGTGGATGGCTCCAGAATCCATATTTGATAAAATCTACAATACAAAAAGCGACGTGTGGTCCTATGGGGTCTTGCTGTGGGAGATATTTTCCTTGGGTACGTTAACTCTGCACCCCGGGAGCTGGACTCAGTGGCAGAGACTTCAGCCTGGGGAAAAATATCCATTACCTTCAACGAGCTTTTGCCAGGTCTTTAATAAGGAAAGACCTAAATCAGGCAGAGGTGGGGTGTGGGCGTGGAGGGGAGAACTGTGTGTATCACGCCCCTGTGAATTGGAAATTTTGGTGCTTGTAAAGGCACTGAAAGCTGACTTGCCAGGCTGAAAGTCTTAATGGATAGCACAGCTATCTGAGAACTTTACCGCCTATTTCTGCCATGGGCAAAACCTAAGCTTCCCTCTTTTCCCCGTAAAAACCCTCGGTAGAGATGCAGGGCAGCGTGGCTGGCGCGGTCACGGTGCTTTGTCTGACTGATGGCGCAAACCAGGAAAATCGGGCAAATTTTTAAGAGTTTTTATTAAATGTGGAACCCTGTGGGATAACATGGAGCTGTAAGCCTGGGTCAGCAGCTGCCAGGGACCAAGGCATTGCCGCCTGTGCCACAGATAGTATTCAAGACCGAGTGCCATGGGCTGGGTGTTTCCTCAAAAGCTTATTACTTCTCTTGTGGGAGCAAGGGAGCTGAACACACACAGAGGTCCTTGCATGTCTCAGACTGTGTCACCCCCATTTCCAGCCTGAGACAAGGCGGTCACCCCCGCACACGAGGGACCCAGCGTCCCCCCTCACCCAGGCCGCTGGACACAGCAGGCGAGCAAACATCCGCACAGATGCCACAGGATGAACTAGAGCATGCAATCCGAAATTAAAACCTAGTGAAGCTTTTTTTCCCCTTTCTTTCACATGGATAAGGCAGGATACAAGATGTACAGTGAGCGGGAATAACAGTGACCGTCAGAATAGAAGAATCTTAATTGGGTTCAACACAGAGGCTGACAAAAGAGGCGAACAGCAGAGGAAACAATACTATACAATTCTCAGGACAATCAATCATTTATTAGTTTAAATACGTGTTGTTGGTCAGCCTGCCAACTCTTGTGATTTTATGGTCAGCCTCATAATACCTGCTATTTTTTTCTTAAAGCCCCAGCCACTTGAACCTGGCTTCTGTCTGACTCTCAGAGAAGTGGTTTGGTTTTTTCTTTCATTTTCCCTTTTCCTGATGTTTTCTTATCTGCAGAAAGAAGGCCAACAGCACTATCAGGTTGCATCTTAAAACCACAGAAACAGAGAAATAATGCAAATGTACTGTGATCTGATTTAAAACCATGATTTTATTATTTTCAAGGTGGTTTTGAACATTTGGAGTTTGTTAATACTCTGCTTACTAAAATTTGGGGTGGTCCAAACCATAGAGAGAGCAGCCTTGGCTGTTCTTGAGGGATTCTTTTCAAGTCAAATTCATGTGTATTTTCTGCATTCAGGCCGGGTAAGCACCACCAATAGTGCCAGCTTTGATCCTGCCCCATACCAAGGACCAGGGCTCGGAGGACCATCAGCAGCAGCTCCCTGCCTGTGGCAGCTGGCAGGAGCCAGACCCCACAGGGAGGGACGCTCCCAGGCTCCCAGCTCTGCAAGTAGATGTTGGACACCCCGACTGTTTGGGGGGGATGCGTAGGACCAAGGCTAGGTCACAGGTACCCAGCTCAGGGGATGTGTGACCCTGTTCTCCCAATGTCATCCCCAGGTGCCTCTCCTTACCCTGGAGTCCAAATAGACGAGGATTTCTGCAGCAGACTAAAGGAAGGCACAAGAATGCGAGCCCCAGAACAAGCGACCGAGGAGATGTAAGATGCCTTTCTTTGCTGCGTTGTGTACCGCTGCCCTCTCAGGCTGCCTCGCAGATGATGTACGAGTCTCCACAAAAAGTACTCCGTGCCAAGATAAGGAAAAACAACCCGATGCTGCCTCATATGTTCTTGCTGTCATCAGCATCTTCTTGCATCCCCCCCACCCTTGGCCCCCTGGCCCCCCCATGGGGTAGGAGAGGGTGAGGAGGGACGTGGACGCGAGCCCAGGGCACCACCGGGGCTGGGCTGCGAGGAGAGCTGAGCGAGCAGCCTGGAGGAGGAAGGTCATTCGTTCCTCTCCAGGTTTAATATTTACCGACATGCACACAGATAAGTGCTAGAGGAATGTGACATTATTAACATCGTCTTGACTTAGGAAGCAACAGCGGAGGCTTCCTCGCAAACACTCGGGTGACAAGGGTCCACCCTTTCCCGGAGATGGTTTCTGATGGCAGAGGAAGGTGACGGGGAGCCTCAGCCTCCCAGCCCGTGTCGCCTGCGGGTTTTGCCTGAGCCCTTCCACCGCAACGTCAGCCGTCGCTCCCCAGTTCCCTGCCTTCAGGTGCAGCCTCCAGCTGCTGCTGCATGGCCAACACTTTTTCGGAGGCCTGGGGGTGTCCCAGTGAGACCCTGAGTTTGCAGCCCCTCTGCCCTGGGAGCGGGACGGAGCGGCCTGCCCAGGGAGGCACCTGCAGCACACCGAACACGCATCCCGTGGCACAAATCATTCAGGAGCATGAACATACCCAGGGTATTTTACCTCTGGAGGCAAAATCAAGGACGTGTAGGTGTCTTCGGTGCCTTTTTGAGTGCTGCGTCATGACTCTAAATAGCAACACTTACCAAAAAATAGTTCTGGAAGAAGAAGAAGGATGCGAGCCAGCCCTGCCTATCTGGGAGTATTACCCATTGGCTAATTTTATTATCCTAGTGACAGTAGATAAGAGCTTTTTTTTTTCTCTTCCACATATTTTATTGCAGGAAGGAAAGCTCGACTCGACCAATACGAGGAAGTGACACATTCATATAAGTCATCTCAGGATGCCTTAACTTAAACATTGCCAGTTAATAGATGTTTAATACAAAGGTTTAATGGTTAATTAAGAATAAAAAAAGAAAGTATGACTAGTTGGCTAAATTATTCTTTTGATGTTGTCTTCCCGGTGTGTTGCGGGAAGAAGGTTTTTTTCTTTTTCTATGGAAAGTTTACTCTTTTACTTTTAGTAAGAGGCCTCGGTGGTGTTGGAGAGCATGAGGTGGGCTCAGGAATTAACTTTATCAATGACAAGCTGTCAGAGACTGCGCTGCCTTGGATCAAAGTGAGCTGTAACCCCATCATGTGTTCATTTTGGTTTTGTCCTCACAGCTACCAAATCATGCTGGACTGCTGGCGAAGCAATCCCAACGACAGACCAAGGTTCTCCGAGCTGGTAAAAAAACTGGGCGACCTGCTGCAAGCCAACGTCCAGCAGGTACTCACACCACATGCTGCGACCGAGGCAGGGGCGACCGGCCACACGGTCCCAGGAATAACGCTTTGATTTCTTGTGTGCGTTTAGGAAGGCAAAGACTACATACCCCTCAACACTATATTTACAACGGAAAGTGGGTTCCCCCCGGCATCCGATCCCTTGTGCAATGAAAATTTTTCTGTAACAAGCTCAAGTTGTGGAAGCACTGAAAATGTCAGGTGAGAGAAGCAAGATTAAGACTGAGTTTGTTTGTTGGGTATTGTAGCTTGCTGCATAGCCTGGTTTGGACCTGGGTGGGAGAAAACACCCAGAGACACCCCACATGGTCTGAATGTCTCACCAGCCACCCAGCCACCACCACCGGGATCCTGTTGGGCTGGGACAGCCCATTGGGGTGTCTCTGCCCAGGGGGACCATCAGGTCTCAGGCACCGTGATAGGGGCAGCTGTGTGCACCCCAGGGCAGGGGAATGAGATTTGGTGGGGTTGGGTTAACAAGTCCCTTTTGTGTAAACTACCTCAATGACCGTTAGGCAACTGCTTAAAGAAACAGAGAAATATCCAGCGTTTCCTGCTTACGCACTTCACACTCTCACCAAAAGTTGTCCTGCTTTTCTCGTTGAACAGATACATAAACACTTTCAAAATAAAATCACCGCAGTGCATAAAGACATTTGAAGAGCTTCCCATCAAGGAAACGCTTGTATTTAATGTAAGTGACTCTTGGGCCAAATGATATGCCATTTATTTCTTTTTATTTGTGTGACAGATTTATACAGAGAGACTCAAGAAGGGGTTTTACTGCTTTGTCCGCTCTATTGATAGGAGGTGCAAGATTAGCTGTGCTTGCAGCATGGTGTTATCCCATGTTCTACAGACTGGGGACAGTAGATCCTTGCTGACCGTGCAATGGGCTGCAAACAGTCCTTCCCTGATAAGAAATGGCCGGTGCCAATAGCACTGGAAGGTGAGGCTGCCAGAGTCCCATCTGAGTCCCACTGGTGTGGGAGACCCACTTAAAATCCTTTGGATTTTCATCTGAATAATAGTGCACAAATGAGAATCATGGGTGACATTTCCATCAGAGGTTCCTGGTATGGACAAGACCTGGCGGACAAGCTGGGGAAATGTCTACTGACAGGGCACATATACTGTCCTGGTAGGGATGGGCATGGGTGAGAGGCTGGGGGAAGCTTTTAGTGACCCAATTATTTGCATTAAGCGGTGGGAGGCGGGAAAGGCACGGTGGTGCTCTCAAGGCTGAACTAGTGGCTGGCCAGAACCTCACCTTGCGTGTAGACACCTTTCTTTTAACACTCTGTACCTGCATTAATGGCACATATTTGCTGCATCCCAAAGCAAGGACAGTTTGGAAAGGCAACATTAAATACCTGGGAATTGCAGCACCCCAAGCAGCACGCAGCCGCTGTCTTCTAGAGCTCTCTGAGCATAAACGACCACACCGATGATGAAAATTGGATCGAAGAGGAATTGAGCCCATTGCAAAAGTAACATTCTATAGTTAACACCTAATAGGTTTGTGTCTTTCTTTTTTCTTCAAGGATTACCAAGCAGACAGTGGGATGGTGCTGGCTCCAGAGGAACTGAAACGCTTCACATGGACAGGCAGCAAGCAGAAACGGACACTCTTTGGGTCTGTATTTTATGTTCCCTTCTTCTCCTTCACATTTCAGAGGGCAAAGGAGGATTCAAGGTCCTTGGGCTAAATCATGCCTCATGAAAGTAGCTGAGGTGTCCCCAGTCCCTGCAAACACTCTTGCTGAAGTGTGTCCTGCTCAGTTGAGTCAGCAGTCAATCAGCTCCCACACCTAACCCTCCATATGCCTTTGAGGAAACGGATAACCCTCAACCCCCTCGATGGACATTGCCAATATGATTTATTGGCACTCTTTTGATCAGCCTGATCCTCAACTCAATGCCAGGCTGGACAAGTGAGTGCCAGAGAGCACTAAACCAAGGTAGAGGTAGGTAACTTGGCAGGGGAGGAGGAGGAACGTGTGGCTATGAAGGATTTACAGTTGTTTCTGCAAGTCCCAAGGGCACTCCAGCTGGGACAAGGCTCCCTGTGCTTGTTTTTGCCCTTCTTTTCCATGACTCAGCTAAGCACGGCCCATTTAACACCCATGGGCTCAGGATGCTAAAGTGGCAACTTTACAATAGATGGATGTGAGGGCCTCACTTCTCTTCCTGCCTTTAAGCACTTTAATATATTGGCCACCTTCCTCCACTTAATTCCTGACAGCTGCCCAAGCAGGCAACTAGGGCTGCTCTAAGAAATGTATTGCACTGACATGAACTCTTTTTAAATGGGAAATGTTTATTTTCTCAATGCCAGCAGTGTCTCAGTTCCCAGCCGCTGCGAAGCTGGCAGTATCTGCGGCTGGTTTCGGCTCGCTGCTCTCAGCCAGCCCGGGGACTGCCCAGACCCAGCCCATCGTTCATCTTACGCTGGCAGGAGGTCAAGGCCATCCCGCCATCCTGCCTGTGCCCAACTTGTCAGCGACTTGCAGCTGGGCAGGCTGGGAGGTGTAGTATTGTCTCGATGAACAATTGGAGCTGGCTAAAACGTGCGGTCAAGGCAGAGAGGACTTGCTTCAAGAAAAATTCCAATGACTAAGAGGGCGTTGGTTAAACTCACAGAAATACATGTATGAGAGCGTGCACGCTCACACAGCCAAAATACACGGCGTGCAGGGTAAACGTGCTGCTGGCAGGAGTCTGCAATGGAGCACTGCTCATGCGTGGCAAAGCCAGGGTGATTCAAGCCACTCCAAACAAGTGCTGGAAAACCCTTTCTCCTGCCTTGACCACTCACATTTCAGAAGAGAGGCTTGTGAGCAATTTTATGGCACTTTGATTTTATTGAGACAGTTTTCCACACTCTCTTTTGAGGAGCCAGGTACTACAGAGCTTGGAACATGTGTGGATATTAGAGGGCTCCAAAGGACACAATATTTCCTAGAAGTGGTTTAACCCATTTTTTCTTTGTGTAAATGTGACATTTCTGAAGGCTGCTCTCAGCCGCAGACAACATGGCAACCTCTCCAAATGAAATGCCTTTTTCTTTGTGTGGCACAGAATATATGGAGTGTGCCTCAAGCATCCGTCCAGAACTGCTTTAAGGAGCATTTTCAGCTGCAGAAGGAAAAGGAATGCTTTGATGGGAAAAAAAACCTGAACTCAACAGTAGCTGCTAGAACGTAAATCCTCGGGGAAACAGAGCAGTTGGCTGAGAACATACAAGGTCATCTGGCCTGCGAGCTAAACAAGTGGTACTGTAGCGTTATGCCAAAAACCACTTACGTATGTGAATGCATGCAGTGACCTTTTAGTCTGCATACATTCCTAAAAGTGGTAGCTTCTTAGCTAAGCATCCTTTACTTAGGCTAAATTGGAGCAGTAAATAAATACCCCTGAAAGTTGTACTGAACGCCTCCAATGGAGCCTGGAGGGTTTGACACATGTAAGCTGATCTAACCAGATGCATAGTCCTGCCTCTTCCCTTGCATCTCAAGCATCCTGCTCTGTGGTCCTGCCCACTCTCATGTGCTGACATTTCTGCTTGTCTTGCCTTGCAGAGAGCTGGTTCAGGTTGCTGGATTATCAGAAGAATGGCCCCAGAATAGTTTCTGAGCAAGCAGCAGCAGCCCACAGTCAGGGCAGCCGGTGCCAGCGCCAGGCCGAGGAAGGGGTCACCCTTCTCTTAGCAGCAGCTCGCAGTTAGATCACCTTCAGTGCAACGCCTAACCGCTCCCAGAGCACTGACCGTCGCGCTGTAAACGTCAACACTGCAGTTTAGGACCAGATGCAGACAAACGCACTCGCACCAGCGGGTGGGTGCTGAGCCGAGGCTGAGGGTGCTGCGGGGCCGTGCCCGTGCTGCTCCCCGCCCACCTGCAGGCTGGGGCAGGCTGGCCTGCCTTCCCCTGGGCTCCTGCATTTCCCTGCTGCCCCGGGCAGAACGATTGGCTCGGGGTGGTTTTTCCCCAGTTCGAAGCATGTGAAATGGCATGCGAGCCAGCCAGGTGGGGTGAAGCTTTCAGACCAGCACAAGGGTGTGTGCATGCCCTGGAGCGTGGCATAAGAGGATTCAGACTTGGCGGGGCTACGTCTGTCGCGACAGTGCTGAAGGACTGCATAGGGTGGAAGGAGCCAAACCTGGTGCATCCCACCTGTCCCCAGAAGTGCACCCAGGGTTTGTTTCAGAGGAAACTAATCACTTCACTCCAGGAAAGAGCCAGTGCATGCAGTGGTGCTTACTCAGTGTGACCAACCTGAGAGCCAGGCCTGGGGGAGAGCAGAGCGGAGAGCCAGCTTCGCTGACAGTGCAGGGGTACCCCACTGACCCAGGCAAGTCCCCTCCCCTCAGGCTTCCACTGCTGTGGAGGGAAAGGCACCAACACGCAAAGCTCACCCTTGGTTTCACTACAGGGAACGAGCACCAGCCCAAATCCTGGTGAGCCCCTCAGGCCCAGGAGCACAACAGAAATGGTTGCTACGTGTCTTGGACTTGCTATTGCCATTGAGATGAAAGTAAATGATACTGTGAACAGCATAAAGAGAGATAAGTCTTTCCTAATGCAAGGCCTCAGGTAACAAGACCCCAATAGAAAGGTTTGGGGGCAGAGAAAGGACAACCTTCTGAGCTCTGCTCCTTTGCAAGTGGAAAGGATCCCAACTGCAACTCTTCTCTAGCTTTTCAATATTGGTGAAAAAGCCCAACCCAAGTAAGCCAAAATCCTCGGGCTGGAGCAAACCCTTGAGTCAAAGCAAATAGCTAATCCACAAAAACAGTGAGAACTCCACCACTTGTGAGCTGGAACAAGTATCTCGAGAGCTGCAGCCAGCCTCTAACCTCACTCCGTTCTTGAATCTGTCAGGAAAGCAGCAGCCATTTTCTCCAACAAATGATCCCAATTAAAAAATAACTAGACACAGTTTCTAATTTACATTCCTAGAGTGGAAAGAAGATAGTCCACAGCTAGAGGAGCCTTTACTGACTGCAAGCTCGGTCTCCAAATGAAGCCTGACTATGAATGCCAAAACCCCGTGGGCTCCCTCAAAGCTCTCTGTGGGAGTGCATGCCCAGGTACAGCAGTGCACTCAAGGTAAAATTAATAGATGCAGCTCTACTGGTCTAAAGGTTTATTAATTAAAGCAGAAGCCAAGTCCAGCTCACAAGAAAATTCTCAGGATGCTAAAACCTGATGATGCATGAGAGGATCAAAGCATGTTGATTTTAAGGCTCATAACTTTGCATGCATACTCCACTTTTGCCAGCCCACTGCTCCCTAAGACTCACAATTACAATGTAAATCACAGAAGCGTTTCTCTTTAAACACATCACAAAAAGTCCATTGAGTCTGCGACTAACCTTGTCACATAGTTATGGAATTTATCCCAAGGCAATTACTTCTCCATCTGCCAACAGATGCAATATAAAAATATGGGATGCATCAGCAATCCTCATCACGAGGGCTCCTCCTCATGAACTCCATCCATCTACAAAAAAATGTAATGGGCTTGTCTTCTTGGGAGGACCCTCCAATTTCCTACAGTAGGCAGGAGACAGAGACCACACTCCTTAAAAAGCACACAGGCTCGTGAGTTAACGATTCAAGAAACTGTCACATCTAAGAGAAACTGCTACTTCTCCATTTCCTAATCAGAAAGGCCCTGTGCTACCAGTTCTGTACTTCACTTAAAGAACTAACAGTGCAAATTAAAATTAAAAGCACTGGGCTTCGAAAGCCTCAACAGATGTTCTGACTGTCTTCTCTGGAATTCAAGACTAGGGTTGCCAATGTTTCTGACCTTATAAACAGAGAGGGGTGAAGTGTCCATGCACTTATAAAAATACAGGGGAGGGAATCTAATTTTAGGCACTGTGGTCCAACATATGTTTACATTAGGATTTCACATGTAATCAATGATGGAAAATGCTCTGGCTCATCCTTTATCTACAGATAAATCTTTGGTATCTAAGTTCAATGCTGTGAAAATTCTCTTTGCCTTAACTTTCTTCATTATTGAAAGAGCCCTTTTAAGCATCACGCTCTCTGAATACAGGTGAGAAAGCACTGCAAGGCAAACAGTGTCTTTAAGAGTGGCTCAGCTGAGAATACATTAGAATCATAGAATCATAGAATCATACAGGTTGGAAAAGACCTCTAAGAACATCGTGTCCAACCGTCAGCCCAACACCACGTCCCTAAGGGCCTCATCTACACGTCTTTTAAAATTTCCAGGGATGGTGACTCCACCACTTCCCTGGGCAGCCTGTTCCAAGGCCTGACCACTCTTTCAGTAAAGAAATTTCTCCTAATGTTCAATCTAAACCTCCCTTGGTGCAACTTGAGGCCATTTCCTCTCGTCCTATCACTAGTTACTTGGGAGAAGAGACCAACACCCACCTCACTACAACCTCCTTTCAGGTAGTTGTAGAGCGCGATGAGGTCTCCCCTCAGCCTCCTCTTCTCCAGGCTAAACAATCCCAGTTCCCTCAGCCGCTCCTCATAAGGCTTGTGCTCCAGACCCTTCACCAGCTTCGTTGCCCTCCTCTGGACACGCTCCAGCACCTCCATGTCCTTCTTGTAGTGAGGGGCCCAAAACTGAACACAGGATTCGAGGTGCGGCCTCACCAGTGCCGAGTACAGGGGGCAGGATCACCTCCCTGCTCCTGCTGGCCACACTATCTCTGATACAGGCCAGGATGCCGTTGGCCTTCTTGGCCACCTGGGCACACTGCCGGCTCATGTTCAGCCGGCTGTCAATCAGCACCCCCAGGTCCTTTTCCTCTGGGCAGCTTTCCAGCCACTCTTCCCCAAGCCTGTAGCGTTGCCTGGGGCAGGCCTATAAAAGGCAGCCTACAGGATAACTGGTCCTTTGTGGGACAGGAAAACTGTAATTCAAACCAGCAGTTCATGTCTGCTGCTGAGAGAAGCCTAAGAGAGGAGATACCCAGACCTTGTGCCCTTCCTCACAAACATCAGCCATTTATCTTAAAAATTCATCCCAGCATTAGGTTTTGAGAACACCTACACTAGTAGTTTTCTGCTTTTGCCCCAAAGCTTGGGACCTTTCATTACTTCACTCCTGCTCAAAAAAAACAGAGTTCCCTTAGGAAGAACATTTAAGTGTGGGGGCCCTATGGGGATGCACAGCCCAGCAGCAGCACAGATGCCAGACACTCCACGCTACTTTGCCCTGCAATGAAGTTTCACTCCCTAGCACCTGCCACAAATGAGCAATTAGAGCTTAGGCTGAGCAATCAAGTACTCCCTGTAAGCACCAGGACTCTAATATTTACAATGAACACAAGCACCTTAATAGTGATGTTCAGTCACGGCATCTCTGTTCAGAAGGGGACTCGAGGGGGACACAGGAGGGCTCTTTCAGTCCTCCGTTCCGCCCCCCCATTGAACAATCCCATCTGCATCAATGCTGTTCCCATCATCTGAGAATAAACAAAGCTGCTTCGTGTGATGTGGCTTTGCTCAAGTCATTAAAACAAACGCCCGTACATGTTAAATACGCTAACAGTGGCGCTGCTTTGTTACAGCGTGAAAGGTGCCAGCAGGAGCAAGGAATCGGTGCTTTCTGGAGTAACCAAGCCAAGAAGTTTCTGCAGTTTCAGCTGTGACCAGCTCAGTGACTCCAGGCGAAGATACACGTATGGTAACGCAGTGCTGGAGAAAATGAAAGCGTACCATTCTCCCCCTCCTGACTACAACTCCGTCATCCTTTATTCTCAGCCACCTGTTTAAGTACTTCTAGGCCAAGATTTAAATACGCATTTAATCCAAAAAGGTTATTCTGAAACACTGTCAGTTTAAAAACTTCGACCCAAATAATTTTAATTATCCTAAAATTTAAAAAGATATCATTGGCTTAATCTCAGTGATCTGCTTTTCTACAGACTGCAATAAGCATATAAAAAATATAGCAAAATACTAATGCTTAGGCCTTGACTTTCCCAAATGCTGAACACCAACAGCTGCCACTAAAATCGCCCAGTGCTTCTGAAAACCTGGATGGCCACCATTACAGAGAAAAGCAGTTCGCTGTGTGGTCCCTGGAGCAGGATGGTATTTCATGCTCTAGTCACCCAGCCTCCACTCGGACTCAGGTGCAGCACCAGTGTCCTGGTCGGGAGAGGCAGCTGGGAGCCCTCGGGAGCCCGCGTTAGGCACTGGGGAATTTGCACACTATTGCTGGGACCTGTGTAGTGCTAGAAAATAAAGGATTCTTCAAGACAAGAGAAACAAGAAACAGACCACACTCTACAGTTTTTAGTGAAAACTCTACTTTGAGAAACTTGAGGAAAGGCTAATGCTCCAGGGAAACTGAATTAGCTAGCTGGGGATGGGGCATTACACGGCTCTTACTGCTTCGAATGGCAAACGCGGTAAGGAGTCTTGTGAGGCAAGAATTTCCAATTTGTCTTGCAAAATACAATTGGCAAGAATAGAGGAGAACTAAGATCAGAGCCAGGGCTGCAACAACAGGGAACACAGATCAATTCGGTTTGGACAAGCCTGCTGAAATCAAGTAAATATTCTTGAAGTTTTGCACTTTGTCAGTATGCCAACACACACACACTGGAACCAAGCCACAAGGTAGATACGTTAAAGCCAAGCTCTGTCCATGAAACCTCATGGACCTTCTAACACTGCACTGATTTATTTATGGGAATCTGTCTGAAAAGACAAGATGGCTACTAAACTGCATATACTTTAAATGAATTGATTACTAGAGAGTTTGAAGAGATTAGGTAGAAATGACAAGACAATCTCCTTAGAAAGTTAGGGCACCTTTGCTATGAAGACAGTTGAATTTCCAGGTTAGTTACCAGTATATATGTACATGAATAAAAATGTATCATTCATTTGCAACAGACTTTTGTATAGCATCTCAGGAAGGGCGTGAATGTTCTTTGTTCAAGAAGCGTAAGATGCACCATCCCCTTTCACCTCTGAATTCAATATTAAAATGAGAGTTGGCCACTTAACACAGTAGCCCTGACGTCTTCCAAATCAACAACTACTGCCCAATCTCAGCTTCTCGTGGTCCACTATAAATATATATTAACTAAAATGCTACATACAATATGGTTCTGACCTCTTAAAAGTCAGCTTAGGAGCTATGACTTTAACCCACTAACAGACTTAAAGGTAAATGACCTTTTGCATACTTACAAAGAAAAATGTTCTTGGATATTCAAGTAAAAGAAATATGTACTGCTACTTCTAAGCTAAGTATCAATTCTAGATCTTCCTGGCCAAGAGATCATCAGTTTTAAGTATCTATTGCACTGTCTCTTGCTGGTAAATTATATTTGATCTTGATCAAAACAAAAGGAAATTTTAAGAACCATTTCTTAACTCCAATTGAACAAAAATAGTTATGGGATGATGCATCTCAAAGGAAAAGTTTGCACAGTGTAAATATATAAATATGCTTTTTGTGCATAAATATTTAAGAAAAACTGGTCTACAAAGATTACTTTTATATGAACCCCCTAAGTTTCTTCAGATGTGAATAAGTCTTATTTTGTCTTGCATTTTCTGTCTTCATATAATGTATTTGACTGCTAAATTCACATAATAAAGTTTGCTTTTGAAAGAATCCGCAGAGTTCTGCCAAACTAGTTTATCTAGTGTCAGAGACTGTTGCAGCAGATGATTCAGCACTGGGCAGCACCAACACATACAGCAAACAATCCATTCCATGGACCAGTTTTGTGAGCAAAGGAGAATATGGAATAACTGCACAGAAGGCACACTTCTCAAACAACAGAGTGGATACAGCAATGGACACTTGTACCGCTCCCTGTGTGAGTGAAATCCCCTAGATCCAGCATATCTAAGAAGTGCCTACTGCTGTCTAGAGGCAAAAAGTTCAACTCTGCCTCTCAGAGAGGCAAGGTTTCATGGTGGGGGAAGGAAAAGCAGCCCATTGACAAACATCCATTAACTGCCCTCCATGCCCAGTTACTGCTGCAGCTAGAAGATTTGGTACAGACGAAAGGACATGAGTTAGCACCTTAGGCTTGGTAGATGCTTTCTCTTCTTCAGAGAATCTCCACATCCCCACCCCACCCATCAGAAGCCGGGGATGCTGCCTCCACAGAGATGTTCAGTTGAGCGCTCTCTGCTATACAGCATTTTATAACCTGATGCGATCTCCAAGCCGTACTGCATATGAACTACACACAAGTGCTGGAAGGAAGCGGAGATGAAACTTTCTTTGGGGAGACAGAACATAACGGGATCACCTACTGCCGCAGGAGTTGTGTAGCTGTTCCTGCACATTATTAAGAAGGAAACTGGCGACTAGAAAAGTGCATCAATCAAGCTTACTGCAGCTTATATAATAAAATTTCTAAGCCACTGCAATTTAAGTGATAATGACTCCATGTTAAATGTATGCAGGGACTATTGACAATTTCACATATATTGCACAAAATTTCACATTACATAAGCATGGTCAGGATTGGATGGGTACAGGAGATTTTATCCCACCAGTAAATCATCTCACCTTTGCTGGTTAACAATACCAAAAAATAATTCTGGGAAATGAATCTGTCAGTGACTCCACATGCAATTAATATATTGAGCTTTTTTGCCCAATAACAAAGTAAACATGAAAGTAAGGGTACTTTAACAGAGTTTTCAAAATTAGGGCTTGTCTAGTAAAGCAGACCTGATCTGACAGAAGCAGATGGGACTTGACTTGGGAGTTAAGGAAATGTGTATTAGTACAATTCTAGTCAACAACATCTGTAAGTTTTAGGACATCTGATATCCTGTAAGTGGCAAGCACCAAATACACTTTGTGACTTGTGACTGTTTAAACTCTGCATTGCAGAGTGAATACAAAAGAAATATGATAGAATGAAATACAATTCCAGCACCTGTATCCAACTTCAGAACTTCACATTGTCAAAGTAAGGCCACGTTATTTCTGGTATTCTTTATTAAAAATACTGCTGTACACATGAAGAATGAAAACAGGATTAAAGATGAGTAACACATATTGGGATCATGACATTAGAACTTAACATACTGGTGCTTTTTAGGGGAAGCAGTTGACACCTGAATTACTGAAACAAGGGCAAATCAAAAATACATAGGTACCCTCAACAAAATATTTACAATATAGTAAATACAGCAACAGAATTTAAAACAGATACAAAAATTAAAATGACCAACATCAGATGATTTCAAAGGTTGTCCCTTCTGTGCTTTTAGCTGTAAAAAATAGGAAGGTCAGAATTAAATTTCCCATCTGGGAGGGCACATCCTGGTGACTCTTCTTTTTAAATACAGATACACAGTTTTTCCTACGAATGGATCAAACTACAACTTTAGGACAACCTTCTAAATGGAATTAAAATGGGGTAGAAGGGCTCTCCCCAAAAAAACACCCAAGCTGAACTTCAGACTGTTCAAATCATTCCCAAATACAGACCAAATGAAATAAATAGAAAACAAAGCTCAACTTTTTTTTTTTATTTTATGTATTACCTGACACCAAGTATTTTCTGGCTGACATTATGTATGAAAACTTATTAGCTGTCTACCTTTTTATTTTTAAACCAAGTCCTGAGGTTACTAGGGGCTGAAGCAAACTGACATTATGCGAATACACACAGGTTTGCAATTTAGACATGTTTTGCAGAGGGTGGTTTGCTGGTCTAAAAAGGATGAGAATTCAAGCCCTATTTTACCCCTGCCTTACACTTTCACAAAATATTGGTCCACAAATTAAATTTTCAAAGGTTCCCAAACCCCACAACTGAACAGATGATCCCCTTTCATTTTCAAAGAAAACAATACTGGAAAAAACCTCAGCCCGCTTATAAATTAAGCATTTCATATTTCTTCTAGAATACAAGTACTTCTTTTTTGTACAAAAGAATTACAATATGATTTGTCAAAAAACATATAAAAGACAGCTGCTCTTCCTCAAATACATGAGCTAATGATAAAAGACTGTTTTGCATGTTCACTTTTCAAAGTTCCTGTTCCTTTTATATTAAAAAGAACATTCTGGCAACTGTTATCGTTTGAATATTAAACATTATGTTCCTTTTAAAATTCATTCGATCAAATGCAACAATAATCGATTTTTAAACTCAACAACTGATGCTACCTAATGTGGCTTCAACCACATTTTCTAAAATGTGTAAAGCATGTCCCTAGTCTTCAAAGCTTTCGATGTGAAGAGAGTTGCTTTTTTCTTGATGCAAGTCTCAAGGCGGAGAATCATTTTAAAGCTTATAAAAGTGGACAGAGAAATATTAAAAACTTCTCTGAAAACTACAAATATTGAGAATTATTAAAATTGATGTCAGTAACATCAGTTGCAAGTGCTTAGAGTCTGTCCTGACCTTTTGAGTTTCCACATTTTCTTCATGGTGAGCACCCAGTGCTATTAAAACATTCAGTGCTGGGAAAGGATAGATACAGTCTTCACTACTGCTTTAAGAAAGGAAATTCCTACATATTTGGCAGTCTTCAGTATCAAAGTGTAGGTGTTTAACTAGAAATCCCATGAATACCCAAGTTTGGAGACAACTGCATGTCCAAATATTAGAAAGGTAATTGAGGAGGAAAATTCCAGACTTTTGAGACTGAATTACTTCAGGAATATTCATGTGTTGAGTATTATCAAAAGTAATATACTTTGGGCTAAGCAGTGACTGCAAAGGCACAGCAGATCATTATCCCTCCAGATTCAGGCTGTAAAACTTGAAAAGCTCTTGATGCCAGACAACTGCTGTGTTTAGTTAATCTTCTTTTAACAGTGTCTTTGTATCTGTATCCAGTGTAGCGTACCATAATAAAGCTGTGGTTCAAAGAACAGAACTTTATACAAAAATTATACTGTAAATAACCTAAAGTAATACACTCCTGAAATTTCAGGCATTTGAACAATTTCTTTAAAAAAAAAAATCTATTAAAAAAATTGCATAAATGTAAATGCTTCTGACTAGCAGGAAAACGTACAAACAGTTTTTAAAAGGCGCTGGTTGTGTTTAGAGCAAGTTTGATATGCTCCTTAAATTATAGATGTTTCCCATTATGCTATTTTCGTCACTTTGCTTAGACAAAGTTTAAATCAAATCACAGGGGACTTTCTTTCCTTTTTTGTCAATTCACCAATACTTCACTTGACTGGTTTTAAAAAGTTTTGTCTTCTCACATTTCTTTGAGCTAACAGTGGGTGGCATACAGAGCTTGCATACAACACACTTTTACAAAGGTTACGAACTAAACGGTCATTAATAGAACACAATTTCTATTAAATTATTTACCTGGTCCTTTATGCTATTCTGGGTGCAAATAATATCAAAAATGAATAAATTTTGCTATATCCTCAGTGACAAAAATGTATCCCAGAAATGTCCTTGCAAAGAGTTTCCCTTAAGTATACAATGTGGCAAAACTTCAGAGATCAGAAAAGTCTTAAAAAAATTAAAATTAGTGCATATACAAGTGGAAAAAATAAAAGCAGGAACATCATGCACCTGATGTGTTCCTTAATCTAAAATAAATTCTTCACAGATAAAGCCTCCAATGGCAGCCTTAGCTCTAGGATAAGTGAAACATTCTTCCCTTCAAGTAACAGTGTACCTGACTGAAGTGCAAGCAGCTTTGCTCATCTCCTGTTTGTTTCCCAAATGTGAAATGAGATGACAACAACAATTCAGCTGTAGTGCAATTTGCTATTGGTTAAGTTCCTCAGCAATGTCCTGCATGCTTTCAGCAAATACTACAACTGACCATTTGCGGCTGCAATCAGTTCTTGAAAAGTATTTTCAAAGCAGCGTTTTAAATCGCTGTAAGTTACCACAAGTACACTCTTCTCATCTCTGGAAATGAGGCTTATTTTTTCTGGCACACCAGCATCTAACTGTAACAAGAATGCAAAAGATAAAATAAAAGAAGTGTGAAAGAAATGGCAAAACATTTCCCCAATAACAAAAGCAATCAATTTCTTGGCAAGTACATTGTTGTGGTGCAGTTCAAATCTGCTAACACCACAGAAAGGAAGGATCCGAATTGTACCACAACAATGTACTTGCCAAAAAATCGAGACATTTTGGTCTTAACCTGATGGATGTTCCAAACCTTTGGACTAGGTTACCATTGTTTTCTTCCCTTTCCATAAAGCTAATAATCCTGCAATGCTATCCTCCCCTGTGTAGAAAGCCTGGCAAAATTTCCATAGCTCCTGATGAACAAAACCATGTTTGACATTACATTTGCACAGAAGATCCACAAGCCTCCACGTAGGGTAGGTAAATTACTTCTTGCCCACTCTAAAATGAAATAATGGATGGACGAGCCCCAGGTAGTCCGAAAACCAGTAGAAACTCAAACCTCACATTTTTGGCAGTACTGGAAACAAACTAGTTCCTAAGCTGTATGGTACATTTCATCCCTTACTCTAACAAACAAACAACCCCCCCTCCAAAATTACCTAGTTATAATCCATAAACAAATAGATAAGTTGGGGTTAAAGATTAAAGTCTGTTCCATTTATTTTTATGTTTTGTTCTGACTTCTCAAATTCAATATTAAAAAATTGTATGTTACACTGTACTTCAGAGATGTACCACTAAATGCTAATTTGGAACAGAATAATATCCTATTTTACATGCTGAAGTCCCTTCCAACACCATATCTTATGTTCTCCTCACTTTGCAAGAAATGTTCATCAATGGAGAATTGTCAGACTCCCTTAAAATGCAAAACTGTTGTAGCTCTGTTTTAGTTGATATATTGATATTTCCAAATACCCGATACTACAAACTTTCTTGTTCCAATACAGTAGGTGGGGCAGAGACAAGTGGGATATGACACTACTGAGACAATCTTTGGAAATACAACCCCAGCAGGATTAAATAAATGTATTATAATGTGGTACTGAATAGCAGAACAATTACATTTGTCACTGAGATGTTCCACTAGCTGCTGTCTAGAGCAACACAGCAAGTTAGAAATTTCTTGCATTTGTCTTCTAAAATAATGTTCTGAGCATAACCTTAAAAGCTGGAACCTGCCAAATTTAAAGTTCTTGTTTTGTGAATAGCGTGAGAAGGACAAAAGCAAACCAATTAGCTCTTAATGCCTGTAGAGTAGGATAAAACCACCAGTCTCTTCCAATATCCATTAGAAAATATTATCATGATTAAGGTGTTTGTGAAATATTGTCTACTGTTCCCATTAGCATCATACAAGAAATCAGTGAATTACCTTAATGAATGTAGGATATGGAAGATCTGTATTAAGAAAGCCACACAGCTAACTAGAAACATCAATATTTATGGCTTGCTTTCTCTCCTCCTGTGGAGGCACAAATCAGTATCTCAGCTGAAAAGATCCTCAAAACGCCACATTGAAAAAAAAAAAGATTTTTTTTTAAAACAATAGATTAATTTTCATTCAAAAGGAATGCTTTTGGAGTGTAGCAGGAAAGCCCAAATAACCACTTCTACTAGTGCACACTACAGTTTCAAAAGTGTTTTTTAGAGTGTATTTCCAAAGTAGAGTTCTGTAAGCCTTACATTTTTTTGTGTGCTGAGCCCACGACCACAGAAGAGAAGAGCCTCTGTTTAAAAAGGTAAGCCATGAACACTTATAGAACAAGGGATTCTTTGACACTGTCTCTTACCTGACCTATGAATTCAGGACTGTCCCCTCTTGCTACAGTACTGTATGGGTCACTGCTTTCAAATCATGATGGCATTTCACTGCCTATTTGAATATCATGCTTTCTTTTTGATTTAGTCTCAATCCCTTTAATGTCCTTTTTAAAGTGATTACAGACACCAACCAGAAAGATAAAAAGGAGGTTAAAGAAATGCACAGCAGTGGTCTAATAGGAGATCAAAAGCCCTGACAATTTAGAAAAAGATTTAACTGTAGTTAAGTCAGTTGTTACATGTCAAAGGATCTGAATATATTCGATTTTTTCTGGAAGAGAAAGTTGGCTATCCTAATCCTAGAAAACACAATACTAGCCACTGAAATTGTATACTGTCAGTGTCTGCATCACCATTCTCTACGGAATGAGTGGAATGACCAAGCAGCTACAAAAAAAAAAAAAAAAAACCACAAAAAAAAAGGAAGTAGCAGCATCCTAGTCTCCTATGAATTACCGAAGTTTGGCAAAACAATGTAAAATAAGTTGAAAGCTGATCTGCCAATAAAAAAAAAATCAGCTCATGTACTTTTTTAATTTATGGAGCAAGACAAGTTCTACAGCTACTGAAGATCTTGTGGTCTCTCACACGTCTCCCACTATTAATCATGAGAGTGCTCAGCTAAAATTTTGCTAGTGGGGCAGCTCTTGGAAAACTGCAAATAGCTTTGTTAAATCAAGCTTGGAAAACAAAGGGCTGGAGAGGCTAGGGAAGTTATCAGAAGTGGACTTAACATTCTAAGTCAGAAATTTTCCAGCACTGTCCTAGATGGTAAGGATTTTGCACAAATTTCTTTTGCAGTTTCCCTCCTGTCTCCTACTCTGGTCAGCACGTTTAGGAATGGATCCTCTTGCCTTATGACCATCCTCTGTGATAACTGTATCAGCAGAAACCTCCCCCAGTTAAAGGGGTTTTATGGATCCTTTATGCTGTGTTGAAAGGCCAGAGTAGCATAAAGGGACCAGCATTGCTTATCCATAGTATTCAATGCATTCTAGGATGAAAAGTTAATACTGTATCTCATGCTATATTACCGAATTCCAAGTTTGAATATTAATGTACTAAGTTCATTTAAAATATCCATAATTGTTTGAATATTAGCTTAGTGAATACATTGTTTTCATCCAAAACAGGGGGAAAATAACCAGTTAAATCAACAGAATTAACCTGCCAATGCCAACTTGCTTTGAAGTGGAATATTATTTTAAAGAAAGTTAACCCAAACAAATTTTTAAAAGCTAACCCAAGTACAGTGTACCTTGTTAAGACATGAGATAATGTGACTGAGGTCAATCCAAGGAGTACCCGCTTCTGTCACCTGATGGAAAAGGTGATCTCGAAAGAGCTTTAGTAAATACCTGTCTCCAGTTTCTGACCACGTTGGGTCCTTCTGAAACCTGGTGTAAAACAAAGGCTCAGATTAAAGCTCAGAAAGTTAAGAAAAATCAAAACCCACAGATACACGACTCTTCAATCTAAACTGAGTAATCTTCTGCTTTAAGCTACCTGTTATAATTTGCTATTAAATTACAATCTCCCCTTTGCCACAAACAGAAGGTAACATATTCAAATTTCTCAGCTGAGGTACCTGAAGCTAATGCCTACCAAAGGCCCACAAAAAAGTAATGGAAGAAAGCAAGAGTTATCTTCAACAAGTTTAACATGTACATGTTAGAAACCAGCATTACAAACACAACTCCAATTCTATTCAATAGGATGGAAAACAGACCATGAACACATCATTTTTGTGTAGTAGTTGATAAAAAACAAGCTGAAAATTAACTAGCTTAAAATCAGTACCTACCACCATTTGCTACAGTTAAAGCAAGCTATGGATTTCCTCAAAAACTATTGTCACTCACAAGAGACCGCTAAGGGAAACCGTACTAAAAACAATGAAGCAACTTTGGCATATCTATTTGTAGCCTTCTCTTCTCCTTTATTTAAAATTTTGGTCAAAGTTGCTTATCTTATTTTTCTCAAGGCTTCTTAAATACTCATTTCTTCAGGGGCAAATATGGGGAAAATGTTTAGCTTAAATTTATGAGGGAAGAAACCTTGCATTGCAAACTGGCTTTTACATACTCTACACCATGAAAACAAGTATTTCTTACTCTGGTCTCTCATTGATTGTTCCCAATTTTGCTAGAAGCCTAAACAACCTTCCATTTTGCACCTCCTAGAAAACAAGAAAGAGGTTATTGAAGTTCCTGAAACATAAAATTAAGACACTTGTTTGCAAAGGATATACAGCAGTAATGCCAATGAAGCACCATTAATTACAACGATTTATTTATTCTAAGAAGAGGGTATAATTTTTTCAGAAAGAGATCAAATGCATTATATTGTGTATCAGTAGCCCAATGCTAATTTTAGCACTTAATATTTAAATTATAATGTGGAGATTTAACGACTAATGACACCTTGCTGCCTCAGCAGGAACTGGATCAGGCAACCTAAGTCTTTGTGGAAACATAAGTCTAGTCTCTTGCCAGCCTACACTTACAGGTATGCTAAAATATAGTAAGTTAAAAAAGAAGAATATGTTAATATATATACACAAAGTTATCAAGACCTGCAGAAGTATACAGTATAATACCTTATTTCAGGTAAAGATGAGAAAGAACATAATTTACCAGATTTGTTTTTCAGAAATGCTTTGTAGGCCATTATCAGTAAATATTTAGCAACAGTAATATCAGACTAACATTCGAATTACAGTTGATTCCAAATATAATTTTTAAAGAAGTTTTTCCAAAAAAAGCTAGACAGTATAAATTCCGAGTCCATCAATGACAGAGACAAAGCAATGAGAACGAGCTCACACAAAAAGACAGAACATTAGAATTACAGATGCTTAGAATACGTGCAATTGAAAAATTGATTTCATTTTTCCTCATCAATTAGGATACAGTAAAAAGAGTTACAACCTAGCTTACATTAAACAAAAGATTAACCACAGTGTAAGTAAAAGCTGCTCAAAGCTGGCAGGAAATAAAGATTCTCTCCTGATATTATTCATATTCTCCAATGGCCCAGCTCTCCAACATTATTCATGCTAAGCTGCATCTCATTCCATGCATGATCATATTGATTTCAAATGAATTCAGTCTGGAGTAGATTAATGTGCACAGCTGCATAAATAAAGTAGGTCAAGGTGATAATAGCTTGACCTCAGACAACCTATGGGTTGCAAGACTTCTATTACCAGTCTAAAAACACACAGTGGAACAGCTTGTACCACAACTGTAGTTACACTTAGAGACTGACAGGGAAGACTTACCTTGTCCCAGCTAGCAGAGGTCTATACAACCTCCAAATAATTTTTTGGTATGTGGCCAAATACACAAAAGCCCAAACCGCGTCTGTGTGAATGCCACTGCCTTGCAGATTCCCAGTCAATGGTGACACAGCTGAGCAACAACACTGGCACTATGTCTCCAGGTGGCCTCTCTGCAGGCTTGGTAGCCTGTAAGGCAGGGAGCTCTTCTACAGAGTGGATTAGAGGACTTGAAAAACTGAGGCTCTGAATGCTGTGACATACAGATGATGGGAATATTAAGGTGAGGAAGGAAAGGGATAGAGTAATGGGGTCACTGCTGTGGGAAATATGAGTGTTACAGGAGTAACAAAATATTCATGGTTTCAAGAAAACAAAGTTATTAACTACATACAAACCAGCTCCAGCATCAGAAGCCCCTAAGCTACAGATGACTGTGTACTTGGAGAAGACGTGCTAGTCTTGTTCTAATACTCTCCCCTAAGCATCTGCTTTGGGGCAGTAACGAAAAGAGAGTACCAGGCTAGACTTAAGGGATACTGTAGCTCTGATGTTACTGAGGATGTGGTATTACACACAAGTTACGGTACAACAGCTAATTAGCAACTGTTATTTATCACTGTCAGGTAAACAGCTATTGCCAAACTGGGGGCTATGCAACAACTTGAATTTGTAGTGGCTCTGCTCACCTGCCAGTGATAAGCAACTGCTACAAACAACCTGACTGAAAACGTGGACTGCTTAACGCTGATTACAGGACAATCTCCATCTTTGTTATAGGAAAAGGTCCACCTGCCCAAATTTGTGCAAGCACATTGAGCCACCTTAATAAGAAATGATCGTAAACATCTTCAGAGCAGGAGTAGTGGCTGACTCTGATAGAGTGGGCACCTGTCATCTAGAGCTCTGCATCCAAAGTAGATACCGTCTTGCTCTTCTACAGCTCTTTGCTTCTGATAGATTTCAATATCTTTCACTAAGGAGGGAAAAACTGTTATCCAACAAGCCAATGGTGGAGAAATTAAGAGAACCAGTCCATCAGAATCCCAACCATGCCTCTTAAAAGAAATTCTCTATGAGGGCATGTAATGGAAAGGAGTCACAGGACTTGATTAAATCCTTAAAAACTTAATACCCTATCCCATACATCTTCAGCATCATGAAAGCCTTCTGTAATGTATCTCGTTAGAAAATCCTGTGATCAGTGGCTTCTGATGAGCAGACACCCCTTCCTGTTGAACAAATACACACTAACATGGGATGAAGTACGTATTTCCTTTGTAGCTAGCACTTGATACCTTGACTGAACTTGAAGACTAACCAGACCCACACAGCAAGAGGTGCATACTTCAGAGAAACTGCGGATGGCAGCCTTTACCTCCATGATCTAGCATTCATTTGGAAAGGAAATCATACGAGATAAGTAAAGGGACACTGGAATCCAAACCTATCCAAGAATTTAAAGGCAGCATTTGTTGCTCTATAACCTCTAGCACAAACTACATGATCTAGTGTGTGATGACATACATGGCCTTATTCACTCAGAAAACTACTTTTTAGCCTTTCTATAAAGAACATCTTTTCCCCAAGTTGGGGGGTTGGACATGAAGATGTTACTTTAGTTAAAGCCCAGCTGAGGCCATCCTAAAGCTAGTGGTTCTTGGAGCTTTTGGACTTTCAATACCTTGAGCTGAGAGTTCTCAAGTCTGCAGGCAGACTACTTAGGTTGCTAAACAAACAAAAAGAAAAAACAGTAGAAAACATTCCCTCTTAAGGTACAGCTGTAGGAACACTGACTATAGCTCTTCCTGTAGGAATTACTAAATGATTTACCTTTGCAAGGTCTTCCTCTATAACATCATTTCGCATTTGAGCAGCATCCAACTGAGTATAGAATCGCGCACCAATCATAGGCATGATATCATTTACACTGCGAAGCCTGTTTTGGTCGGTCAGCAAATACCTGCCAAAATATGCCCACCCCCAAAAAGATAACTTAAACATGCTGCAAATGCCAGAGAGATCATCCTATTATGATTTTATATCTATTTGACCCTGATGTCCATTTAATACACAAAGTTGACAATTGCAGCATTTCTTAAAAAAAGATATTAACAGAGGAAACGTGTGTTAACTTACATGTATACATCCAGTCAGTTATTTATATAAGATAGGAGTGTACTTTCATGGAACTGCATAGTTCACCCACTCAAACAGCAAGAACAAACTCAAAAAGAGAGAAAATGCGAAGATTCAGATTGTCATGCAATTGTTTTTCAAATGAGGGAGGGACAGATTTCTACTTTTCCCTCTTAGGCTGCAAGAGGAGAAAGACTGACTATACTAAAGAACACCACAAAATAATATGCAGCCAAGAAAAACTAGCACTCAACCCTTTGGTCAAAAAGGCAATGTGCCTATTTCTCAACACCTTCTGAAACTGTAAGATAATACTAGCATATTGCTATGGTAGATAATAGGCAATGAAGTCCAGTATTGAAGACAACTTAAAATGCTTGTTTTCTTTAAGTTCCTAATTCTTATTAGGACCTTTAATAGCACTTAGTAAAGGAAGGACATTGATTTTATTAGATACACCATGAAAATACACATTATACAAATTAATTTTAAATTACGTTTAACAATGTATTGACTGTGCAGACAACTCAATGAAAGTATTTATATCTGTAATCTTACTTGCACCTAAAAATATCATTTGACATTTTCATTTGTATGGTTTAAAAAAGTAGCAATTTCCTTTAAAAGATTAATTAAGCAAACTTACAAAATCAGATTCTTCAGATCAGAGGAATAGTTGATTGTCACCAGTTCCATTGCTTTCTGCAAATTCTCTCTCTGAATTCCTGATAAAGAATTGCAAGCCAAAGCCAACACAACTTTCCCCAGGGAGATCAGATCTGCTTGCTAACAGGGAAAACACAGAGATAAGATTCTTAGTAGAGATAAATATTACCTATTGTACTAGATGGTGTTTAAAAACAGACAGTTCTTCAATAACCTTAGAAGAATTTGAGCAACTAAAATAAGTGCTATTCAAGTCATAGTTCAATATGACTCTTCAAGTTACAGTAGTCAAAACGTACAGAGGAAAATCTGTCCTGATTTTCTGTCCTGATACCTAGCTATTTCTAGGTACTATATTTATCTTTGAACGCTTAAAATTTACCTATTTTTAGCTTAAGGATAGTACCAGAGAGAACTCTTGTGTAGTGAGCAGAAGCTCTGCAAAGAGGTTCTCCTAACAACCCACCTGCTCATTCCTGACAAGTCAAGGAGTTGGTGGCAAATAGAGCAAGTCTTCTCGATATGAGATGCAGAAATACCTATGAAGGATTATTTGTTAAAACAGAAACATCATTTGCTGGACTCATACCTTTTCACACTGGCCATTCAGTGTGAATTCCACACCGGAATCCACACCAGATTCCAGCAAATAATGTTTCTGTTTTAACAAAGAGCTCAAAGATTTTCATCTCTGACGGCCAGTGTGAAAAAGATATGAACTGCCTGAAATAATTAGCCAGGAACAGGCCTGTATGGCTGACAAACTGAGCAGCATCACGTTTTATGAAGAAATCCTTAGTGTTACTAAACACTTTCCTCAAAGGTAGAACTGCTCTTACAAGATGAATGCTGCATACAGGCTGCTTTGCCACAACAGAAAATTCTGCCAATTTTAATAGCCACCAGAAATTATTTTGAAAAGCTATACCAGATTTTAAAGCCCACTCCTAAAAACAGGAGCCTAATTTAGTAGCAGACAATGACATTCACACAATGACACAAAAGCTGCCTGATTCTTTCCATAGAAAGGCTTTCAGCTGCACACAATTTGGCCAAACTTGAAACATCTGCAGCTTTTGATGCTGGATGTCTGCTTCAGACTGAATTCAAGAGTCAGCTAGAGATATAAATTTAATATTTTCCTGAGTTTTCTTCTGAGAAAGTAAGATATTTTTGCAAAAGTAAAAAAGTGAAAGCTACTAATTATCAAGAATGTCAGCTCCATAGTCTAGAGCAAGGCTATGCCATTTGGCAGAGAAGGCAGTCATACAAGGAATACCCCTTCTATCCTTTCTGGAAGAAAGGCCGAAAATTTGGCAGCACTGCAACATTAAAAGTTCCAGTTAGAATTTGGCAGCCTTAGAAAAGTGCTGTGATGGTGAACGTGCCACAGCCCCTCACAGCTCTTCCACGCAGAGGGGTAACCATGTTTGCTGCCTCTGACTGCAGTAACTGAGAGAGCTTTCCCTGCAGCCATATCTCCCAGGTGTTCAGGGACAGAGTAAAGAAAACCTTTCCAGGTCTCTCAATGTCCCCACTGTTTCCATATCAAGTTCAATTAAGCAGCACAATTTAAACATGGATACGCAACATGGCAGAAGCTAAAAAGCATGGTACTCTTGTATCTAATGAAGACAGAAACAGGATGTGGAAAATGAGACAGAAATAAGGAAAAAGCGGTGGAGAAGGAGATGGGACTGGCATTTGCTAGACTATTTCCTAAGGAACCAGGAACTCCTGGGGTACACCATCCTTTCTATAAGGAAGCAATCCACATATGCCTATTAAGCCCTAACCTCCCCTCTGAAAGTATCAAGATTCAGCTCTTCCTGCTTCTAGGCAGAGAAAGGTTAAAGGCAGCACACAAGAACTACTGGACCTCCTTGGGGCAGGGACACCAGAAATAAAGGCTGTACTCCTGTAGCAGCCTTGCTAGTGCAAGGTACAGATCAACATTAGGTACGGTCATTTCCCTGTTTATACTCCATATCGTGCTTTGCACGTATCTATAGATCACACCAGTTCCTTTTGCCACAGACCTGCCAGAAGACTTTTGCTATGGTAACTATCAACAGTGACTATTAAGTCATACGAAGTTGATTCTCAGCTTCAAGGAAAAGCTTTACACCTTTTAAGTACAGGCTGCCCTTTGTTCAAAAATGTACCTTGCATGCAACTAATGACCATTTCATTAGCAATTCAATTCATAACTGTAACCTGTACCAACCTAATTTTTTTATCTCCAGAAAGCTTTGCTAGTAAAGATTTTAATCACCATCATCTAGTTCATTGATAGAAATACTAAATAGCATTAGACTAAAAACCAGCCCCTAGGAGATAAACTCAGAAACAGTCCTCTTCATTAATGTCTCCCTGTTATCATATGAATTTCAAATATGTCAGTGAGCAATTTAAAAGTTAATTGAATAGGTACCCTTTTCCTTCTGCATAATTTTTTTTTTTTTAATATTAAAAAGGTATGTGCTACTATGCCAAATGCCCTGAAGATACCTCAGTATTTTATACACTCGGCTTTATCAGCCAGACATGTAAGCTAGTCAAATAAATCTTATTTTTGACACGATCTATTTTCCATAAACTCTTTGAAACTGACATTACTTTTTTGTTTATCCTGTTCTACTGCTTTGCTTGGATGAGTAACAGCTCATCCACTCTACAATTCTGTAGATTCACTTATCCTTTTAAGTTCTGGAATTGCACTTAGAAGTCCCTCCAAGTTCCTAGATTTTTTTTTTTTTTTAAAGTCAACATTAATACTTCAGATGGCTCTTCAGCTAGTTTCTTTACATTTGGGGAGGTGTATGTGAAAGTTATTTTGGTTTGCTAAATTAAAAATATTTACTTTGAGCAAATGTAACCTTATAGCCCTCATAAAATCAACGTTTTCTCTTCATTTTGTATGGAGAGGACTTACCTTCATTTTATTCCAAGTACAGAATATTTATTAAACCTTTCTACTGTTTCTTACATCACCATTTACAGTTTTCCCATCTGTATCTCATAACTGACTGACACCAGACTTAAGGATTGGGGGGTGGAATTTATATAGGTTTAACACCTTGTTTTTAATGTAAGCGGCCATTCATATTTCATTTACTTCTTTTTAGCTTCCCTTATTGTTGCCTTTATTTAACTCTCAAATGATCATATAAATTAATGTGTTTAATACAGATTGTAAAGAACAATTGCATTCCTTTTACATAGCCCCTCGCTGTTCCGGCCAAACTCTTTCCTATCTATCTTAACAATGGGAAATAGCCAGAAAGTGACAAATGCTAACAAAAATACCTTCCTCCATTGAAGACAGCAGCAAGGAAATGCATATTAGCTGGGCAGTAAACCAAGAGATAACCTACATTTTTAACAGTCACAGGAGTCCCAGAGGAATTCAGGAACTGGGTCATGGAGCGAGAGGAAAAAGGACAAGCAGCAGCTGTTATTTTGTAATTTTATCTGGCTAGGACAAACAAAGGTAGAGAATGATAAATGACTCCTGAATTTCAAGGAATGAACTCAGTCCAGAATCTCTGAAGGAACAAAATGGATAGGGAAAGCCTAGCCCTTCTAGAGGAAGCAACAAAAAAGGCGGCAATACTTTATTTTCTAACTCCAGTTTAGATCTTCCAAACTATGTATTTAAGAGTACTCCTTTTCTGGTTTAGCAGTCATACCTGAACAATTTGGATACTAACAATGTAGAAAACCTGCAAAAACATCCCTCCTAAACAAAACTAGGCATTACCAAGCAAGTTAGTTGCCAAGTGTTGGGCTGCTAGGGTGGTAAATGCTTTTGACAGATTTGTGTACCTGCGAGTATTTTTAGATTTGTACCTCCAAGTACATTAAATGTTTTGCTTTAAAATTGCTTGAATGTCATAATACCTCAGGAGGATCTCTTTCCCAGCCGCAATTAAAATAAATTTAATGAAGTAATTAGATTAAAAAAAAAATCTCATTACGTTTTTAGGCATGGAATCCCTCACTTGCATGTATTCCTATCTTCTCTCAGCTGTTTTCCACTAAATGATTACCAAAAGCCCATCGATATGTAGCTGGACGGAGGGAAATCCTTTGATGTACTCAAAGTACACTGAAAATTGCTTTACTGTATCACTCAAAAAAAAAAAAGTTGCTATGTTCTAGGACATGGTCTCCAATAAGCTAGTTTCTGCCTGGCCAAAGTTCAAACATTTCATTTATTACTGGAATACCCTGAAATGAGCAATTTTTTCACAGTGAATAAGCTCAATTAACGAAAATAAATTAAATCCAACTCCCTACTGTAGTCTTTCACTCCCAGTACAGACAGGGTATGTGATGACTGCTGAAGCAATGTACTTTACCCTGAGGGGAAGTTAGGGAAAGAGGCACTTCTGTACACAGTGATGCTCCACATGACTGTGGAACAGTTTTTGTTAAGTCTAACGGGATTCTTCTTAATTCAGGAATTATGCAGAGTCCACTCTTCAGAGAACGCCAGGAGAGCACAGAAGAACTAGGAGCCTAAAATAAAGATACACTAGAACCTTTTAGGAGTGAGGAGAAGGCCTAAGTTACTTAAAAGATCTCTTACTCGTCTGTGAACAGGTATTCAATACTTAGTTATTTCTGTTAAAATAACAAAAGAGAAAGCAGAGCAAAAACTGTTATTGAACCATTATTTTTTGATCTCTAACACTAAATTAAGATTTTTCTTCTCCTTCCTTTAGAAATTCGTATTTCCAACCACTTCTGACTTAAGTTTGTTAAATATTAATAGTTCAACCTGTTTGGTGAGTTTGCTGAAATTTTAACAGCAGAAGATAGCAAAATGAGCATTCACATTTCTAAATTACAAGCAAATTTGAATAATGTACAGCAGAACCAAGATCAAATCAGGAATGAAAAAATAGTTATTTAGAGATAGATATACTGGACTACAGTTTAATTAAAATGCTTGTCTTCCCAAAGGAATAACACTGGTTTTCAGTACTCCCCGTGCCAAGTCACCAATCTAACTATGGCACTGTTGTCTTACCTGAAACTGAGCCATTAATGCCAGTGGATTATTTTGACTGTTGTCAAATGTCAAAACGTCAAAGATTCCAACACAATTAACTCGTAACCTTTAGAAACAAGAAGAAAAAATGAAGAAGTGTCATTAAATTGTTGGTTACTCAATTTTTCCTCTAGCATTCATTGAATGCTTTGATATGACAAAAAAAGTCATCAGTACCCAGCAAATTACTATGAAGCAGAAAATACTAATTTTACTATTTGATAAAATGCAACAGAGTCTTCAATTTACAAATAAATCAACAAAATTCTAAATTGTCAGTAGTGGATCTGAACAGTACTTTAAGGATAATGCATAAGTCTTCCCAAAATATGTTTAAAAAGAACTTAAAAAAAAATTTACAAGTTTTAGCATGTATTCATTTTTAGTGTCATGCCAGTTAAAAGTAACAGAATTTTATAGTTAGGCTTTGTTATTTCCATAACAGGTGCATGGTCAGCAGCTACCATGAACACAGATCACAATACGCAGTGAAAACGAACACTTTCATTACCTTGTTTTGCCCGTTACTAGAATCTTTGTGGGATCCATAACTCGGCACGCCAGTCCTGCTGTGTGTATGGTCCGTAACGCAGAGCTGAGCTGCACAATATATGCCCATATCAAAGACTCTGGAAGCAATCCAGCATGCTGCCGTGGCAAAGGTCCATCATGCTGACCTAGAAGCAAAATGTTGTAAGCATCAACAAAAGGCTACTACATAAAATTAAAGTTAGCATGTTTTGAATTATACAATCAACTTACATACTCATTTCCTTCAACTCTTAACAGTCCTTGAAAGACTTATCTATTGTGCTTTAATGGTTGGGTTGGGGTTGTTTTTTTGTTTGGGTTGGGTTGGGTCTTTTTGGAAAGACACCACATTTTAAAATGCTGACCACTCATTAGGCATTATTATTTTCACTCTCGTGCTGATTTTTGAAGTTTAGGATGAATAACCACCATAAAAAGAGCACCAGTTAGAAACTGCTGAAAGTGGGTGATACATCGAAATATGCAGGTACTTCAGAAGTAAAAATGCCAGTATTCTGAAACAACAACTATCTACCACAATAGCTGCAACAGATCCCGTTTTACCTCCTTTATTGTAGGAAGGCTCACAAATTAAACTTTCTCTATCATCTGATAAGACAAAGTAAGAAGCTGGTTTCAAATTACATGGACAGATCAGACTGGAAGATTTGGTGGCTAAACATCACTGAACACAACTTCATTTATGTTCTGCTGTAACCCAACTCCCTGACAAGTCATCACTGCATGACCTCTGTTCAACGGGCCATATGAAAGCAAAACCTCACTCCCCTTCTAAATGGATTTGTAGTCCTCCTTTCAAAAGTAAAACTAATTCTTTGTGAACACACACCCAAATTCTACATTGCAAACTGTTTCTGAGTAATACTGAGCCAGAGATGAAAAAATAAAGATATAGATAACAAATGTTATTTTTAGTAAGATGCGTGTAATACAAAGAAGTTGCTACTGTTTGCACGGCACAAAGCTGAAGTAAGAGAAGAAAATACATCCAGAGTAAGACAGTGCATCTCAACTTTACAAAACATGATAGGCATTTCATGAGGTTGCCTCAGTAGTGATTTTGCTAATCTTGAGACCAGTAATATCATCAGTATTCAGTAAAATCATGCAAGCATCCAATTCACTTGTAAACTGACTGCACTCCTCTCCTCCAAACATTTGTTTCTTGGTTTTTTTATTTGTTTTTTTTTTTTCCTTCCTCTCCCTTACAGGAGCATGTCAACATCTACGTATTTGCTCAAAATAAGTTTGTGTGTGCTTGCATGTGTACACACAAACACAAACATACATATGCGAGAGTTAAAAAGTGAAGTAGATTACTGAAAACATTTTACTTAGGAATTTTACTGATTTTGGGGTGATGGGCTGGAAATGTTCCCAACTTTCATTTCTGAGCTTTTGTTTGTTTGTTTTTAAACTTTAGTTCATTTTTCAGGTTTAGGGTGCTTTGGTTTAGATTTTAAAGATCAAGACACTGACTCCTTTAAATAGCAATAAGCCTGGCATGTCTACTGAAGGCTGACTATAATGAGATATTCTTTGTTTTTTCTGGCCTCCTGATGAATCATTATGCAAATCACTTCCCACAAACCAGCATACCAGAAGTCTCACGAAGCAAACTTTTCTTCCCTCATGATTCTTTTCTTCAGCATGACAAAAATTATGATGATATAAAATGACTGAGGAGATACAACCTCCTTTATTAGTCGAGGCTCTTTCTCTAGTTACTACTTGCTATAGAATACACTTTGTATTTGGTAAACAGCAACGTGTATGGTATGTTTAACAGGACTGCGTATGGACACCACAAGACAGAGTTACATCTGTATGAAATAAATATTTCCAGAACAGAAATGTTGCTATAATATCTCAAAGAGAGAGAAAAGCCAAAACTTGGGGGTTATTTTTATGCACGCAACTTAAAAACAACAGCAATTGCCCTTTGATTTCCAGATAAAGGCAGTGTAACCAAGAGAATATTCAATATATGCTGACAAACTGAAAGATCAGAGTTCAACACAGCTTCTCCCACTCTATCAGAAAATCTCAATCAAGCAACAACATTGTTTTACTACTGGAAAGACTCGCTTGAGGCTATAGCCGAATCTAGGCTGCTGTTTTCAGACTGGTTGGCCGCAGCCCACATTCCCATACACTAAAGGTACAAGCTAAATCAGTGGAAGAATCAGTTTTGAAATGCCCTCTTATATATCTACGTGTTCAAAACAAGTAAGATTAAAAGCAGTTCAGTTTGCTGCAATGCTGACCAAGAAGTATGTCCCATGAAGGCCCATCAGGCCTCTGCCACAGATGGAACTTGAGCAAGGACCCAAGGAGATGAGATGCAAAAGCTCACTCTTCAGGCAAAACACAAAAAGCTTTCCAAAAAGTACCGAACACGGTGAAAAAATGTAACAAGAATATAAGAAAACCTTACAAAAATGACCAGGATTAGTTTACACCAAGAAGTGGCATTTTAGAGGCTTCATGGTTGATTTGAAAAAGACTTCCCACCACAGGCTGAATCCACAGCCACAACATGCAACATTTTAGATTATGTTCTTCCCACCTACTGCAGGGCAGACTCTCCCACTACTTTCATCTCTGAGATGCAGAACATAGATACTAATAGAGAAGATTAAAAATTAAAGAACTGCCATTCCAAAAACACAGGTTATCCATTATTTTTCCTTGCTACGTTAAAATAAAAATAAATAAATAATGCTGACAATGAGTTTAAATTCTGTGGTATGATTTTCTCCACTGAGCAAGAAATGTCCCCTTTGCACTGTGTGTGTGTATACATTTTGTTTGTTAAAAAAGCATTCAAATGAAATTCAGTTCCCCAGAGCAAGGATAAAGCTGGGGATAGTCCTGGAGTGGGAAGGAAGAGCTGGGACCACCAGCAGTAGGACCTGTTTTACATCATCAGGAACACTCAGAAAGCATGCTAACAAACAGCAATTCTCATCAGACAGTTATGAAAAAAAAAAAACAGAGGCCCAATGAAAGACTTAGCTGCTCACTAAATTGAACCTCTCAGGCCAGTAAATCAGTCTTTTACATTGAGAACCGTGAATTTTTCAGTGTTTGCTTAGTGTTCCTCAGTTAAAGTACTGAAAGTAAGATAAATGCAGTAGCCTTCATTTCTCCCCCTTCTCCAGGGAAACCTGGACTTTGGTTTTACGTTTCCCAGTTTTCAATATAAAGAACGGTTCTGAACTACTAGTGTAGCACTACATTTTGTAAAAAATCTGAAGATATTGAAAATTTCAATTTACTTTGAAAAAGTTGCAGCTTTTGGCAAAGGTATTTTAGGATAATTATTAGTCACATATTTTGTCTTCACAACATCACACTGACTTTCAATATGCATATATTCTTTCTCCTCACCACAGTTTAAGTACACAACTTATTCCTTTTTCAATGGAAGAGGTATTTTATGAAAAAACATTCAGCAACTGGTGATGCAAAAACTGTAAAGTCAGCAGTGAAGTCCATTTTTGTGCATAATGTACTGCTACTAATGCATCCAAAGGAAAACAAGGTCCAGGAAACTTGCCTATCTTCTTTAGAAAGTAGAATCTGTGCTGCTGAAAACAACTATTAACAGCATGTACACCAACGTTTAATTTCTCAGAGCGTTTTTAATAAACAGACCAAAGGACATCTCAAAGGCATGCTTATCTCTGCCAACCACAAAAACTCACCAGGACAAAGAAAAAACCTTACTGGCAGCAGTGGATAGTTATTGTTAATTTGCCAGGATTTTCGAGCCAATAGTTTTAAAATACGTACATTCCGAATGTGGTTTACCATTTAATTATTAGACTGTTAAGAACAACATTTCAGTACTTCTGGGTTAACTTGCCAATTTAAAGAGAACATCATTTCTGCAAAGATAAATGCACTAACATGTACTATTAATCTGAAGTTGAGAAATATCAGAAAGGTGGAAGAAAACCAACAAGTTCCAGAACAATAGATGCTTAGACGCTTTTGATAGAAATAAAAGTGCATTGAGGAAATATGAGGAATGAGAATCAAACAAAAAGGAACTTTTCAAATCAATGTACTCCAAGTAATAATTAACTGAAAAGTCAGACTCCTGATTTTCAAACTTGTGAAAATTTAGTAAATGTGACAGAACAACACTGGATTATGATACTGTACCACCTGAAGAAAGAGGATATTTCATTGCACAAAGAACACTAGCAATAAATTCTATAGAATTCAGAAGCAACAAAGACATTAGTTTACAGTATAAAAATAAACGTAAGCTGCTATTTTTTTTCCACACCAAATCCCTTCCAAAGTAGTTCTGTAAATAACATGTCAGAAAGAAAACATGTCAGAAAGAAAAAACCCGAGACTGACCACACTGACACCAGTGACATGCAAGACAGCTACGTAAACCATAATCCTCATCTTTTAACTGTCAAAGTCTCACGTTGCCAACTGGAGTGTTCAACATAAATAAGGTTGCATACCTGAAATCAAATTCTCTGAGTTCACTGATCAGGTTCACAGTGTTGTGCCTCCTAAAACCTTTAAAAGCAATTGTACTAATCTGGGCCTCATGCTGCAGAGTACCCAACTTCCATCCATTCCCCTGCTTCTCTTGGGAGTCTCCTCTAGGCAGGCAGACGGCCAAGAAACTCTGTGAGGGGATGGAGAAAGGATCTGTGAAGGCAGGCAATTCTGAGAAATCAAGTTATAGGTATGCAATCTTATTTTTCTCTCTTAAATTGCTCCTTCTACTGAAGACCAGACTAGAAAGCAGCAGTTAACAAAAAAGAAAGGCCAAAGCAAAGATGTGCAGAAAGATTTGGCAAAATCGGGGAATTTCAGGTGCCTTTTTTTTCTAATTTATCTAATAAAAAGACTGGAAGAGCAGGTAATGAGAAGTGCCACAGGCAGGAGAGTTATCTTCCTTACATAACCCTGTAAGTTCTGCCAAAACAGTTCATTTTAATTAAATAATACTTTAGTTTGGCTGAACAGAAATTGATGTCTTATTTCGAGTTTCAAAGACCATCCCTGCCTATAGAAGGAAGTTGTAGGAGGTCAAATAAACAGTCCGGATAGCCCAGTAGCCTTTTTCAAAGACACATACACTAAAATCAGAACAGTAGCTTGCAATAGATACCTGAGCATATGAACATAAACAAACAGAATATTCTACTAGCCTCCAGTGATTTGCAGCTCAGAGAACTCCTGAGCTAGAGATAGTGTCTTTGCAATTAACAGTCCTCAAGTATTTCTCCTCTATGAGTAAGCCCACTTCCCCCTTGAACCCAGGCAAATGTCCACAATAATCTGTGACAAAGTTCCATGGCTTAGTTATCTTTACACAGGTTTTGAATTTGCTACCTGGCTAGTTTCATTTGTCAGTTCCTAGCTCTAGGCTGGAAGAAATAGCTAACTATTGTTGCTTATTCATTTTTACTTTATCCCTGATGATTTTTCAGACACCTACCATATTCCAGTCATTTTTAACCCCATCATATTCCTGTCCATCTTTAAGAGCATCAAAAGTACTATTCCACTTTCCTGTTCTTCATATAGAAGCTGTTCCATACCTTTGATCATCCCTGTCACCTCTTCTCAACTTCTTTGCTGTTCTTCTACACCCTTCAAAATGTGTAAGGAAGACCACAACTACAGATATGAGTCTATGATGCACCCACATCTTGAATACAATGTCTTCCATTTCATTGTTCACTCTTTTCTTAATAGTCTGCAACAATCCATTTCCTATTTACTGCTATTCAGCAAGAGGACAATATTTTCCTTCATCTACTTAACTATAACCCCAGATCTATTATTGAGTGGTAACGGCCATGACGGAGGCCATCATTTTATGTTTAGAGTTATGTTTTCCCTCAATTACATCACCTGCTAGATTATCGCCAAGAGTCCCAGTCTTGTAAGATCCTTCTGCAATCCATCACAATTGGCCTTTGTTTTTACAATCCAAATAATTCGGTATTATCAGCAAACTTTGACAGACCATTATTTATCTTCAGTGCAAATAAGTGAATATGTTAAGAAATACAACTCCCAGCACATATTCTTGTGAGACCCCATCAGTGATCTCCCTTCACTGTGAAAATCAACTGTTCACTCTCACTCTTATCTTCTAACCAGTTATTAACCTAACTGAGGACTTCCTCTTTTATCTCATCGTCACTTAGTTTCTTTTAGAGACTCTGATGGACTTCATTAAAAACCCAAGATCTTATCTATTGGATCTTCCTTCAAAAAACTTTGATAGATTAATGAGACATGACTACTCTTTATAGGAGCAAAACTTAATTCTTTTTCAATGTGGCAAAAGAATGTGCCCCCAAGAATTTTATTATAACTTCTATTATTTTATCTAGAACAGACATCATTCTTCTGTAATACTCTAGAGAGGTATAAAGACATCACAAGAACTGATTTACATGGAAATTGAAAACCATGGGTAGGAGACACTCAGAAGTCTAGTCCTGCAGGTAACAGTCATTAACCTGGCAGTAGGTGTTCCAGGTTTATCCTACCAAATTAGTCTCACATCGGGCTCACTGAATTTGTAATTGCATTCTTTGATTTGCCAGAGGAAACTACAGTTTCCTCTGTCTGAGATATTACCACCAAAACCAATGGTGGAACTCAAGTTCCAACCTCACTTATACCGGTCAGCTCCATGCAAAGCCAGCGGGAATTATTCAGTATATAAGGGATCTACAAGCCTTCGAACGTGTTCGCGCACTACCAATACATTATACTCTGATCTACCAGATAGCCAAGTAAAGTTTTCCATGTCAACCTTTGAAACAGATTGAATTCATAGCTAAAGGCTCTAATTTCAAAAGGCACAAGAAAGAAGAAGCCTTAGCTTCTGCTTCTCTTTATACACTGGCAGCCTAAAGACATTTAGGGAACATCTACTGTAATAAAATAAACAAGGCTGGGTCATAGTCCTCTGGTTATCCCTACTGCTGGATCTAATTTCAGGGTTGGTCCTGCAATAAGCAGGAAGTTGGGCCAAATGAGCTCCGAGGGTACGTTCCTACCCTAAGTATTTCTGTGATTCCGTTCAGCTGTGAGCATCTCTCTTTCTCAGCATGGCACTAGGCTCTACTAATAGCTTTGGCCTGTCGTGGTCCAGACAAAACCTGGGTGCAGTTTGTGGGACTGCATGGGTCATGAACTGATCCTAATAGGCAGCATGATTGGCAGCATACTATTTTGGAGGGGAGGAGGCTTTAGCCATATGGATATGAACACTGCCGGGTGACTTGCTGAGCCACAGACCACGCTGTGACAGATTTTATTTATGAATGTAGATGTAGCTTTAGTGACTCCTTTGAAGCCATGGTATATACCTGAAAAAAATCAGACCTATGATGTGAAGTTTGTGTCTGAAAAGAATATATGTTACAGGGATTTTTCAATCCATTTCTTGTCTTAACTAGTACTTCACATTTCAAAACATTAAATAAACACTGTCTAATTAGTCCTCATAATACTTTATGAGGGAAAAAAAAAAATTGTAAGTGGAGGGCACCTGAACTGCAAGCATCAAATTGACGTAGCATATGTCTTTTACGATGTTGTTGGAAACATCTCCAACAAGTGTCAGGTGTCACTCAGAGAAAGATCTGCAATTAGGACCCCACAGTTCTTGGCTTCTGATCCCATTCAAACTTATTTCCCTGTCAAAGAATTGTAATTCCCTTACAAACTGACACCAATTTTGCCAATTAGTCCTCAGTCAAATGTGACCAGAAAAGCAAATTGTTCCTTGTTACACTTTTACCTTAACTTTTAACTCTAGTTATACTTTTCTGTTATTTAAAAAAAAAATTATATTCAGAAATTTTACAAGTAGAAAGTGAAGAGTTCTCTGATCCCAATCAGCTCATGATATGACAGAACTGATTAGCTAAAAAATTAAGTTGAAAGACTATTTCTGACCAGCTATTTACTGCTTAAGTATTAGAAATAGTTTACAGAAGTATTGTATGATAATGTATTTTCCTTACCCCATTTTCGTTTTGTGAAATAGGCATCAGCACTAGGGTCATTGAAGTGTCTGCTCATCATAGTCTCTCCTCCAGCATGAAAATCATATGCAAACACAAGAGCTTAAAAACAGAAATAGGTGACAATTACTAACTCAAGCATATTTAGAAAAAAGTCTCAACACATCAGTTGGGGGAAAAAAAAAAAACCACCACAAAAAACTTACAATGTTCTCCAAACGCTTTAGTGGTAAACACTTCACGCAAGGTTACTATATTTGAGTGCTGAATTTTTTTCCACATGTCAACCAATACCATGCACTTTGTGTTAACAAGACGAAAACCTAGAAAAGAATGAAAACCATGGTTTAAAATGTAGTGGTTTTACTTTAACATTTCTTCTGAAAAGCAACCAGACATTAAAATATGACTAGCATGCTTAGGAATGCTAGTCCTATCGAGACAACTCGATTTTTCTCACCATGTATTCTTCGAAGGCAATATGGCAGATCATCTTTACTATTTACAGCTTTATAGCATGATGTAATGTACCCAAAGTTGCTTGTTTTCTGTATCCGATTGGGCGGTGGCAGTGGTTCCAAAGGAAAGAGACTGTGGTAGCTGTCCACTTCCGCAGGAACTGCTAAAATCAGTTTATACAGAGAAACATATTAGGCATCAGTTGACTTTGAGAAAGTTATTACAGTAGCAGAGAAGATTAAAATGACTGTCATTAATACGTAAACTCTTTGCCGCATCTTCTAGGTCCATGTAAAGTTAAAATTCATTATTTTTGCTTTAATACCAATATATAGGTTCCTGGAAAAGATTCCACAGAGCTAAAATAACTGTCTTTAGAAAAAAGTTACACCAAGTAAAATCAACAGAATAGATGCAAAGTTCCACCTGCCATTTTCTCATTTGTCTTAAAAATTCACCCTTCTGAATGACCTTTCTTTGGTGTTCTTTTCCTCCACAGATTCATAAATAAGCACCAATTTCCATACAGACTTCATACCACTGCAAGAACCCTGTTTTCATCACAAAAAAGCAAATCTGAATCTTACATGTTTTAGCTGGTTTAGAAAACAGAAAGAGAGAGAGGTGCTGAAGGTTTACAAATCAGATTAAGAGATTACCCTGGCAAGAAGAGATACACTTGTACTTCATCTGGATTAGTAAACTAAACTGCTTTTTTTTTTACTGTATCATTATCATATTAAACACACATTTGAGAAGTAAGGATACTGCCACCAAAAAAAGCGATCTGTTTAAATCAAGTTGAACACAGTCAATTGTAAATTCTCCAAAAGCCAAATTACAATGAATAGTATATGCTTCTCTTGCCTGACAACTAGTACAAAGTCTTCCCTGATATACCAGCCAATTCACTTTAAAACAAACTAATTTGCTACTTCATATACAGCCTTTGAAAATATATGCATCCTTAAAGAAATACCTAATATGTACAAAGTAATACAATATTGTTCTTCACAAGGTTTTATTGTTGTAATGATTTTTTCTTTCTCAGCAATTTTAAGTATTCCCAACCATTAAGGAGTTTCAAAACAGAAGAAAATTACAGAAGAAAAAAAGAATAGAAGCAGGAAACAAATTTCATATTTCTGAAATACTTTGTATCTGGTTATCCACAGCCCAGGCTGATGATTAAGTCTTCATGAAAACTTAAAAACAGGTGGTGTTTTTTGCAAGATGTTGGTAGTATTGTTGAATACACACAGTTGCAGAACAATATGATCAGAGTTTAGTTTATACGAAACACTTACTTACCAGGAATATCAGCCTGATCAACCTGGGCCATAGTTATTAAGTGTCTGTTGATCAGTTCCTGAAGAACAAATTAAATCAAGTTTTGAACATTATAATTCAGCTTATCATTTTTTATAAGTTAACAGTAAGTCTTTGAAGTACCAGCTACTTGTACTAAAATCAGGAGTTGATGCAAGTGTCCGGGGCGGGGTGGGGAAGGGGAGAAGATTACTAGCTTGAAAAACATTACTGACAAAATATATAAATTCTTGAAGGAAGGAGCTGCAGAAGACACTCTAGCTAGAGCTAGCATTGACAGAGGCACCTACTACAGTAAAGCTGAAATAAATAACCGTCACAGTTACCCCGCAGAGAAGGGCTCATCAACTAACACCTGCATATACTTTCATTTCAGTGAAAGACTTCAAAACTGGGCAGAATGACGGCTTAAAGGAATGCTACATAAATGAACTCATGCACACCAGAACAACACACAAGACGTAAGAACACTTAGCTGAATAGTAAATCATGGTATGCAGATTAGATTGCTGTCACATATGTTGTAACCTGCCCCCACCCTCTGTTGTACTTCCATCCATTACAGGATTTGATTTTTTAAATTCTCCACAGGGAAAATTGACTGCACAGATTTTGAGTGGCTATTTCTCTTCTACTATTAGCAATTTTCTAGTTTTTGCCAAGATATGCGATTTTCCTTTAAATTCTCTATTATCTTACCTGTCTGAGCTCATCTGCCATGAAAAAGGAAGGTGCATTTGCTTTTGGCTGCATGTAAGCAACATGAGGTGCAGCTGGATGGTAAATATGGTAGTTTGGAAATACCTGAAAACAAAACATTTTAAGAAGCAGTTTAAAATCCTTAAGGATAGGGAAAACGAAGAGTTTTGTCACCCTTTTAGTTTGAACTACTGAACTACAAAGTCTTCATGCACAGTACATGTTACAAACATACTGTCAGATACATCACAATTTCTTTATGTGATATTCACTACTAATGATTCCAAGGGAGTGTGTGTATGTGTTTATGTATGTACATAGTTATTTTAACATTTTTATGACTGTCTTTTCCCCTCCAGTGTAAATGTAAGAGTTATTTAACCTATCAGAAAAAAAAAATCTGAATTTTTGATGTTTTCTCATTATGTATGTTATCCATCCATCCATACATACATATAAAATGCTTTCTTTCTATTGCTGTATAAAAAACCCCAAAACTCTACACAGAGGTAAATGAAAATACATTAAAAATTCTCTGGTCCTTAAATTTCAGTGATTTTGGAGAACAATTACAACAATTAAAAGGCCAAATTTTCATACAGAATAAGGGTTTCAGAGTGTTAAGAATAATCTCTGTAGTATCAACCAATTCAGCATTTGGAAACTCCACACACTTCTGTATCGAAAAGAAACATACCATTCCTGTGAGAGGTGCTGGAGTTGTATCAGTGTAGAAGTATGTTGTTCCACCCACTGTTTCCTTCTGGATCACCTGGCCAGTAGATGGAGGCTGAGAGACAGCATTAGCAACAGAAGCAGAGGCACTAGTAGGCACCATATAGTTTGCTGGGTTAGGAGTATGACTTCTTCTTCGAGGAGCAGGAGATGTATGAGGAGTTATTTTGGGGGAATGAAGAGGGGAAGATCCTGCTGACAGTGACATTCCTTAAAGAAACACAAAAAAATTCTTGCTGAAATCTTTGTCATCCAAAAAAAAAAAAATTTAGCAATTTGAAAAAAACAGCTTTCACTACCAATAATATTCTGAGCAGGTGAGACGTTTAAGGATTGCTACATCTATATGAAGAGTTAAGAGGTAAAACATTAAGAGCAACACTGAAAGATAAATTTTCCCAAAAATCTTTGCTTAGTTCAGAGAGAAAGGGCTTGGGAACTTATGATCTACACATAGGGAACTGGAATGAAAGACGTAGAAGTAGTAGAAAGGGGGAGATTAATCAAATTAATGCTGTGTCTAGAATAGAGTTTATTAAACTGCAAAAAGATAAAATATTAATGACTATATGTTAAGTGAATGTTTACATAAGCTACATGAGCCGTCAATGGAGTTTGCCAAGCTGTAATTCACTTCACCTAATTACATGCGTACCTCTTACTAGAACCAACTCCACAGCTATGAATGAGTATGAGAGTTAGATCTCCAGTAACTACAGCACACAAATAAGCAACACACAATATGCGACTTTTAATAATTTCAGGGAAGAAATTATCTATTTTTCTATAATTATTATATTCAAAAATCATCCTCCAAGAGATCTATTTGATCTCAATATTGATGCAAAGATAGGTAACTTCTCTGAATATGAAGTCTCTTAGGCATTCATGTAACGATTTTCAAATTATTTTATTGACTGGTGTTCACCCTCAACATTAGATAAGCAACTCAACTGAAACTTGAGAAGCTCACCTTCTAAACAAAGTGCATCAGCAGGGAAAAACAAGGGCAACTTTCTTTGCACACACGCTTTTTAGTTACCAAAAACTAGTTGAGTTTACTTCAAGTGTCATTATACGCAGAATTCTCAGATATGCTTATTTATAAAAGTTTAGATGTCAAAGAAACCTTCCAGGGTGAGGAAGAGATTACTCTTCAGAAAACTCCTAGTATTACTAGTAGAAGATCCTAGATATCTAGGTATTCAGATTAATACAAAGGAAAGCATCTATGAAACACATTGTTGCTCAGTTCAGATTGGATGTACTTTCTCTTCTTTAACAGTCGGAATTATATTAGTCATACTAAATTCTTTTTTTGAAAGTATATAAGATACACAACTTTTATATTTAATGCTCTACGGACAGCTGAGAATTCTTCTCCAATTAAGAATTCAGTTAGTTGGTACTGAGACATTCGCTTAAATTACTTCCATTTGGTAACCAGAGCTTAAAACTGGAAGTAATTTAAGCAAATGTCTGAGTACCAACTAACTAAGTAATAACAACAAGAGCAACTTTTTTTTGCATATACACTTTTTAGTTACCAAAAGCTAGTTTAGTTACTTCAGTCAAGAATTATTGTACGCAGTGTTCTCAATAGGCATCATCAGTAACATGTAGGAGTGTTTTTACACTCGTGTCTTGTCTCTACAGTAGTCGCATCCCTCCTACATTTATTCTTTTCTTTTTTTTTAAAGAAACCACAAAAGCAAATAACAATTTCAGTATTAACAGTTTAATCAGTAGTTGGGGAAAAATTATTTTGAAGCTGTATTATCCTAATGATATTAACAGAATATTTGTAACCTTTCATTTAGCTCCAATCATTTACTTTTTTGACATCTCAAAAGTTTTATATATTAATTCAGCACAATTATTTCTTTTGTTCTTGAAAAGTGAATAGTTCCAACAAAAAGAAGATTTTTTAATGTACACCATAAGAAAATCTTACATCTTTCTCCTTAGTTGGGCCTCTTCAATCATTTATTCTTTTTATAAAATATAAAAATGTAAAATATAAGAATATAAAACCATGAAAATTATAAAAATATAAAGTCTAGACTTTTCTGGGCCAGACCTTTTCTTTATATTAATATATGTACGTGTGTGTACACACACCTTATAGATAAGCAATATTATGGAATAATTGCTTGCTGATTAGTGTATTAACAATAAAATGTGAATTATAATAGGCACTTCAGAATGTTTAATTTTTAAAGTACTTCTGAATGGTAACACATGTAGTCTCCTAAAAATCTTTTTACAAATCAACTGTATGACCATAAAACGTTACACATTGTGATAGCACTGGTTTATGCTACAAAAGTAAGTTTCCATTAAGGTAAAAGTTGCCTCGAGTGACTAACACTTAAATATTTCAATAACTACTGTATAGATGGTTACATTTTTAAAAAAAGACTAAAACATAAATGCATTCTCAATCCACTGTGGGAAAAAAGCAATTTCAAAGGAAACAACATATTACTATTAAAATTTGAAGGATGGCCAATTAAAACGGCCACAAAACTGAAGCAGCTCTACAATTTGCGTCTACGATGTTCAAGGGATTCTCTTCATCTAGGGAAAGTTATTGACATGTCTTTTTCATTCTATTCCAATAAAACATGAGTCAACTCAAGTCCTTGCAGATAGTTATCTACCCAGATAGAAATAACTGGCTTCAAGAAACTTTTTTTTCAATAAAACATTCAACTGCAGGAACCAGGAAAAAACCCCAGCAGCCTTCATATATACTAACGAAAAATTAACTGAAGACTTCTCTACTTTAAAATAAAAACTGTACGTACAAGACACAGTATACCGTAAATCTTATCTTAGAAATGAAAGTGATTACTTGCAACCTCGCTAAAATTACATTGCGACCTTCTACTGAAAGTTTCTCAGAAAAAAAATAACAAATCTATCACTAGCAGTTCTTACTGATACAATTTCAAACAATTTCCACTGTAAGATTTACTTTTTAAAAAATTTATTCCTGCCAAAGAATAGTTACAAATATAAATCCTTAATGTCTTTTCTTGGGTATTAACGCAAGATTGAAAGAAACGGAAGACAGTCAGAGTTACATAAATCCTTTCAAACATCCCTCCAGCCTCGGTTAGGTCTGATTTTGGAAGGACATTGAGAGCTCAATGAAAATCATCTGGTGGGCAGAACATACAGGCTTCTCATTTGCCAATATACATAGTAAGCTCAAGATATGAAAGAAGCTTGACTACAGTTTGGTTTTATACTACTAGAACTATATACTACAAGTTACTAGAAATTTGCTGCCAGTGCTGCGGTGGATACCGACAGGCTGAGGCAGCAAATATTCAAGGTGATAGATTCTTCTGAGAGACCTGCATTAAATTCTGCAGAGTCTAAATAAATAAGTATTAATTATTAGAAGTCCAATATCACATAAAAAAGAAAAAAAACTTTTAATACAGTGAAATTGATGCATAGCTAAGTACTTACAGAAGCAAATAACTGGGTGGACAACTCAAGCAGATCTCACCAACTTCATTAGTATTTCAATCAGTTAAAATCTTACTAATATTAATATTTAACCACAACAAAATAGAATTAGAGGAAAATAAAGGAAAATGGCTGTATTAAAAGGTGAAGATATATTTCTACTGACTCATACTGAGGGAAAAAGATGGTACTGACCATATGATGGTAACAATGTGGTGAATATGGAACCACCTCTCACAGAATTAGACACGCTGTTTCCAACAGCACAATTTATATAAACACTTATTCACTTAAGGGCCTAAAAAAATGGGGTTTGAATAATCTAATTACATTTTTTTATATCTATCTATCTCTATCTCATACCAGTGATCCTGACCAAAAAAAAATATTTTTAAGTTTTCCCTATGAGACAGTTTAGTGTTCCCCTTCATTAAAATGCCAACAGGAGCACTAAGACAAACACCAAAAAGCCTGCTTCAAATTGTCCTTCCTAAGACTTATCTACTAGTAAAGGCAGCTCTCCATTCCTCGTCTTGGTGAATCTTAATAACCTTCATGAAGAAGTCAAATACTATCTTGGAAGGTAAACTGCAAGGAGAAAGGGCTTCTTTCATTTCACAATTATTTAAATCTAAAAAACAGCGGCATGGTATACAGCTGTCATGGTATCATACCAACATGGAAATAGTTGCGGGATTTGAAGGTTTTTTCACAACATTCACAGGGACTGTACAGGCTACCTACACATACCTGGAGCTCCTGCTGCTATTCTCATTTTAGGCAGAGAAAGAGGTCATGTTTACATATCCCTCTTTATTGCTGTATTTTCACTTCTTGCATTGTTCTTTTATTTTTGAAGTTTCATTGTGACTGAGGAAAGGGAAGTGGTAGACTTTGAAATTCATTTGAGACAGTGCTCAAAGATATTTTGTGAGATTAACGCTTCTAATAAAGCTTTGTAGCATGCAATATATTTGAATAAAAAGCTAGGTTGTATTTTGAATCCGGGAATTCACGCAGGTAAACAGGATCAAGGAAAGGGCATCAAGCATGAACTCTCATTAAGGACTCAGTGTCTACAGTTTTTTGGATTCAATGGAAGTTTACAACTTAATGAAGCAGGATTTCATCAAGCTCGTGTATACAAATCAGCTGGCTTACAACATAAATACTTTTTAAAGAGCAGAGGAATCCACTAAATGTTCCATAGATACTTTCTTACCTTTGTGTACAAATTTACTCATCTACAACCATATACCTATGCCTCTAAGGCTCATAACACATTCAGAGTTCAAAAATTAAGCATTTACCATTTTATTACTGTAATGTTTTGTACTTTAGAGATACTCTAGACTAATAGGTATATTTTGAGGAATGACTAAACGAAGTAAATAATAAAATCAGACTATTTCACTAACTTCTTTCAAGCAGCATCCTTAAATTCACTATATATTTCTTTTTATTATAAGCTCTCTATCAGGTCATCAGCATTATAGCTGTGTATTTCCAAGTTAATTAAATCTGCTTAATTCCCTAAACAACAGTTGTAAGTTCTTTCTCCTCAGTTTTATTTGGGATAAAACTAATTTTACAATCTCTTTGCCTTCTTCCTCTCTCGTATTATTCTGGCATGACTCTGGAACTTTCTCAGCAGAATAGCTGCACCATACTTGATACGGGAGGTCGGAACAAGCTCTCGGTGCCTTAGGCCACTCAAACCACCTCAGCTGAAAGTGCTCCATTTCCAGCTGAGGTCATGAGCTCTGAGAACTACACTCTCGTAGCCTGTCATGAATGGAGATGTGTCAACTAGACACAAGCACATCACCTTCATGCTCCTGGCTCCTAAGTCTACAGGTTCAGACTGGCAGCAGCAATGGGATCTCTTACATTCTGCATAAGCTCTGAGCCTGTCTTGGACTAAATGTAGAAGCAACAGCAATTGCTGTCATTTCCATCCATGACAAAGGCATCACTCTTTAGCTATAACCTAGCTTAAGCAAACCCAAGCCAGGCAAAGATTTTCTCTGCTAGGGTCTATACATATGTTCTCTCTCAAGTTTAACACAGCAATGATGTCTTATCACTTCGATGACACTCATGAATTTCTTTCATATGCTTTGTTGCATATTTTAATGGTGCTATTACTCTGAAATTGCTCCACAGAACTGGATAAGATAAGCTTGTTAGCAAAAGTACTGTTTGAAGATTGTCAACAACTCACTATATTTCCCATTCAAATGATAAACAGGATGTGTTGCTAGCAAGGGAATGGGAGGAGCAAAAATAGGGTATTATCCAGGGGAGCTTAAGAAAAGAAGGTTTGGAGAGGGTGAAGGAGATCTGTTCAAAGCTCTTCAATAGGACAATTTTCTCCAGCTATTCGTGTAAGTCGCATTTTATCTCACTATGTTTTCGTATTCTATTAAAGGTTACAGAGATGAAGACTGACTCTGTGTTGAGATTATGCTAGAAAGCACTTATCTAAGTAAATACATGTGAAAATAGGAGTAACCTTCTTCCATGCTATACCCTAATGGATATGGCAAGTGTGGATACAACAAGTTATCTATTAAAGTATGTTAGGTTTCAGTTGTCTTTTTTTCAGTATTTCTGCAGTACTGTTGATAAGACAGATGGAACAAATATTTTCCAGGGACAATCAACTTTGTGAACAGTTATCTATGAAATACTAGATGTCAAAAGTGGTTTTGATTTACACCTATGTTTGGGGAAATCTCAGAAATTAGTGATGTGAAAGAACTTAATTTCTTCCATCCTCAAGAGGGAAAACAAAGGATTGTTCTCATCATTTACCTACTTTGTTATGAAGTGAAGTATGTGAATTAAACTATCGAACTTTTAACAAATTATTCCTTTTAACAATTGATTTCCTTATTTCTTATGAAATATTAATTTCCTCCAGTACACTGTAAGCTACTATAAGCAATCTTAATCTCATGCAAATGCTTAAATCTTACACGTTTCCTGAAAGTTATTCTACTGGAGAATATACACTATTTAACTGGAAGGAGACTTATCTTTACTTAAAGGAAAATTCTTATAAACATTTTATATGGGTTTCATTTGAATTTGTTTTCAATTATTGAAAGCTAACAGATCCCAACAATAATTTTTAATGACAATTTCATAACATATTTAAATATTTTTTTTATTCTGTTATCCAGTATGACCTAAATGGTGAAGTTTCCCCACACATAAATACTGCTTTCTTATTTAAGAGACTAATCTTTTAGAAAGAGCACCTCCTAACTCACCTTGAGGTAACAAGTTTTTCTGGATGTATACTATTGACAGCTAAACCATTTAAATAAAAATAAATGTCTATGAGCATTATTTACACAGGACATTTAGGTTCAGAGAATTCTGCAGTGTAGAGAAAGAAGCTTCTAGAGAAATTAAGAGCACCTAACCCAGATCCTTAGTCTGAACTATATTCTCTTTTTAATTACACAGAAAGAGCAGGGAAACAAGCCAACTTTGCCTGAAGTTAGCTCTTGTGAATATTCCCCCATCCCTCTCATCCATAAACAATAGTATTTGAACCTAGATAGTTTTCAGCATTGGCATCTATATTTCTAGGAGCTCAAATTGTTGTACAAATTTCTTTAATCAACAGTGTTACTTATCCTTTCAAGTATTACTTACAGATAGTAAAGAAATTGGACTGTGAAGGATCCCTCTGAGATCCCACTGGACACTTTCCAAAAGTAGATCATTTTACTGTGTTCTATTTACTCCTTTATACACCTTTCAATCCAGGTGACAAGGCTGAGAGGCATATAAACACAACAGTTTTCCAGTAAGACTGCACAGCACAATATAGTATGAAGCAGGCACAGTACTGCAACATGTTCATTTGGTCAGCAGAAGCATCAATCACTTTCCTAGCTTGTTCCAGTAGTTATGACATGAGACCCAAGTGCTGGCTTCTTTCACATTGACACCGAGATTTATCCCCTGGCATCAGGAAAGACTGAAGTTCAGTTTAATAGATGGCAATTGCCAATACCGGTTTAAAAAACCCAAACATTTACAATATTTGCCCCTCTGCTACCTAATTTTGGCAGCTACCTAATGCTTCTTGTCCATTGTAAGCAAAGGTTTAATTATGTGCAGAAACTTGCTAAAGGATCTGCAATGTGCAATATCCAGAGCTGCTGATGGTTATATCTTAAACCTATTTCATTTTATTTTAAAAAAAATCATTAGAACGAAGCTAACTTTTTAAGATCAGAAGTCTGAAAGACGCATGAAGAGCTTGAACTTAAGTGTAAAAAAAAAAAGTCTTCTCACTCAATTGTATGACTGCATGGAACACATTTCAGCAAGTTTTAAACGTGGGAAATAATCATAAATCAGTCTTAAAAGTGAGATTAGATATGACAGCTACAATAACAATTAACACTACTTTGCAAATTAGTTTAGAATAAGCTTATCTTCTACCTTTTGTTTTCATCGAGATTTTTAAGTCCTCATCTATATTCATTAACATTGAAAAGAATTACTTCTAGATTACATACTCTAAAAACAAATCAGAAGAGCAGATCAATGTGTGGTAATCAGAGCACATATTCACTGTAGACTGCAGTGCATTTCTAGACTAGGGGTAGTTTAAATCATCTTCAGGTACTGCTCTGGCAAGGACTGCATAGAGCACAGTATGTGATAACTCACCACCCCTTTTCCCCAAAAAGAGCAGAGTAAGTTAGGCTGGGTTAATTTCAGTACTGCTGTGGCTGAACAGATTTCACAGCCTGCAGTATGATTTCCATACTACTGGAAGATAAATCCCAAATTCCTGCATGTTTATATGCTTGAAGACCGTCTTAAAATTAAGAGCTAAAGTAGGAGTTGGCTACATTTACACCCAATAAACCTGATCACTATCTACATAACGTTATATCTGACATAATTGTAAGTTAAAAGAAGCAACTGTACTGCAAATCATTACCCTCAACTTACCTGGTGCTAGCCCAGCAGTAGCAGGACTTCCCATGGAGGGGTGAGAGAACAAGGCTTGAGAGAAGGCAGACATACTTGACTGGGATACGTTACTCATCCTGGAGGTTGATCCTCCTTTAGGAATAAACTCACTTGCAGAAGGATTTGGTGTCTGTTTAAAAACAAATGTAAATTAAATGTTTATTTTAAATGTGAAGAGATGGACAGTGCCTATTAGGTAGAAAATACTTTCTAGGCAAGACTACCAAGTGCAGGTGATATTTTTAAGTTCCATACAGCTTGCTGACAAGAACAGCAGATACTGGAAGCTGGTCTGCACGAACCAATTTAATGTTTTTCTTGCTTACATCTGAAGTAGCATTAGCAAGCTTTCCGTACAAACAGCTGATGTGTGAGTTCATATAAACACTTTGCAAAAGGCTTTCCATAAGCAATACATTATAAAGTTGGGGAACAGACTTGACACTGAAAAAGCCTTGCCACTGCTGCACAGACTGTTCCTACACAACTTTATATCAAACTAAGTAGGAGTTTCAATTTAAAGCAGTAAAAACGATTCCTGCTAAAGAAGTCATCCCTGCGTCTATTTCAAATAGGCCTATATGTTTCTTTTTTGTGAAGTTAACTTCTGTTTTAATTACCTATTCCATTTACATAGCACCTTTAATAATGAGGTTTAATTTGGTACCACAGAAACAAATAGCAGCAGAGTGACCATCAAACATACAGTATCTATTAGTACATAAAACATATCACACAATCAACTTTTAATTTCTATTAAAATCTGTGCACAGGGTTTTGTCATTTTGCGGTAGGTTTTTTGTTTGTTTTGGGGTAGGAAGGGTTAGAAAAAGAAAATCCTAATTAGAGCTCAAAAGGCAAAAAGCTTATTATCGGATAGCCGATTACGAAAGACATTAGTGGAGAAAAAAGAAATTAAGCCAAGAAATAAAACCAATTATTACATGAACACACTGAAAAGCTTGAAGATTATTAACTGTCAAAGCAAAGTTTATTAAGTAATCTTCAGAGTACCTCTCAAAAGTGTCTAAACAAAAGTAGTAAAATGAGAAGACAGTAACATCTCCCAGTAGACAAAGGATGCTGTTAAGATAATCCATAATGTGTTTTAAAGCAAATTATATTGGATCACTTTGGTTTTAGGCAGTTTTAAAATAACCAAATATATCAACTGTTAGTTAAATTAGCAATATTAATTTTTAGCAATATATGAATAAAGTGGCATCAGAGAAGTTAAGTTAGTGCCAAATTAGAAAAGAAGTGTGATTACAAAACACTAATTTAGGCAATGATGAAAAGTATTTGAAAAGTATTCTTTTTTGTGTTAGTTTGTTTTTAATATCTTTATTTGAATACTTCAGCCAAATATCATAGTATTAATGTATTTCAAAGCACTGGAAAAGAAAGAGGATTCTAAAAGCTGTAAAATCAAAGAGGATGCTCAGGTTTAAAAGTGAATAGTAAGAATATTCTACCTTTAATCACACAGTAAAATTTAACTGCTAACCACTTTATGATCACATATTACATATTAGACATGTGCGTGTGTCTGAATATTCAAAGAACAGCTATAATCAAGTATGTAGACTGGTGAAGTAAAACAGATTCACATGGATAAAAAGTTCCTAAGAATCTTAAAACTCTTCAATCACATTTAGTTAAGGAAAACTTGCTAAGGTATACACTAATGCAGCAAAACAAATGGTAAGTTGCATTATGTAGACTGAAAACAAATAACTGATACATTTAAACTCAAAAGGCGATATTCTGGACTTATCTGAATTTTAGATACAGGAATAACTAAGAGAACGGTGTTCCTCTAGATAAAATCTGGCATGGAACAATTCAGCCAAATCTACACTGAAACTGGAGAAAATGACAGAGGTGGTAAAGAGTCCATTTGTCCAAGTTCAATAAAGCTGAAAAGTCATCATCAACAAGAGCAAGGGACAGAATTTGCAGCATCTTGCTAAAAACACAACATTTCAAAGAACTACGTGAGATCTAAGCTTTCATACTGCTAAAACTAGCCATGACACATGCACAGCTCTACCACACCTAAATGCTGCGTCAACTGGGCAACAAGGGCAGAACATGGCAAAAAAATTGAAGCATGCAAGTAGAGAGAAAGACACCTTCTGGAAGATAACCTCAGCCTTTCCCAGAGCAACTGAGAGAGTTCCCAAAATCCCATCCATACCATTCTGGCTAATCTCTTACCACTTTTACCAACTGATTCAATCAATGCCTACAGAACAAGGCTGCTTTTTATTTCTAAATGCATTCTGCAAGTTTTCATAGGCCAGTTTTGGTCTCTAAAAGTTACTTAAATATCCACCATCATTTTAAAATGAAGCTACTTGAGAGCTCCACTTTAACTGGTCAGTGTTTTAGTTTATCCAAGTGAAAGAGTCAAACCCAGGAATCTGCTAGAGCAGTTTGGATTTATGCTGTAAAATTATGAATATCAGTGGGTCAAGCCTGATGGAAATTCAGTTTTCATTCCATTTTTTGGTGTCACAATTCAGGATCAGAATCAAAGCCTGATAAGATTAAGTTGTTTCTATATAACTTTGATGAAAGCATTTTATATGAGTAAACAACTTTGATTTGCACGGCTAGACCTTTTATTATAAAAGCCTGTTTTACTTCTCTGTGATGTTACAAACATGAAGTTGTAATCCAAGACTTCCCCATTGGTAAAAAAGTGATTTAAATTTTGGTTCCAATTTTAAAAGACCTTTCCACATTCAAGCTGTTTTCTAAATACAGAAAAATACCTGAGCTCCACAGCCACGAGCCAGAATAAACTAATCATAAACTACTACAACAAAATTTAACAATTTGTGGTCAAAACTAGTTAATACTTTGTCAGAAAATTTGAAGCTTAAGCCCCAGGCCATGTTTAAATACATTACATCTATGTGAAGTTGCAGTTATTAAACCCTTTCCAAAAGCATACAAGTTTTCATCTGAAGTCAAACACCAATTTTTCTGCATACACTTTGCTTCCAACAAAATAATAAAAAAATATATCCCAAACACTTTCATAGCCTGTAGGCTAGAATAAGTGACTGGACTAGACTAAGTGATGGAATGGAGTATCACTATCAGTTCTTTTAATATTTAATCTTTTCCTTATTTTTCAAACTTTGTAGGCAACCTATTCTGCACCACTAAGCATGCAAATATGCCAAAGTTAGAAAGCCACATTCTTAATGGCCAATGATTCAAAAAATTATGTTCCTGGTCGGGAAAAATATCCTACTTTCACTCTGGCAACTCCTAACACAAAGTGTAAATTCCAGTGCTAGTTTTACATTTGGATCAATGGTAAGCTTGAAAATCTGTCTAAAAGGGGAATATCCTAGAGGGGCATTTTTACACTTTTTCTGTTAGAATCTTACCAAACTTCCCAAAACGAAGTAAAAAAATTTTTTATAAAAATAAAAAAAAAATATTTTTATAAGAATGAAAATAATCTGTATCTAATTAGTGAAAAAAAATTTCTTCATTCTGTAAGATGTTTAAACTTCCTACAAGCACAGCTTTAAAACAAATTTCACTTAATTAGTCATTAATTCCCCATCTCAGAGTAAAGTAACTTGTTCATGCTAAACTAGGCTTAAAATTTTAAATCTGAGTAAATCAGAATTGGTAAAAAAGGTAGAGAAAACAGGTATTGAAGACTTTTATTAAACCTTGGGAGAATTAAAAGAATGGAGATGCAAGAAATACTTAAGAGGACATGTAATGAATTATGCAATACTGTGATGTTAAAAACAAAAGCAGCAAATGCACTTTCAAAAGCCCAGACAAGAAACGCAAAGCCAGCTAGCACTGTCTGCACTATGCAACAAACTAAAGGCTGTATTTTCAGTTTCAAATGCAAATGTCCTATAAAAAGGCACATACAAAATTATTTCAAAATATTAATTACCATGTTTTCAGCAAACAGCTTTAAACAGAAAAAGTACAGCTTTGTCAGCTATGTTAGATTTTCCTAGAAACACACCTAAAGTAACTTCCAACTCATACATTTACTACAATTACCACCATTCCTTTTTCTTCTCAACCTGGCCAAGTTTAAATCTCATCCCCCTTCTTCCAGTATATTCATAAAAATACTGTCAAACTAAAGCAGGGAAGCAACTTCCCTAGGCATTATTTGAACTAATACCTGCATGATGCATTCTTATCAGAATGATTCCATGGAGAAATTTCACCAAAATACCCTATTTTCAGATTCTTTATGTCTGTACTCTCTCAAAGAGAGAAGAGCCTCTTTTCAGTTAGCTTTGGAAAGAAACTTCCAAAGACAGACCACAAAACTGAGTCCATCCAGTTCCACATACAAAAACAATTTCTATACTTCTGTACATCAGAGAATGCAAAATGTTTTAAAACACATACAAATACAGTCCAAATGAAGGCTGAATTTAGTCATGATACAATTAGGAAGGATGGAACCACAAGAGAAGTAAAAAAGGCGGGGGAGGACTATAAAACAACTCATTTGTGTCACCATTCAGCACAGAGTTTATCTGTCTGGTGGCTTTTATGCTTTTAAAGATATAAAAGGAAATACAATTAAAATATGGGGGAGGAGGGGGAAATAAATATTTTGTGGGTACCACCGAAAACCAATTCAAGGCTCCTTAAAGGAAGGTGCAGATGAAAGTACAGAGCAAGCCAACGATCTCAGCTGAAGACAATCGCTGGGAGGACCGCACAGCAGCATGCAGCCTTACTGTACGTTGAAGAGTTGCACATATCAACAGATTTCCATAGTTCAGAAGATGAAAACTCCTGTTTCATCAACTACGTATTTCAATATACATATGCTTTTTTCTCTACGCTCCTAAGTGATAAACTCCTAAGGTCCCACTGCTGCATTCATTCATAAATGAATCCTTAAAGTGCCGTGGAGTACAGAAGTATGCTGAAATACAGGGATGTACAAGTTATGGAGCCTTTGGAAAGTCATGCAGGGATCCCACAGGAGTACTGGAAATCACCCTTTTCTCTCTCTTATTTCCAGTTCAGCATCTCACAACACAACACAGCTGTACAGCAGCAGCAAAGCCGTCACCTCTGTTTTGGTGGCTGTAACACTATTCTGTTAGGTCAGTCCTGGTCCCACATTCTACCAAAGCCAGCTACCTAAAGCAAAAAGTAGACCGATTTAATTTTATTTTGGAAGAATGTGCTAATGTACTTACCATGCTAAAAACTGGACACAAGCCTTTTTGTTCTCTTTTTATGTTCTCCTTCACCTCCAAATTCATGCTGATCTGTTCTGACATCCCAAATTACATAATCCTGTAATGGTTACAGAAAACCTCCACTAAACTATACCCATGCTATAAGCAGGACAGTCCTCTACCAGTCTATTTTTGGCACAGTTTTCAGAATATCTCTTAGGAATCCAAAAACATGCAAAAGCTCTGCTTGTTTTTCATGTGTGGTTATTTTTTTGTTGTTTTGGGGGGGTTAACTTTATTGTTGTTTTATAATGGACAGATGTGCCATACAAGGAGCTTCACTTTACGTACACAGCATCACCACAACCCCTCTGTTTCCAGGAGGATTCCTTGTTAACTATGACATCACGGAAGGACACATCTGGGATGTCGGAGCAGCCCAGCAGACACTGGAGGTCACCAAGGGCTTCAAAGCAAGTCTCCTTCTCTCCCACTATTGAATTTGTGCAACATGCTTCCTTATCGCAATTACTGTGACAAGTCGTCACATCATTCGTACAATAAGTTCTAATAAATTTCAATTCATCAACAGTATTAGCCAAATTGCTCTACTGCTCTTTCAGAAGAGTTAGAGACAATTTCATCAAAACTGGGTCAAATTTGTTGGCTAAAGACTTTTTTTTAAACCAGAACACAGGCTCAGACAAATGAAACCACTAGCAAAGTTTTGTTACATTTTAGCAAGTAGATCTTACTAAAAGGTAAACTTTTAGAGACTCAGAATATTTTCACGTCTTTAACAAAATACTTCGAAGTACTGTAAAAACTATAAAGTTTTAAAAGTCCATGTTTTTGATGCAAAATTTTTGAAAAATTCATTTTTACAAATTTTTTTTGTTGAAGAAACAAAACCAAAAATATCAGTTATTCATGGTGCTTAACAACTGATCTGTATAACAAACAATGTATCTATTCCTACTATTTTAAGCAGAATTGCCATTTGCTATCATGTATCACGTGGTGGTGTAGTAGCTCAGGATATTTCCTAACATAGGGTAGGACATATCACTGAAGAACAAACTTTGATTTGTTTTTTTTTTGCTTTTTTTTTATGCACAACCTAGAATACAATTCTTTTAATCATGTAAGTGTAACACAGTATTTAAAGTAAATAGATCTGGATTATAAATTCATAGCCACGCATGAGAAACAATTATACTGTTTCACAACGCATGTTGTAAACCACTTTGCTTTTTAAAACAGCCATTTTTCGGACAAAAATCTCTAAACTTTGCACCACGAAATAGTGTATTCCCACATCTTAAACCACACATTTGGAAGAGTGGACATTCAAATAGACACAAGCTTCAACATCTGTCCAGCACTGCAAGCCCTCAGTAATTTTGAGGTGTAATTCTTCTTTCTCATCTTCAAACATAAACAAAAAAAGATACCCTCAAACAGATGTGCCTCCATCATAATTTAACCTTTCTACTTGTTGCTTAGCACTCACTATCAGCCAGAATTCAGTTTGTACAACCTATGTTCACACCTGCAAAAATCTCTAAACAGCCTGTATTTCAAAATACTGAAGAGGAGTGCTATCTGTGGATTATATACATACTGAAGTAGAAAAACAAGGTCAATCTGAAATTTCAGCACGAAACTACCCGTTTTTAAGTAGTTTCATGTACCAAACTTCTCCAGCCATTTTTTGTGCTTTTATAATTAAAATTTCCAATTTTTAGCATTTTCGAGCTTTGCTTTAGCTCTAACTTAGAAAATGTTCACACTAGAATACAAAGATTTACAATGATCAGAATGAAAACATCAAGATAAAATTCAGTTTCTCATCTATGTAGTACTTCATATAACCTCATAATCTCCTCTGCAGCCTGTTTTTACACCTTTCCCCATTCACTCTTGCCAGACTCCACTGTTCTCTGCAATCCCTCCCCCTTCTCCTATTTCGCACGGCTGGAACATCCTTCTGCTCTTATTTCCACCAGATATGCACATACATGCTTTTCTGAAGTCCCATGTCTCCATGGGAAGCTATGTACTTGCATCATATAATACAAAATTTTATGCTGTACACAGTTTAAGTCAATTATGTAGCTGGGATTCTGGCACAATAAAGGAGTTTGGAATTGCACTCTTCAAAAGCCACGTGCTCTACAGCCAATCCCAAGCTATTGCCACTAATCTTGAGAGGCCCTTGAGCTTCTCATTGCCACACTTTCAACACAACTTTGGAGGGCATAGGTACTGAAAAGACAATTGCTCCTGGCCAGAAGCTTCAAGTCTCAGACTACTAGCTCTCCAGCCTCCAGGAACATTAAGTTTTTCTGCTCTACTCTAAGTGGACTAGATCAACGACAAACCTTGCTGTGACACGGAACAGCAGAGAAAACAACGGAGGACATGAGTACAAACAGGGCTTTTCCTGCCCTTTAACGTCCACATGAAATTTGAAGAGCAATTTTCTGTTTCTCTCTTCTTAAAGCAACTGCCTACTAATTAAAGTTTGCACTCCCATTAGATACACACGGTAAATTCAATCCGTCGGTCTTCTCTCCCTTGAGAAAAGTAGTGCCTCACTGGCTCCAACCACTCCTCTGCAACCATGCCTGCTCCTTCTACCAATGTTTCCTTTATGCTTCATCTTTACTGCCCCAGTGGCTTTGCTGCTTCCCCTGCAGCAAAACAGACAGACTTAAGCCCAAATGCCCCTACGCAATCGGTTTGCCTGCATCACACTGTCCACGACTCCCGATTTCAGTAATGCAAAGATGTCCAAACATCAACTAGTGCAACACTAGTATTGGTATGGAAAGGCTCTGTTATGAGCTTCACATTGGCCCTTACATGGCAGAACTTTAGTGAACGGAAAGAAATTCTTAAGGTGCCACAAATTCTAGTTATATGTCTATTGTCAGTTTACCCATTTCACTCACTTAGAAGACATCAGAAAGAACATAATCCTCACAGGAAGACTAAAATAACGACCTCTGAAGAATCAAAAGCACCACACAAGTGCAGATTCCTCCCAGACTGGAATTATCCTTCATTATCATCCCAAGGATAACCTGCTACTTCTGTATGAGATATGCTCAAATCCAGCTGTACCTGTCCCCTCTTAAGAAGTTGAAGAAAATTCAGAAATAAAGTAACAATGAAGTTTAACACACAAGTTGAGAAATATAACTATCCCAACATAAAATTTAAGAATTTACACTTTCTGATCATAGTGGTTACATCTTCAAATTCTGTACTGAGAGAATTTTTTATTTGCGTTAAGTATCAATCATTTTAATGAAGATCACTAATTTTAGCAGTAGAAACTTTCCTCACATGAAAATTTAATTAAAAGGTTGTGTTTGTTTGCTTTTAAAATACATTTATTGATTATTTTTGCTCCTCCTCCACAGATTATAACATAATCAAGCAGAGTACATAGCACAGCAGTGGGTGAAAAGAATAAAACATCTCCAAGTCACTCTCCTAGAGGGCCACTATGCCTACTTTGTGAAATAAATATTTGATCCGTTCTCAATCCATATTTGGAGTAACTGCTTCTAACATTTTCCAAGATTTAAAATAAAGCATCCAAAATACTGAAAAAGTGACTAGTAAAAAATAATTTTACCTGTAAATTGTTTTCTGTGACTCTGTTCCACCAAACCATATTGATGGGTACTCCTGTTTTACACCTGTCAGCCAGACAGCCGATAGGGTTCTTTGATTTTCTTGCTTTTGATCCCACCGGAACTATCCTCTCATCCAGCATCCCCAGTCGATACTTCCTGGGCTACGAAAAAGAAGGAGAGAAACCAGGCCACTCCTAACAACCCTCCATCTAAAGCTACACTAAAATAGGTATTACACTGTGATAAGATTTCTGGATTGGTGGAATAGGAAACAATTTGCAAGTAAAATTTATCTGAGACTGTTTCCTTTCAATCCTGACTATTTGGTTATAATAAACAAATCTTTAAAAAATGGAAATAAATATCAGGACTACTAATTATTTGTAAGCAAAACTTTCCATCACAAGTCAGCCACTGACATATGAGTACAAATTGGGGAATTCAAATTGGGGAATTCTGTAAAAATTAAAAAAAAAAAAAATCCGTACTTCTCAAATAGATACCTTCAATCACATCATAACACTGAACTCTAACACTTCCCTTGAGATTTCTGTCAAAGAAGAAATTAACATTGGCTTTTGTATGCTTCTTTTTAAGTTCTAATTTGCCAAGACTCATCTCCTGAAGACTTGCTTTTAAAAATCAGATAGAACTGCATAGCCAATTGCAGCAGAACTCAATGAGAAAAACAGTTCTGCTCAAGTTAATATTCAGAGGACTAACTTCAGCTGCTGTCTTAAGTGAAGACAGACAAGAATTACCATGATAAATGCATTGGAAACTCATTAAACTTGAGAAAATAAAACATGCTTGAAGAAGTGAACATGCAGGAAGTACTTGTGCCTCGATACGAGTGACATTTCTATTACATCGGTAATGATCTCTACAAATGAAATCATTTATAAAGCATGATATGAACATTAAATTAAAAAAAAAAACACGGGGGGGGGAATCTGTTAAAGACTTTCAAACAGGTAAAGTACAGAAGTTCTCCAAATTTCTCTGTGCTTTCAAACCAATGTGTACCTACCAAGATGGCAAATACCACCAAAAGAAATATTTCATCATGTATGCACATATTTATACCAGGACCTTTTATACCAATTATACCAACAACTGGACCAAATTGCAGGGGTTGGTCTGTCTTCCTTTTGCTGTGGTTTTCTGATGTGAAAATGTAACTATCATCATCTGGACATAGACCACTTTTTAATTAATCAAAACTTAACTTACCTTTTTTCAGATATTTACTTCAGCTGGTACCTTAGAAATCTTAGCAATGTATATCTTGATATGCATTTTAAAAATTGTTCCTTAGGAAACAAGGCAAGAATCTAATTGGAGAAGATTTCCCACTCACACACAAACAATTCGTAAAACACAGGACAAAACTACCATAAAACAGCTGCAAAAACCAAAACCTAAACAGATTCCCTCGTCTACTTCCCTGAAAACTTCTAGGCTGAAAGCTTTGGAAAGAATTAAAACTGAGAAGAGTCTCTAGTAGCTCATTTGCCTAAAACAAAAAAAACACACCACAACAAAAAAAATCCAAGGATACCAACACTGACTATGAACTACAAAGGCAATAAACTCCATGAAGATCAAGTTAACCAACTCTAATAACAATAAACAAGACTGAATTTTGCTGTACCAATTAGAAATTTGGTAAACTGTGTGACAGGTAGGCATGAAGTCCTCCTATAATTCAAATGCAAACTTGATCACAGTAAATCTAAATATTGGTTATTTATTGGGAGAATCACTCAACTATTGGGCAACGTACCACTTTAGCAATTCAGAAGGACTACTAGTATCATAAACTGCAAAGCTGTAAGGTCTGAGAAGCCAGACATACAAATAACATTGGACTTTAGGGCAGGGTTTGAATGCAGTATGTGTTTTTCTTAGTCTGGCTACTGGCTATTGGAAATAATAGCATAATGAAGAGTAACAGTTTCCTTGGCAGCTTCCCCCTCTCTTTCCATGTTCTACCAAGTGCAGGGGCACAGTCTGCCTCAGACTACTGGGCTACAACCCAGTGTCCAAACACATTCCTATTCATAAAGGGTTCTTTTAATTCTCCATAATAAAAGGTGATCTATAAATATTTTGAAAAGGAGAACCAAAACAAAAGAACTGAGCCAACGTGGAGAAAAGCTATTTCGGTTACAATGAGATTCAGATTCCAGGCAACAAAATGAAACTGTATTTTAGGCTTTATGAAGTGCCATAAAGGGGAGAGGAGCAATGGTCAATTCTACGTCATAAAGCAACACAGAGACAATATGAGTTCATATACCAGTAGCTCTTGGCCTACTGGTATGAAAAAATTAAACTAAAAAGTGGGCGAGACTAAATGAAAATTTTACTTTCATTATCTACTATAAAACATCACCAGATTACCAGGCCAGGATTTCATTGTTCAGATTAGAAGATGGACAATAAAATATTAACATTTGGAAATAAATTTCAGTCTATTTGCATCAAAATAATTCTAAATTACACTTGTTTTCAAAGAGCAAAATGGTATCTGATTCAGAAGTCTAATCTGAATTTACAGGAGATCAGAAAACACAGAAAAAAAGTGTCTGCCATGAGAAGAGATTCAATAGAAAGGAAAGATCAAATAGACTGAGCAGCTTCAACTTTACTACATTCCTGCCCTCTACACAGAGCAGCAAATAAAGCAACAGAAAAAGAATAGCACATCTTGAAACAAGCAAGAAGTCAGCATCCACTGATCATTTCCAAACTGAACTAACGTATGTACCTAAAACAGAGGCATGTCAATCTGGACAAACCAACCCAATTTCTTCACATGGGGACAATTTCTCTTAGACGATTACACAAGCAATTGCATTTTTGCCTTCCGAAAAGTCTTTCTATGAGGTAAAAAAACCTGTTCAGCCATACAGATAAAGGGATAGTTCAATATACTGAACTTTTTTTTGAGGGGAAGGAAGGTGGCTAAAGCATTTAAATACTTCATAATCTTTTAGCAAGTATTTCTCAAACTAGATTGCAACTCCCAATATGGTTACAAGTTCCAAATGAGTTGTGAAAGGTCAAAAACATCACAATTATTTTTAAATGGAAAAATAAGGTTAAACTACAATAATTAAAATGAAATCTAAGAGAAAGGAAAAAAACAACAAAACCAAATTATTACAAAGCATTACTGGAAGAGTTCAGTTCCTCCAGGGCAAAGAAGTGAGAAGAAGTAGTAATTACTGGCTGCAAATGTTTACATAAGGCAGGGAACAGCTAACTACCTTTAATTGCTAGCAACAGCTTGGCTCCCCAGGGTGAGAAGGGTAAGCACTTTCAACCATAGCTAATAATCATAACCCTTGCGCTGTAGAACCAAGCTGCTGCCAGCAATTAATGATAGGAAGCTATTGGTTGGCGTGATTAGAGGGAAGGTGTTACATTATGAAAGATAAACCCCCAAAGTCTGAGAAATATTACACTTGAACAAAAGAAATCCACTCGAAAAACAAAAAGGTCCTTCCTGAGTAGCATCTTCACATCAGAACAGTACTACAGATGAGTAACTTAATTAGCCGACGCTAGAAAACATTCCTCAAGTCAGCTTAATTACTTGCTTCCCGTTCATTCAACAAGAACTTTGGGAACATGTTTAGCAAGTCTGTTTTCTTCCTACTATTTGCTGCACAACCTGCTAAGAAGCATCTTAATTGTTAATACAACTGCGTAACTGGATTTAGTAATAAGTTCTACAGGATGTTACACTTGAACATTAGGTACAGTTGCCAGGAATATTCTAACAGATTTGCAAGCTGGTAATATGAAAAAGAGAAGTTGTCTTCTTGTTATTTTTTAAGCTTTAGAGCTTATATATATGGCCAATAGAGCTACAAACCCCTTCACGTGGTTTGGGTTTGTTGCTAACCAAGATACTCTCTCTTCTTCCTCTTTCATTACAACCTCTCACTGGTAGAGAGGCAGACAATATTTATTTTCTGTATCTCAACTTCTGAAGGTTGGAACCAATTTTTTTAATTTGATATCCCCCAAAAATGGAATAGGAGCCTGGTCAACAGGTTAAAAAATAATTAAGTGTGTATTTGGTTGGTATTTGCTGTTGGGTGGTGTGGGTTTTTTTCTTTTTTATGAAAAAAGGAAGAGTACGCTAACATTTATAAAGTTTATATGTTTATAATTTTAAAGTTTATAATGTTATACATTGAGATTACATGCACTTACAAACTAGCCACCCTTCCATCTGGAACCGTTTTTTTAAATTGTTCATGAAACCCTGGGTTTGGCTGGGAATAAAACTTTCACTAATTAAAAGTATCATACAGAGTCAAACACAAAAGACTCTTCTACCCAAAGAAAACTAAAATGTGCAATTTGGCATGGAAATAGGTCTTATTCCAGAGCAGCATATTTCATCACTGAAAAAAAACCATTCTTGTTTCAATCAAATTTTAGAGTGAAAGCTGCAACAGATCAGGCATTACATCATGCATTTTAAACCATAGCTAAGGAAAACTTTTCAGGTGTACACTAAAAGGTGTATTTCATAAGTATATATGCTGTAAACATGAAAATCTTGAATAGTTCAGAAGGAGCTAAGGAAAACTGACAGATCTCTAAGTCAAATCTTTTCTCACCAATTTTGCTAGGTTGGATGAGGTATGAATTACCACAACAGCTAAAACCTAGCACGGATGTAGTTATACTGACAAAGTTCTTTACTAAGAAACTCCACCTGCTGAATTGAAATAAGCTGGTGGAAAAGCAGGTTTTTTCCAACATCATTAGAGCAGATAGTACTAACCGTGTAGCAAGGACTTGCCAGAGTACCAGAACCCCAAGATGTACTTTCAAAAACTCCATTCCTAAAGGAGCACACAGTGAGCAAACTACAGGTTTTTTTTAATGTTTAAAGGTATCTTTTCTAATAGGCCAGAAGTTTTTATATTACTTATAAAAATAGAGGAAAAATGATGCATAGTTAAGAACCCAAAATATAGGTAAAAGAGGACTAAAGACCGATACAACTTTTACTCTGGTCTTTACTAAGCATATGATTTCTCAAAAACGGTGTATTTTCTACCTGCTTTAAATATTTGTGTAGTATCTTCAACAAATGTGTGCACAAGTTTAAAAAATCTTTCAATTATTTTACTGCAAATCACTCTTAAAGACTACATACATCTTGGCATAGAAAGAATCAAATAAAGCTTGTAAATATAAGCAAAAGCATCTTGCACATTAAAGTTACATTTGTAGTTAACTGCTTCAGCTTGTAAGCTGCACCTGACAAAGTCTGGGTGGCTAACTGAAAAGTTATGCTTTAAAAATGGGGAGCGAGGGTAGCATTTACAGTTTTAGATGTCTGTATGTCATAACATATATCTGACCTGCTTAGATACAAAATCAAAACAAGTAAAGGTCTTTTTAATACAATTCTAAAGCGCTGCGCTATGCAGTCATCTTCTTTTGCTCTTTTCCTTCAAATACATAATAGGATGAGGCAACAAAAATATGATGCCTCCTCATCAACGTAAAAATGTTACATATTTCTAAAAGGAAGTGCTTTAATAATTCGATTTTTTACATAACACAATGATCACTAATCCATACACAAAAATGAATGTGAATAATATATTCTCCCATGTCACACTCAAAAATGAAAAATGCCATACTATGTAGTAATTACAGCAGAGCATACAACAGCAAGAGCATACAACCAAGGAACAATTCCAATAACTAACTACTATTCCAAAGAAAAAATGTAAAACAGGTTAGATGATATCGTGCCCTTAAAACACATAGTCTGAATAGTCTGTCTTTATATATTCCTGCAACAACTTTTTTTTGCATCACTTAGAAACTGTAATGTTTTAGTATTGCACTAGGGGTGTATAATCCCAGAAGGAAAATTTCAGGTTTGAAATATAAATTTAGCCCAGGTACATTACAAAGTCTGTGCAGCCATAATTCTGCAGTTTACAGCACAGTAACATGACGTGCTGTTTGGTAATGACCCCTCAACTTCTCAGAACATGATTCACACTTCTGAGACGGTATTCAGGAGGCTATGAAACATGAAACAACTGTCAGCACATTTTCATTAAAGGTAAATACAGCAAGACCAAACATGGCACATGTGCCTTTTCAATGAACACCACTGAACAATATTAAGATCAGGGATCACAGGTGTCAAGACAGAGCTGGAGACAGGAAGCTGGAGAGAAATATAGCTTCCCAACAGGTAACAAAACTAGATGGAGGACAGGACACTCAAAAATAAACTAGCAATAGTTTAGGTCTTAAGAATTTGGTTTCCACAGGACCTGAAGTTAGCTTTATTGTTTTCTTTTAAAGTGAGAGGAGAAACTCTCCTTGTACTCATTAAAAAGCTTGCATTTATGCAGACTAGGCTTACAGACAGTCTTTTGTTTCAAAATTATTTTCTCTGCACATTTATTACTGCTGATCAAAGTATATGAATTAAAGAAGTCTGCTGTCCAGTCTCTTTTGCTGTAGATCTCCACAGAGAGCACTAAACAGCAGCACCCTGCTCTGGGTGAACTGCAGTCCAAATAATCTCTCCTATACTTTCCATTCTAATCTAGTTTAGAGTCTTTTGGTCCTGGCTTTTAGTCACCTAAAACCAATGGAAGGAGTTCTACAAAAAAATTCCTTTAAAATACATACAAAATAGCATTAAAATTGTATTGAAAGATGTTCACTACAGGATTTGGTTCACTCCTTGCAGCCTGTGGACTAACAGTGGTTCTCACCTTAATGGCCCTCCTCTAGGTGTGACTGAACAATTAAAAAAATAAAATGGAAATAAACCAATGTTAGGAACTTTTCAGAAGAGTTCAGTTTTCATGAGGATTGAAGGTATGAAAAAACAAAGTAAAATGTAAAAGCAATGCTTTTCACTACCCCGTAAGGCTGACCAGTGACAAGTAGGGAAACCCTTTAGCCGGGATTGGTGGCAACAGCCTCAGAACACATTTAAACAAAAGTTTCATCATAGATTTTCTTTTTAGTGCACTGAGCTGTCATTCCCTTAGCAACAGATTCTGATCAGTTATGTTGCATATGTTTTTATGAACTGTTTACCGGAACGACCAAAATGAATGCAAGCAGTCTTCCAACCAGATCATTTCAGGGTTTAGAGAGGAGCGTTTTTCTAGATAATGGCTAAAGCCAATTTAGGAAAAACACCCAAGAAGTTCAAGTTCAGAATGCCACCCTATTTTTAACAAGCATAACATGTATTTGAAGAAAAAAATAAAGTAAGTGTGACATCATTATTCTCAGGAAAGAGGGTTAGTCTATCACTAACTCTAGCTTTTGTTCCATGCTTCAATAAATCCTATTTGTGCATTGTAGATTAATACTTACCTGAAAATCTCTTATAGGAAATTCACTTTAAGGTTGCTTGTCTTACTGCATGTGGAGTTACAACAACCGGACAGTAAATCCAGAAGGTTTTACAGTTGACAGAACCTCCACCAAGGCTCCATCTACAGAAATACTTAGCTCCTTTGATTTCATTTTAAGTATCCTATAAAAATGTCTTTAAATAGTAATCTTAGCTTTCCTGAAATCTAAAATTGAAATGCAGTTTAATAATTTCTAAACAGAGAAGAAAACCTCGAGAATGTTCATAAAAATTCAAGGACTATGTTTACTTTTTAAACAAAAAATAGAACGTCTTTAAACATCAAAATAATCATAAGCAATGTGAATAGTCCAGTCACACTTAGTTTCAAAAAAGCTGCCTAATTAAAAAGCAAGGATATTCAGAATTACAATCATCAAGTCTTATCTTTAATATTTTATTGATATCAAATATTTACGTCCATATGGCTTGCCCATTGTTAAAGGGCTGCCAGAATAACACGATCAGCAATATCCAGAGACAACACAGATTAATAAACTTAACTTCCTTGCTTAACACAGCTACATATTACATGCTTTTACAGAAACTATTCACGGTTTTACACAACAAACATGCAGTTTTTACATAATTGCAAATAACTTCATAGTTCTAAATATTTAAAATATTGCAATTCTAATTTGTAAAGGAAAAGTGATTGCTCTTTATTCACTTACCAAGACTGTATTATATCTGTCCTCCAAGTCAGTGATAAACGAAGGAAATGCTGGTTTTGCCAGCTAGTTCAGAACAAACAAAACCTTAGCCCTGGGCTCTTAGCAAGAAAATGGAAAGTTTTTTTTCAAATAGTAGATGTTGTAAACTTCTACATTTGAGTTAGTCACCAAGGCTCCCTTTACAGTCAATGAACAGAAGCATGCGCTTCTAGAAGGCTCTCTATCTTGCATTACAGCAGGCATCAAGCACTGGCCTGATAAATCACATTGCTCAAGCTCTAAATAAACCCCAGTTACTGGGATGGGGGGAAATCACACAAGTTTTTAAATACCTAGCACTCAAGCATTTAGTGCTTTTGAGGAAATCACTTAATACAATTTGAATATTGCACTCAAAAAATACTAAAAATATTAAGAAACTACATTCATGACTATTTGCAATGTATTGTCTGGTAGTAAAAGTCAGCCAGTCACAAAAGTGTAATTAATTTCTCATAACTTCAGCCATCAATGTTTATCCACTTAAAGCAGTCACTCACTGACATCCAGTCTTTTCCAAAATACTTTTCTCAATGTGAGCTGAATGCTCCTTTAAGCTGCTCATCTCTCTCTACTGACTATAGAGGGAGCCTGGATGCCCAGATTTTAGACAGCTCGAGTAATATTAGACGAAAACTTCCCCATTACTGGTATTATTTAACAACCTTTTATGCAAACATACATTACAAAATAGCAGTCATAATAAACAATACATTATTAATATGCAAAGCAAAACACAAACATCTCTCAATTAATGCCAGTAAAGTCTGAAATATTAATTGGAAAAAAATCCAAGTCAATCAGTTTCACAGATAAATCTTTCTCTTGATACTATTTTAACAGCAAGTGGCTTAATTTGTTGATTTTTTTCTTGGGGAAAAAAGGGATCAAGTCAGAAAAGACTCTACATCAGTATTTGAGCTTTGAATTATTTGAGCTTTACACTCAAACATTAATCTCTTTCCATTTTCTACTGTTTTAATTAACTTTGAAGTAATTTCTAATATTAGAGGCAGTGGTCCTCTGGTAATACTTCTGTATGATAGTGCATTTTCTTTTGGTATGCTGTTTATATACATAAGCATACACTCACACTTGCACACATATATATAGTGCTCGCAGCCTGACTTAAAAAGGAATGTATGCTTATTTTCATTCTTACAATCCTCAGTAAGTGGATAAGGAAAAGGGCAATTCAGAGATTCCATGTAGTTTGGATACATTATAATATTAGGAAGTTAACATTCTACAACAGAATTTCATTTCAAGAAACATTAGTCTGATGGGCCAACTATGGTAATTATCTTTAAGCCCAATCTTCACCTGCAGGAATGATACAGAGCTCCTAACTGCCAACACACAAATGAAGCTCTATGAAAAGTCACAAGCATGCTGATGTAGCATGTTTTCAGGACAATGCATTATCAACTACAGGAAAGATCAGGATCATGTCGCTAATAAGAAGAGTAGTAAAACATGAAAGTCATCAGTAAAAGTAAAATCTGATAACTGGTTGGGACAAGATGTCTTTTTTGATACGCCACTGTTCACAAAAATGAGAAGGAACTCTGGTGTAACCAGATTTTTGTCTCTTATTCCAGCCACTGCGTTTGTAAGTGTATAACAGGAAAACACCACAACCTGTGTTGGCGCAGGTCAAAGGTCTTTGAAGATGCTTTCTAGCCCTCAGCAAAAGAAAGATTTCTCAATACTGATTAGAGAGGAAAAAAAAACCCAAACCCCAGCTTCCCAATAATAGAGTGTTTTTCAAAGTAAATGCATTTCAAACTCTAAGAATTACTTTCACATCATGTATAAACAAATGGGGGAATGATTCTTAAAGTATACAGAACTTGTTGCCATGAAAGCTTGCAGGTGGCTTGTCTTGTGCCTCAGTACAATAAAAATAATTTGTTTTCAAATTCAATGGGCTATGTCCTAATTTTCATATTCAAAGCATTCTTATAAACTTCAGTTTACAAGTGCTTGGAATATTTCTTAATAGCAGCAGCAGTCTGATCTGGTGTAGCAAAAATGAAGTAGTAAGATCTTATTTACATCAGCAGCAACATAGTAAAATAAATCTAGTAACATTAGAAGAACCATCCTTATTTCACATGGATTTCAAGTTATTCCAGATCATCCTCCCTGTCAACTCATATACAAATATGCTACTTAAAGAGTTAGTTGTTGCCTACCTTCCTCCTTTGAGACACGCTGAGGGCAGCAAAGTCATTAAACAAGGATGAATTTGGTGAAGTTAGTGGATCTGTACAAAGAATGTAAAACAACATGTTATATACCTCTAATATTAAAAAGAAATTTTACATTTTTTAACAATTCTGTATGGAAAAAATCCTTTTGACAAAACTAAGTTTAGCAACCACACTGCTAAAAAATACAGCATTTATAAGATTCTGTGCAACTGCTCAATTGAAATGGGGCTTATTAGCAGAAGTTAGTAAGTTTAATTGCTGTTGACATTATTTAATGTCCAGTTTCAAAGCCTTCCTCTCCAGTTACCTGAAGTTAGTAATTGTCTATATAACACAGACTTACAAATAACGATGTGGATCTTATTTGTCCTGTCACTGTTCTGCACAAATTTAAATCAGAACTAAAGGTAGCAAAAATCTACATTCTATTAGTAGCTTTTTATTGCTTTTTCTTCATTGCTATGCATCCCTTCCAGAGTTGAAGCACAAAAAACTGAATAACAATCACAGATGCAACTTAAAACTCCAAACTGCATGGGCAGAGCTGTCAAATTAGCAGATGACTGCCAGGTGTAAACATTGCTGTTTTGATGAAACACTTTCTTCAACATTAATCAATACTCCTTAAAGGGGTAATTCTACAAGTGAAGCACAGCTTGGGGTGGGGAGAGAAGAAAAGAACCTAAGGCACAACAGAATTTAAACTGGTTTCTTTCCTTCGCATGCATCACCATCACTATTTGGCCTGTCACAGTCAAACTCTGACTGCATTTAAAACTGGAGACCTCCACTGCCTTGAATAGCTAATTGTTTGGTGAGAAAAAAGAAGTAGAATAAATCACAAAACTTACTGGAAATTAACCAGGAGGAAGGGAAAAAACAAGACAAAACAAAACAACAAATTTCAACTTTCAAGCAAGTTAATTTTATTGTAGTTACTACCATGCTTAAAAAATTATAACCCTAGTAAGTAGACTGGCTGCACGGTCAGACATGCAAATCGATTTCTAGAACATCATTTACACAGTAATTTTCAGAGCAGAAATATATTTTAAATGTATGTCCCTGCCATAAGGGAGTAATATCCTTTTCTTTAAAGAAGTTAGTTTGACAGCTATAGCTGAAATAATCTGCAGTGCCTGTTATAATTTGGAAAGCGATTCTGACAAGTGCATTACAGAAGTTCAATATACCCTCCACAGTAATTTAGCAAGTATGTTGGCCTGCACTATGGAGACATTTTGTTTGGCTGAAAACCACATTCTCGTTAGCAGGGGAAAAAATAAAAGATGTAAAGTACTGTTTACAGGACAAAACTTAACCGATGATTTTTAATAAAGAATATGTGATACATTTCACAAAAACAGCACAGCCTAAATTTAAGAATAAAAACCTGTACATTCATTCCACACAATAACTTACTTGAAAAGCACAATAAAAAGCGATACTATTGTAGAGCAACATAAATGCTTATTTAAGCTATCAGTGCTTTACAGTGGATATCCAAACTAGCATTTTACTTGAAGCAACAATACCGATAATGATTTTTTTTTTTTTTAAGTTTTTCCCCACTGGAGCAAAGAAAAGGCTGAAAATTTATGAGTTCAGTAGCACTTCAGCTTTGGATTACAAGTAATCACACAATACATTACTGTTAAAAAATAAAGTTCTACTGCATCTCAAATCAAATCAGAGGAGAAAAAAAACCCTCCCTTAACTCTCAATTTTACTAAAGTGAATCTCTTAAATTTCCAAACATACTTCTATACATATTACTTTAAAAGTACTTACCATGGCCTGCGTACTGCTTGGCACTGTCATTGAGAAGGCTAGGGGAGCTGCTGCTATTTGTCATCCTCTGCAAAAATAAAAGACAAAACTGTACATGTAAAATAAAGCTGTAAAAGACTAAGTGAGAGCATTGTGGATGATATTTTAAAAGTTTTAAGAAGAGACTATGAAACCTGTGCTCATTCCCCACTTAATAAATACTCTAAGCAGACAGTGGTTTGTGGTTGACAAAAATGTTTAGTAAAAGAAAGCATTTTGCAGGAGAGCAATGCAAACCAAAAATGACTGTATATAAAACACTATCTTCATTAATTTCTTCTAATTTGGGAGAGTCTACCAAACCTATGGTTCTCTTCCTGTACATCGTCAAAATGTTAGATAAGCCAATTACTTCTCCTTTAAACATTCTTTCACACTGTACTCCTGAAACAACTCCTCCCTTTATTACACACTGTCATCACAGCATGACCCTTTTCCAATGAAAAATACTCAAATTAGTGTAGCATTTGACAGATTCTTTTTAAAAACAAAAGAACCTTTGGAGACCTTTCAGCAAAATCATGCAATTCTTTTAAGCCAGCAGGACATCTGAAACCCTCTCAATTCCTCCTAGGCTCTACCTGCTTTTCCTACATTTGTCTAGAGATATGGGCTAGCAATAAACTGGACTAAGTGAGGCAGTTCTGCTCTAAGAGCTATTACTGCTTTGATACAGAAGTTTAGAAGTGTCCCTCCTTACTCCTGCTTGTTATTTCCTTTGACCATTTTCTTCCTGTCTCCCAAAAGGAAGAAAAAGTGCGAGAAAAAAAGCAAGGCAAGGTCAGGAAGTGTTCTCCGTCACTAAATGAGACTACCAGTAATTTGTTAAAATATTCCCCGGCATGCTTGTGGCCCACATCAACCAGGACTCTCCCAGCCAATTTCCAGGCACTATTCAGCAGTGAAAAGGTTTGAGACCCCTTCAAATAGACAGTTTGCATGCAGCCTCTGCTTTACTGGGTGAGCATACACCAGCACAAACAGGCCATTTTGTGCCAGTTGGCCCTAAGCATCAAGTAAAGTTTCCAGGCACGTTTAATTTAGTAGTCTAGACACAGACTAAGACTCAAAACTGGTCACTGGAATTGCTCTTTATGCTTATATTTTTCCATGGCCAATCTCAATATTGGTGGCAGAGGGCAAGAAGCTTACTACATTATACTTCAATGCCATTTCATCCAATTCTTGACCAGAAAAGATGAATATTCTGGAGTATATTTGGCAAGAACAGAGGAGAACCAAGAGAAACTGGAGTGTTATCCAATATGGTAGAACTGTAAACCTACTGCAGTTCAAGTTTCTCAACATTTGCAGTTTTCATACTACCACTGACTTCACCAGAAGCTGCAGCTTTTAACACTTGTACCTAAAAGAACGAATAGATTGTGTAATGTTGTTTTTATGTGGAAAGCAAGTTGTAAAAAAAATAGCCTGCACTATTAGAACAGTAACTTGAAGAAAGTTTTGGTAAAATTTACGTACTTCAGCAGGTATCTTCAAATGTTACCCTCTCAACAATATGCTCAATCCCTCAATGCTTTATTCCCCCATGTATTATTTCCATTATCTGTGCTCCATTGCTACAGCAAGCTTTCTACAACCATTCAGGCTTCTCTTATACAACTCTTCACTCAGTACAAGTAGGTTGTACTACATGAAGCAGAACTATAAGACATACAGATGTCCTAGGACAATGGGTGTAATATATGTGCACACGTAAATACTATGTAAACCTTCAGCTTTTCCAAGACTTAAAAGAAGAAAGCTGTTTGCTATATGCTCTTTCCTTATTTTGACGCCATGTGTCTCATGTTCCTAAATATACTGAACTGACACTGACACAATGTAACTCTCACTAAAACAACTAATTATTTACACAAAAGGGATGCCTCTAGTGAAACAAAGTTTACTTATTTCTGCAAAACAAGGTAACACTTTGGGAGACCCACACTAAGTTAACAATCTTGCCCAAGTCCAGGATACTCACCCTTCTGCTCACCGTCATCAAAATAAGAATAAGAATACATGAAAAAAAAAAACAACTTCTGGATTATAGTAGCTCAACTATTCATACATATATTCCCTTCCTGACTAAAAAATGGAAAGAAGATAAATGGTTTTTCACAAATATTTAAAAAGCATCCCTATTATGCTTTTTATCCCTATTATTTTTTTTCTTGCATTTGATACATCCACACTGATCCTTGTAAGAGGAAGTGGTTTGGGAAGACATTTCCTAAGAGGAACCTTTCAGATTGGCACAAAATTTGTCCAGGCGTAGATAAAGAGAGTGTTAATATCTATTTATAACTCTCAGATTTTCATAATAATTCTAATGCAAAAGGTAATGGTCTATTGGAACAAGGATAAATATGATATTGAGATCTGGGTTGGTATCAAAGATGGTTAAGCATATGGCTTAACTTGGAACCAAGCACTTTTGTGCCATCAATATTCTACCTCTTCAAGTACAGGAGTTAAACATTCAACCATCAGACTTGCAATGTGAATAGGTGACTGTGATCATGAAAATCAGTGTTGATATGATCACTAAAAATCTATAGTGTGCGCAAGGGAGACAACAGATTGCAGTAGAATACATTGTTCAGGATTCTGAAAGCACAGTGCAAACAAAGCCTATGAACATCAACTGTGCTTTTTGCATAGTCAAGTCTTGTTCAAGGTGCAAACATATTTTACATGAACCAGGATTCTGAGAAACCAAAGCTTCTCTTACTGACCTGGGGCAGCTTTGCTTTATCAACTTTATCAACCTTGAATGACATTAAAAACCTCCACTCCACCACTCGCTTTCATGAATTTTTCATTTTGCTCACTTTTATTACACATGCACAAGCTTCTTACCCTAACATTATTCATAGAAGTCCTACATGTAATCAGTAAAGGATTTTTAAACTGTTTTAATGTTAAAATTTCTATCACACCCAAAAGCATTTAGTCTTAATGAAGGTTATTCCTGTATCTGATTTTTACCAAGTCAGGCTGAAAATGTCTTGAAAGAAAAAAAGAAAACCCAAGTACTATTTGTTATTTGTGTTTTCCGGAAGGCAGTTTTGATTTTAAATAGCACTTCTCAATCTCTTCTAATGGTGTTGAACTATGTTTCACACAAATTCAATTTCAAGAAGAATGCAATCATCAAGCCCAAAAGATGACAGTTCCAGAAAGGTAAGAGCAACCATTAACAGGAGAAGAAAATGAACTATTCATTCCTTTAAGCCTGCCAGGCAAGGAAAGCACACACATATGACAGTTTCAGACTTTTTTAGTACATCATGACTTTCATCATATAGAAGTTAATATAGAAAAACACTTTGTCATAACCAAGCACCACACCAATGTCACTCAGTTCCATATAAACTCCTTTTCTTTGCCTGCCTATTGCTATTATTTATTGAGGTTCTTCAAGCACTAGTTAAAATTCAACTAGGCTGACTGGCATACATCCTGCCCCTCTCCCTTTAAAGGAATTTAAAAAGTTGTTTCTGTTCACATCTCAAAAGAAAGCTACTGCAGAACAAAACTGTCACATTCATCCCCGTCCAAGGATTTAACCTGAGGCTTCAGTGTTAGAGTTCTTCCACTGTTGAACCTTCCACCAGTAACAAAATACAGACTCTTTAATTTCACGGAAAATTTGAGAAATAAAGTTTTTCAGAATACTGTGTTAATTCCTGGATATTCAAGCAATTAAGTTACAGGAGGGAACTATGTTCATTCAGAAGTTTTTACTTTTTCTTCAAGCACCAGGATTAATCAAAGTAACTCATCTCCTCTTAGTAAAAGACCGTGTAAAAAGGTACGGTGTCAAAAATGAAACTTTTGTGAAAGTGAATCATTGTCTTACCTAGATGTAAGATAGCCTATTGCATACTAAAATTTCCTGTTCAGAACAGCTGCAAGTTAAGGTATTTTTAAAAAAGTATTATTTTCACACAGACTTTAAGACAACACTGACAGCAGATCAACAGCATCACTGTAAAAATAATTTCCATAGTAGGTTGCTATTTTAATAATAGTTTTGAGGATTAGATACCTTTCACAGACTCACAGAGGGGTTGAGGTGGGAAGGAACCTCTGGAGGCCAATCGGTCCACCCCCCCTGCTCAAGCAGGGCCACCTAGAGCTGGTTACCCAGGACCACGTCCAGACGGCTTTTGAATATCTCCAAGGGTGGAGACTCCTTCCCTGGGCAACCTGTGCCAGTGCTCAGTCACCCTCACAGTGAAAGAGTGTTTCCTGACGTTCAGAAGGAACCCCCTGTGTTTCAGTTTGTGCCCACTGCCTCTGGTCCTGTCACTGGGCACCACTGAAGAGAGCCTGACTCAGTCCTCTTTGCACCCTTCCTTCAGGTATTTATGTACATGGATGAGATCCCCCTTCTCTTCTCCAGGCTGAACAGCCCCAGCTCTCTCAGCATTTCCTTACAGGAGAGATGCTCCAGTCCCCTCATCATCTTCATGGGCCTTCGCTGGACTCTCTCCAGTATGTCCATGTCTCTCGTATTGAGAAGCCCAGCACTCCAGGTGAGACTTCACCAGTGCTGAGCAGAGGGGAAGGATCACCTCCCCTGACCTGTTAGCAATGCTTTACCTAATGTAGCCCAAGACACCATCCACTTCCCTTTCAATACTTCCTTGGTGCAGTATGCTAGGAAGAGAATTGTTACGAGAAATATTTCCACATTCTAAAGGAATACACCACCTTGCCTCCACCCTTCAATGTTCAGTAGCAAAACCCAAACTTATGGCTGCACTTAAGACAAGTTTGCTTTCCCTTCATCTCCCTCCACTAAAGTATGTAGTTACAAAATTCTCATCAAAATAGAGGATGAATAAAGCTTTGCTGCACACAATTAGATCTAATTTTACATAGCTTATGTTACAAGACTTATCTTAAGTGAGGGTTTTTGATTTCTTCTCTACCATTTCTTTTCCCCAAAATACATAAGAGATGGCATTTGTTCCCTATGTCTCCATATTCCTCGCCCTAACCCTGAGAAAATAAGCACTTTCCTCAGGTTCATTCCTGTGCTAAGTATGTTATCTCAAAATGTTTTGTACTATGTCTCAAGCTATTCCCTTCATCTTAAAACTGTTCTACTGGAACTATATTTCAGAATATTTCGTTGTAATTTCTAGAATAATGTTGATTGGACTATAAAAGAAGTCATCCTGCAAAATCATGAGATTGTCACAACCAAACAAATCATTGTTTAGTTGTCAGATTCTGTGACCTACAAAGGGTGATACCTTTAGCTTTCTTTTCTAAACAATCCAAAACTTGTTTTCCACAGTTAGCATATTTGGCACCATTTACAGCATGTCCCACTCACAACTGTTTGAACTAAAGCAACTGGATTTCTTCAAAAAGCATTATGTAAACAACTGCATAATTTTATATTTAAAATAGCACGTCTGTAGTTCTACTCAGTTCTCAACAGTTAAAAACTGAAGACATTTACAAGCTTCTGTGCTATAAGGAGAGTTTTATTACTCTACTCTTGGCAGATGCAGCAATGGGAACAAAGGTCTTTGTGTTTATTCAGCTGCAAGGCTTTGAAGTAAGCATGGTCTCTGCGTCTCAGGCTTTTGAAGAACACTTAGTATACCAACATTAGCATGGTGAAAACAAGTAAGACCAATTCTTCTCCATTGCTTGGCCCTGCCAACTTTAATACTGAAGACTGTTAGGTCCTTTTTTATTTTGATTAGAGTGATCAATTGAAAAGTTGTGATTCTTACTTTCTATATAACCTGCAGTCCAATGGAAGCCATGTAGTAATAAATCTCATCCTATCAAAATAAGGAAATTTGGATTTCTGTGAAGTAACATACATGAAGACACCTTCTACTGTTTTATGCTCTTACAACCAAATTTCTCAATTCTCATATGGTATTAGAAGTTTTAACATCAAGGTACTCCTCTGCCTCATCCTGCTGTAAATTCCCCGAGATGATTCACATATCCTTTTACCATCCCAACATAATACTGCTAAAGCTCTTTCCGGCACCACCTGTACCTTTGATCAAGCCACGAATTAGTCAAAGGGCAGCACTAATGCCAGAGGAACAGAGACACCAGCTAGCCAAGTGGCACACGCAGAGCGACTGAACAAACAGCCAAGCATCAGAGGCATCCTGGCCAGCCAGCTCCTGCCTCCTCACTGCTGGGAAAGCCAAAAGCAATGAGCTGCTTCTTGAACAACACCTCTGACTGTCTCTTGGCTGCTGCTATGCCAAAAAGAGAAAGAACAGCTTCAAGGACAGCATGCAGCCTGTGGGCCATGTGTTGTGCAGGCCTGCTCTGTTATTAGTTAGAGAAGGAGAAAACAGAAAATATACGCTTTGATAAGCTGGAAGCCAATACTGCTAATGTAGTATATGAAAGCACATGCAGATTCAGGGAAGAAAAGACACATGAAACAAAACTGTATTACGGGAAAACGCAAACCAATGAGGACAGGAGACTATAAATCAATAGGTAACTAGTTAGTAACAACGGAAGAGGCCAACAGTGGGCAATGAAAGGTTGGCTAACAGCAAAGATCTTTGAGGTAGGAGGAGTGGAAGGATGAGTCGAAGAGATATTTTTTCAGAAAGGAAGAAAATAGAAGAATTAGAGCCATGGCCACTTCAAAAATCCTGCCTCTTCCCAACTGTACCAAGGATTTTTACTCTTTTTCCACTGCAAAATGAGCATTGCCATTAATTGCGTCTTCACCACTAATCTAACCCCAATGAGATGTTCTGGATCTCGTAAAATATTCTTCAACATATACAAATGAAATCTCCAAGTCAGAAATATCCGTTCTGCAGAAATGTTGACCACTAGTCACCTACATTGTTTATGATGAAAGAAGCACATCCCCTCCCCAATTCATCATGATACAATCCACTTTTACTTTCCTTCCTTTTGCTGCTTACTTAACACCGTAACACAGATTATGCACTGCACATAAAAACATGATGATTGCAGAATATGGATATAGCTTTGCTTGAGGCAATTTGGCTCCATTACATATGTGTTATAACACAATACACATAACATACACAATAACACAATATACACAATAACATACTATTTTCAACAAACCTCAGTTTTATTTGCTGCACATAACAAATACATTCTGGAAATTAATTAGGAATAGTCAGGAAGACTCATCTACTGAATCCCTGATGATAGTGTTGGAAAGTATCTAGTGAATAAAGCACGGACTGCAGAAAGATCATCTCATGGTAAAAGAAAATGAGTGTTACCCAGAAGAGACTGACTCTACTATCTTTGCTAGATTGAGGCCAGTTAGGCAACTTGAACCAAGCTTTCTACAGGTGGTCATTAACTCCACTCCTCACCTTCCAGCTGTACAGGTTAGTTCCAAAAACTCTGGGGTCTCTAGTTTGCCAGCACTGTTGGGGGCGTTTTTGTTTAATTGCCATCCTTTTTCTTCCCATGCCTCTATAAAATGCAGATTACTTTCTTCTTTCACAAGGAAGGTGTTCCACCAAGTTGGATACAATAATCGTAACCTGCACAGGAAAGCGCACTGCCAACTAACAGTCTTCACGAAAAGGATGTGAACAGCATGCAGGAGTAACCCATGGCACCGTAAGATGAACACTTAATTGACTATCAAATGGATGCTCATTATGCATGCACCACACATCTTGTGTCCTAAGGAAGTCCCACTTATAATTTTTCCACTGAAAAAATTATACAATGTTATGAAGAACACATCTCAATATATAACCTCAAGGTTGCATTGGCAACCTAAACTTAACATTTCTTAACATCCAACTGTATCTTACTAGTGTTTTTCTAGCAGTGTGTTTATTTGCATGTTTGTGCAATTTCCCAATTTTAAAAAACAAGCTGAAAAATTTCCTCGTATTGCATCACTGATGCATCTATTTGTGAACTGCACAGATCCACCAGAGATGACTAAGTAACGCATAGATGGAACTGATGTTTTCATCTGCAAAGCAAAACTGAGAGGCTAATGAGATATTTTACAGAAGATTTCTGATGTTTCATCGATGGCAGAACACTACATTTTCAGTATCTTTAGTTTGATTCAAGGACTTGGAGAGAAATAGGCACATGGATTTGTTCTCTCCACCCTACTTTGCCGCAACTTTGCATTATACCAACTTGTTTCTTTGTCCCAGCTTCTGTGGGGTTTTTTTTGTGCAATTCCAGTCCCCATTCTGTGAGCGTCCCACCAACATCTCCTCTCGGCTTCAGTCCCTTTGCTCAGTCTTTCCAAGCTCCTTATCCACTTATCTTCAGCTCAGTTTCTCTAAGCCCACAGCATAAGTCTCTTTTCCCTTATACACCCCTTTGCTCCAATTAACACAGATGCAGCTCTCTTTTTCATTAAATACAGATCCACTTCCATGCTGCTTCAGTCTGAAGTGGAAGAAAAGGAAGGAAGGAAACAAAGCAGATCAGCATTCCTGCTCGGAGTTCAGGCAAGGCCTAGATTAGGCCAGAGCTGTAACTGTAAGAATATACTCAAGCTGGAACATGCCAATGCAGACTACATCTTTGGGAAATTATCTAACATCTAGGAAGTCTCCAGTGTGTCTATATAAACCAGTTTTGCAAAGGTTTAATCAAGTGACAAAATCTGGGCAAATTTTCAGAGAGAGAGCAAAAGGTATATCCTTGACACAACCAGCAATCTATCAGATTTAAAGTCTCCGTTCCAAACCATAAAGCATTAGTATTATTTAAAGTAAGTGTCACTAAGATTTTTCCCTCGCCTTCTTCTCCAAAGGGCTGAATGACATGGAAAAACTGCATTCCAAGTGGCTAAACTTTGTCAGTATGGACTTAATTTAGAAGCTGACACACAATCAAAACAGACAGCATTACCAGCTTTACCTATGCAAACAAGAACTTAAATTACACGATTCAAAGGAAAAAAAAAAAATAAGAATGCTTTTTAAACTGTAGTTTAATGCCTGTAAGCACTTTCTTAACACTAATGAAACCTTTTTTCAGAAGTAATTTTCCTTAGCCTCCAATGGGTAAGAGGCACATCAATTTCTTCTCTTTTCTCAAAGAGAAATGTAATGCCTTGACTGTAATCTCACAGGCATTAGTAAAGTATTTTAAAAAATCCTATAAGCATTCATGTTAGATGCACGCCTTATTGTCTTTCTAGAAGAAACAGTTATAATTTAAAATTTGTGTTTAGAAAGACACCAGTGTTGCTGAAGAATACAGTTTAAGGATACAAAACATAATGACTTTGTGCTAAAAGGATAAAATTATATGATCTCAGTGATACCAAAATTTGTAACTTCCAGCTTCAATAGTAGGATCAGAGGTTAAAATTTTTCTTTTTACATCATGCATCATTGTCAGTAATAAACATTTCCATAGTGTCACAATTCTGTTGAATGAGAAAATCCAGCCTTCTTGAAAACATGCAGTAAAAAAAAGAAAAGAAAAAGGGGAACACACCTAATTATTTCCCACCTTTTGCTGAGTTATTTTTCAATCCATAATACAGCCACAACTGAGATCAAAGTAAGCTCATAAGGAGAGTTTCCTTGATATAAAAGAAGAGAGTTGTTGTCAGGACTCAGTGCGAACTGTGTTTGACTTGTGCTCTCTTTCATTTACCAGAAACTGGTTTGTTAAACCTTTGAGTACAGGGAGAAACTGCCTTCTTTTCAGCTTTTAAAAAGCATAACAGTTTGAGGGAGTTATTATAGTACTTCATGTGTTAATTCAATAGATACTCATTTCAGTTTTAATTATTAATTAGGTTTTAAATATGACAGCCTTTTGCTGTAAATTTTGCATAATACTACCTACACAATAAATTCCACCTCATGGGAGTTCCTATGCCAAGATCTACAGAACACTATAAATACAAGAATTTCAGAAGATTTTAATGTGAATTCAACATCACTGAACGCCACCAGAGACTGAGTTTACAAATTCTGAAAATTCAGCCTAGTAATTTACAGGTTTGACAGTTCACAGTTTGCCTCAGTGACTTCTGATCTTTGAAATGTTTCAAAATCTAATTTTTATATATTTAGTAAAAGGCTATCAAAATAAGCTATAAGCCTAAAGAGAAATCTAGGCACGACAAACAGAAAGTTAATATATGTGGCAAAGCCCAACGAAACAGCTCAGATAAGTGCCAATAAAAACAGACTAATTTTAAAGCAATGATACTGTTTCATTTCCATTTGCAAGATTAAAGTGAGTATATACTCTGTATATTCTACAAGATGACACATACCAGAAGGCTCCTTTTTTCCTGCCTCTTGAACAGTTTTCCCTTCTTGGTGTAATGCCAGCCAGAACTAATGAAACACTACACAATTCACTGCTATTACCTGCATCATGGGATACTTTGTTTCAGCGGGACTTCCAAATCCATTAACGCCAATGAAGCTGGTGCTAAAGTAGGAATCTGTGAGACTAGCATCAGCTAACCCACCGCCATCTATTCCGGGAACTAAAAGAAAAAAGGAAAAGTGTTTCAGAAAAAATTAGTTTACCATGGGTTTATTTGCTAATATCTCTCCCATATTTTTTTTTTCGCAGGGGGGTACAATAGGAAAAGGTTGGTAACACTATTTCAAACCTATCTTCTCAGCAAAACAACTAAAAACATATTAGTGCACAGAATGAATAAGAGACTTCATGAAAGAGGTTGCTAAATGACAGTGTATGCAGCATGAAGTTACCGCACAAATGCGGAAAGATGCAGAAAAGTAAGAAGTTTTGACAGAAACGATGAGGAGTTTGAACTGTAGAAACAAGAATAACAAGGCAAGTAATGATATCAGGAAGAAAATAAATCAACTAAAAAAAGCTAGAAGGCAAGCTTATTTTAAGAAAACCCGTATTCTTGCATATAAATCTTGAAAATATATCTGTCGAGTAGAGTTTTTAACTGGATGTATGGCTTCTTTTAAAGGGTAATACACAGAAAATGTACATTTAAAAATATCTCAAGTCCTTTCACACAAAGCACAAACACTTTAAAAGCTTCCTTAAGAGCATAAGACTATTTTTATTATCTCATACTTCATAAAGTGGCAACAATTTCATGAAATGTGGCCAAAAAACCCTTTTGGACTGAAAGCAAGTGTGAAGGATGTAAGAAGAAATTAATCCCCAGACTAGAAACAAGGGCCTTGACATACAAGCACAGTACTTTAACCACAAATAAATGAATTCAATACTATGAGACTACAGAGAACAAGAAGCAGTTATAATTAACACAAAACAGTCAAGCAAGTATTACTTCGATAACAAAAAAAGAGTTTACAATGGTATACAGGCTATAGTTCAAATTAAGCTTCCACAAAAATACCCACAGCAAATTATAAAGACACTAATCAGTATGGCCAGGCCACTGCAAGCCAACAGGCATGAGTAACTGGTAGCTCCAAGGTAGGAAGGCACACATCCAACTCAGAAGAACATCCTGTACCAAACTATCCGACTTGAACTTCTGGGAGGACTCGCAGCCAGCCGGTGACACCTGGAAACAACTTCCTGATCCTACTCCTCAAAGGAAATAAAATGCGACTTTGTGGCAGAGCTAAAGGAAGGCAGATTATCACCCTCAAATTTCATCAGAATCAGAATTTTCCCTCCAAAGGAGACTACATAACCTGGTGAGCCATTTCCATGCTGTAGGCACAGGAAACAGCAAAAGAAGTACAGCCGGATGAAATCATAGGAAGAGCTGCAAGAGGAAGATGACTAGCAGCATCCATACTACAGACAGATGGAAACACTGCCCAGCTGCACTCCCTGAGACTGGAGTTGTGTGAACTAGCCAACCAGGGGTAACACCAACAGCACCTCAAATGAAGAGCTCTAAGCGGAGAGAGATCAAATAAACCGAATACTTCAGTTGCAACACAGATCTGCTTTGCAAGAGAAAAAGATTCTTACAATATCGCTGACAAATCTAGAGCATTACTTGTATGCTCTGCAGGTTTGAGGGAGACACCTAAGGAACTTTAAAGATGCTAATTACTAATGAATTGCAACATGTTGTTTTTTTTTTTTTTAAAGTTTTAAAAGTTAGCTAAGAGAATAGGAAAATAAAACTCCCTCCACTATCTATGCCCTAGATCCTCCTTCATAAGGAACAGCCACTTCAGAAGTCCTCTTGCTACATCCCTAAAAAAGACAAAGCTTTTTTGCTTTGTCTTTTAAACATCTGTCCCTCTTTTGCCTTCATTTGGGAAATTTACATTCAAAAGCCTAGGAAAAGTATTGTATGGTTGAATTATAGTATCAGGGAAAATATTAATGTCTGCAGTAACGCCAATTACTGTCTCATCCTACCTGCTACAGTCAGTCCCTAACTCACACTGTGAAGGTTAGCATTTTAACACAACCGTTTTCTGGCATCATGAAAAATACTACAACTCTCTCATACAAGAAAACCCAAAGACAGCAAATCCGCATTTAATTATGAGTAGTTTCAGTCTAGTTTGCCCATAAATTATTCAGGGTTCACACAGTGTTTTTTACTTATTTTAAAAATGCACTTTCAATATAGCTTTCTCTGACTGCATTTCGGCCATTACCAAAGACTGCTGCAGTTTTTATGCTACATCTTGACTGTAAAAGAGCAAGAAAAACTGTTTAATTTCCAGGAACAACTGTCATTTCAAGGTACACTATGTAATTTTAGCAGTATATCTGCTATTTCATCTTATACTTCTGTCACAAACTCCAGATTTTATCTAATTTTTAACAAACTAGCAAGCGACTCCCTCAGATTACACCATCAGCTTTACAAATCCTTCAGCCTCTGTTCAAGAATTAAGAAACAGCCGATTCTTTCTGCTTCTCCCACCGCTCCTCACTATGCTAGAGTCACTGTGAGAACCCACATACCTTCATTTCTCTGTTGGACACATACAGTTAATGAACAAAATCCTCAAAACTGGAAAGAGGCAAGTGAAAGCTTGCCAATTTTGCCACATTCAGCAGTAAGGCATGTGAATAGCCCCCTCAGTGTGAAGAAACACCAGAGCTGACCTCCAGTAACTCCAGACAGACTGGTACAGCTGCAGTCACCCATTCTCCAAACAAAGCACTGGCACCAGTGCAGGTAGCCTTGCTAGGGCACAAATACAGTACCAGGTGCTCTGTTCCTAGTCTGGGTGAAGCATCCTCAGTGCCAGGCAGCTCAAGCTGCAAGCAGGAGCAGACTTGAGGCAGCAACCCCAGAGCTGAGCAAGGCTGAAGACACTGCTGGGAATGACAAAGTTGATCTTTTGACACTGCTGCCTTTCTACTGCTGGTATTTGCTATGCAAGCCTATCCAAACCACTTACAGCTGCTCAAAGCTACAATGTAGGCTTTCTATTGACACACTGATATCTAACTGGGCACTCCAGATAGCAAAAGCTACTCCAGAACATTTTCTTTTATCTAGCTGTATGAAGACCATCTCTCTACTGCAGTGCAATGGTTTGGCCATACTGATCAGCCTCCTGGTGCCGTTACTACAAATTGCTCTACTCCAGTGCTGATCCACCTTTGTACCACTCAATTCTACTAGTACCATAGCAATTTCAAGATGGCTTTCAACTATGAGGCTTTCTATTGTCCTCTTCCAAAGGGTCTAGAAACACACCTCCAGCAGAGGGACCAAGACCACAAGAAAACATATTCTGCAGGAACAATCAAAAGAAAACCATCAGAAGTAAGCTCAGTGGAGCAGAGGGCGGTTTTCTTGGCAGTAGCTCGTATTCAGAACGGCATGCTCTAGAAGTGTTAAGTATAACTATTGCCTTCAAAAGAAAACTCAAGACTAGCTTCCTTAAACTAGCTTCTTTAAACTAACTTCCCTATAGTAACAAGCAAGAAAATTAAGACTAAACAGAAAAGACGCAGCTTACATAGGTACAAAGAAAAAAAAAGTAATTCCTGCATTGCCTATAGAACCAAAAAAGTGTTCACTACGTACTCCATTTCTGTACAAAGAAGGGACATTCAGCTGTTACAGAGATGAAAGCTCAGCAAATACCTAAACAGCCAAGGCAGTTTTACTCTATTTGGCACCTGGCCTTCTCCATGAGAAGTAGAAGGTTTTTATCCTCCTTCTGCCAAACATTTGGCAAATCATAAATTCTCACTTGCTTCTGGAGGACCACAGTAGTTCAGAGCATGAAAAAAGGAAAAGTGATTTATCATAAGCAATCCACAGGAGAAGGTCTTCAGAAATAGGCACACTTCACCACACAAGCAGTCTGGTATAAAAAAAAAAAAATAGAAGTCTAAACGGGAAAGGGAAGATCTTAGTCCTTATAAAGTCTTTATTCTCATGTGTTTACTAATTTACATCAGACCCTGCATTCGATTTGTCTGTCCGGATCTTTCCTATATAGCAATTGCAAGCACACACTTTCAAACACTCTGCACATAGCACTATTAGAATGACAAATAAAAAACTTCTAAGGTTTATGTCGTCTTCTCTTTTAAAGCATTGATTATAACTTTAAGTAAGTTTAGACAATTTTAGGAAAGTCTTGAATTGGCTATTTTTGCCAAAGCAACATGCCCTTCTCTTGTGTAACAGTACTATCCATGCATTGAAGTTGCATATATTTTCAATGGGCTCTTCCTTGGAGAGAAGCAACAACTTCCTTATAGAAGTAGAAAGGTTGACTAGGCAGGTCTGAGAAGAAAAGATGGATGTGCAAGGGAACAACCAGGAATCCAGTGGGGGGAAAAAATGCTACCACATTATGTAAGCACATATGTGAAAACAAGAAGAAATTTCTAAATTCCATGAATATTAAAGCCAGAAGTTACATCCTGGCAATTCTGGAAAGAAATTAAATAAAACATCTTGAGAAATTCAGAAGACGTTTTCTACTTTTTATACACACATTATCTAATAATTTTTTGCTTGGTGAGTAACACTGCAGCTTAATGTGACAACTGCAATTAAAAATAAATATCTTCTTATATAATTCTTCTCCCACAGAATTTTAGCAGAAAGTAGGCTTCCCGTCAGATGCAGGCACCAAAGAGGAAAAAACACAGATAGTTATTTTTGCCTTAGTTATTACAAACACATTTTTCAGGAACAAAGGATCTCATCACAGCCCCAGTGCTTGAGTACTACTGCGATGAACTCAACACACATGCTTCAACCACAGAATCAGTGGGTTTCGGTTGGTTTTAGTTTAATGCTCGTCTTGTCTAATATTAGCACTATCTGAATACTAATACTAACACTATCTGAAAAGATGGCGTTTCTGATATTTTCATTCTAACATTTTACTAACAAGTAAACAAATACTGTAATATCCTATACTGCTCCTTTTATGAACTTAGTATCAGCACTGATCATCTCAGAAACTGTTCGTAATATAAAAAAGGATCCTTTACAGTAATGTGATATATTGCTCCAAAAACGAATGGGCTAAAAGTAAGATCACAACACATTTTTGTTGACGTATTTTTTAAAACAACGATTTAAAGATTTCTGGCGAGGTAATAAAATATGGATTGAAATCATTCATTTTGCTATTATCACTGCTTTAAAAACTGTACTACAATTATTTTTATGCTGGGAAAAAAGTTTATATAGAGAGGTAATCTTGATTTAAACTCCCAGCAATGCAACAGTGCAGGCACTTTTCACCTCAACACAGCTTGGTAAATTGAATCATAGGTTCATTGCATACATGTGCATACAAAGGACAAGGTGTTATCTCAGCTAGATATAAAGCAGTAAAAACTACAGTGCCATACCACCGGTGGAATTTTACACAGAGATAGCTATCCTAATATTGAGACAAGAACAATAAAACTTTTATACAAAGCCTATCTATGGCAAGTCATTTAAGACTTGTGTCCTTTTAGTCTCCTAGATGCACCAAGGTGTCAGAGGAGCTTATACTTGTCCTACTTTGTTTTCTACTGACATGTTTGTATCCAGAAATAATCACGTGCTTGTGATGCTAACCTCACCTGTACACTTCTGTAGCAGTTCACAAGCACTATACATACCAGTATGTGCATCTCAGTGTTACTTTCTCTATGGTGTCACTACTGTTGCAACTTGTTAGGGAAAGTGGATTCTCTGGTGTTTTTATGCCTCTCTCATTTAATACAATGTTTTTGAAACACAGACTAGGAATCACTGAAAGAGAGACAACAGGCGAAGAAAGTGAACGATACCCTCAGGCATGAGGAGCAAAAGTAAAAGCACACGCCTGAGTTAGGATGCCGTGACAGAGAGTGCAGTTGGAGGGCAGACAGCACAAATGAACCAAGTTGGCTGAAAGGCAGACAGGAAGCAAAACAGTTTGGGAAATGCTGCCTTATTTACAAACACTCCCACAAGGCGATGAGATATTCATGGGCAAGCAAAGGAAAACAGCAATCTTTACCATAATATTAAATCACTGGGGTGTCTTTTTTTTTTTTTTAATTTATCTCACATATCATAGAAGCATCTGATAAAGACTGAAAAAAAGGATAGGTGCCATCCTTTTGCTCTGTAAAAATCTCAGTACAGAGTCTAGAGCAGCAAGACTCCTCATCATGGACCAAGTCCAAAAGCACAGTGATAACAGAAATTAAAATTGATACTTTTTCAAAAGAGTTATCAGAACTACTCTGTTATCAGAAACAGCAATTCAAAGTAATGCAATTACTTAATATCATAGCTTTCAGAGCTAACCCTCTCCAAAAGCTTTCACTACTCCTAATATATTGCATCAAATTAATTAATAAACTGCATCAAATTTTTCAAAGCACACATGTTTAAGCTTTTGTTTTTAATAGCCTCCCTGTACCTAAAACTCAACTTTTTTTTTATATAAATAGTTGTATGAAACACTTGCAGATAACCTGAACAGACCGTCAGGACATTCTTTACAGCAGTGGGGGAGAACGCATAAAAGAAAGGAAAGGTCTTCCTGCCAGTTGCGTCAGCATTAGACCAACTGAAGTTAAGGGAGCCTACCCACAGACTACAGGGATTGCATATCACATAACCAACCTGATAACAACTTCCACAATGCATGTCTCTACCCTCATTTTTGTGTATCTGTACTTTGTTTCTAAATCTCTATTCTCAAATTTAAAAAAAAGGTTAGGAGTAACAGGCTGTTAGGAAGCAAATTAAAAAACACAAAATATCTTTGAAGATCAAACAAAACAATTACATAATTGGCACTTTTTTAACTCCTGAAAGACGGATGGAACGAACACACACGCGCGCGCACACACACAGAGTGTGATCTACTCCAACTCATCTCCAATACACAGTGATTCACCACACCATTTTTCTGGTGGAGGAACGCATTACATCTTTACTAGAAAGCAACACATCAGGAAAACATCAGCTGCATCAGCTTATTATCTAAATCTCTCCACTGACCCCCTTTTCATCAGCTGCCTCATGACCAAGATTATTTTTTCTGCTTTTGAGGTTCTACAGAAGTGCTTCTGCCTGTGTTTACCACCCCACCCTCACTTACCATTTGTCCACTTTTCCCGCAGCAGTCTAAATTTGCTTCTAGGTGGTTCCTTACACATGGAACTCTTTCTGAGCTGGTCCCCAAGGTCACTATTTTCTGGGCATTCAAATCCTTCCTGAAGGCCCACTCCTACAGTGATACCTACAAAAAATCAGTTATCTAATACCTGCTAAATAGAAACTAAATGGGGATGCTCTGTATCTTAAAAAACATTATCAAAACTTCAAATTATTAAGATATAGCATATAGAGTTTGCTTACATAATGTAACTATCCCACACACACACTCCTTTTCATCATTGCCTTTGAAGCAGAAAAACAATTACAACAGTAATAGTGCTTTCTTTACATTCTTCAATACCCAACACAAAGTGGGTACTACCAGAAACAAATAATTACCAGTACTCCTCAGGTATCTGTAACTCCTGTGGAATATTTGGACTTTGAATGATTCCCCACACAAGAAGGAACACCCACAAAGTATATAAACAGATACAATCAGTTTCAAAGCCAATTAACAGTGTATTTTTTTTTTAAAGTTTCATAAGCTAAACCTGCCCCTCTCAAAATCCCATATAACTTTGCAGATTGAGAAATTTCTCCTTCCCTCCTTTTTTTTCCCCTTAGTTCCCCCTAATAATTTTCCTTCCCATTTCATTTCCACATGAAACATGTAAAAGCAAAAAGAAAATCCACATCTGTAATTTCCCAATTTCTGGAGTTGACATATGAGACAAAGAGTGATTAAGTGAAATCAGTAATTTTCATTTTCTCCCATGCATCTTTAACTGGTTATTGTTTTTACTCTTCAATTCTCAGTTGTCTGTAACCGTCTCCAAATGTCCCAAATGCCTCTTCAATTCTTGGAATTATCTCCCCATTTCTTAAAAATATTCAGAGCAAACCAGATAAAAATTGTATCATCTATCAACTCCTGGAAAAGGCATCAGGAAAATTAAAAGGGGAATCACCTCTCTCAAAAGAAAACTGAGGTATACAACAACTAATACAGTATCACTTGCAAAAAGTACAAACAGGTTTGGAAAAAGAATTCTCAACCATACATCTTTACTATAAAACCTATTTTCTGTATACAAGCAAAGAAACAAACCCAGGGAAAAGTGACCAGTATGTGACATACCGCAACTATACTTCTATTTAAAAGTGTGAGATAATTGTCTGTTTCTAAATACTTCAAGCTGTAAATACTGAAATGTTACCAAAGAGAAGAAAAATCCATATTTAGAATAATCCTGACCATTGTTTCATCGCATTAAGAAGGGTAATCCAACAGATTACCTTTAGTATCTGTTCTGCTGAATAGCTTATCTTTCCATTTTTTCTATATTCACTGCTTCATTTTGTTTAAAAAGGAATGGACTGGTAAAGACTTAAACACCTGTTAAAAAGCAGAAAATATACAAATGTATAGGTCTTTCCACTCCAGGCCTAGCATATTTATGGATTTCACAAAACCTAAGCTGTAATGCTTACTAAGCTAACCACCAAGCGATTGCATACAGAATTGCTACAGCAGTGGCCGCTATCCACTACGGCTATGACTGGCCGCATAACATGCGGGTGGCAGGCTGCAAAAACAGCCGTAATGCTTTTATTAGGCTAACCCAATGCAACCCAAGCCTTAATGGCCCTTTCCACCTTCTCACAGGCTGGCAACAAAGTCTATTCACAGACAGGCTTTCTCAGCAGCCGTGGAGAAACACAGAGCGAAGCCGCTTGGGGAAGTTTCGTGGGCACCTCGCAGAAATACAGGCCTACATTTCGACTACAGATTTCCTAGAAGGACTTGGAGAAAGGCTTTATGGAAGAGAACCAGATGAAAACATCTCACGAGGAGAGGGTGAGCTAACCTCTGGCATGGGGATCTCGGGCAGCAGCAGCAGCACTGCTGCCGTGGCCAGCTCCTCCGCCGGCAGCTCCGCAGACAGCAGCACCCACCCACCAATGCTGCTGCCGCCGCCGGGTCCAGAGAGCACCTGGAGCTCCTCAGCTCAGCGCCTCTGTGTTTCAGTTGCATTTATAGGAATCAAAGACAAGATGAAAGAGAGAGCGCTATGTATCATGTACTTTATGGCAAAAAGCAGGGTGGAAGTTAGCAAAGATTTAGAGCTCAGCTCTATCTCAGCTCATATCTATTAATATATAATATGAGGTCTTAGATGCAAAAGAATATTACATCTGTTAAACTACCTGAAAGCTAACAGATACAATTGCAGGTGCCCATGCAACTTTAACTTGTCCAATTTATGTATAGACATGATACATTTTAATACCATGATGACATTTTTCTCTACACCTTCCCTCAGTTAGTGTCAAGAAGGGACAGTGCTCTAGGAATGAGCCAGCAGTGTGCAGCAAAGCAGGCTGCCGGTTTGCTTCTTGCAGAAGTTGGAAAGTGCCAGAGAGAACAGATACAAGAGGAGAAATTTTTCATGCTATTATGCCCCCTACCCATCCTTCCCTGGGCTGTTCCTTAAAACTCTACTAATCAATCCTATCTTTTCCCCTAAATGCCAAGCAACAGTCATTTCCCCGCCTCTGCTCCTTCTACAGCCTTCTCAGACTAGGTACTGCTGCCACTGGGCTGACACGTGGGATTATACGTCTATTAGAAAAGCACCATGTGCAGATTTTAGCAGCTAACAAATCCAGAGGAAAGTTTTTTCTATTTTTTCTTCCCTTTTTTTTTTGTCACAGAGGTCCTATGTGAAAAGGATTAATTTATTTTTTTTAAATCAAACTTTAGACAGGTAATACCAACTATACGTTTCCTGTTTTGTAGACAGTCAGCTATCCACCTTACATATGGAAGGTGAACCACACAGAAGGCTGGGCGCTCACAGCTCTGGGGGAAGAAGTAAGAACGGTGCTTTGAACACATGTGCTCCAAATGTCAAGTAGTTTGGGAGCAGGAGGCAGCAGTGCTAGCTTCTGAGAGCAGGCAGAGCTCATCGGCATGGTCAGTCTCGTTTCCCAAGAACATAAAAAGCCACACAGTCAGGCCAAAGCCACATTTAGCCCACTACCTCATCTCTGACACTGGACAGCTGTGGATATGTCAACAAAAGCATAAACATGAGACAAGGATAAAGCAGGATTTCCCAGCAGGTTCTCAGCCATATGTAGGGGAAGATGAGTCTGATTCAGAGATTATTTTTTTGCATTTAATAATCTCAAGCAGAGTCTTCCTCCAGGAATATCTGATCACTTTTGGAATCCCTGTCAGATGTTAGTATCCAAAACATCTATGGCACAGAATAGCTTAACCACACACCACGCGAGAAACTTCTCTTGGTTAGCTCTGACGATGTCGCCTGTTCATTCCACTTTATACCCTCATATTGAAATACTTCTGCACTGGAGTATTTCTTGTATTCATCTCTTCCTTAACACTCAATGTTCCTATCACCTATGTTGTGAAAATAAGTCGGTATTTGGGGAGCCTTTGTGATTACCACCGAAAAACCTATAAGTAAATTAATAATCCTGTACTCAAAGCAGGATTAGAGTAACATGCATGTTAGAATGAGGCACTGACCCACTTTTAACAATAAATAGGACTACAGTTAATTAGTCAATGAGCACTATCTGCTCTGTGCACTGAATGAGGCTGCAGTCCAGTGAGGAAGGAGGAAAAGAAGGTGGCATTCACAGCCACATAACTGAAGACCACCAAATACTTTTGAATTAGGGAAGACAGTTGCTGAGACTATACAGGGAGGTGATTTTTGGCAATTCCTGATTTCATGTTCTTAACCTCAGAATTTTATTATTTAATACAACTTCATGTATTACCTCCTACATCCATAGAAAGGAAACTTTCATTCCATCCATTTGGAAATCATACTGTTAACACCACAGGTCATCAGCAAGGTAAGGATTTTAGATATTAGCTTGTCAGTACCTACACAGATCAACCTCAGATTTTGAACAACTATTTTCCTTATTTGTTTCACAAATGTATACCGAAGCAAGGAAGCTTATAAGCAAGACTGGGCCCATTCCCCGGCTCTTCAACTTTAATTTCTCTCTCCTTCCTTTCCTTACTCTTTTTTCCTAGGTAGTATCCTTCCTGTAAGATCTTCTTCTACCAGTCCAAGCTTTTGCCTCCTGTAACTTCAACTGAGGTGACTTTCCCAGCAGGTAATCACTGATAACACTGGAGTGGGTTTGTCCATTCTTGGTGCCCTCACTCCTCACAATGGGTGCAACTGCAGAGAGCTCTACATAGTTTTAAACCTCTGACACATTCAATAGAAGCAAGTTTTTCAAATAATTTAACTGCTGAGCACTATCAACTTTTGAGCGCACACAAATTCTGAGGGTTTTTTTTTTTTAGATTTAGGGCTTGGGCCTTTTGGAACTCTTTCTTACAAGAACAGCCTCCATACAGGAGCTTTTACCCCCAAGCCAAATTATGCACCCTCTCCCCAAGCCTGGATCCCCTAGTTTAATAGATTTTAGTGATTTCCTTTTGCATAGGGAAAAAGTGTATTTTGTGCCTAACTCTGTCCGAAAGAAAAATGAACAAAGATCGACTTATCGCTGCTGAATCTCTCCAAGATATTTCTACCTGCAAAAAAAAAATGAAAGGCAAGAAAGACTTCAGCTTGAATAACTGAAGTTTGACAAAATGATCAAAATCTGAAAATAGTGTCTTTTAATAGAAAGCATTAAGCAATTTTATATTCTAGGCTCCTCCTGGAAGGGCAGACATGACCATGCTGTGTTAATGTAAGACACTGACAAGCTACCAACTACAGAGATAATACTGCTCAGTGGCACAAGCTCACCACACCTGGCAAAATAGCAGTTGCATGTTCCTGAAACACGTATCAGGCACTAAAAAGCTACATACAGGATCTTCAGCATGGTTGCATCTTAATTTCAGAAAAGGCATGGTTGTGACCATTTAGTAGTTGAGTCATTTAATGTAAACAAATACCAGGTTTATGACAGAAATCGATAATGCAGCCAAGCTTAATATACTCATTTAAAGGGGCATCTGAAGGGGCATCTGAAGGAGCATCTTCTCCTAGCTGCCAAGTGCTGCTTTACCTACAACAGAATGGTTATTAAAAACCAGTTTGCTGCAAACACCATATAACTATTGGACCACACGTTAGGAAGATGCATAACTGACCAGTAAAAGTAATGCTGCTCTGCATGGCATACATGCAATCTGAACTCTTACCAATTGAGAAGAGGCTGTGTATGAAGGCTGAAGCAGCCTTGGGAAAAAAAATTCAGATGCAATTTCTGCTCACAGTAGCAGATAATGTAGATATATATGTAGTTCTTTATAAAATTATCTTCTTTTTTTTAATGTAATATTTCAGCTGGAACATTTAAAACTTCCAAGAGCTGAAACTCGGCATAGGTTGTTTGGAGGAGCCCATCCAAGAGTACTACTCCAGAAAGCGCTGCCTCCCTGCTACCACCCTCCTCCCAGCCTGACTTTGGGCAGGGAGGTCCAGTGAACCTGCACCGAGCCTAGGGCTGAAGTGACCGACGGGCAGCTGCCCGGGTGCCCCCCTAAGCCAGCCGGAGGGAGCCCCTTCCCACACACACCTGCCTGTCCCTTCCCCATCGGTAACGGCCGGGTCCCCCTGCGTGCCCCAGGGAGGCCAGCACAGCCCCGACCCGCCCGCCTGGGACCGCCACGGCGCCCAGCACCGGCCGAACCCGGGGACAGGACAGAGGGGCGGGGAGGGCGGCCCGGGGACCCCCGCCGCCACCATGGCTGTTGTTATTTGTTTCCGGTAGCACCACAGCGTGTCGGGGAGCAGGAACAACGCGCCGCCCGCCCCCCGCCGCCCCCCTCCCGGCAGCGCCCCCGCCCCACTCCACCCCCGAGCCGCCCCGCCGCACTCACTCGCCAGCCGCGGGCCATCCAGCCCCCCGCCGCCACCGCCGCCGCCTCCGCCTCCCGCCCCCAGCTCGGCTTTCTTAGGCCCCACCACCGCCGCCGCCGCCGCCGGGCCCGGGCTGGCCCCGTGCGGCGGGTAGCCAGGCCCGGCGGCGGCGGCGGCGGCCGGGGGGATGCCGAGCGGGAGCCCGCCGAGGGGGGCGGCGGGCCCCGGGCCAGCGGGGGCGGCGCCGGGCTCCTCATGCAGGAACTGGCACTCCTCGCCGTAGAAGCAGGTCTTGTCCTTGGCGTAGTAACGGCAGAACTTCAGCTTCACGGCGCCGCCGCCGCCACAGCCGGCCCCCGCCCCGCCGGCCGCCGGCCCCGCCACGCCGACCCCCGCCGCCGCCGGCGGCGGCCCCACCACCGGCGACGGCGACGAGCAGGGCAGGCCGCTGCTGTTCATGGCAACCGCCCCGCCGCCGCCGCCGGGGTCGGCACCATGGGGAAGGAGGGCGGGAGGGAGGGGGCGGGGAGGGGGAAGGGGCGCGGGAACCGCCGTCACCCCGGGCTCCGGCTCCGGAAGGGGGAGGAGGGGGCGACTCCGCGCCTCTTAAAGGGGCCGCGCGGCCCGCGGCGGGGGCGGCGGCGCCTCCTCAGTGGTCCCGGCGCTCGGGGTTGTTTATGCCATTTTCCTCTTCCTGAGCGGCCGCACGGGCGCGCCTGCGCCGGCGTGGGGCATGCTGGGTAGCGCCGCCGGCCGCCGGGCCGAGCCAAGCCGCCCGCCGGGGCCGGGGAGGGAGTGCTGGCTGCTGCGGGCGGGAGCGGTCGGAAGAGGGGCAGGCGGCAGCCGGCAGCCGCGGTGCCTCAGGCCGTCAAGCGCGGTGTCCGGCGGGTGAGGGAGGCCGGGGGCGGCGTGGAGCGAGCTGATTGTCTCAGCGGCTGGGCTGGGTTCGCGCGGGCGGGCGTTAACCGTCCCGCGCGGCGCCCACCGGCTCTTCGACGAACCGCGCTCTGCAAGCGTTAACGCCGGTTTCCAAGGGGCAAACAGCAGGTACAGGTGACCCGCTGCTTCCCGCTCCCGCCCTCGGGCCGGGACAAGGCAGAGCCCAAGGCCGGGGCCGCTCGGCTCCCGTGCTGTCTGTCAGGCTGGTTCTCCTGCCTTTTCCCTCTCGCGGGGTGGAGGTCGAAGTACCGGCGGTGCTAGCAGGATCTCAACCGATTTTCCCCCAAAAGGTCATGTTCCTCTTTCCTGTTGCAAAACACACGGCAGCCCGTTCACTGGAACGGGAACGCTCTGAGGGATTCTCCCTCTCCAGGAGTCGAATCGGTGGGCTGGCTGTTTTTAAGGGAATGTTTGAAGTGTTTTCCCCTGAGCGTGGAGAATTTTGTTATGTGAATTTTCAGTGACTCACTTGCAAAGCTACTCAAGATTTTCTTTTTAATTTTTTCCTCAATCAAATTGTTGGCATAGCTTGTGGTGCAATCACTGAAATAATGCATATATAGTGGAAAAAACATCATATGTTAAAGTGGACTTGACATTATATTAGTAAGAAAAACATTTACTGTAGAATTAAGATTACTTTTTGTCTATCATAATCTTCTCTCTATTAAAAATGAAAATCGGGGCCTGCCTCCAACATGCTTTGACAGTTTGTGCAAAAAGAAATTTAAAAAAAATAATGAGTGAGCTTTTAAATCTCACATTGGAACAAATCAAAGTCTTTCTTCCTCGGATAAAGACGTTAAAGACTTCAAGAAGTAAGCGTGCCTTAAGCTGAAAGATCTCAAGATCACCATTTTTGCAGTCAGAAGGATGGCTTTCCCAAGCCTATGAACCAGCTGAGGAAAAAAATGTGATTGCTCTGCAAAAAAGGTTGGACAGAAAACTAGAGGAGGGCAAGGCTACAAGAGTCAGGGCTCCAGTTCTAGCCTGCTGTCCCAACAAAACAAGATGAGGGTATCATCTCTGTCATTCCCCAACAGTTTTCAGCCTTTTGCTTCCTTTCAACTGCATGGCAAAGAGCTCACAGCTTCTGTGTTCCTGCAAGTTTAGAAAAGTAGGCAAAAGTGTGGAAAGACTCTATTGGTTTCTGCGTTAAAATCTCTGGGTAGGAGCTCAGACAAACCACAGCAGATTCCGCAGGGAAGAGAGTCTTCATAAACGCCTCAACCATGGGAAATGTTTCAGTCCCAACTTGCGCCTTTTCAGACAACCAAAATTGGTTTGCTTTAATACACAGATCAGAGGTGGTCCCAGCTGCTTTAGCTGAGGTGCCCGCAGCGCTGCTTACTTGTGTATCACTCAGCCCCCTGGCATTAGCGTTGTGCCTCTGAGGAGTGAAACCAAGGGCTTCCTTGCACTGTGAACTGTTGCAGCTACACACAGGTGCCCACGGGTGACACTTACCCCAGCTGCTGCAGTGGGGAAAGGGAGAGCCTGGGAGTGCATTGTTTTCTCTCCCTTTATCTTGCTCATCCATGCCCTGGGAAGATGCCAGCACAGGGCAGAGGTCTCAGGCAGATGGGAGCTTTGGGGTGCATGGGTTCATAGAGGGGAGTGGGAGGTAGAAGATGTTGCATTGAGATAACGCCGGGTGTGGGGGAAGAGAGGAACCCAATACCACCTTCTGCTGAAGTCTGGTTATCAGCAGTCTATTTATCTCCCCTTATTCCAGGGATGATGTCCCCTGGAAAAACGTCCCTTCGAGAAAGGTCAGACTGAGTGGATAAGTTATATGTGCACGTGAGGAGGTTGGAAGAGGCCGCAGAAAGATGTTAATAAAGGGAGAAGAAAAATCTTAGCTTTCACCCAGAGCTTTCCCAAGCTCTGTGGATTTTTTATCCAGAGCTTTAGTACTGTGGATTTAATGGTATCAAGTTATCTTACAAGAGATTTCATGATACACATAGGGTAATACCTTTTCTGGGTAAACTGGTTGAACGTGAAATGAATTCTTCCAAGCAAAGACTTCAATTGTGTGGCCACTCCCATCGCTGAAGTGTATTCTAACCTGTGTTTTCAACCTTGTGAATCTGCTTTTCCCACAGCTCTTTTGCTGATCCATGCATATGTCTAATATTACATATACACAGTGAGGTTAGGAACAAGGACACAAATGGGCTTGTGTATACACGACCCACATTTTTTCTGTCTGCATGCTGTAGCTCGGGTTGAAAACATTCCCGCTGGATGCGGGAAGAGCTGAGATAGCATAGCGCGTGATCCTGCCAGCCAGAGTGCCCAGATAGTGATGAGACATGCGGTACAGTGCTAAGGTTGTTTGGGTTCTCCCCCACCGAAGTCAGTGTAAGTGCTGTACCTGAGCCACTGAGCATAAGACTGGCTTGGAAGTGTCCCTCATTTTTTCTACGTTCTCTTGGCCAGCAGAGCAAAGCCAATAATGCAAGAGGCTCAAGATGGCATGAGCCCCTTTTTGTGGCTCTGCCAAACTCTCACCTCTCCTGTCTCTTCAGTTCTGTTAACTATATATAAGGACTGAAGGCTGACCTGCAGCTACAGAGTGACACTTTCTCATTAATCATAACCATGTGTTCCTCTCCAGAATTTTATTTTTATTGCCTGTTCCTGCTGGTCGGCCAGAGCGCTGAGGAGTCCTGCCAGCCATTCGCTATCTGCTTGAACTTGCTTCACTGCCTCGTGCAGTGCACGGAGATCTACTGGGCACTCCTGCAGAGTAGCGATTGATGATGTTATCATTTTTTTCACAAAACTAGGTCCCCTGTTAATTGAAGCTAGCACCTATATGGAGAGCGCTGCCGTTCCTCTCCTGGGCACATACCCAGATTTACTTTGCGTGAGATCCAGGGAGCAAGATGAAGGAGAAACAGATAGATGCCCCTGGGCCTTGTCCCACTTTGTAGTCAAGTCATAACTGTGGTGTGCTTTTCGACCCAGAAATAGGGAAATACTGCTGTATGCATGCATGCAGCCATAGCCAAGTGACAGAGTTTTTATGAGCTCTGACAGAAAGGCAGAACCAAACATTATGAGATGAAAAATAAGGGAGGGGGAGAAGGAAATCCTTGAGAAGGAAACCCCTGCCAAGAGCTCTTTTCTCCAGACAAATCAGGTCGCCAGTGCCAAATAGCTCTCCCCTAACATTTGAACCAGTGTTGAGAAAGCTATGTCTGCTATTGAGAGTGACAGTTTCTCTTTGTGTCGACCCAAAATTAAGATGTTTAGTAAATCATGTGGAAACAGATCCTGAAGTGCAAACTGGCATCAGATAATGTGAATAAATAACAATGCTTTTTGAGGGGTAGAGTTATCGTAGCTGTGATTTTTTTTTAAGGCATAGGCAAGACAAGTTTTGTAGGTAGGAATCTTGTTAAACCAACAAGTAGCTGGAAAAAGTAATGCCTGAGCACTGTTTTTTTCAACAGTACCAGTTGGTCTATTAAGAGATATTATCTCTACTTACAAAACTGGCCTTGCTTAATATTATTGAAACAGATCAAAGAAAATACTTCTAAAAAAAGTTTTCACATAATCTGAATTTAACCTTTAAAGTCTATCATTATAGTATATCATTAAGAAAAAAATGTTAGCAAAATTTACAAAACTATAAGCATGGTCAGAGTCCACAGTCATATTAGATAAGAATTTAGCATTTGTTCATTTACTTTTTGAAGGAAGAGTAATAAAGCCTGATAGTTCAGGATACACACCATCTGCTGTCTGAAGTCTAAAGGAAATTGCCACTCTTGAGGAGATTATTCCACAAAAATAGGGTTTTTTTAATCTTCCTTTGAAGTGTTTGAGAATGACTAATATGGCCGTCAGGATATTGGACTGAATGGACCAACCTGCTGTGGCAATACCCATGGGTCCCTAACTAGGCAGTTGGCTTTACTATCAGGAAGAAACCAAATGTTGCTCCTAACCAGACTCCTATTCACATGCAAAAAGAAATTAATTCCAATTCGGTGAAGTTTTGAATTCAAATCAAGTAGCAAGTCAGGAGTTGACCCTGAAGTGCTCCTGCTAACACCTACATTAATAATGTATGCTAACACCTATGTTAATAACGTATGGGGGGAGGTCTAGCCTTAGGCTAGAATTCGTATTAGTACAAGCACTAAAATGTAAGCCTAGTTTCACTGTGCTGGTAATCCAGTCATATGGTTTAGGTAGAGAGTTTCTTACCATGTGGCTACTCCCACTGGAGCTGGCTTTGTCCAACTGTTGCAGTGAAGGCCAACCATGATGTAACATAACTTGCATAAAATACTTGGTAATAAAAACCACTTCCCCATGGCAGGAAAAAAACCTACTCACTCAGAAGAATGCTTTACTGTCATGTTCATGTGTATAACGCATTTGTTGAACCCCCTCCACCCCCAGTCCAGCATCTTTAAGAATAAGTTAATATGCCAGGTTTTATAAATTTATTTTGGCTTCATCCAGTAGATATGAACTGTCCTAGCTGATGGCATCTGTCACAGAAGCTTTTAAGCTGAAAACATCACATGTACATTAAGACTTCTGATACCAGATCAGCTGAATCACCAGCGACAGATTCTCATACTTATGATTGAGAAAGTTAATGTTAGTTTTTCCTTGTCTGAACCACAAAAAGGCAAACTATCTTCAATGAAATCCCAGTGGCTTCTAGTGCTGAATGCATCAAGTAGAAGAGAAAACAAAGCACTTTACTCACTTGCCAATTTTAAATCAAAGGACTCAAAGGACAAGCAGCCACTCTTTTAGTATATACGTAAGTGTTTGGACAGGTCATTGCCATGCCACCCGACTGCCCATGAGCAGTGAGTGACTGGGGTAGATTTCTGGTAGTTTCAGAACAGAAGCACAAAGTCTGCACCCTGGTTTCTGAGGGCAAAACTTGTATGCAGGTGTAGTGTTGAAAGGGATACAAGAAAGTACAAGATAGACATGGACTTACTGGAGTGAGTCCAATGAAGAGCCATGAAGATGATAAGGGATTGGGATATCTGATGTACGAGGAGGGGGTGAAAGGCTTGGGACTGTTCAGCCTGGAGAAGAGAAGGCTTGAAGGGATCTTATCAATGTATATAAATATCTGATGGGGGAGCCAGACTCCTTTCTGTGGTACCCAGCGACAGGACCAGAGGCAATGGGCACAAACTGAAACACGGGAGGTTCCCTCTGAACATCAGGAAACACTTTTTTACTGTGAGGGTGGTTGAGCACTGAATAGATTGCCTGGAGAAGTTGTGGACTCTCCATCTTTGGAGAAAAACCTACTGGATGTGCTCTGGGGCAACCTGTGCTAGCTGATCGTGCTTTGAGCACGGGGCTGGACTAGACGATCTCTAGAGGTGTCTTCCAACCTCATCCATGCTGGAACTGTGTACCAGTGAGGGCTGTGGAATAAAAAGGCAACCTGCCAGCCAGGAAAGCTTGTTGCCAGCGTGGCATTTTCCTGTTTGCAATGATTTCTCTAAGGCCTGTGGAATCTTATACTTCCTTTCCCACTTTTTGCATCCTTGCAAATATGTACCTCCCTAGTTTTCATATCATTTCAACTCCTTCCTTTGCGCTGCATCACATACAAACTTGTCTTCAGCACCAGAGTACAATGCTAATGCCTCAGTCTGAATTTCTAAGGCAGTCTGGTGAGAGGTCATGCGCTCATCTTTGCTAACAATGCTGGCCTCAATGCCATTTCCACCATTGCCCCTGCAATTACCTTTGGGACATTTTCTGTGGCTTCTTTTACCTATGATATGTCTATCTAGTTCTGGTCCATCTACATTTTTATTTAATCTTCCCTAACACGAAAGAAGCTATTTACTAGGTATCAATAAAAAATAAAAAAATCTAGATATCATCTCTGGCAGGTTTCTGAGAACACCTTACTGACATTGAATTTATTTGCTTAGGGATTATTTTTATCCAGCTTCTGTACAATTGCAGAATGGATGCTTAGTCCCTAGCAAGTAAAAATATAACAGCTGAATGAATAATAAAAATCCTCCAGCATACCCTGGGAGATTCTGGGGGATATGATCCAGCTTATCACTTAGAACTGGATCCACTTGCTGCTCAGGGGCTGCAGTGCACAGCTGTGGAATCTGGGGAGATCTGCCTGCCCCTCTGCGGTGTCCTATTCTGGTACAAACCAGGGGACCTTGCTGGGGCAAGCAACTTCAGCCACAGGCTGGCTAGTTCAACCCTTTGCACACCAGCAACTGGGAGGCAATGAGGAGGCAGGTCCTGGAGTGCTACGCTCCGAGGGAGGCGGCAAGCAGGGACAGGCTGAGGGCAGAGGGACCCTGTCCCTAGAGGCCCGCATCTGAGAGCGAGCCTGGAGGCCTTTATTTTTATCCCCTAGACAAGTCATCTGCAAAACGACTTCAGAGCAGCTGTAGCTTGGTTTGAACCTTCCTGCGGACAGTGCTAGTTCCCTGTTCCCCCTGGTGTAAACACAGCCCCGCACCGCAAGCCCCCTCCCCGTCCGGGTGGCAGTCCCCTGGGCCCTCGGAGGTGACTGCAGCAGGTCCTCTGTCACCAGCAGACCAAGCACTCACCCAGCACGGGAAGCCTCCCTCGGCCCGCGACGACAGATGCAGCAGGGTATTCCCATGGCATCACACAAACTTCGTTTGGATTTTTTTTTTGAGCTCTTTAGCTTGGCAGCGCTGCTTGCTCTTCCCCTCATCGATACCCAGAGAAATTATGCAGACTGCCAGTGCGTGAAAGCAGAAACTATAACTGCTTCAAAAATAAGAATTGAGGTGAGACAGCAAAAAATCAGCTGCACCGAATTTACCCGAGAAAATAATGGTTTTATAGAAACGTGAGTGAAGGGCTAAAGAACCAGGCAAGGACTGAGCAGCCAGAGCAGAGGCAGCTGCTTGGCTTGGTGGAGGCGTCCTCCGACAGAAGGAAGACGCTCCCCGACCCCCAGAGAGGCCCCTCTTCTCCCCGTCCCACAGCCGTTTCCTTCAGGCTCAGGTCTTGGGCCCTCGCTTTTGAAGAAGTGGTTTCACTGTGGGCAGTGACGTGCACCCTTAAGGCAACCACCTGCATGGCTCGGTTTCACTCGCCAGGGCCGGGGGACTGCAGGGCATCGCCAGCCATGGCAGCGGGCTGGCCCCGCAGCCGCCCCACTGGAAGCCCGTTTCAGCTAGCAGGTAAGGTCTCCTCAGCCTCTCCTCAGACCCTTTCCTCTCCATTTCCCAGTCTCTCACTGCATCTGTTCACATCTTTCCTTTCTTTCTCCTTTGACTTCTTATCCACTCATTTTGTCCTGCATCTTTTATCCTCTGTCCCACCTTTCTTCTCTCTTCTGGGGATGCTCTTCTCCCTCCCTCTCTCCCAGCCCAGCCTGGCTTTTGCTCTCACTGCACCTGATACATCTCGTGCTCAAGGCAAAAAGTATTTAAATATACTGATTTTTCGTTTTCTTTTTCCTGATGTAAATGTGTTTTCTGGTGTTAATGCTGGCTTGACCTGATCACTTTAAACAATCTATCTGCAATTTCCTAGGTAAATAATCTGTAAATCAGATACCTTGGTAGAGTGAAATATAACGATGCATCTGTATCTTACTAGGTTTTGTTGTTGTTGTTCAATGATCTAAATAGAAGAAGGCATGATATTAATATCCAGAAAGTGCCTTTCTTTTGTTAGAGTGAAGAGGTTTGGATTTTAAAGCTTGGTTTATTCTGAAAATCATCCCAACATTTAACTGTTAAGAGAAAAGGAAATAACATTTGCTTCCATATCAAATGCCTGAAACTGTTTTTCTCTAGCTCTGAAATAAATGGCTTGCTCCTATCAAACATGGTCTTGCTGATTCAAAATTCAGGACTGAAACAAAAAGAGAGTGTGTTTTTTCCTGATTGACGCAGTTCTGATGCATGCCTGGGAAAGTTATTTAACCATCTGCGGTCCATTTTCAGCTCCATATACAGGGATAATAATATTTACTTCAAAGAGCAATTGTTAGATGTTATTCATTCATGGTTGAAAGTCTACGTGAGCTATTTGAAGAGAAGGTGGAGTAAAAATGAAAATGAGTATTTTATGATCTACTGCTTTGCATGACTGCTGATACTACTGCTAAGCAAACCCTATCAAAGAGAGATTTCTGTGTTTTCTTCTTGACTGAGCTGTGCTAGTCTTGCAGGCTGCATAAAAAGTAAATTAAAATTATTAACATCTGGGATGTGACGGTGCCCAAAGGCCCCTGTGAGGGACAGACTTCAGCGCAGCTACAAGACAGTTCTGCAGAGAGAGAGAAAAAGCTAGGGGAGCCCTAAGGTGTGATTATCTGCCAGGAAGACTGGTGTTCTTTCTGTTGAGATATTATTTAGTCAAGGCGAGGCAGTGTTACTTCTTGCAAGGCCAGCTGATACAGGGAAAAAAAGCAAATGCTTTTGGACATACAAACGGGCTAGGATTTGAAGGATCAGAGGCATAGCTGACAGCAGAAATCCTGAGAACTGCTAGCTCCATACATCTCTGTCTGGCGGATCACTCTTTAAAAGCAATTTTGATGTAAAAAATGTTAAGCATTTAATGAATTATATGTAATTTCTTAAAAATGCATATGTTTCCTTCAAGAATCTATCTGTTGTCTAGAGATAAGACCTAGTAATAAGTTGTGCAGACACACAGACAGTATCCATATGATGAACCAGAATCATCAGAAACTGCTACACTTAGCCAGCAAAGAAAAGCTAAACTTTCCACAATATCTGTAGACTTAAGGACCAGGTCTGTCTTTAAATTATAGGTAAAAGTTGCAGGAAAGAGAAAGCATCTTGCCTATGTTATTTGCTGGAAATAAATGCTCCCCAGTAGCAAGGAATGTAATCCCAAGAACTTTAGAAAACAATATATACAATACAATATATGTGTAAATACAGCTATATAGATTAAAAGCATTACTCCAGTTCCTCATCTCTTAACTTTTTCTGGTCATCCTGAGCAAGAGCTTGTGGTTAAAGAGAACATTATCTGTTGTACAATTAGTCTTGCTGTAGTGGATGAGGTGGGAGGGTGGATGGGGCCTGGGAACTGAGGCAGTAGTGTAGTTTCATCTTCTACAAATTAGAGAATTTTGTGATGAAGAGAGACTTTCGGTGACCTTTCTCATAAGGGGAAGTTTTCCATTAACAACCACTCTTGCTCCCTTTATTTTTGTTGCACCCTCTCTTACTAAGAGCTGTTCATGGGGTTGCCCGCAGTTTCAGGGCACCTGAGAGAAATGAAGCTGTGAGATGCTGACTGAGATCTCCCTGTGGCTGGCTAATGAGAGGAAATTTTATATGAGCAAGGACTGCAAACTTGGGCCCTAACAAGCTCTGGATTAGATTGTGTTGTGTCTGATTGCACAAAAACTGTAGGACAATACTGTTGAAAAACCTCCCACAGAACACACAGGTGGCCATTACATTCCTGTGACGGAGACCCAGGAAAATATGAGATGGGCCAGCACACTTCTACTTTTTAAAGCGAACCCCAGAAATGCTTAGGACCCAGCCATCTGCAGGATCTGTCCATCTCCCAGCAATACATCAGTTTCTTTCTGACAAACCAGCTGACAAACATTCCAGAGCAAGTTCAGGCACCGAAACCTGCCGCTGGCAGGAAGGTGAAATCAATGAGCACCCCAGGGGGAATCAAGTTTGATCCTGACTACAATCTCTTTCCCAAAACATGCAAAAACCTGGGTGCAAGCTGGCTGAGAATGCTGGATAAGGCCTGTACATGGTCTGCTTACTCAGGGAAACAGTTGTGCCTAGCAGAACATATTTTCATGGTCATCCATCACCATGTATTTCATGGATCAGAAGATAAGTTATCGCTTCTGAAGTGAAGATTCCTGAAGGTGAAAGGATTGTGCAGGAAAAGGGTTATTTTCCAATGGAAGCAAATGCAACTTAAGTCTATGATTGTTTTATTTCTTTTGAGGTTTGGCCCCACTTGCTTTTCTCCCCTTTTCTCCAGAAAATTCCTCAGGTTACCCGTATTTCAAGCTACTGAGAAGCTGGAAGATGCCCAGAGCGCAGCCTGACTGCCAGGGCCGCCCCCACATCTCTGCCCAGCGGTGCGTGGGTGGGTGCTGCTGTGACTGCTCAGTGGCGGCAGGTTTGTCAGCAGGGCAGAGCTGTGGGCATCCTGTCCTTCTGCAGCATCCCCTTCGAGAGCCCTTCCTATAATGACCCCAAAATAATATAGCATAGAGCACCTCTTGTTCACAGATTTCGGAAGATGTGTCTTTCAAAAAATCTGAAACTTCATGGCATAAACTCAGCCAGGTTTAAGATTCTGCACTGTTTGCTGAGAAGCTGTTTTGGGTCATTGGGTTGAGTTAGAGGTTCTGAAAATCTTCATGGAGATGTTCACTGTGAAAGGCAGGGATGAAAAAGTCCAGCAAACAGCAGTGGGAATGAAATTGGAGGGTAAAACATTTATGAAGAAAAAATGTGGAAGAGCAGGAGTGGATGACCGATGAAGGCAGAAAGGGGTTTCAGTTTTTTATAGTAACACTAGAAAAGGACAAGGACTGTTTAGTCTCAGTGATCACACACTTTTAAAAGGAAAATAGGGACCAAAAAATCAGAGCCAACAAACAGCAGCATTTCTCAAATGGGCAGGGAGACCTTATTTCTCATATGGCTTAACCCTATTGCTGTTAATAGAAATACGTTTAAGAGGATGCTATAAGACTCTAAACTGAAACGTGATGCAAAATGCTTTATTCCTTAAGGAATCTGTAACCCTTCAAACACAGATAATACCCTAAAAATTGCTGGTGTGTTTGAAGGATAGGCTTTTCTTTTCTCTATATTTCATGAGAAATAAGATGATAACAAAGCTAGACAGATAGCTGGATAAACGTTGTGTGCCTATTCCTCATCCAAAGGAAGGAACGTCTCCCTGATTTTTCTGAGGTGTTTCCTTAAAAACTGCTGAAAAAACTGAACAGGGTAAGCAGACAGAAAAGCTAGCTTATCACCTGGATATTTAGCTCTGTTACTGTTGTAAAAATAAAGACATTATTTACTCCTTTCTTTGTATTCTAGGCTTAATTGTGTAGATAAGATTTCTAATGGGTGAGATACCAGGGCTGGTTTGAAAAGTGTTTTATTGTTACAATGTGCTCTTTAAGGAGTATGTTGGATTTTACATTTGTACAACTGCTTGGGAATTGCAATTGTTTTTTAACCCTAATCTCATAATGATACAAATTAGAACAACTAGTATTTATTTCTTGTTCATTTTTACCAAATTTGGTACCAAACACCAACTACCATTTTTATCAAATACCTTGGATTCATTTTTATCTTTTCATATTTTGTAGCAAAACCATTCTCTCCCACTCTCCCTCTTTCTGTCTATCTTTCCCCCATACACAATTCAGGCCTTCTGTGTTCCCTCCTCACCCCCTTTTCCAGGAAAGAAAGGGCAATATGCTATAGTCAGTTGTGGAAACTGTTGTTTTAATTTAAAAGGGAAGTTTTACAATACTGGAATGACAAGTAGTATCATTCCATTATCTGCCATCTTCTGTTTTCATTTCTCTTTTGGGCAGATCCTTTTCTCCATGTTGATGAGGTGCCAGGAATGTCATACCTTTACCTTTAGGTACTTAAATAAAGTAGCCCTTGCTTGCAAGAAGTTAGTAATTCCTCTAATGTCAGTAGAAATGCTAGAATGTGTCAGGTAATGAGACTGGAGTACTTAAACACAGAGCAGTTTAAAAAAAAAAAAGGAGTTAAAGCAAACTTACTAATGTCATTAGATGAGACGTATCTGTTTGCTTCACTTCAAAGTTGTCTATCCAGCTTTTTAATGGCACAAACATGCCATCCCCATGAGCAAACATCCTCTAGAGGACAGTCAAGAATGAGGACAGCCCAATGCCACTTTCTATTAGTGAGAGACTTCTGTGGTGGCATCACACCAGTGCTTCTTCACCCACAGAATTATCCCTTTGTTCACAGAATCACAGAGGGGTTGAGGTGGGAGGAAAACTTTGGAGGTCATCTGGTCCAAACTCCTTGCTCAAGCAGGGCCACCTAGAGCCCTGGTCCTGCCCAGGATCCTGTCCAGGTGGCTTTTGAATATCTCTGAGGATGGAGGCCACCACCATTCTGGGCAACCTGTGCCAGTGCTCGGTCACCCACATGGTGAAAAAGTTTGTGCCCATTGCCTCTGGTCCTGTCATTGGGCACCATTAAAAAGAGCCTGGCTCCATCCTCTTTGCACCCTCCCTTCAGGTACTGAAGATTGATAAGATCTCCCTGAGCCTTCTCTTCTCCAGGCTGAATTGTCCCATCTCTCTCAGCCTTTCCTCACACAAGAAATGTTCCAGTCCCTTAGTCATTTTTGTGGCCCTTCATTGGACTCTCTTCGTTATGTCCACGTCTCTCGTGTACTGAGGAGCCCAGGACTGGACACAGCACTCCAGGTGTGGCCTCACCAGTGCTGAGCAGAAGGGAAGGACCTCGACCTGCTGGCAATACTCCTAATGCAGCCCAGGATACCATTGTTCACCATACTTAGTGGGGTGGAAAGGTCTGGGTGATGAGGGAGCTGAGAAGAAGCTCCCCTGAGAGGATGGAAGATGTGGGTGAGAAGCAGAAGAAGAACCAGCCACAATGTAGGCTCTTCCTCAGAAAGGGAGGTTGCCATGGTAGCTGAGGTTCACTGCCTTTTCAGCCACTTTTCAACCACTTCCCAAAAAAGGGAACTGTCCTCAGCCGTCCCAGTTATTCTTTGTAAACTGGATCACAAGTGGCTGGAATAGCACAAACTGTGGGTAGAGCAGCAGGGATTTCAGTGAGCTCCTTATGCGCATCGGCCCGAGCAGGGGACCTGTGGAAGGGCTGTCATTCATTCAGCTAGTCCTATGCAAAGCAGACAAAATGAATAATGACAAGCAAAATAACAGTTCAGCTATTTGAGCAGTGCCTTTATCTCGGACTCACAGGGAAGGCAGATGGAAAGTTATGTTAGTGAAATGAAAGGCAAATAAGGGTTTGAATACAACCCTGCAGTCCTTCCTCACCCAAGCCCAGGTAAACAAAAACCAGAAGAGGCAGGACAGAGAGATAAAATGAAGCTAAATGTCTTGCTTGCTTCAGCCTTCAGCATTTGCTTCGTGCTAAGGAGATAATTTCTTTTTTTTTTCAGATAGAAACCATGAGTTACTGTCATAAACTGAGAACTCAAAAAGGGGGATATATATTTTCAAAGCAGATCTATAAATTAAGGAGCAACACAGTGCTTGGGCCAGTTCGTATTTAGCAAAGAAGCCTGCAACAGCTAAAGGGATTGGGCTGCTCATAAACATACACAATCCCTCACTAACAGCAACTCATTCCCGAAGGAACAGCAAGTCTCCTGTACTCAGGTATATGATTAGAAAGTCTGAAAAAGTATAGAAATACATAAATAAGTCAAACTGGATAGTTATTCATCCTGGTTTAAATGAATGCTGAAATCACAATACAAATCACAGAGCATGATTTGGCTATCAGTCTGCAGTAAAGTCAATGGCAAAAGTAGCCAATAAAGTTGGGTATGTAATAGTATCATGTGAAGAATGTGCCTGCACTTCGTGTCATCGTTTTTACTACATAAGGCACTGAAGCAAACATATCTGTAAGTAATCAGTAAAAAAGCAGGAGTAGCTCTGCTGACTCCCAGCTACCTGTTCTGTTGGAGGTTTTGTTTGATTCTCTGACAGAGGAGTGTAAAATACATCCCCAGTGTGATTCCTGATTTGAAATCTTCAGCCATCTCAATTATTCCATCTTAAAATCTCTACGTAATTTATAAGCTGGCTGCAATGAGCCATAGGCAGGGCTGTTGACTGTCCTCCTCTAAGAAGAAAGGTACTAGCATTGAAAGGCATAATTTTATCCAAAAGATGAAGTTTGCTGAAATCTGTACCAAAAATATGTTAGGACATAACAAGACAGAGAACAAATTCTTCTAAATGATGCCCAAGTCATTAGAAATACAAAAAAAAAGTGAAAGAGTAGATCCCTTGCAGCTATTTTCATCTGGGACCTGAAAATGGAAGTTGAGGGAAAGATGAGGAAAATGAAAAATATAGAAAATTAATTTGTGGACAGTCTTCCCTGCTGCTCATGGCAAACTATGTTGGAGTAGACGGGTCTTGGCAGTGATGTTCCAGAGGCAGATTGAGCAAACTTCTTCTTTCTTTCTCATATGTTGAAAGGAGATATTTTAGATTCAGGCATAGATTAAATTTGGAATGACTCGGAAGCTAGGCAGAGGCAGTGTAATTTTACTACAGAAGCTGACATAAAGTGAATAAGTTATCAAGCAGCAGAAGCCTTTGCTGGCACTTGCACTGGATGAATTGGAAATGGTTATTCACTGTGACAATATGTTCTGGTTTAATATCTCTGCAAAAGAAACACTTTTGAAACCACTATAATAAATAGGGGCACAACATATTTGAAGATGTTCTGCTGAGTAGGAAGTTTTTACTGTATATGCATGAGTTGTTCTTGGGGTTCTCAGGTTCAAAAAAAATTGGGTTTTTTATTTTTTTTTTTTTCAAAATGATAGAACTGAGTCAGAATCCTATCTGAGCTATGCAGGGATGACTGTGGGATCTTCCCAGAAAGGGTCAGTATTTTTAAGCTTTCTGTGTTTTAATAGAAAATCAGAAAATGTTTGCTGGAGACTTCGCAGAAGAAAAAAAGAAAAAAAAATCAGTTATCCGTCACCAATGATTTAATTAACATATGAAAGAATTTACAAGGATTTTTTGTTTCACGTTTCATTTCCTAAGAATAAAAAAATGCAGGGCAGCTCCTTCGCAAGCAAACAGGAGCTGAACTGGTCGAGTTCGTTACCAGTCGGGAAAATACCCCTGCACTTCAAAAGGCCGAGCGTGTATTCGGCGCTGCCGTTGCTGTCTAACGCCAGCTCCGCAGAGCACCAAGCCGCGGGCGCTCGCGGGCAGGCGGCGGGGCTGCGCGGGGCTGCGCGGGACTGCGCGGCGCTGCGCGGGGCTGCGCGGAGCGGCAGCGCCCCCTGGCGGCCGCCGCCTGCCCGCCCCCGGGGGCCTCCCCGCCGGTGCGTTAGTGCTGGCAGCTCTCCGTCCCTCTGCACAGAGACTCCTCTCTCGGGCAGAAGAGCCCCGGGAAGAAACAGCGTGTAATGCCATAGCCGGGACGGCTTCAGGTGGTAAAAAAGGGGGGGGGGGGAGCGGATCCAGGTGGAAAAATAATGCAGGTGGAGGGCTGCAGACAATGACAAACAAGACAGGCAGGTGACAGTAGCATTCCAGGATGCTGTATAGTATTAGTGTTGTTTCTCATTGCTAGTTTTTTACTCAGTACACAGGGCCTAATTAAGCACTTCCCGAAACGGCATGGCCTCCCCTGCTCCCCTCTTCTCACTGCTTTCCTGCTCAATGATTCAAGTCTAGAGATTCTCAGTTCCACTCCACAGGCTTTTTTTTCCATCTCAAATCTCAATCATGCTTGAACATGACTGTAAATAATGAAATCAGTTCACATGATATTTGTGGTAATTAACCGGTAAGACCAGATAAATGACTGGTCCTGACCTAGATGTACCCCATCCAGTGTTACAACAGCTAGTCACAATTAGCATGAGCTGCAACAGAGGCATCTTGTCACCCACCTTGCTTGTTAAACCTTGTTCTAACACAGTTGTTATTCTGCAACAGGGAGCAACGCCTCTGGCCCCATCGTCGTGTGAGAATAAACTCACAGGTTGCATTTTTTTGGAAGCTGGGAGTCATTTAAGCTGAAAGGGTGAAGGCACCAAGGAAGGAAGGTGTGCTAAAAGATGAGGAATGAGAAAAGTTAAGTTTAATGGGAGAGAAATAAAATACGGGTAAAAGGTAGGAATTCATTTAAGATCAGTTCTTTCTACCTATCCTGCCTCTCTCTGATTTTTATCACATTTATATTGAGTAAAATTCTCACTTCAGGATCCCCCACTTTGGAGGTGATTTGAGAAAAAGGCAGCCACATGCAAAGGTGTGGTTTTTTTAAGAGTTAATGCAGGCGTATTAGGCTTGTCCATGTCACCACTTTTATAGATTTGTTTCTGGCAGCACATGACTGTGGGAGAAATATAGCTTTCCTGGAAAAAAGGGTCCTTCTACCTTCCCTGATCAGGAAGAAAATTTTGGAAAGTTCATCCAGAGAGTCTCACCCAGAGAAAACAGTCAGAAGCCAAATAAGAAGCAAAATGTAGTTTGCTTTATGTAAGTCTCCTGATCTGTAAAGCAGAGTGGAAGATTGTGACTGCTATGTAAAATACTAAGCGCTCTGAGCTGAACACAAGATGCATCCCTTGGTATGAAGAGAAAGGTTTTCTCTTCATCCTTCACAGTGCTCCAGTTCCTCAGCTATTCTCTTTCTGATAAAGTCAGGCTTTCAACATATTTTGGAGTGGCTTTCCCAGTTTTCCAAAGGCTACTTTAGTCATCCCCCACTTGAAAATAAAGTTTTGTAAGCAGTTGCATTAGGTGAACCATCTGATAGCTGAACTAACTTAAACATAGCTTCTTGGCTTGATATCTCTCCGGTAGATTCAGGCCTTTCTTCTCAGCACTGTAACATGTAAGCCCACTTTTTGACTTGTACAGGCATTTCCCCATGTATGTGCCTACACATCTTGATGAAATCCTGACTCAGTTTATGGCAACTAGAGGTTTGTCTGACTTCAGTGAGAACAAGATTTCTCCTACTGCATTTATTTTTGTATAACTTATAAAAAGATAATGAAGATGGAAAGCAGGCGTAAACAAACATTGTTCAGAGGCAGCAATGTATTTCCATTCCAGCTTCACTACAGTTCGGCAATACACAATATGATTATGCATGGTCCATATTTGATATTCCTTACCCAGTGCTTTCAGTCTCTGCAGTTCTTACTTTGGGCTTTCGGGAGAATGGCTGACGTGCAGACCATAACAGCAGTCCCTGAACAGGCCAGCTAGAAGCTGAAAGATCAAGACAGTGAATCAGAGCATTACCATTTTCCCAATATTTCTTTTCATGATTCTGCTTCTTCTGAAAGGCTCATTCATGCTCTCATTTTCTATTTTGTCAATGTAATGTATTTCTCTAAGACCTACACAAGTTTAGGCCACTCCATGTCGTGTAAATACTTCTGACTATCACATTACTCATTTTTTCTCACTGTAAAGCAGCTGGAATCATCTCAGGTTCAAAATATCCTTCCTTACTCTAAAAACCTTCCTGGATTTCACAGGAATAAAGGTAGAGAACAGCAGTGACAAGCTCTTACAGTTAACAGGACAAGGAGTCCCATTTTGTCTTATACATGAGGGTGTCAGGGTGCTCATCACTCCCTCTTCCAGCATATACACCCACATACCGTCCTTTACAGATGCAGTTCCAGACACCTTGTTTGCATGTCTCACTCACAGTCTGGTTGCTACATCTGTCTGCTGCTGCCTAACTTTTAGCTGCAAATCTTTTCGCTGTTGGTGTTTAAATATATCTTTCTCTTTCCTACTGCAATGTTAGACATCTTGCTAACAAGGCAATGTGGAGTAATGCCAGGGATAAATTGGCTCGGCTTGAACAATCAGAAGCTAAAACTATTTGCAGATCAGAAAGCTGAAGAAAGGGAATGCTCAACAGGCCAAATGAGTTGAACTTTTGCGGTCATATTTTCAGGTGGTTTCTTCATGTGTCTTGGAAATCAGTGGACGTAGGTGGGTTTCCATCAGCTAAGCCCTTGGTTGTGACCCGGTCAGATGGTCTCTGGTTTGAAAAGAGTGAAAGGTAAAGTGGCCAACAAACAAACAGAAGTGGAGAAAGCTGAGCAGAGAAAGACTTAGTGAAAGGCTAGTGGGAGGGCTGGAAACCTTGGTTGTATCGATGGGGAGGAATTCAGCATGCTTGGTGTAGATACCTAATGCATACCTGCTTTTCAGTTGCCCTCTGGCACTCACTATCTCAAGAAGTGCCAACATTATCTTTATAGGCAATGGAGGGAGACACATGTCTCCACAAAGAAGTCCAGTTCACCTTTCTTAGGGATCATGGACAGACAAACAGGATCTTCCTCAGAGGTCTGCAAAAGCAGACCGTTGCCTGTGTATATTGTGGACAGGTGGCACCCAAAATGAAGTGTATGCTAGGTGCCTGAATGAGAAGGACTCAGTCTTATTCCACATTTACCAAGAAGACTGAGAAGAAGGTGTCAAAGTGTTGCCAGCTTAGAGCTTGGGCAGCTCCAGAAGGCACAAACATCAAAGAGGAGATGGCAGCAAATCTTACTCATTTCTTCCTTCTTTCAGTTTTGCTCCTTCCATCACCTGGAGAAATCGTCTCATTACTTTCATCCTTCAAGCGCTTCCTGATATATTTACCTTTTTTCCTCCTTTCAACTCTGCATCTTGCTTTATGTCCCACCATCTCAGGAGCTGAAGGGGAAAAAAAGAAGAAAAGTGAAAAACCAAGACCCGAGGGCAGAAATTCTCCAGGTCACCAGGAGATGTTATTTTATGATTCAGTGCTTACTTGTACTGTTGAGGGCTGGCGTTAGGGACTTAATGGAAATCAGACACATTTTATCCTGCCAGTTGTGCAGTCTTACTTCTGTTTTTCTTGTTTATGTGCAATGATGGGGGCATGGTTACTATATAGCTTCTTTAAGGCTAAAAGGTGACTTTTCAAGCTGCAGTCTATGCAGAAAGGCTCTTATGAAGCACTCCGGAGAGATGATGCCTTTGAGGCACCAGAAGATTTCCCACACTGCTCTTTATGCATAAGGAGAAATGACATTTGCTACTCCTGCCAGGGCTGGCAGCTGGCAAGTGAGCTGCCCTGACTATATAGGCTCCTGAGGCGTGACAGAGCCAGGAAGGTATGGAGGAAGGAGAAGGCAGGAGAAAGCCATGGGCTTACTCTTCTTTGCCCTCCACTTTCTGCATCTGCTTTCCTCAAAATAGTGGGAATTGCTGCCTTGTTTGCTTCCCAGAGGGGAAAGAGCACGAGACTGTGAATTGCAGCTCAAGGGAAGAAGCATCTAACCTGGATCTGGCTTGTGAGCTGCTGGGGTGCACAAATCCACGCCAGGAAGGCTCAGGAGAGTGTCCGCTATATCAGATCAAATGCAGCCTGTCCTGGAGTGAAGGGAAAGGGAAGACTAGATCTGGAGTCCTTGGGTGAACTGAATGTGGGCTCGAAAGGCAAGTTGGAGGACTTTATTTTGCCATTGCTCTGAGCAGGAGTGAGAGGTGCTCGGGGAGTGTTTCTGACGTGGACATCTCCTTAGTGCCAATGGGAGGGATGGTACATTATCATCCTCCGGCTCACAATGGGCAAATGCTGGCCTGAGGCTGCAGGGTTTGGTGCTGCAGGGCCCTTTCAGAGACACTGATGCAGAAGTGGCCTGCAAGAAGGAGCCTGTGTTTTGTAATGTGGTTTCTAAAGGAGACTCCATAACACAGAGGCTTTTGTCTTTAGACATTTTCTGCAATATTATGGGACATACTTCTAAAGTGTGATATATCTGTGCTTTTGACATGTTCTCCACATAGTGCTTCCACTCAGCTTCAATACACAAATGCAGAGTTTGCAAATGCACACGATATATCTGCTTATTCCTTTGCCTTTTTTTTAAAAAGATGTAATTTTTCTACAGTTTTGTTGTATTTTATTTGTACTAAAATGATTATCCCTGAGCAGAGATCTACACATGATTACATTTTTTTTCTATTTCTGTTTTACAGTTCTTGTTATGACAGCAGTTACTTTCAGTTCTGCAATGAATCAAAATACCTCTGAGATTACATGTGTGTTTATCAGCCAGAAGGATGAAGGTTCAGGAACATCAGAGACATCGGTATCTCCTAAGGTAATCTAACAGAGAACGAGTTGCTTATAAAACATTCCTGTCCATTCCAGAAATAATACTTTCCCAGAAGCTTACAACACCCTAAACCTTTAGACTGTGGGGATGTCACAGTCAAAATAATCAGGGTTAGGCCAAATATGACTGCAGAAGGTTAGAGGGAAATACATATCACAATTCATACTTTGAAACTGTAAATAGATAAGTACAAGTTTTCTCTAAAACTGGTTTTTTAATTGCTGCCTTGATGCTGTATCACATCAGCATGCCTGAATATTGCTGAATATTGCTGAATATTGCTGGAAATTTATCAATGTAAAAAACTATGTGCCCTTAAGAGGGGATTGCCAAGGCCATGGTGTGAACCGGTGGTCTGCCATGGTATGTGTGTGCCACAGCTGCTGGGACTGATGGGGAAGCTGCAGTACCCTCTATTCCCACCATCAAAGCCCATAAATCCCTGCCTGGTCTAAACCTTGACTGAGACACCAAAGCTGGATAGGGAATCAAATACAATTTTTTTTCTTCTCTTCTGACTCGAAATGGCAGAAGGCCAAGAAGAGGTCGTGTGCAACTAAATTATAAAGCAGCTGAGACCTGCGATTAAAATATTTCCTGAGGATTCTTGTTTCAAGTTAGTCTTATGAAATCTTTTTTATTCCTGGACAAATAAATCAATAATTCGGATAACAAATGAAAGTATACCGGTCAAAACTGTGCTGTCCTTGTATCAGACAGAGCAGAATATGGCTGTTATCTCTAGATACTTCTCAGATCAAGGGAAGGGACAAAGAAGGAGCAAAGAATGAGAAGAACCAACTGGCCAAGCACAGTGCAGGGCAGAGGATGCAATGAACTCCATCCTTTCATAAACTTACACCAGATAAATTTCACGCACCAAAGTAAGGGAGACATTTAGGACTACTCTTCAGATGGAGCTATATACTTGCCACCTTTTGCTGCAGCTAAGCTTAGAGACTCATTAATACGTTGGTGGTTTTCAGAATGACTGTGGAACATTCTCTTTCTGTTTGCGATTCTCCTTTAGCTGTATGCAATGGTGAGGAAATGAAAGGTGTGAAGGCGCCCAGCCCAAACGTTCCTTGCCTGGTAAAGCCCTCAAGGAGTTGAGGAGCAGTCTAGCCAGATGATGCAGTGACAAGCAGTGGGATGCTAAAAAAAAAAAATTCTGGCCCTGTCTGGTGTTGAGGTTGCAAACAGAAAAGTTGTATTATAGTTCTGTGTCTTCCTATGGTTCTACATGAAAGGAAACAAAAATGAGAGTAAAGAATAGCCTATATCACTAAGGGAAATTATTATGTTTCTGGCTAAAATTGTTCTGTGATGTCTGTCTAGAGAACAGAATTAACTAATTCAACAGGAATCCTGTAGTGTTTCCTCCTCCAGTAGAATTCAACATATTTATGAATAAGTTCGACAGTAAAAATGAAAAAAAAACAAAACCAAAATGAAACAAAATGAAGGTATGATGAAGGTGTTATTTCAGTATAATTTGTATTCATATCTGGGCATTATGAGGCATTATTAATTTATGAAAGCTTTTCCAGAAGAGCATCCTTTAAAAATATTTGAATGCAAAAAAGCAAATAAAGCTAATTGCTAATAAATACCTAACAATCTGTCCTCTTGCATTGCAGATTTCTAACATTTTGGAAGATGCTGGATGTTATTTGAATTCTCAAGGAACAGAGAACATCTATGAACCAACTAAAAATGTGGAAGTCAATGTGTTTGAAGATATTGAATTAAGAGTGGTAATGAACATTTCAGAGATCATTTCATGCTTTTGGTTCTTTAAAGAGAGCAAAGCTTGTAAACTTTCATTGGACTCAGAGAATCGGTAAGTTAAGGGATGTAGTGGATCAAAGAACCTTTAAGAGATCATTTCTTTTGGGATGTAAATGGAATATTTTCTGTGACTGTGTTTGTGTTTAATTTCATGTTATGCGTTATCTTTTTAAATCTTCTAATCTTTCTTAACTGTTGTCACCTGGCAGCACATTGCTGATTGTCATTTAGACACATATACATATATGAATTTTAAAGTCAAGAATAGTTTGAAATCAGCTTGTTCTTTTAATTTGTATAGCATCATGCATGGGCGTCTCCAGAGACTTTCTGACATCGATCAATTTGAGCTTTGCAGTGCTTATGTGAGGCAAATATCGTGATTTCATAGTCAAAGAAACTGAGGCATGGAGAATTATGTGACTTGTTAGGGCTCTATGTAAATAATGAATAATAGTATCTCTGAAGTGTTTTTGCAAGAGCTAAAGAGCTAACATTTTATTGTGTCTGCTGCATACCACCTTCTAGATAACAAATACAGCTTTATTTTCCATTTTATAGATATGTTACGTCTTTGGCTTTTTCCCAAATAAAAGAAACACAAGCTGGAAAATACACCCTCTCAGTCATAAGTAAAACCGGCAATTACACAGTAGTTGTGCCTGTTGTCATCCGAAGTAAGTATAAGTCAGATGAAAGGGGTCACTCCATCAATAGGTGCAAGGGAGAGGCTCAAGTTCAGTCAAAGCAATGAAGCTCTCGCGTGCTGCATTTCAAGCATCTTCCTAGATTTGCATAGGACTTGGGGCTGACTTCAGACTGAAGTCAAAACCACAGAATCTGAGGGAGTCAGCTTTCACTAGTCAATAAACCATGCAAATGAACAAATAAAGATGTAAATGCACAGCAGCCCTCTTCTCCCCTATGAGAGATTCCCCTCTGTGCCAAGAGGGACAAACCAAGGGTGGCTCTTGTATGCTCTCAAAGCTCGCTGACTAGTTGTGTTTGCTTGCATCTTAACCTATTTATTCTCGGTGTTGCTGGCTGGGCTGTTATCTGGACCAGATCAGGACATCCCTTTTATATTCTGGTCTCTGGCTCTCCGAAGTCACGCCTTGTCCCACTCTGCCACTTCTCCGCCTGTGCCTGCCACTGGGTCTCTGCACTTCTCACATAGCTTTTCCTTTCGCAATTCTGTGGGCAGCAAGAGGCACCACTGGGGAAAGGGGAAAGACAAGGTCCTCTTCTCCGTGCCAGCCTTTACTTGTTTATTCGGGTTTAACACATCAGCACTCCAGCTGCTCAGCACAAGGGTGCCTGAGAAGCTGAGATTTTAACTGCTGTTAAATGCTCATGACAGAGCACCTGCGAGGTGCGACTTTTTGAAAGGCTCACAGTGGGAGCAGATTTGATTGAATTTTCTCAAGGACCACACAAGAGACATCCCTGATGCAAAGGCAACTTCTGCAACAAAGTTCAAGCTTCTGTTTCTAAGTAGGGGTGTCCAAGAACATCTAAAAAAAAAAAAAGATGCACGTTGACATTATTTTTTTTTAAAAGAAGAGAAATACCGTATTATTTTGTCTGGAAAGGGCCAAATTTAAAGATAAAATTAAAAAATGTAAAAGAAATTGCAAAGAAAAGAAAGTAAAACATCAATCCAAACAGCTAGGCCTGGCAAAGTTAGGACCAAACCCTTCTAGAGACAGGTTTAATAACACGCATCGTTACTTGCCTCATTTTTAATAAACTGTGACTAATCAACATTTTTTATTCCTTCTTTATTTGTTTTTAAAGTATTTCTTCTGTTTGATTTTTTTTTCTCTCAGGTGTCAGAATTGTCACCTCCAGTCTCTCCTTGTTTTATTTGAAGGCCTATTGCATGTCTCAATTATAATTTTAACAGCTTCATTGAGGGGACAGGGTATTATATCTTTAATTAAAAATTACCTTCTCTACTATATCAATTAGGTTGTAGAGGTAAAAAGTGTTATTACATGTGCAAGCAAGAGTAGTTCGAAACAGTCTTGATAAAGATCTTTTCCATATCAATTGCTTGGATTGCATTCTCTTTGCTCCTGTGAATTTAATATCATAATTACATCTCTCATAAAATCCTCCAGGCTAGATGTGAACCCTTCAACTGAGATGTGAATCTGTATAGGTGAAAAAAAACTTCTAGGCCCAGCTTATAAGAGATAAATGAAGAAAGAAATTAAAAAGCCAGTATTAGTTTCACCTTAGCATGTCACCTTGCAGGCAATGGAAGTATGACTGTAAAGAAAATGTCAGTCTTCTGTGTGGAAGCTGTAATTTCATCGTAAGATGACCTAAAACCAGACTCAGTGCTTTTCATTTTAAGTCAAATCTTTAGCAGTTTTAATATATTAAATTTTTGTGCTTGGTCCAAGTCTGCGCCTGAGAGGTTCAGGAGACTGGGAGTTGTCTAGGAGCCTTTTCCCCCTGGGTTACAGATACAGGATAGAGAAGTCTGCTGGTTATCAGGAGTCATTACCACCTGTTGTTTTTCCATCGTGTACCTGATCTGACTGAGTAGTATGCAACGATCCCATTTTGTGTAGAGACTTTGTAGTCTCAACAGATACTCCACCAAAGGCCACGGGCTTGGGATGCGATTTCGAAAGGTGTCTGTGCTCCTGCCCGGTGAAATGAAGAGCAACCACAGCAAATTAACACCTTTCAGTATCAGTCTCAGGATTATCCTCTGGTGTATAGAGGCAGGCCTTTGATATGGGGAGAGGGGAGCTGTGCATTTAGCAATCAAGGCTGAAAAGCTCATGAGACCAACCCACAATATCCCTAGGGCAGAATCATTTTCTATTCCCTCAGTGTTGAAACCTCCTGAAACAAATTACAGCTCTGTAACTTCATGTACTATGAAATGAGCAAAACACTGCTTCAGAATAATTTCGGCATTCCTAAATATTTGCATGATTTTTAACAGAGAAACCAGGCAAACCCTATTTCAGGAAAAGGGAAAAATCAGATGCTATTGAGTGCATATCTGAGAGCTACCCCCAGCCCTCTGTGGAGTGGATATTTTGCAAAACACCTGAAAAGAGGTATGGTGTATGTTTATATTCATGTTGAATCTCTAGACTGAAAGTTTACCATCTTCAGAAGAAGAAGGGGGAGGCTTTGTACTGCTTAGTGTGCCTAGCGAGCTGCGGAGATAACTGAAGAAGAGCTTTTGTGTCAGAATTTTTGGAGATGGGCTCGCCTGGGTTGCACACCCATGTGCTGGTTGAAAACCTGTGTCTGCATGATCCACTTTTGGAGTGCTGCAGCACATTTTTCTTAGAAATTTTGGCTGTTGTGCTCTTTTGGAAACTTTCAGCTCTTGGCTTGGAAAAAGTTATTCCAGATTCTACTGTTTTGATGTCACCAGAGCAAATTGAAGGTATCTCATTTCCCTCTAGTTTTTCACAATTTTTGGAAATGTGAATGCATTAGAGCTGGGAAGATGTTACAAGGAATCATAATTTTCCAAGCTAAATGATTTTTTTTCCATTCTATTAACATATGAAGTTGATTCTTTTATAGCAGCGGATATAATGCCTTTCTCTGCAGCGTGGCAGTTTGGGATCTGGGTCTCATAATGGCCGCTGGATTTGCAGCAGCTCCCACCACCAGGAATTCAGATATGTGGTGTGAGAGCTCAACCTCTATGATTTCACTCTTGTCTAGATTTTAGTCACAGCATTACCTGTCTATGAGCCAGTTTGAGTATGTTCAGGTCATTTCAGCTCATGTTTCTGCCTAGGCTGTGAGATTTTTATTTTCTTATCTTCAGCTTTCCTAGTTCCTTTTTATTCAGCTATGTAAGATCCAGTTTTCCCACTATTGTTTGCATATTCTCATGGCTTGGAGATTTATCAGATTTATTTGCTTGAGGTTAACCAAATGAGTCAATAAATAATTGTGCTTGTAATTACAGTTGCCCTGATAAAATGCATGAAGACATTGGGGAAATAGATAGCATACAGAAGGTACAACATGAATTATTTCAAACTTATATATGGTGCTGTGCAGTTAATGACCTGGGCAGAGAATGCACCAGCCTCTTTACAATAGGTAACTTCCCTCTAAGGTTTACTTACATGTGAGCTGGATCCTGCCGCTGAACTTAGTTGCACTACTCATCTGAGTATGCTTTCTGGGCTAAGCTACTTGTTTGTATTCACTGGAACAATCTAACAGTGAATATGATTGCTCTGTCTCACGTTTAAACCCTAAATTCTGATAGCTATTTGTGGTCTGTGTAAAAAACGTCTTGCCCTTCTACATTTTCTAAACATCTATTATCTTTTTCTGCATGCTTTTAGGACTGTGTTGCAGTGAAATGCTCTTCAAAGTGTTCTTAAATATATAAATATATAAATAATTATAAATAAATACATAAATTCAGGTTTGTTTGTATTTCAAATAAACCTGACCTGAGCTAAACTCTGTGCTGAACCATGCCCTGTAGATAATGTATAAATTATGAGAAAATTTGGTTTGAGACATCTAAATCCATCAAATTTACTGATTTCATGACTAATCAGTAATTTTCCCAAATTCTAATTATCATTACAATATAATAATGGAGGTTTATGCAGCATTAGAAAAAAAAATGTTGATCTAAATGAGCATTTTTCCAGGCAAAGTGACAGTGTTGTTTCAATGACAATGTTTTGATTTTGTAGATTTAAATGAAAGACAAGCAGCACCTTTACCTCAATTACTTCTTAAAGTCGGGGAACCATTGCTGATCAGATGCAGAGCTGTTTACCGTAATTATAAATTTGGAATAAAATTATCGTTTGAAAACAAAGAAGTTGAGCAGGTAAGAAGACAGGACATATTTTAAAATAGGTAATATTGGGCACTATCAACTGATTAAATGGGAATCTCTGTTGAAAACTAGGATCGCCAATTTGAAGGATTAGAATATCAAACAGATCACTCAGCAATTCGGATCCAGTATGCGTTTGCTTCAGCGGCAGGAAGAAGCCACAGTGGACATTATACCTGTTCTTCTACAGTTCATCTGAACCAAACTGCTTTGGTTACAGTTTTAGGTAATTCCAACCCCCGGTGTTAATTTTGTCCCTTGGTTGGTTGTTTTGCTTTGTTTTCCATGCAGCAGTTCTTGGCTTGCAGGTATGCAGCGTATGTTTTGTAGTTCCTTTTCTAAGGAAAAATTCTCTTTGCACTTACTGGCAGTCCAGGAAAGCTAAGAAGTTAATCTGAACTGAGTCATGCCGGTACCTGAAGATAATCAACCTTTTCTTTATATTGCTTTTCAAATAATTCCCATTAAAAGACAGTACTTTTAGAAGTGAAATGAAATGGCACTGTTTAGAGGGCTAGTCTACATGACTGTTTCAATGGTATCTCTAGAAACACAGGCTGGGATTCATCTGATGTTATTGTAGACGACTCTCAGCCAGTGTGATGCGAAGCCATAGTGGCTTTTTGTGGGGACACAAAGCTATAGGGTCCCCAGGGGGCTATGCCTTGGGCTTCCTGGGCAGGGGTGAGTAGTGTAGTTGTGTAGCCCTTCTCTGTGCCACCAACTCGGATGTAGGCAGCTGTAGAGCAGATACAAAAAACTAGAGGTAAAGCAGTGCAGGAAACACCATTCTGGAGCTGCCTGAGAATATAAAATGCATGACCTGCCCTGCGTGTTCAGCTATTAATGCTCTGTGTATTAGTTTGGACAGTCTGGAATGACCAGTGACTGGTTTCAACTAATATGAGACAGAAATGTCCTGCTGTGACTCCAGTATGGGTTTTGAAAAGCTGCAGCCATGGCCTCAGACTCCTCCTCACCACTTGCTCCCACACCATCTCCCTTCACTCACGAACAGCACTTCCACCCCTCCTTTGCTGCACCTTCAGAGGTGGGGAGGTAAGGCAGAGGTTCTCGTGGCCTCTGCTCTGCTGTTTTTTATGGTCCCTTCAGGTGCTTGTTGCTGTCATACAGAAAAAAGCAGAGAGAAAATCTGTACCAGGCTTAACCTGGGTCCGCCAGGAAGGAATTGAACAGTTGGAAGGTTCTTGGTGGTGGGCTCTCCCACTCAAAACCCAGAACAAATGAGAAACAACCATTTCCTCTTATGGTGGAGGAGTGACTGACAAGTAGCCATTTGAGTTTGCCAAATTTTTTATGGGAAAGTAAATCAGGAGAGAATTTTAGCTCCAGATGCTGTGGAACTGGTAACAGAAGAGAAATTAAAACTTTTGTGTTAATGGAGAATGTAAGCCCAGAGAGATGATGAATAGCGAGTGCTGACAGAGCTGGCAAACTGCCACGCAGAAGTGCTGCTGTGATGGATCTGAAGGAAAACCTGAAACTAGAGAGACAACTACTCCAGTGTTATTGTTTGTTCTGCCTGTCTCCTGCTCTCCAGGCACTGAAGGGAGCCATCCTCCTAACACCAAGCTACACAAGGCCTGAAAATTTAAAAAAGTGAAAGCATACCAAAGGAAACCTCATTCTATTTAAGCAACATGTTGATTTAAAAGCCAGCAGTGTTGAAGTTAGTCCAGAACAGAGCCTCAACTGCAAACCTTGTTTCTCAGATGAAAATAACATACAAATAGGCATAAGTCTGGAAATAAGGCATAAAAAGGAAAGCTGTAGTTAGGACCATGCTGCTGGAGTAGGCACTGGGAGTAGTTTTCTGACTGGTGTGCCTGGAGTCGGAGTCTGTAGCCCTGAGAACAAGTGCTCTGAAGCACTCACCACGCATTTGACCTTAGATGTAGTTGCTCTCAGAGTTTACAACACCTAGGCTAGGAATGGTAGGAGACTTCAGTCTCTTCAGAAATGACTTTCCCAGTGCAATAATCCTCTTTTCAGTTTCTGCCTACCACTGAGCAGGAAGTTCTGTCATCATTTACAATAACCGAGTACCATACCTGGACATTTTTTCTACACACATTTCCTTAGTAAATAGGAAGGTAGGGGTGTAGAGGTAGGGCAAGATCCTCTTCTTTCTCAGTACTGGTGCTCGGTTCAGAAATAGTGGCTTCTTGGATCCATAAACTATCAGGTGTGAGTATGTGTCACATTAACAGGAGATATTTGAGTCACTGTCCCTGGAAGACTGTATTACTGAGTGGGGTATTTTTTGGGGTACGCCAAGCTACGATGATTGTCTGTACCCTCCTTAATACCCCTTATGCCAACAAAATTTCTGAGGGCTCATTGGCTTTGCTGATGAAAAAATCTGTTTGTTTACTTACATGGTGGATTAAAGTGGGGGGATGTTGTCATACCTAGCTAACAGCCGTGCTTCTCTCTCCAAAGTTACACAGGGACATCCTGTGCTTCTGATCCACCCCAGCCTTTAGCCTAATGTATTAACGACAACCATTGTTGGTGTGAATTTGTGCTAGCATCCCAGGTTCAATTTCGGCAGTGATATAGATACAGATTTCACTCAGTTGTCCGTGTCATAGGGTAGCAGTTTCTGAAATGATCAGTGTCCTACCTTTAAACTGTGCATGAGTCAGCATCCATAGCTACACTGGGAATGGTTGTGATGTAACTTAACCAAGAGAAAACTGATTTGGTTGTCACATACTGCATTGCCTGGGGAGCCTAGCTAGCATAACTACATTGATGGGTGGTCTTCTAATCTCTAGTAACACCTTGCAGCCAGACAGCTCTGGTTTGCTCTTTGCTAATTGACACTTCACCAACTTATCCCATCTTGTGTAGCTGGTGAGGTCAGGCAGGGTGGTTGGGCCACTTTAAAGTGCAAGAGAGATCATGCCAACAACTGCAGCTGCAAGGCTCTTCGTTTCTGCAGTTCTTATGCTCAATTTCTACTAGCATTGAATAAAGAATTTTTAACACTATGCAATCTTGATGCTATTTTGCAACACATTAGGTTTAAAGCAACAAATAAACAAATACAATAAATACAGAGAATTGAAAGCTTTGAATCCAGTCTCAAGAATTTCATCTCACTTCTCTGTCATTACTGAACAATCATGTTCACTGTTTCTCTGGCAGAAATACACTTAAACCTGCCAAAAAACCATAAGCCAAGCAATAATGTGCTATTTTCTTTCTCCTTCAAGAAAGAAACTGCTTTTTCTGAGTTGTTTTCCAGAGAAATGGCATACCGTGCTTCAAGGTCCTTGTATGCACTCTGGAGAAAGCCTTTACTCTTGACTGGTTGTGTTGTCAACAGTACGCACAGAGATGACCTCTGCCTGGAAGGATGAGGTGCAAAAGATCATTCAAAAGATGAAGGTCCAATTTATAAAACCAATAAGCCTTTAATATCAAAAATTAGGAGAACAGTCATGAAAGGAATTGCTTTTTGTTTTAAAATACTGAAATTTTTCTGATTTATATGGGAGTTTCCAGACAGATAGTGTTTTTTAAACCAGTAAGCTAGACAGAGATAAAACAGGCCAAGCAGAATATAGGGTTACAACCAGAAGAAAAATACTGAAAAGGAAAAACCCAGTCCAGCAATATTTCTACAGTGCAGTTTTTCACCATGTGGCTGATTAAACATCGGCACAAGTTTTCCAGAGGTTGTAGAGTCTACTTCCTCAGAGATATCCAAACTCAACTGGACATGGCTCTGAGCAACCTCATCTAGTTGGACCTGCTCTGAGCAGGAGCTGGATAGACATCTCCAGAGATCTCTTCCAATGTATATGATTCTGTGATTTTTACAGAGCTGATCCTAGCCCCACTGATGCCTTTAGGACAGCCTCCTCCCACATGTGTCTGCTGTTCAGTCTCCTTGGAGGGGATTCATTTCACTTCATGAGACATCTAGCTCCAGCAATGACTTTGGTTCCTTCAGCAGTCAGTGTCAAGAAACAGATATTTCCAGAAGCAGTTCAGTACCTCTTTGTTATCTTCTGTTTCAAGATGGGCTACATCTGGACATGCCTGTCTCTTTCCACTGAGTTTATCAGAGGTCCGGACAAGTAGCTTAGGTGGGTCACTGAACTTCAGACAGCTCCATTAGGTGAAACTAATCCAACCCTAGCAGGGCAAGTACCAGCAGCTCATGGTTCACGCACATCTTCAAAACACTTTTTCATGCTGCAGTTGTCTTCCATCAAATGTATCTAATTTAGATGGAGAAATAAAGGAGCAGCTACAAGACTCATTTGCAAAATCTTCAGCTCATTTCAGGGAAGGAGAAAAAACTACTATCAACATCTGATTATGCTGGTTGTGCCACCTGGCTTTGTTCCCTGGTAGAGGAAAGCCAGGAGATGCAGCTGTTAACACCTGGAACACACACCTAAAACAAACCAAATAAATAATGGTGGTGTTGGTCCTGTGGCTCTGTAGGGCAGATGGGGGAGAAATGTCGGACAATTTTGGAAGGGCTCTGGTCTGACCAAATATGCAACTTCAGTAGGCTCAGATCATTTGTCTGCAGCTGAACACAGTGACATCATTTCAATACTATTTTGAAGCATTATCTTATTTTGATTAACAGGATGCCTTTTGTGATCTAACATGGTGCTTTTTTTTGCTTGTGATAACCAAAACGAAAAACATACAGATGTCAAAATTCCTTCATTAAGCAGTCCAGCCTTTGTAATATAATATTTTTTTTCCCCAGAAAAGGGATTTATAAATATAACCGACTCTAAAGAAGATTTTGAAATTGGTGAGGAAGAGTTTTGCTTCGAAGTTAACTTTACAGCATATCCACCAGTTAGATGCATGTGGCTATTTTCCCAAAAAACATTTCCATGTAAACAAAGTTACAGTGTGGATGGACGCAGGTACTTGAATATTTTGGAATAATTTGATATGATAATGTTTCCTCTTTATATCTCATTTGGACTGCTTACTGTCCATGTTTTGTACTCTCTTTGTGTTTTTAAAATGTGGATGGACCACGTGATGAAGCCGTGTTAACAAAAGGCACTCAAACATTATTTTCGCTTTCAACAGCAGTTCACATAGATAACTTCTAGAATCACTTTATTCTCCACGTTATAATAAACCCTTTGGTAAGTTATGCATCTAGCAACCCTTTAGTTTATATGCATTTTGTCATTCCCTTTCTCTCTGACACAATATCTCAGTTACAGATCTGTTGCAGTTTTCATACTGGATCACAAGTTCTACACATTCCCCTTTTGTCATCCTGTTCTGGATGATGTTCCCAGTGTCTTTCAAACTGCTCGAATAAATTCCAGGGCCTCGTAGTTTCCCAGGCCGCCGCTAGATCTGTTCGGCTCTGCCTGTGCCACAGAAACATACCGTTCTTGCTCATTACCCAGGTCATGTATTCTTCCGCTGCTGCAAAACATGTTTTGAATAAACCTGTTAGTTATCTACCTTTTCTGTTATTTCCTATAATGAAGTTCTGGCATGAATCCTGTTTATGGCTAATGTTTTCTCCATTCCCTAGGCTTTCTAATTTCTTGATAACATTATCTAATTTCCTTCAGAGTTTCTTTCAGAGTAGTCCCATGGCTTTCAAGGTAACAGCTCTTATTCACCTCAATGAAAATAAAGCCAAGCTGCTCTTTTAAAGTTTTAGCTGTAAAACCAAGCAGGACCTAGGCAGGAGTTAATGTGGCTGCACTGATTTCTTCTCATATTCTTAAAACCTCTCTTAGCGTCTGCATAAAACTGTGGCACAGCCTTGATTACACTTTTATTATTTCTTTCCTTAGTATTTTTGTACACTCCATTTTATCCTCTAGCGTGTCAAGTCATCTTTTCAACAGACTGGCCTTTTCATCTGCATCGGATGGTGTATTGGAATCAGACCTTCACGGGGTTCAGAGACAGCTCAGTTCAGATTAGTAAATTGTCATCTCCTGGCAATAGCCACAGGAACTCTGTCCCTGCTGATAAAGTGAGGGCTGTCAGCAAACTTTGATAGCACTGGGTGGGTGTTGGTGACTAATCTGCAATGCCTGACATAGGCTAGGCAGATCTGTTCTTTGTGGTCAAGACTGATTTTGGAAAAGAGGTCTCAGGGGATGGCCATGAGCATTTGCTTATCCTTGTCCAATAGGTACCTCCCTCCAGCTGATAGTGCCAAGCTGATTTGCTTTGCAGCTGGTATGGACCTCTTCTCACTGCTTGTAAGAGTAGGAGTCAGTTTTGCTTGGATGATTGACAGCTGGTGTAAATTCAATCCAGATAAGAAGAAGGTGCTACAGACCGGGCCAACAATAACAATTTTGAGAACTCTTGAAATAGCTTAGGTAACCCTCATTAATCGGTCAGGTGCAGCTGCTGGTGGCCTGGGATTTATGGGTCACTTCAGATAGCCTTTGCAGCCAGAGCGGCGGTTGCTGAGTGCTGATCACCACCTGCCGGACGGGGGAAAGTCCAGCCTGTGTCCCTGGAGCCGTGCGTCCTGGGCTGGCACAGGCCACGGCCATGGCCGCCTCACCCCAAGCATCGCTGGAGCTTGGTCTGAAGGCTGCTTCAAACAGAAAACTCAGCCATTCATATAACTATGCTGTTGATTAAATACTTTTTTTTTTTAATTTTCATTTTGGGTAGTTATATTTTGCATTTACTTATGATTCTATTTATTCTATGGAAAAATACAACTGAGGGAAAAATACATGAATTTGGTGATTATTTCATGGGACAAGTACATTCTTCTGTACAAACATCCCCCGCAGCTATCCAGTTTTGGTTGAATACTAGCATTGGACAGACACATCTCACCTGAGGAAAAAGAGTAGGGGTAGATATTTCATTCCATTTGAAGTCCCCAGAAGCAGCAAGGAGTAGGGAGGTCAGGAGATTCTGCCTACAGGCTGTAGCACTGCAGATTTCAATGTGATTTTAAAGCAGAAGGTTTCTTGAAACAAAACAAAAAAGGTCATCATGTACCTTAACGTATTGTGAGTCTAACTTTGCATATTTTAGTTGAATTCTATGTAATCCCATCTCCCAACACTTCTACTTTATTCCTTTCATATCCTTTTTCATTTCCTGTTTTTCTCTTTTTTTGATTTCTGCCATTTACTTATCAAATTTTTCCTCCTGATTATAGATCATATTAAATTTTATTAATTAACTGTGTTCCCTTCTTTAGCTTTTAATTTCAAATCCCAAGGATTCATCTCTCCTGTCAGTGCCCTTACATGTTTTCAGAGATTCCCTCAGAATTTCCATTTTCTATTTGCTTTTGTTGTCTCTCTGTTTTAGCACACTGCTGATTTTCACTTCCCTCCTAGGAGCAAATGAGTTTTCAGACACAGAATGACCTCTGTTAAATTTATGATATTTATCTCACATCCCCTTATATTTTCAGGTGTCAAAGACACTCTTTTAAAATTATTTTCTCATGATTTCATTAGGATTTAATCCTTCAGACCTAGGATTTCAAAAGTAACAAATGATTTGTAGTTTCTCCTGCCTTCAGTATCCATTTTGAGGCAGCTTAAAAGGGGTCTGATTTTAAAAACTCCCTGAGTTCAGGGACATCTTTAAGGCCATTTCAGATTAAGACATTCAAAAGTCAATAACTATATGGAAGTGTTGCCTTAGAAAGCGAAATTGCCAGTGGCTTCAGTGTGAGTTTTCTTGCTTTAGAATTGCAAGGTGATACTTGGTGTCTTAGTTTATTTGTATGTATCTTGCTTAATGAGAGACAGCCTGATTTTAGTTATCTAGATTTCTTGTTCCAAGCTCATTACTGCTTTCTCTTATTTTGCAAATTATTGGTACATGCTGTTGTTTTTCTGTCTGCTTCAAACTGCCTGATATGCCTGCTTGCCTTTACCACTAAATTTGAGCTGGGGGCCTCTTACCCAGTTTTCCTTGAGCAGTCTGCCAAAATATCTGCCTCCAAAATGCCAGCAACTAAACCTAAGAAGAGATTTTCTTAAGTGCTCTTCTAACATTGGTGAGTTGCAATAGCTGCCATTTAAATATGATAATCACCCTAACAACTGTAACCTAGTCAAAAGGACAGAAATAGGATGCCATCTCTGTAAGAGGATATATTCCCTTCTCCCTGCCTCATCCCATGTCCCATAAACCAGTGATTCAACAGGTCAGTCATGCAGGAATCTTTAAGACTCTGCAGTCCTCTGTTGTTATCTTCTGCCCAGGGACTTGTTAGAGCCCTCCCTCACCACTTCCATTGTCACAAGCCATTTCTTGCATGGTTTGGGTCTTGGATTGCTGCCATCACCATAGGGGTTAGTAGGAGGCTGGCCTTCCTCCTGCAGAAATATCTTGATGGTTGGTGTTTTGTCTCATTGATAATGAACTTCTGATGATGATCTCATTTCTGAGTTTCTGTCAGATCTTTCCATTTGGAGAAGTTTATCTCATCTCGTATGAACCTAGCTGTTATTGTTATTTCCTAATACTGTTTATCATTTCAGCTAGAAGCTCCCATCAAAATCCTTTAGAGAGTAGAGAGTTTGATCCTTTGCAGGTCTTAGCATCTGTGCCAGGATATGTTATATACCTTGTCTTCCAATGAACTGGTAACAAAATCACAGCCTGACAGCCCAGGTGCACTCCAGGAACTATGAGGAAAATTGCAGAATGAAATCAATACTGCAGGAAAAAAAAATCCTCTTATCAAAACAGTTACATTCTGGGGCTTATATTCTCTAATGAAAAATAATTTAGTCTGGGTTCCTCATTAGAAGATGTTGAATTATTTCAAATGTGTATATGAGCCTTGACCACATTTAAAATATTTTTCAAGTCAGTCTTTTGTCCTTTTCCTGTCTTTTCTTTGCTCCACAGCATTTTGTCAAAGTTCTGCAACCATCAGCACCAGTCTGGGATATATGTATTTTACGCAGAAAATGATGATATGGTCACAACGAAAAAATTCACTCTGTACGTGAGAAGTAAGTGAGAAAACAATCCCTGTGAAGATTTGGCAAAGTCTGGGATTTTGCCACTGATATAAATGGAGCTAATATGTTGCTTTTCCCTTGGTATTTCATTTACATAGATTTATTCTTAAAAATGTCAGAGCATGAGGCAAAAATGTGATTCTCTGTGCTGCACTGCTGAAATCCAGGCACTGGGTCGGAGAAGGATGCCGGCTGCTTGTGGGTCATGTTTCTTGTGTTGGTCAGGGATGGAGAACAGAGGAAGGAGGAGGAAGTTATTAATTTTTTTTCTCTTCCCCTTAGTCTGCCATAAACAGAGAGGACAGAATATAAGAAATTAGTCATATACTGAGAAAATTAATACTTCTTAAGAAAACCATAAAGCCTAGGAGCTCAGCAAAATACGATGACTGTATTCTAACTCTGCAGAGGCGGAATATATGTGACTGCTGTAGAGACCACATGAGATACACAGTGAGAGGAAACACTTATCCTCATCAGGTGTTAGCTTTCTATGGTGTGTTTATGTCATTTTTTTCCTAATGGCATTTGTGAGTTAATGCAGTTAGTCTGGAGACCCTTTGGTGTGTGACACATATGTTAGGGCTGCACTGCCTCGTGTGCCCCTGTCCACAATTCGCACACACAGACAGTCTTGCCCGGTGCTCTCGGTTATCTCAGTTCTGGCACGTGACTGCAGCATCTCACCCATGCTCTAGGCCAGGGAGCTTTATTTATTATATATTATTTATTCAGGGATCCTCTGTTCACATTTTGTAGGAGCCCAGATACCCAGAACTGGGGTGTCAGGGGAGCCCTAGGGCCGATTGATTGCTCCGAGTCGGAAAAGCAGAAGTCAAGACTTCTAATTTTGGCTCTGCCACTGTTTTGGACCGGCTGTGCCCGTACAGAGAAGTGGCTGCTCCCCTTGCCTTGCCCACATTGCTGTCCCCCAGAACTGAGGCACGGGGCTGGAGGAAGGAGGAGGACTGAGGGCTGCACCCAGCTCTCACAGTGACATGTGGGTGGGTTATTTTGAAAATACAGAAGCAGATCTTGGTCTCGGCAGATGTAGCGTTGCCAGATAGACGTAAAGGTTTTTGTCACTGAAGTGCTGACAGAAATTGTCTTGTGTTATCTTGTTGCAGGAAAGCCTGAAGTAACGATGCAGTTGTTGTTCAAGCAGATCTCCTGCGTCGCTGACAGTTACCCTGCCTCATCCTGGGTTTGGAGGAACTGTCCCGAACTGAACTCATCCAAGTATATCATTTTCACTCTTTTTGATTCATTGTAAAGACCATATCTGAGGTATCCTTGGTTAAATGAAGACTGGCCTGTAAGAAACTAAGTGTAAAATGCATCCTCGACTGTTTGTACAAGGGGACATGGTGGCCCACTCCAGGGGAACCTGATCACCAAAACTAGGGAAAATTTTCAATTTTTTTTATTGGCATCAAATGAAGTCCAAAAAGATCTGTATCTCAGGCTCTTTATGCTGAAATAAACCCCACTGGGTTTATATAAAGAGGTAGTTACAAAGTCCAACCTAAGTTTTTCTCTTGGCCTGTCAAACTTAGAGGGCATTCAGGGAATGCATTTGTTAATATGGGCTTGATTAACTGGTTAAGCTTTGGTTAATACAGCTGTTAACAGTGACCTGTAACCAAAGCCAGTAAAGTCAGCGAGAGTGTTTCCAGTAAAGTTAGTGAGAGTGTTTCCATTTCCTCTATTTACTTAAGGCAATGAGTCAGGCCCTAAAATTTCAAGAGATGCTGAAACAGCTCTGAGCTGTTCTATGAACTCTGCAGTTTTTATTTTAGATCTGCCAAAAAACTAATAATCCCACAGTGCAGAAGACTACCGGGTCAAATTATCTTTTGGAATGTTGTGGATAAAGCTCTAAGTATTTTAACTAGATACAAAAAAATTATAAAGACCATTTTCTTATCCATACCTTTGAAAAGGCTTCCTAACATCAATCTATTTGTGCAGAAATGGAAGAGGAAAGAAAACATCCAGCTAGTGAGTTTAAAATACTCCTTAAAACAGCTTTCTGGAAAGAAAATGCTGTGACATTTCTTTTCTTGGGAACTTCCACAGGTAGAAGCTAGTACTATGTGTAGAGCTGAATAGATTTTATTTATTTATTTACCTCCTCATTTATTTAGGCAGTAAATTAAGCAGTAAGTTGATGAATGATAAAAACGCTAAAAGTCAAAATTAGCTCTGTGTGGGCTTCCTTTCCCTCGAGTATAATTTTCCCTCTTTCTACATATCAGGTCATAAATAAGTCATTAATACAGGATGGATGCTCTCCATCTTGAGTGAGAGAAACTTCGTGGCTGAAATCACATACCTTCAGGGAAAGGAGTTAGAATTTTTACTGTGGGTTCATTTTGTATTTATGTTTTAGTAGCAGCTCATTTGGAGCTTCTCAGTGGTTTGAATGTTTGAGGCAAAGGTGAAACCAGTGAGAATAGATGCACGGGGTGAGGGGTGGTGTCAGCTGTGAAATTGATGGAGGTCCTAGAGGTCAGGGGGTGCAGGTGCCCTGCCAGGGCAGTGGTAGAGAGTGGGACTGAGCCCAATGTAGGAGGTAGGGAGCCCAGTTCACCCCCCGCTGACCTTGCCATGTCCATCACCAAAAAATGAGACTGGCAACTGCTCTGAAGCCTCACTCTAGCAGTGACAAATAAAAAACAAGCCCATCTATCCCTCCCTCCCTTCCAACACAGACATAAGACGTATTTTGAAATATCCCACCTTCTCCCTTGGAAAATGCCACTGTGAGCCAAAAATCAAAACTGGTCTGCTTTCTTTTTCAGCTGTACAGAAGAAATCACTGAGGGTATTCACAACTTCTTGCCAGAAAGGAGATCCTTGGGGTCATGGATTTCAAGCAGTACTTTAGATGTAAAGGAGACAGCAACAACCTTCTCCGTTGAGTGCTGTGCAAACAATTCTGTCGGTTCAGCCTGTGAAAAGAGTTTCATTAACCTGTCAGGTACCCTAAGCCAGTGCTTTAGCACAGGTTTTCTCAATTAAAGCTGGCGTGATAGAACTTACAGTATTTTTTATCTGGCTAAATGGCTGACCGTGCAATGACATGGCAGGTAAAACATAAGCACTGTGTATATACAGTGTGGGAAATGGTGGGTGAATGGGAGACACATGTCTCTTTTCTCTGGTCCCAAAGCTGGGGCCTTCCTCATTACAATGAGCAGAAATTTCACATGAATAAGAAGTGCAGGATGGAGCCATGGCAATGTTGGGGTCTGCTTTTTTATTGCATCTTAGTAATCTACCTGAAACCTGGAGTCATCAGCTTTGGGAAGAGCTGAAGCCAGTTTGGTAGCTGGTGACAGGTGTTGGCTCTTGTTCCTCGCCTGGAGGTCACTGCGGTGCTGCCAGAAAAGCCCATGGGGAGCTCTCCTCACCCCATGAAGGTCATTGCATGCCCGAGCAAGAGCATGACTGAGCCAGCAGACCCACTCAAGGTCTGGCAAGCAGGAGCAAGTACCAGGGGAGACACCTTCTTAAACTGCTGTAGGCAGGTGGCAGAAGGCTAAGCCCTGGTTTGGGAACTACTGTGAAGTCTCTCTTCTTGTTGAGGGCATGAGAGATTCTTTCCTTGTTGAACAAGAAAGTCAACGAGATTATCTGCTCATGCACTTTGTACTTGTTACACCATATACATTCCATAGGGCAAAATATTTCAGTAACAGGAAACATGCTGTGGCACCTGGGAAGTGTTTTGAGGCACCCAGATATTTGCAGTACAGAGATTTCCTTTGTCATGGATGAACAAGCTGTTTGCTGCTTTTGACAGCTGGCAGAAGCTGTGACCACTGATAGAGTTTGAGCATTTATGTTGAACTTACAATAGAAAGTAAGCATAATATTTATGCTCTTAGAAACTACCAGAATATGAGGGTAGGTTTCATGTAACACTCACCTACCCACTGGCACCTTATAGCATGGTCTTGACTTGTTAAGAGAGTTCCTGGCTGAGCAGCAGAGCAACACTCCGAGCAGATTGTGAACAGTCCATCTGCTGATAACTGGTGCCTTGGTATCTGATGTACATTGCTTGGGCAAAGGTACAGGGAGAGAAGGGAGACATGAGAAGAAGAGTAATTGTTTATTCCTGTTTATGTTCACAATGTCCAATCCATGGATAACACCTCCATGCACTTAGATTTATTAATTGGTGTAGCATTTTTTTGGAATGCAAACAGATGTCAGAATTACCCAGCACTTAACGCTTCCTGCCCAGCTCCTTGCTTTGCACGTGGCTCCATCTCATTCCTCGTGCAGAGGAGGCTCAGGCGTGAGAGGACTACAAACTGGCAGAACTGACCAAGCCACCGTGGGTTCTCCTTGCACTCTTAGCTGTACACACGACCTCTGATTCAGTGGGTAGTAATATGTATCTCTTACAGTTGCAGGAGCTGTTTCTTCCGCCCCGGACAATGCTGCATTCTATGTCTCTGTTGGATTTTTCCTCCTATTGATCGCTTTTTTGTTTGTATTCATTTTTCATAAATACAAAAAGGTAAAAGCAAACATAAATACGTGCCCCTTCTTCTTTTGTTCCTACCAGGCTGTTTCTTCTTCTCTAAGACTTATTCAGCTTTTTTTTTTCTTTCAAAGCAATTTAGATATGAAAGCCAGTTGCAAATGATTCAGATGATAGGCCCATCGGATAACGAGTACATCTACATCGACTTCAGAGAATTTGAATATGATCTCAAATGGGAATTTCCCAGGGAAAATCTGGAATTTGGTGAGCAGTCCACAAGGCAACCCACAATGCTGGAGTAGTAGCCTGTGCTGTAGCAGCTGCAAATAATATTGGCATATTGTGTTTTGTAGGACAGGTCCTCGGTTCTGGGGCTTTTGGGAAAGTGGTGAATGCAACAGCTTATGGAATTAGCAATGCAGGAGATTCAGTCCAGGTTGCAGTCAAAATGCTAAAAGGTACGATAAACTCTGCGTGCCTTTCACAAGCGGTGATGTATTCTAGCGGCTCCAAAGTAGAAGCGGTGTTGGAAATCCCTTTCTATACAGACTTGTAACAGTTACACCGCGCAAATGCTTGATTTCAAAATCCTTTCAAAATGTTTTCAAAATCCTGTTTCAGTTTGGAAAGGTATTGCTGAAGTCCCTTCTTCCTACAGCGTGTGGCATTTTGTCCTACACACCATAGATCTGCGTGGTGTGGGGAAGGATGGAGCTGCTCTGCTCTAAAGAGGACGAATGCAAATGCATAGTGCAGATTAGCCTGCTGGTCGCATTGGTGACTCTGTGGACTTTGGTGTAAGGTCCCTTTTTCTTGTAGTGCTGTCTAGCTTTTGCATTCCCTTTGTCTCCTGTGTCGGAGCTAGCTTGTTTGCAAAACTTCCAGCACATCTTCCTGTAGTCTTTTCTTGTGATGACACAAAGCAATTTCTTTCCATCCCTCCTTATGGGTCAGGCTTCTTAAACCTCTAATCCTCCTTGCTGCTTTGTTCTGGCCTCTCCAAATTGTCTTGACCCCTCATAAAAGCAGTGTCCAGAAGCAAGCCTCCCCAGCAGCAAAGCAGAGGAGGAGGGCTGCCTCACTGGGTCCCAAGTACCACAACCCTGTTGATACATAACGGGATGAGCTTCACGTTGGCAACAGCACAAGCACCCTGCTCGCCTGTGTGCCCACACAGTCCCGTCCACCTCTTCATCTCCTATTTGTACATGTGCATCAGCTTTACGCTTCCTTGGTCCACTCCTTTGCAGTTGTCTTTACGGAAGTTCATCTTGATCATTTTGGTTCACGTCCCCAATTCACTGAAATCACAAGGACAAAATGCTTGCTGAAAAACAAGCCTAAAGCTATTACTGAAACACAGGGTGGCCTTCTTAGCTATTGGATCACAACTTGTTGTGTGCCGTATGGCTGTTGAGACATTTTTTTCTCTTAGCATTTCTCTCCAACAGGGTTGACTGCCATTTTTTCTGTGCTTGTGAACACCTTAATACACTGCTGTCATTCCTTGCCAGCCTAAGAATGGCAAATATTAATATTTTATGACTGCTTTCCCAAGCATTCAAATGATACACACTCACACACACATTTATTTTCCACCTTTGGCTAAATCTTTTTATACTGTACAAAAATTTTTAAGATGTTCCCAAATGTACTTTCAGTCCAATTAATTTGAAATGAAGACTTGCATGTGACAAAGCATCACAACTATTTACATTTTTAATTCCTTGCTGGAGATTTCCAAATCTGTGTTACTTTTACAGAAAAACCTGATGCTTCAGAAAAAGATGCTCTAATGTCTGAGCTGAAAATGATGACTCACATTGGAAGCCATGAAAATATTGTGAACCTACTAGGAGCTTGTACTGTGTCAGGTAACTTGTGGAAAGGTACCGATTAAAATGTTCAGATTAACGAGGACTCCTGAACAGAAAAGAAGTATCAAAAATTGATTACTGAAAACAGTATTAAAAACATCCAAGCCATAATTAATTACCTATTCCTCAGGCTGCTGTTCCCCTCTTCACCCCTGAATCCTTCCTTTGCCCAACCAATTTTGCTGTTCTGCGCCGGCCCAAAATAAGATGAAGATGAAATTAAATCAAAGTTAAGGCCATGCATGTGTACATAAATGGGTCCTTTCTAATTGAACTTGCATGAAGTGATACAAAAGCCCTTCTGTAGAAAAGATTTTCCTGTTACAATGGTAATGGTGCTGATATGGGCCAGTTCATTAAGTGAAAAAGAAAAGCTTATCTGGTATAAGGTACCTTTGTATCCACATGATTCTGTTCACATAAGAAATTTTTTTTTTTTTTAAATCATGTGGCTCACCAAACAGTGAAATTGTAGAAAGAAAGGGGAAAATAGCTAAAGGCTAGAGAGGAAAGGAAAGGAAAGAAACTGAAAAAAGAGCAGGGGTGGGGGGGGCATCCAAAGAAAGAAGAGGAGAGAAGTGAATAATGAAAGAAGAGACAACTTTTTAAGGGACTGAATGTAAAAATAAACTGAAGATGGAAAGAACTAAGCAAAGATGGGCTAAGATGAGAGTGGCACGATATTATCACTAATTAATTATTGTGTGACTTGTGATACCATTGAGGCAACATACGTGGATATTTCTATCCCAAGAACTCCCTCTCTGGCCAGACCAGCAGTGAACAGGAGCGGGTGGAGAGAGGCTGAAGAACAGATCACCTCGGGGAAAGGGCAGGGTTTACCCAGTGTTTGCCCATATCATGAACTGTAACACCTGCCACTGAAAAACTTGACAGATTTTCTGCCATGGATATTTATTAAGTCAGAAAGACCAAAGATAACACTTAACTCTTGTTTCCTCAGTTTGCATCAACAGCAATACTGTTGTGCAAAGATGTTTGAGGCATAAGAGGAAAGCAGAGAAATAGATCATTGTTGTTGGCTTTAGCTGATTTGAAACTATACAGGCTGCCACTGCCTTCTGGAAAACTCAGCAAGTGTGATGGTGTAGGCAGGAGAATTGCAGGGGAGACCTGCTCAGTCTGGCAGGGTAGGGCAGGGACTCTTCCAGCCTTATCCAAGTCCCATGTTCAGAAGCATTTACATGGTTCTCAAGACTTCACATCCATCCTCTGAGAGACTTTACAGGCTTTTCACAGTGTGCCCTACCTTGCTTGACAGGGGCCTTCTGGCAGAAATGTCCACAAATTCGTATTCAGTCTTTCTGAGCCAGAAGTGGGGATGCCAGTGTAAAACTTTGCAGGAGTCATGTGTGACCACTCTGAGCTCTCCCTGGGCCGTTTGCTCTGCTCCTGCTGGCTTGTCACAGCTTTCCTCCGAGCCTGCCTGGTCGGGAATTGGAGGTATTTTTCCTTTCTTGAAAACGGGACATGACCAGTGCTCCATTCAGACACATCCCCTTGCAAGGTTTTTCCCTCCTATAGGTCCTCTCAGCAAGCACATTTGGGTTTCAGGTGGCCTTCATGGGAAAAAGAAACGATATTTCTAGAGAATGAAGGTAGTGCGGATAAATGAAAGGGCGTAGGTCAAAGGATACCAATTCACACCATCGAAATAATTAGCATCTTTTGCTTGAACCATGTATGGTTTAGACAATATGTTGCATCTTTATAGCCTGTCCTGTGCTCCCCAGTGCCGTTGGTATGGGGGAAGATGTTTGTGCCTTCATAGGGATTTGCAATCCACCTTGGGAGATGCACCACAGGGAAAAATCAGCTACACAGACTTTTCAGAGGGACATTACAGTCAGTAATTACAGTCAGTAAACATTACCTGCCCATCAGTACAGGTTATCTACCTGGGAAGGGAAGGTGCTTGGGACATTTAATACAAATTAATCCTGGGAGAAGATGAGGCATCATTAGGGCTTTAATGGGGAGAGTGCTATAGAGAGCAGGAGGCATTTACATTTCCAACTATTTTAGGACCAATCTACTTGATATTTGAATACTGTTGCTATGGTGACCTTCTGAACTACTTAAGGAGCAAGAGAGACAAGTTTCACTGGACACTGACGGATATTTTTAAACAGCACAACTTCAGCTTTTACCACAATATCCATTTGGACCAAAATTCTAGGTAAAGCATTCAGCAACAGTTCAATACTTTATAAAGCTACTGTCTCTTTTTAAGCTGCATTCTCAGCTGTGCTGTAAACTGGTGAAATTATTGAATTCTTGAGAGTGTGCCTTCACATACTTTAACAAGCAATGCCTTGGGAGGAACTGAGATTTGATTCTCGTTATCATGTTCTTCACACTGGACTGGAAAAGACAAGCAATCTCTTATTACTCTTTCCAGTTTTGAGAAGACTCATGTCTGTGCCCCGATTTTTAATAGCAATAACTGATCATGCATTTTCACTGCAAAACAGTTTATCTGTAGCAGATTATGTGATCCACTGTGTGTAGCTTTTGAAAATGTGTCACTCACTCCAGGAAGGGAACTCACCTGAAGTACGGTGTGAATACGACTCTATGCAGAGAGGATGAATTTGAAATCACACAAAGAAGTCAAAACATAAATGTGACATCTGGATCAAATGGGATTGTGCTGTATTCAGAAGAAGGTAAGAGATTAGTTGCTTTTATCTCTAGTAATTCTGTTATTATTGTATTTTTTATATTATTGATCTAACTCAACTAGGTCCAGTGACACAGGAGGCCCCTTTCTGTCATATGTCTCTCTTCCCTCCTGGCAGGAATTTTGCTGGAGAAGGGTTCAACAACACTTAAGACTAGAGGCTTATGTTTCTGGTCATGTTTTACATAGTATTTGAGTATGAAATTACTCTTTCCTTTATTTTGTGTCTGACCAAAGGATGAAAAAGATGGATGCTTTTTGTGATGTTCTTGGTAGGAACACATGAAAATCCTTACAACAGTCAGTGGAATTAATCAGAGAGTGAGGAAGCCCATGGAAAACTCATACTTTTCGTTATTTTTTACAGATAAGATTAAGTATGCAAGCAGACAGATGGATGAAGAAGAGGATTTTAATGTGCTCACTTTTGAAGACCTTCTTTGCTTCTCTTATCAAGTTGCCAAAGGAATGGAGTTTCTTGAGTCCAAATCGGTATGGTGAAGGGTAGCAAATTGTTTAGATAGAAAAGACGGTAAAAGTAGGTCAGTCTATAAAAGGCAGACTGAAGAACAGAGCCACACAGTGGCAGACTTGAACTATACCTCCTTCCCCGGCTTTACAGCAAAGATAGATTGCAGTTTTAGGCATGACCCTGAGTAAGAAGTGGCTACACTGCACACTTCTGCCTGCTCTGGCCCTGTCCTTTGCCACGAGCAACCAGGGACTGTCCAGCTTGCTCATTCTCCAAATTGTTTGAGTAGAAGGAGGCACCAATTCAGAGAGCTCTGTGTGAGACAAGGGAATTACCTCCTTCTGATACCAAACGCTGCATAGCATTAACCCATCCTTTCCTTTTAAGTGCATTCACAGAGACCTCGCTGCCCGGAATATACTAGTGACCCATGGAAAAGTGGTGAAAATATGTGACTTTGGCCTTGCCAGAGACGTAGTGAGCGATTCCAACTACATCATCAGGGGCAATGTAAGTTCCTGAATGCTCTCTATTTTTCATACTATTGTAAGAATGATAAGGAACCAAGAAAAGTGAAGCTTTGCATTTTCAAATTCCTTGTTAGCTTTGTAGATATCTGTACAGACAGTGCAGAAATCTCACTTTTTCCTGCCCTTGGTAAATGCAAATTCTTAGCTTATAATTAACCTAATCAAGCTAATACTGTAAATGAGATGGTACCCATGTCCTTTCTAAAGCGCACTGAAACCATTGATGGAAGTGCTTGCAATTGTTCTCTGTTACGGACAATAATAGTATAGGGACAACAGCATATGTGTGGGGTACATCAGATCCTCCGGCTGTATGAAGAAGTACAGGGTGGACATCTCCATCTGAGCTACTCGTTCTGGAACTCAGAGGAGGGAAGAAGGGTATTCCAGGGCTAAGCTCATCTCTTCCTTAAATAGTCATCTAAAATGGATGAGAGGAATTGGCTCCTTAGAAGTGCCTATTTCGCTCTATAAGGGAAATTCAAAGGGGCTACTAAGAGAGGTCCAGCTTTTCACATAGCAAACATTAATTGATCCTCAAGCAGTGGGAACTACAGTGAGTCATCTAGAAAGCCTGTGTCACAAAATGACCTAGCCTCCTTTCCCCCGTCTGTACAGGCTCGTTTACCAGTTAAATGGATGGCTCCTGAAAGCTTATTCGAGAGGACGTACACAATGAAGAGTGATGTCTGGTCTTATGGAATATTACTATGGGAAATATTCTCTTTGGGTATGTTCTGTAACACAACAAAAGAGCACTGCTTGGGTTTGGCAACTTCTGAATTAACATGTATTCTCCAATATTTTCCACAGGTGTAAATCCCTACCCTGGTATTCAGGTTGATACAAACTTCTACAAATTAATACAAAGTGGATTTAAAATGGACCGACCGTATTATGCTACAAAAGATGTGTAAGTGTATTTCCTGAGTGATGCACAGCATGGGAATTTATATTTACTACGTCACTGTTTGTATGACCTTTTATTTATTGTACACTGTACCTTGCTCAAAAATATCGCAGAAGGTGAGATCTTCCTCTAACTCTGAAAAATGCTCCTTGATCATGTAGATTTTGTCCTAAAGCAGAAATGATCAACACTAAAGGTTATGTGTGTTTGAAAGGACTAATTTATTGTCTGTATTTAATTGTGCCTTCCTTTCCCAGATTCCCAGGGAACTTCTTATTCTCAGATCACAGACTTCTTTTTCTTTTTGCAAAAGCTATGTTATACCATATTCATTTTGGATATTAGCTAAATCTTTGGTGATATTTTCTAAACTTTTTTTTTTAAATTAAGCTTTAGCATGTTTGATTCAATTCCAGGAGGCTAGGGATTCTCTTAGAGAAAAACCCTGCTAAGGAAGAGTTGGCGGGAGCTATTCCTGTGCTCTCAGCACATGATTTTCAGCCTGTGCCTCTGTGCCTGGGTGGACTCTGCCCAGAGGCAGATCCCAGAGGACGAGAGAAGGGAAGGTGGCGGGGAGCTACGAGACCTGGAGCATGGAGGAAAGGGAAGGACTTCAGGTTGTCTGAGCTCTTCCGGCAGACATTTTCATAGATGGCCTAGGGACTCAGTGCCTTGCTATGGCACTGTACCATCCCCATCCTCTCCATGTAGAGACTGTAACAGCATTAAAGTACAGGTGAATCTGACAGTTTCACCTGAGAAAGATTGCTGGGGAGCTTATAAATACCAGGGAATGTATTGACCTGGTAAATTTGCAAGGGACCTTAGCAGCTAGGCACTGCACTGGTCCCTGATGAAACTGTAAAATTTCTAAGGTGGTGTTTAAACTTCAGAAAAATTTTTGTGATGTCAAATTCCACAAAAGACTCACAGTGAAAACTGTCCTCAAGACTACAGAGTCCACAAGGACCAGGTTCAGCCCCAGAGTCAGACAAGAACTGTCTTCCTACCATTTTCTTTATGGAAGCTGGAAAACAAGGTTAGCATGCCGGTAGTGCCAGCCATGTGGCCCCAATCCTATGAGGAGGATTTTGCTAAGGACTCCAGTAAAGCCATGTTCTTTGTTTCACTCTTTTTCCTTAGCTTTCTATATCTTTTCCTCTGATGCAACATGCTAAATCTGGCCTCTTTCTATAAAATCATTCTGGTCCCCCATGACTCCCATCCAAATTCTGCACTTCCATGTAGTCACTTACAGAGACTCCAACGGTTAACGTGTTTTCTGTGTCACCTTTTTGCTCCTGCAGCTATCACTTGATGCAGTCCTGTTGGGCCCTTGACTCCAGAAAAAGACCCTCTTTTTCTTGGCTGGTTTCCTCTCTTACCTGTCAGCTGACTGAGGCAGAAGGAGCAGTAAGTAAACACAGAAAAAAAAAAAGGTTTTTGTTTTTTTTTTTTTTTGTAGCCCCATATGAGCTGAGAAATAGTCTTCTGGTTTCTATTCAAGTGTGCCATTGCTTTACGGAGCTATTCCTCAGGGATCTATGTAAGAGTTTGAGGAAGTTTTTTCTGCCATCAGAAGGAATCCTGACCTCCCTGATGAGGATTTCTTTGCCCCCACTGCCTGCACCAGGACTCTGGAAGGCTGAAATCTCTCATCCTGTGCTATGGGACTGTGCTTCCCTTGTGCAGGAGCCAGTGCAGTTGGCTTTGGTGATGCTGATAGCTGCCATGGGAGGGGAGCGTGGGCCACCCGCCAGGGATCTCATGAGGGGCATCATAGGTATGTGCTGCCATGTCCTCATGGACAGAGGGCCGTGTATCATTCTCAAAGGTCAAAATAATAAACAGGATCTGAGGAAGTCATATTCCATCCTTAACAGACTGTGCTCCCTTCCTCAGGGAGGATAAGCAACTCCTTTCAAAACTACTGATTCCTACCTGGGTATCCACTCTGGGCTAGACACTATTTCCCAATGCAGTGTCCTTGCTAAACTTTTGGGATGTGGGGAGCTATGAATGACTCTTACCTTTGCAGCCTTGAGCCTCTCTGCAGGCTGTTGGCCTGGCAGAAGCTACTGAGTGCAAAAGCAAACTGATGAGCAACTTCAAAGCACTATACCTAGAAAAAAAATCCTCCTTTGCGGTCCAGTGTCCTTCCCCATCCCAGCTTTTTTTGGTTGGATAAGATCCATCTCACTTAGGCAGTTGTCTGGACTCCCTTTGGGGTCAGTGGGAAGTAACAGGCAGATATAAGTGTGATTCTCCCTCAAGAGGAGGTGGGCTGTACCTGACAAGTGCCTGCTTCATAGGGAGAAAAGCAGTTTACCAAGTACAATAACTAATAACAAAAGATATCTTATATTTCCTTTTCCCAATTCTAGGTTTACCAGAATATGAAGAAAAATGTTTCTAGACACAATTCCACCATCAAAACTAAACCACGTATAAGCAGGGATGAGGAATCTCTGCTATCCCCGGCTGTGCTCCAGCATGAGGACTCTCAGGTTGAAAAATAATCTGCGTTCTGGATTTGATCTCATTATTTTCATAAACTCCATGTAGCATATATGTTTGATATCACCACTAAGAAAAGAAAATGTTACCAACTACTGCTCTATTCTTATGGGCCAGTCCATATTTATGTTACTTTGAGGAGAAGACACAATTCATTTCTTTGAATTCAGCAAATGTATCTATCACAAGAGAGAAGCAATGGTCTTTTCACTGTCTTTCTACAACTGGATATCTCTTTTCCTGGTTTTATGTAAACAATGTCTAATCGATGTATTGAATTCAGACTGTTCTTGCCATATTGCAAGCAAACAAGAAAATCCATCGTTTTTTAGTCAATGTTTATAAGCACAGACTATTCATCTGAAGTGAACTGGTGTGATTTCCAGAAGTGCTACTCACATCTTCATCTCCAGATGTCAGCGAGTGTTGGAAAATCAGCTTTGTTTTACAAGGAACTATAAATCTGAGTGTGTACGACTGTCTTATGCTGAACATCTCAATTGCTGTGAAGTTCCCAATAGGTGCCAGTTCAGGTGAGTTCATTTCATCGAGCTTTAGGTACTTGGATGGTCTCTAGTCATCCAGGCTACATTCTGCACTCTCTGATGCGAGCTGGGCACTTAGAGTGACTGATTCCTTCTACCTAAAATAAGCATCTAAAACAAGCAGGAGGAGTGATATTTGGAGATGACCTTCTGCCTCCCTGGCCTAGAAAATCCAGGTAGCGATCTCCAACTGGAAGTCTCACTTTAACTGAGTTATAACTAATTCCACTCTTTGGGCTTTGTGTGTTTTAATATCAAATAAAAATGTTTAATTTTAAAGAAATTGTCTTCTGTAGCAATTTAGGAGTGTAATATCATCACTCCCAATTCCCAGAAGTCAGCCTGGGTGTATGAACCCTGCTGCAATAAAATGAGAGTATGTCTCTTCAGCTTTCTCCCAAACTCCCAGGACAATAACCAGAGGCTTGATTGTTTTTTAATATAGATAAAATGACACATTATTTTTCTGATGATGTTTAGGGATTTGTAAATACGGCTTTTATAATGACTAACAGGATACATTTGTCTACATCCCAATGAATCAAGATGAGAATATATTGGTTAATAGTTTTCTTCTCTTTTACATTTTACAAAATGCTCACTGCAGTTAGGATTTCCAGTGGCAAGTGTTATAAATGAATAACTGTTTGGATAGAATATGCTATCACATAAACTGAGCTGCTCTTTACTAACATTGTCTGAAAATAATTAATGTTGTAATACAGTGATTATGAACTTTGTATTTTTGTTAACATTGTTGAATTAGCAATGAATCATTGATTTTTTTTATCAGATATAAACCACTGAAGAATAACTTGGAAATATAAAGAGAAATAAAACTTTAACATTGTATTTTCTGGAAAATATATATGTCTTTTCACATTCTCATATAACACAATTTCAAAGAGTTCAGCAACAAGATGTCACTGTTCAGCACTGTTAACCCACAGCCCGCACCATCTGGAAAGCGACAGTTGAGTGGCTTGTGCAGACAAGGGTTTTCAGCCACTGTAGCCTTCAGAGCTAGCGGAGCTTAACGTTGAACTGGTTGCATCCAAGCCTAGCTGGCCCTGGAAGCTAAGCAGATGTGAACTTGGCTCATAGAGAAGCAAATGGGAATCCCACGTGCTTTAAAACATGTCAGGGAGTTGTGTCAAGTGTTTTTCCACAAGATTAAAAAAATGAGTGGGCAGAGGTCATCTGGCCCCATCATCGCTACTGAGCTGAGACTTGGGAATATAAAGGCAAACAGAGAATCTTGGAGCTAACACAAACTCCTCTTGATGCACACGTGAAAAGCAGCTCAGGCCAACATGGCACCCTGTGAGGAAGTACAATCAGGAGAAAAACCCTCCTGTAAGGGCTGGACACCTGGAGGCTTGTGCATCTGCTACTCCACACAGCAGAGAGGGATGGAACAAAGCTACAGGAGGTATTCAGTGAAAAAATAATATATTTTAGGAGCACATTTCCTTTCCAGGATGCTTCCAACACAACTTAGCAAAATGCTGGTCCATTCCTGAGGTTTGTGCAGAGCCACAGCCAGCGCTATTTAAGGAGCAGTTTCATGATTCTTCATTTCTCTTGTTAGGATCCAGACCCCTAATCTGGAGCAAGTTCTCTGGAGAAAGTGCTAAATTCCCCCTGTAGTGAATGGGGAGAGTTAAGCTTGTTGGAAGACCTCCAACAGAGATGCCATTAGTCTAAGCTAGATGCATTAAGTCAGGTAGAGACTGACAAAGATTCAGTAATCATTAAGCCGGGAAGAAGAGGAACAGAAGGGGTTGGGGTCAGTTAAAAGTGCTGAAAGGCAAAGGACACTGCGCTCTCCTTGTTAGCAATAACAGAAAGAAAAAAACAAGAAAGAAATATTTGACAAGCCAAACTGAAACACAAGACGGCCCTAATTTTCTTTCCCTTTTCCCTGCCAAAGCACACCGCGGAGCCTGCAGCCAGGTCCCGAGGAGACCTCCCCGCGGGATGGCCCCGGGATGGCCCCGGGATGGCCCCGGGCTGCCGCGGTCCCCGTCCCGCCGCCGGAGACGGCACTAGGTGGAGCTCCGCGACCGCGGTGCGCGGCGCCTCCCGGCCAGCGGCTTCCAGCGGCTGTCGGGCGGCCTCATGCCGGAGCGGGTGGTGGAGAGGGGACAGGGAGCCGGGCTGGTGCTTAGCAGAAGGACCTGGGCCAGCCGCCGTGTATGGACCAGAGCTACAGCAGACCTGGAAGGGCAGGGCTGGGGATGATGGTGCCGGACAAAGGGAATGCACAGGCAAAACCTCCTAGCGCTGATGGGATGAGCCAGGTACAAGTGCGAACCAGTTAGCCCCCCTCCCTCAGTGCATCTCCCAAACAACCGTGCCTGTGTGTCATGTGCAGCACACACCAAAAAAAATAGGAGGTCCTTCTCCGTCCAGCTCAAGAGAAACTGGAGGTGCTTCTCCAACACAACCCTTGGGTTTGGGATACCTGGGATGGGCTCTCTGAGGTCCCTCTGGGAGAAGCTGGGGCTAATCGTGTGTTGAACCAGAAGAGGAGAGCAGAAGTGACCCTGTCATGCAGGCTAGCAGTGGCTTTCAGTCCACACATTCAGGGAGGGATCTGTGAGAGGGGATGAAGAAATCCAAGGTCGTATTTGCCGCAGAGCTATTTGCAGATACATTATTTTTTGAGGCCACAATTCTCCTGGGAAATATTTTGGAGGTGCAGAAACCAAAGCAAGCTGAGGATGACTGGATATGGTCATTCCCCATGCAGCTGGGCATACCAGATCTCAGCCCCCTTCTCCCAGACACTGAACTAGATCAAGTACTCAGTGGCATAGGGGTCCCTCTTCCCAGCTAAATGCACTGCTGCACTAGTGAGTCCCTGCCTCCTTCCCTCCCCCATCAATGGCTAATTAATTAGGCCATGCAGAGTAAACCAGCTTTAAAAAAAGGCACAAAAAAAACCCACCCAGAGCTGTGGTTGAGGAGACCACAAATCACTTCAGAAAGAGGTAGGACCTGAGCCCGGCTCCTTCTCACCTTTGGAGAGCATCCCACCACTGGGCTGTGGTGTGGTGGGGAAGGAGTCCCTTCCAGCCAGGCTGTCTGAGACCTGGGCCAGATTCATGCTTGCAGACGTGCTTCCTGTGAATGAGATAAAATGGGAGGGCTGCTCAGATCAGGGATCCTGCCTTACAGGTCACTGCCACATTAAAATTTAGGGGTTTAAGGCTGTGCTGGAAAACAGAACAACACTCCTAGCAGAAGTGTAGATGCCTTGGAGTACAGTCTGGATCAGATCTCAGCTGAGAAGGGATTTTGAAGACCTGTGTTCTGGACACAGGTGGAAAAGTGGTGGTGCTCCTGTGGCCACCTCCACCGAGGAACACGCAGACTGGGGTGGGATTCAGTTCGTTTAGATACTGCTTAGCTGGGATGGAAGCCCATGGGAGATCCTGACAGTGACCCACTCCTCCTACCACGTGCTGCCTACAACCACTCATCATCCATTGCACTGCAGCTAAACGTTGGCACTTAGCTGTGTGACTGCCCATATGTGCCCAGAGGTGCCTCTTCCTGCCTGCACTAGGGTTCCCCTCCCTCCATGCCCTATGCCATGGGGACATCACTGCCTTCCAACTGAAGAAAGCCTGGATGTTACTTCTAATCACAGCCCTCCAATCCTGTGGCTGGGGAAGCAGGCTGGGGGTGTCCTGGGTGCAGAGGGCCTGTGGAGCTAAACCCAGGTAGAGCCGGGTCTGGTCCCCAGGAACTGAGCTGCGAAGGGAGCGGACAGTGTGGGCCACAGTCAGGAGTCTGGCCCTACCTTTCACGCCTTTTGGGGCCTCTTTTCAGACCAGAAAAAAATGGGGTGAGATTCCTCTTCCCTCCCAGGAACTAGAAGACGACAGCTGGGAGCAAATGGGAGGTGGTGGAGAGCAGTCAGGCATCAGTTTCTCCTTGGAGCCAAGAGAACTGAGGGTTTTTTTGTTTTGTTTTGGAGGGAACAGGTTTGCCCATGGAGGAAGAAGAGTCTTCTCCTGCCTTCTTACAGCCCCAGAATAAAGAAAAGTCCCATGTGGGAGCCTCAGCCTGCTCCCTGCCAGGCCAAGGAAGTGCTTGGCACCTCCCTGCCTTGGACTCCCACATTGCCTAGCAAAAAATGTTATCCACAAAACACCACAGCCCTGCAGGGATGTGTACAGTTACGGCCTTTGAAACCTTTGACCTCGCAAACAACAAACCGTCTACATGGGCCAGAGCCACCCCGTGCCTTTGCTGACTGAACAGGTTTGCTGGATTGGGCCTGCCATGAAACACAGGCTGGGGGAGACGGTGGTGTGGGGCAGCCACCCCATAGCATCTTGCCATGGAAGGCCCTTGGGGGGGATAAATCGGCAGGACTACCGCTGCAGAGACGTGTGGGAGGACACGGCCATGGGGCGTGCAACACCTCCCCGCGAAGGTTACATTTCAAAGCTGGGAGATGTAGGAAATGAATCGGTGAGGAAGACAATGAGGACATCAGCCTTTATATTGCCCCTGGGGCATGGAGGGGATAGCCCGGGGGCTCGCTGGTGGCCAACGTGTGCAAACCATTTTGCAGCTGGAATTTGATGTTTTGCTTGGCGTGGGAGTCAATACGCGTGTTAGCGGCACTGTCCCACCAGCTGGGCCGGGGCTTGCTGTTTCCCCCGGGAACGGCGTGGCTCTGGGTGAGGGTTGGGGGTCCGGGGGGCACCCCTGCCTCGGGGTCCCCAGTCCGGCCCGGCTGCGCCTCGCTGCAAAGCCGAAAGCGTGCGGCTGGGGAGCGCGGCGCTCCCACAACGTCCCCCCTGCCGGGCGCCGCCGGGGCCGGGCTGCGAGCCGGGGAAGATAACAGGGGCCCTGCGTGCTCCGGGGAGCGTCCGTACGGGGGTGGGGGGAGGGTATCCTCGGGGGCAGGGGGCGATAACAGCCGAGCCCCGGGCTCCCTCCCTGGGAGCGGGTCCGCCGCCGCCCCCGCACGCCGGGGCCGGGGCCGGGGCCGCGCCGTCGGGGCCGCCCCGCGGGTGCGCGCTGCCGGGTGACTCACGGCTCCCGTGACCGGATCAGGCCCCGGCCTTCGCGGGCGGGACATGACAGCAGGGTCCGGGCACAAGCGGGAAAGGCGGGCGGGGCGGGGGCTCGCTGGTGCGGCTTTCCTTCCCCTTGCCATTTAAAAAAGATACTAAAAAAAAAAAAATCCAGCCAAGGCTAGATTTTACCGGCCAGCAGAGGTGTCCCGGGGGGCTCCTGTCGTGGTACACCAGCGACTTCTAAGAGAGCGGAGCAACGCCCAGCCCGTGTAAACAGGGCCAGGGAGCGCGACGGGGATCAGCCTTTGGTCCCCCCCTGGACACACCGAGCGTCTCTCCGGGCGGGTCTGGCCACTGGACCCGAGCGGCTGGGGACACCCGCCCGGGCCTGTGGCTGCACGAAGCCTCTGGTGCATAATTTGGCTTTTTTTTCTTCCTTCTCTCCTTACGTTCCTGTTTCCCGGAGGGGAGCCGGAGCGATGCGAGGCCCGACAGCACCTGTGCGAAGAGGCAGGGCTGGCCGGGGCAGCGGGGCGGCCCGCGGCGGATGCCGCTGCGGGGCGGCGGAGCCGGGGCTCGCAGGGCGGTGGAGGCCCAGCCTGCACAAGGTGCCACCCCCCCCGTCCCGTCTCTGCTTCCTTCCCAGCAACGCGGATCCGCTCGGGAGCGAGCGTTTAGCATCTAACCCGCTCCTAGAGGCATGTGCTTAAACAAGCCGAGTATCAACCCCACGATAAAAGTATTGGGTTATTCTGCAACGTAATCTACATCAAAGCCTCGGGGGCTGCCGGCTTGAAAAGATCCAAGATGTTTTCTGAGTCCTTATCATGTCTGTGCTTAGGGGGAGTCATAAATTCCACAGGTCGGACTAACTAACACACGATTCCTCCTTCCCTTCTCTCTCCTCGGCCACCAAAGGGCTTTCAAGCAGGCTTTTTTTTTTTTTTTTTAACCTTGCAAACAAAGCTCCCGGTTCCGTGTCGTTAAGGTGGGGGGAGAGGGGAGGATCCCTACCCCACCCCGAGGTTCTCCTAAGTGACAGAAAAATAAATTATTTAAAACCGAATACTATTAGAAATAAAGAAGAAGGTGAAGCCGCATCCCGGGAAGCGTCCCGGCAAGCGGGAACAGTCGGTGGAGGAGGGCGGCTGCGCGGCACTCGGTCCTTCTCGGGACTTATGGGGAAGTCTCTGTCCCGAGACGGGGGTCCCTGGGCTGTGCTACCGGCCCCAGTCCGCCCCAGGCCCGGGGCCCAAAGCGACGATGTGCGCCGGGTCCGACGCGAGGTGTCCGCTCCAGAGCCGGGCACCGGCCGCCGCCTCCCCGGGGGCCACGGGGCCGGCAGCGGGCAGCGCGGGCAGCAGGCAGCTGGCAGCAGGCAGCGGGCAGCGGGCAGGGGGGCCCTGCCCCCGACGTTTCTCACGCAATCATGCCGCTGACCTGACTCCCCCCGGGGCAGGCAGATCCCCTCGGAAATAATTATTTCAGCTCAAGAAGTAAGGCTGGGGCTGAAGGAGGAAGGCGGGGAGCCCGGCGTCTGCCCGGGCCGGAGCCCCGGGTGAAACAGCCCTTCGGTGAAAATACAGGGATCAGGATGGAGGGGGAGAAAGAAAAAAAGACATTTCCCTGCGAACGGTAACCCCGATCAGGCACTTGTCAGCTTGAGAGGAGTTGGATCGCATTTGCCTGCTCAGGATCTAACGAAATGGGAAAAAAACGAAGGAAGCAAAGAGGGCGAGATCAGGGACTCGCCCGCGCTCCGATCTCGGGGTCCTGTCCCGGGGTGCCCGCTCCTCTCCCGGGACTGCGGCTCTGGGCCGGAGTCGGAGGGAAGCTCCTGGACGGAGGCAGGGAAGGAGCGGGCAGCTGCCAGGGCCGGCTCGAGAAACCCCCCGCCTTGGTCGCCGCTTCCACGACCGCAGGGAGAAAAGGGGGGGAACCCAGCTGAGAGAGATACTCCCTCTCCCCAATCTCCGCGGGAAGCCCCGATCGCTGGGGGGCGAAAGGGGGGACAAATCCTGCCCCAGTCACAACGAAAGGAAGCCCGGCCAGCCCCCAGGCACGTAGGCTCGGGGTATGCGCGGTTCGGGATCCCTCTTATTTTAAGACAAGAGGGTCCCGGGAGCAGAGCGTCCCCTGTCCCAAGCAGCCGGGCAGGTCGCTGCGGCGGGCCGGGAGCCGGGGGCGGCTGTGCGGCGGAGGATGCTCCCGAGCATCCACCCGCGGGGTCCGCGATACGTGGGGCATGACTGACAGGGTCCGGTATTCCCAGTCCTCCGCGTGCTCGGGGGGCAGCTGGGAGCACTGTCCGACGGGTAAAGGCAGAGCCGGGCCGGGGGAGAGCGCAGCGGTGCGCTCGCTGCGAGGCCGGGCGGGCGCGGTGCTGCCTGGGAGCCTTGTCCGGCTCCTCCGCCGGAGCCCCGGGGCTCCCATTCGTCCCCGCGGCCGGCGGCCCCCAGCCCTGCCAGCTCGGGCTGGCGTCGGGTCTCACCACAAAGCGCTGCCACCTGCCTGCCAGGGATTCATGGATGGAGCCTTAGACACCCGACCGGGCTGGTTCGGGATTTGTCAGGGTTTTGGTGCGTTTTAATATAGTATGTTCAGAGTTTTGTCATTTTAATGGCCCCTTCCTCCGTTTATGGCATCATCAAATTCACATCCGCATAGATCGGCTGTGTCGGTGCTTATCGGGAGAGGCGATTAAGCTGAAGGGACGCAGCATTTCTTTTCCATTCATTTCAGTCTCCCGCTCAAAGAGCGCTGGGGGCTGCCAGCCCCGCTCCGTCTCCCTGTTACCTCACCGGCGGGACCGGGGTAAGGCGTGATGGTGGGAATGGGCAGCAGGGAGAGAAATCCTCTCCGGAGAAGGCGGCTGGCAGGCGTCCCCGCATCCCTGCTGTTGTCCTGCTGTTACCGTAGGGTCGCAACCGCGGCCGTCAGCGACAGTCTGCGAACGATAAGTGACGGTGTGGGCGCATTACCGGCTGTGTGCAGGGTGGGGGTACCCCGTTCCTCGCAGCCGAGGTACCCACGGCGGCTCCGAGGGTGCCGCCTGTGGTGTCTTCCCCGGGAGCCATGCCCCGTCCTTCCCTCCGGTCCCCCAAGGGCCACTGACACGGGACCCTCCCAGATATTTTGGGAGCCATCGCTGAATTATTCCCACTCGGGTTAAAGCATAGCTCGACGGCAGCCCCACGCTCAGCAGCAAAGGGCCCGGTGAAAGAGGGGGGAAGGAGAGGGAGATTTTCAGGGAGTGCGGATCGGGAGATGTGCCTCTGCAGAGCTGAAATCCGCCCTCAGCTGCAGAACGCCCCGTCTCAGTTGACCTAGGGAGGGACGCTCCTCGGTCTGCAGAACAGCCACCCACGGGGAAGGAAAAATACCCCTGCGACACGGCCACCCGGATCTCCTCACGGAAGACCCGGGACACGCGTGGCCGGGATAGTGTGGGGCCCGTGGGGGAGTCCCGGCAGGACCCAGCCGCACCCGCCCCACTAGAGGAGCCGGCGGGGACGGCCGGTGCTGCGCTGCTCCGGAGAAACGCGCAGGGAAAACGGGGGACGCTCCCGTCCCCATCCATTTTTTCTCGGCGGGTGAAAGGTTTCTTCGCTGTGTCATGGGAAAAGATGCGAATATGCAAAGCATTGTCCCCGCTCAGGGTGAAAAGTTAAAGCATAAAAGCGGCGGGGGGAAGCTGAGAGGCGGTCGCCTCTTCAAAGGGGGCTGGCTGGGCCGGGGGAGCCGAGTGCCGCTTGCCCGGGAGCCACCCTTCCAGGGCCAGCATTTCCAGCGGGTTTCTAAGGCGTCGGGGTGGGAAAAGGCGAGTGTGCGTGGAGGGGCAAGTCGCCGGGCTGCCCGTGGGCTCGGCCGCGCTACAGCGAGGGACTCGCCCCCCGAGGTGGCAGGCTCCGGGAGGGGGCGGATGGTTCCCCCCTTGGGGGGGACCATCCCCTAGCTCGGTACCCCAGGCCCCTGCTGTGGGTAGGAAGGCAGCGGGTGTTTTAGGCGAAGGCACCTCCAGCCCTCATCCCTTCCCGGCACCGGGGTCCAGGCTGGGGCGGGGAGAGTGGGCAGCGCCTGACCTCGAAGTTCTGCAGGCACACGCGGGGGGAAGGAGGCAGCGCCCTCGGAGGGGGGGATTTCTCCTCTTACCTCTCCTTCATCGCCCGTGACCGAGTGGGAGCGGGAGCGCGTGGGAAGCGCGTTAGAAAAAGCAGTAGGCCGGTGGGGTTTGTAGCTTAAAACAACCACGACAAAATGGCTTTGTGGATTTTTAATCAAAACTTCCTCCTCCTCCGCCCCTTCTCCCCCCCCCCACCCCAGCCCGAAGCACGGAGAAGAGCTGGTTAAAGTGCTGCCTACAGATCGGCCGCGATACACGGCTCCCATATTCCCACCCTCGCCCTTAGATCTCCCTCTCTGTCTTTTGCAAGTCTCTTGATTTCATCCTTTGAACCTGTGATTGGAGGTTAAAGTGCACCAGGTTGCAATGGAAGGAGGAAGCTCTTAAACAATAAAGGCTTGAATATTTAGCTGTGATCAGGTCGCTGCCCTCTCCTTATCTTTTTAAATGCAAATCGTCTTTTAGGGGTAGTAGCTATATACCCAGCGCCTCTCCACGTCACCTGCCTTTGGTGTGTCTGGGCCATTACTAATAGAGCCTTGTAAACAATCGTTAATCATGTAAGTGCTGCCGGCCATTGGATTCGGACCGGCAGCCGGGAGCGCGGAGCGCGGAGCGCAGCGCGGGGCCGCGGCCCCTCCGCCTGCCCCCTCCCCGCCCCGGGCAGCCCGTCCCCAGGCAGCAGGCGCGCCGCTGCGAGAGCCCCGAGCAGCATGCGGAGAGCCGCCGCCGGGGCCCCGCCAGCATGTACGTGAGCTACCTCCTGGAGAAGGACGGGCCCATGTACCCCGGCCCGGTGCGACACTCGGGGGGGCTCAACCTGGCGGCGCAGAACTTCGTGGGCGCCCCGCAGTACGCGGACTACGGCGGCTACCATGTGAACCTCGACAGCGCCCAGTCCCCCGGCCCGGCCTGGCCCGCGCCCTACGCCGCCCCGCTCCGCGACGACTGGGGCGCCTACGGCCAAGGGGCGCCGCCGGCCGCCGCCGCCGTCCACGGCCTCAACGGTGGCTCCCCCGCCGCCGCCATGGCCTACAGCCCCGCCGACTACCACCACCACCACCCGCACGCCCACCACCACGCCGGCCCCGCGCCCCACTGCTCCGCCGGGGTCATGCAGCCCCTCAACGCCGCCAACGCCGCCGCCGCCGCCCCCGAGCCGCTCTCCCCCGGCGGGCAGCGCCGCGGCCTCTGCGAGTGGATGAGGAAGCCGGCACAGCCCCCGCTCAGCAGCCAGGGTAAGCGCGGGCCGGGGGGAGGCGGGCGGGCGGGGGGCTGCCCCGCCGACCGCTCCCCTGGGGCGCTGCCGGCCCCCCGGGGCACCGTGCGCCGGGCAACGCGGCGGCGAGGGGGAAAGCACCCCGAAACAGACCCGCTCGAGGGCCGGTCCTCGGAAGAACGGGGGCTGCCGGGCTCAGCTGACAGCCTGTCCGCGCTGCTGAGTACGGCCCCGCCGCGGCGCCGGGCAGGCAGCGGCGGGAGCGGCTTTCCGCCGGGGAGCAGCCGCCGCCGGCCCCGGAGGGCCGGTGCCCGGGGGTGCGCTCCGGCGGAGCAGGGCGGAATGGCCCGGGATCCCGAGGGAACGCTCGGTCTTCCTCCCGCTGCTCCGCTCGTCCGCTTATAGCCACTTAGAAGATTTTTATAACCAATTATAGTCATATAAATCATCGGCCGGTGTCGCTCCGCATTTGTTTCTGAGTCACTGGGCGCCTACCCTTTATTAAGATCTCCGTGCGACCGGGCCTCCCGAGCGGCGTCTGCGGCTGCCCGCCGACCCCTGCGGGCTGTGCCCCGGCCGGGCCGGGCCGGTGGGGCCGGGAGGTGCGAGGGCGTGCCCCCCCACGCCCCCGGTCCCCCGGCGGCGGGAGGCCGGCCGCGGCTGCCGCGGACAGGACGGGTCAGGCCGTGGCCGGCGCCGCGCTCCCTTGTGATGTTAATACTCCCGCAGACCCTCGCTTTTATTTCCCCGCCTGCATCTGCCAGGGGAGACGCGTGTCCCCGCGCTTTGATATACGCCTTCCACGACTGTTGTCTCCTCTTTTTCCTTTATTTTTTTTATTTTTTGCTCTTTTTTTTATAATTATATGTAGTGGTCGGAAAAAAAAGGTGGCGACTTTTGCAGTAAATAACGATTTCTGGCATTCCTCGCTCATCCCCTGCCTTGCGCTACGGACGGCAGGGCTGGCGGGGGCTCCCCGGGCCGCGTGGGGTGGAGGTCCCGGCCACGCCCGTGGCCGCCGCGCCTCGGGGGAAGCCCCGGTGCCCCGGTGCCGGCCGCTGGCACCAGCTACGCCCCGGGTGGCGGTGGCGGTGGAGCTCTCCCAGGCCCGTCGCGCTTCCCACAGCAGCCCGTGGTGTTCCCACAGTTTGGGCTTGTGCGGTGGTGGCCGGTCCCTTGTCTCCATTCAAATTCTGCCTTTGGAGCCAGTGTTTATGTTAATGTGCAGGGCTGGGGGGATGAAAGCGCCTGCCGCCATTTGTTCAGTAGTGGTAATTCAAACAGAATGTGGCTGTCATTAAGGCTTTGAGAAGGGTTTTTCTTTGATAAGATCTCCTTGTCCTGCATTGTTTGGGATTGTGTTCCCTATTCACTGGCTCTGGGGAGTTTTCTCTGATCAGGCTTGTATCTTTACAGGGTGCTTTTGTTGTGGTTTGCGGAGAGTTTACCTGAACAAAGTCAGCCTGCTAGCCATTAAGCACCTTGGGGGCTCGCTCGGAGACTCCCCGCCTCGGCTCCCTGGGGACGGGAGGACCGGGGACACAACCAGTTGAACAAGAAACCCTCGGGAGAAAGGAGGTCAGCGGCTGCGGCGATGCACCCTCGCCGGCCGCTCGCTGGCATTCCCCTTCGGACTTCGTTGGGTTTGGTCTTTCGGGGTTTTTTTTTTGAGCGCTGAAGTTGCACGTCGCGCTTCCAGGGTCACCGAGAAGTCGCTTTAGTTGCTGCCCCGACGCCAGCGGCCGGGGGAAAAGCGGGGGGAGCCGGGCCGGAGCCCGGCCGGGCCCCGAGGGGTCCCCGACAGCCGCTCCCTGTTCTCCGCGCTTAGATGGGTGTTTCTCGTTTAGAAACGAAGCCGCCGTGCCCTGAACAGGGCTTTTCTTTCTTTTCCTGTTCCCTTCTCTTTGTAAAAAGTTTGTTCTCGGTAGGGAAGGCAAAACAAAACCGAAAGCCAACAGCAAGGGCACAATAAAGGTGCCCCAGGCGCAATGCACGGGCATTGCAATGCAGGGGCTGGCAGCCGGGGCCGAGAGCCCTTACAGCCGGCATGCCTGGGGTTTCTGGCCCGTGTCCCCAAGGAACCGTGGAAATGCTCCTCTCCCCTCTGTTCGCTGTGCTCAGTAAAGCCCCGGGCAGGGAGAGGCGAGCAGGAAGCCGGGGAGGCCTGATCCTGCTCGCCCTGCACCCGCGGAGGGGAGAGCCGCGCTCCGCCCAGGCCCTTTGGCTTCGGCTTACCCAACCCCGGCTTTGTTCTCCGCAGTTAAAACCAGGACGAAAGACAAGTACCGCGTCGTGTACACCGACCACCAGCGGCTGGAGCTGGAGAAGGAGTTTCACTACAGCCGCTACATCACCATCAGAAGGAAAGCGGAGCTGGCCTCCAACCTGGGGCTGTCGGAGAGGCAGGTCTGTCCCTCGAGCGACACTGCCCACGCCCGCCACGTGTGGCCGGGATGCGCGGGGCCGGGATGCGCGGGGCCGGGATGCGCTCTCGGTGCGGGCCCCCCGGGAGGGAGGACGTCCCCGGGGAACCACCCCCCTCACTCCCCTGTCCCCCTCCGGCAGGTGAAAATCTGGTTCCAGAACAGGCGGGCGAAGGAGAGGAAGATCAACAAGAAGAAGCTGCAGCAGGCCCAGCCCGGCGGCGCGGAGCCGCTCAGCCCCGGCGCCCCGCTGCAGGGCCCGGCGGCGGGGGCGGCCGCCGCCGGGCTAGGCCCCGCCGTCCCCCAGTGACAGCGGCCAGGGGACCGCGGCGCAGGGACTGCTGGAGGGCGCGGCCGCGGCGGGGCCGGGCCGGGCCGGGCCGGGGGGCACGGTGGGAGCGGCCCCCCCCCGCCTATGCACTACACCGCCCCCCGGGGCCGGCCGTGTGTACAGATGTACAGTGTATGTGTCTCGTCGTCCGGGGAAGCGTGGCCATCGCTTTATTATTATTATTATTATTATGTTTGGGTGGGTTTTTTTACCCTGGAGTTTGTTAGCTAAAAGGGGGGCGCTGCCTGCCGGTCCGCCCCCGGTGAATCTCAGGGATCGGTCCGAAACACCTTAGAAATGTTGTTGGGCTAACGATGAATTTTAACAGGAAAAAAAAGAAATTAAAGCACATTTTTTTATTTTATATTTTATTTTATTTTTTTCTTGTAACCATAAATATGCAAAATGTTCATCCTGCCCTAAGGGCTAGAGCAGACAAGATAAGGCACTGTTTAAACGTTCCGAAGTGAATTGCTTGATGTTAGACACTTGTAAAAGAGCCCATAAATCCGGTGCTGATAGTCATCCAGCCAGATTTATTAGCCGCAGTGCAGAGAAATTGGAAGAATGAAGTCTCCTCTGAAAAAGGTGTCCTGTCGTGCTGGAGTGAGGAGCCTTTCTTGTGTGTGCAATGTCCCGTCGGTTAAAGTATGTGCTGTTTCTCACCTCCTTACAATTTTTGGCTTGTTCGGAGTTTTTTTCCAGTTAGTCTTCCAAAGTTTCCTTGGTTTTATCAGTTTTATGTAGGCTTTGTTGCAGCCCCATCAGGAGCAGAAATCCTCAGAAGAGCCCTGTAATGTACCAGAGCCCACCTTGCACAGGCTGTGGCCCATTTCCACATGCTGGTTAAATGGTGGGGACCAGGATGGAGATGCTAAACGACTCACCAACCCGGAGATGAAAACAAGGAAAGTCCAGATGATTTGGCCAAATCACCCTGGCTGTTTGCCATGTGTACTTCTTACTTATGGCCGGGAGAAACCCCACTGAGAAGTGAGGCGGTGCAGCTGGGCTGGGGTGGCCACGCTGCAGCTGGTGCCCGGGCCTGGGTGTGGGACCAGCTTGTGTGGGCCTGGGCCCTGGCAGGGATGGGAGCACTGTCCAGCCCCAAACATATGCAGGTTTCTGACTTCTCCAGCATTTGGCTCCATGTTTTTCCTTTTTCTCATCAAGTTTATCTAAGATATTCCATTTGCCTTCTTTGGGGCACTTTGTTTCTCTCCTTGCTGACCTTGTTCTCATCTTTTTGCTAAAAGCCAAAGCCAACTGCCAGCAGGATCTGCAGGACTGCACGGCGAGGATTGGTTTGCCAGGGCCCCACGGACAAGGTAGCTCTCTCTGCCTGGGAGAGCTTGGGGAAATGGTGAACACCAGCCCCAAAGTCTCCACGCTGCGTTTTGGCCACATGTAGCTCCACGGCTTGCTGGGCCAGGGGCTGGGTGCTGGCTGGCAGGCTGACAGCGGACGTGTCAGGCTGTGCAAACCTGATCCAGAGCTCCTGCGCCTGGGGGAAGACCATGGTGGGAGGCAGCACCTCCAGTGTAGGGAACCTGCTTGATTTTCTGCCTTGTGCGTAGTCTCTGAAGCGGGTCTGGCCAGGAGACATGGGTGTAGCACCCAGGCAGTTATGCTCATTGCATGTGGGCTTGACACACACCACATCCTGCTGGGCCTAATGTCCATGGTTCGCTCTGGACCAGAGGGAGGCAGGAGCCAGATCCATCCTTCTTTGCCTCTAAAGGGATCTTTCTGAAGGAGCTGCTTCCCTGGGGACACCTAAAGCTGAGCAGCACCCACACTGAGGGGCTTGGCTCTGCAGCACCAGCCTTAAACCAGAGGAGAGCAGTTGCACCAGGGATGGCTGAGTTAAAAGGGCTTTGCAGGCACCATGACCCACTCCTTCATCTGTGCTCTCCCCAAGAGGGCACGAAGGCTCTCGGGGGGCAGTGGCTGTGCTGGCAGCGGGGGCACGGGCAGCCCCGGGTGGTGCCGTCCCTTCGAGGATGCCCTCTGACGCCTGGGGCCGCCCCCGCAGCATTGATTCCCGGCCCGGCTGCTGCCCGAGTTGCTACGCGTTGCTGCGATACGCCTGTCAATAAACCCTGTTTGGATTGTGGAGCAGAGCGCAAGGTTTGTTTGTTTAGTGGTTAGAGGTTCAAAAGTCGGCATTGTCCCACTGCAAACGAGCACAAGTTTTTTCTCCCTAAGGAAAAGCTGGCTGCGGCGAGAGGGAGGGAGAGATATCGGTGGGCCCTTTTATTTGCTTCCAGGAATAATTAATGGCAGCGCGAAAAAAGATGACCACGGAGTTATGAGAGGCCATCAATAAGTAAATTAATCACAAAGGATCTGGGGGTGCAAGAGGTGCTGCTTGGCACTTCTCTATGCCCGTGGGGCTGGGGGCGCACGGCACTGGCAGAGCCTGGGGGTCCTCACCGCAATGGTGGCACACAGCCGCCCCTGGTACCAGCCAGGGCGCGGCAACATTTGAGACAGTTCCTGTAACCCTTCAGCAGTGTGCTCCTGGTTGGTTTTAATGCTGAAAGTATCAAAATTTCCCTTTCTTGCCTGTAGGACTTTTAAGAGAACCCCATTGAGGTTAACTGCTCGATGTCCACAAAAGTTTCATGTGTCCAGAAAGTTCATTAGAGACGTATAAATAAGCCTGGCACATTTTAAACATCCCCATTCCAGATCTCTTCCCCTCTTTGCTAGCCAACATTCATTTTCTGAGCTTTCCTCAAATTCTTGATGATGGCAGTGCAGAACTCAAATTTCTCAGTGTAAAAAGGAACCGACCAAGCAAATTATATCCACACCCAATTTTGAACATTTCCCCCCCTCCCATTCCCAAACAAATAAACCACCAACCTTCCAGCTTCCTATATATTCCTCGTGCACCATAAAGGAGTGTAAAAAGGCACAAACTGAATATCTTGTTTATTTTGGGGGGATTATTTACAGGCACCTAGATTAGTCCAGTGGCTGGACCATGGCACTGAACCATAAGCACCATTTGAGAGAGGTGAGCTGGTTGTGGTGACCCCCCGCCCAACCCATGGGTGTTTTTACCCCTCACAGAGCTCCCCATTGTCCCGCAGCAGTGAGCCAAACCAGACTGGTAGGGCACAGTGTGTCAGAGCCCCTGCACCTTGCCTGCCTGGCAGGGGCTGGAGGGGGTGTCCTCGGAGAGCCTCTGCCCAGGCCGGGTAAAATCCAGGAAATCAGAAAGTTTGACCCCAAAATTGCAGGACAGCAGACCCCTGCTCTCCCTCTCTTGACAGATTTTCCTGCTCCTATCACCGTACAATAAGAAAGCATTTAGGACCCCTTCTCTTGCCTTAGCTCTTAGCCAAATGTAAGAGTTTCTCAAGAAAGCTCTTTTGAGTTTTGGGCAAGAAATGACCATATGCGTCATAGCCCACCATGGGGAGAACACTAAGGTCCTTAGACAGAGGACTTGGATGGTGTCTAAAGCAAATGTCTGCTTTCTCTGACCTTGAGCATCTTCTGGGGGCACATTATATATCCTCAGCCTGATAGTGGAGCACTCTGGGTCTGCAGTATGAAGACAGTAAGCTTTATAAAAAGTAAAAAAAAAATATCTGAAGTCAGCAGTAAGCAACAACCAGAGACACCCCCCCCTGCTTTTTGCCTGCACAAGTGGTTTTGGTGAGGCAGGCTGTTCCCACTCGTGGGTGAAGCAGTGGCTAGAAGCACACATCCCAGCGGTATAACAGAGGGCAGAGCCCATCCTTCAAAAACTGAGCAGGGTTTTGCTATGGGTGACTTAAACCCTGGCTCCAGAGGGCTGTGCGAGGCCATAGGTTTCTCTTTGTCTCTCCATCAGTGGCTGGAGGGGAAACCATGGAGTTTACACTTCTGTTGACACAGCGCTGCTGGATGCAATATTTCATAGCCAAAATTCAGGACCAAATACTTCCCCTGGGTCCCACCTGGATAATGGAGCTATGTGCTGAAGTTTAGAGCAGTTACAGCTGAAAGCAAAAGTTGAGTTGATGCCAAAGAAGCAGCGCTGGAGACCTTCCAGGAACAAACAGCTCCTAAGTGGTGAGGAAAATCAGCAGGACATGAGTCTGCCAAAGGCACGTCCAGCTGCACAGGTAGCTCAGCAAGAAAACAAGGCTGCCTTCATGTGAGAGGGCATGGGATGGGTGACCTGATGCAGCAAGGACAAGTGCCAGGGAGGTTCATGCCAGGAAGTTCCCTAGCAAAACAGCTGTGGTTGCTGGGTGAAAGCCACGGCAGAGAAGTGTCAGGAACCTCTGAGGATACATGGGGCCAGACTCTTCTGGAGATCTTAGTAGTTCTCTGGGCTTTGCTCCATCTAAGCTCCTCAGTGGTGGTAGGACATTCCCTCTCTTCTCACTGATGAGGAGGAGCTGCTTCCTTCTCACCTGCATGTTCTGCTGCGCTGTGACTCAGGTGAACACAGGCAGTTTCTTCTAATTGACGTCTCAGCTTCTGCAGTGCCCCCAATTTCATTTGCAGTTTTTGGCTCTTTCAGAAGTCAAACTTACCTCCCTTGAAAAATGGGCTCAGATACTCGCTTGCAAAGGGACAGGAAAAATTTGAGCTATTCCCTAAAACAAATAGTTTGTTGCCAGGAGACTGGAGTCAGACACCCGGGAATCCCTTTCTAGTCCTGTATTTAGAAATTGAAATATCGTCTATTTTGGGACAACACCCACAGGATCCCCTTGCAGATGCTTTCAAAGTATGGGAACTATGGGAAAAGAGAAGATGAAAACTCATGAAAGATTCTTATTTCATGTTGATGTGGATGTCTAGATACAGATCTGTGGCATCCAGCAGGCCTCAGTCCAATTAATCATTGGCAGGATGGCAGGTAACAGCAATAAGTTTCCTCTTGTTCTTAATTTCCTCTAATCATAATAATATCTAACCTAATGTAATATCTAACGTAATCTGTCTATCTATAATAGATAATCTATCTAATGCAGTATCCTACCTATTGGTCAAGGTAGAGATTTTGATTCAATTCCTCAAATTAATAGAAGTGCATCATTCCCTTTCTTAAAGGTCTTGTGCACTTCATAGGATCACAGAAGGGTTTGGGTTAGAAGGGACCTTTAAAGGTCGTCTAGTCCAACCCCCCTGCAATGATCAGGGACATCTTCAACTAGATCAGGTTGCCCTGAGCCTCCTCCAACCTGACCTTGAATGTTTCCAGGGATAGGGCATCCACCACCTCTCTGGGCAACCTGTGCCAGTGTTTCACCACCCTTATTGTAAAAAATTTCCTCCTTATATTTAGTCTGAATCTACCCTGTTTTAGTTTAAACTTCTAACAGCTCGTTTCCAACCTGCTGATCCCTAGTACTTGAGCTGGACTGAAGACAACTAGACAGATGCCGAATATAACATCTGGACTCATTATCTGCACCCAGCTGTTATAGGCAGAGTTGGAAAGAAAGCAATTCTTATAGTGCTCTTCCAAAAGAAGAGAACAAGCCAAATAGAGCACACGGACCTTTCCTGCTCCCAGCATTCTTCTTCCCTTAGTCAGCCAGGTATTTTTTGGCAGCTGTTGCAAGCTCATGTAGTTTTGCTTTTGAGTCAGATCCTGTTCCCCTGACATGCCTTGTTGCCTTCCACGGAGTCACAGCCTGTCCTTCAGATAACTTGCATAGAGCCAAAGACCTTTGTAAGAGAAAAGCTGCCTTATCTCCGGCATTCTTTGGAAAGGGATGCTCCTCACTGCAAATGTCCCTTCCTCTGCAGGCAAACAAGAAAATCTTTCAGCCCTGGAAGCTGAGATTGCTTGTGGTCTCTTTTTTCCATGCCATGGTCTGACCACACAAACAGAAAAATTTCTCAGGGCTACAAGTCTTGCTTGCTCCCTTGCCTCCCTGAGTGACAGAAGAAAGGCCAGTTAGGGCTTCTGACGGGGGCTTGCTTGTAAGCAAGGCCTTGGAGAACGTTCTGTTGCAAAACACAAGCCTTGGAAACTGGGTGCATAATTCAGGGGCCTCCATGATCAGGTGGGCCTCAGGATTTTCAAGATTACAGTTCTGCATTTAGGCATCTCAAGTGAAAGATGGGTAAGACATGGATACCAGAGGCCTTCCAAGCCTCCAAAGAAATTTAAGCTCCTAAATCAAGCAGAAGTCAAAAGGCACTACATCCAAGATCTTTCTTCCTTTTCCCACAGTTTGAAAATGAGCCAATTCCTCTCACAGAGATTGTCGGAAGTGGTATAAAGAGCTGTGTAACAGTCAACTATTGAGGTTTCTTTAAAGATAACTCAAACTTTCAATTACATTTTAGGGAAATTCCAGTCCTCACCTAAACTAGGGAAATTTTTTTTTGTTATTTGTAAAATTTAAGAACACAAGAGGGAACTTACATTAGCTCTTGGTGAGAATCACCTCCTATTAGCAATACCAAAGGACTTTTATTCTAGTTTAAAATAAAAAAAGTGCTGCTTTATGATTTATAAATTGCAAAAACTGAAAAAAATCAAACCACTCATTTTTCATATATAGTAACTGCAGTATATTGTTTCTGTGGCAATAATGTTCATTTTTTAGATCTTCTTTGATCCTCATCAATATATAGATGTAACCACGGTGAGCTGAAACGGGGTCTCTAAAAACATCTTGCACAACCACTCCCAGGAATGTAGTGACTCAGAAGAAAAAGCGACTTTCTCTTATCAGAAGCATATTTCTTCCTCCAGGACTTCAATCTGGAAACACGATCCTTTTTCTGTTCTCAGTAATGACACCCTGCTCTTCCAAAGCCAGAGCAACGCTTTGGACCTCTCTTTCATGCTCACTCACTCCCTCGCCAAACTCCTATCGTGGCTCCAAAGGTGTTTTCCATCCTCGGAGGCTTGGCCTCTGCCGATGGTTCCTGCCGGTAAAACATGCCCTATGTTATCTCTTTGCTTGCGGGCACATGCTCCTGAACTGGGGCAGGAAAACACAGCCTCGACACTGGTCCAACAAAAGCAGCTGCCCAAGCAGGGGCAGCCGGGGCTGACATGGCGAGGGCTCAGCAGCCCCAGCAAAGTCCATGGTGGTCCAGGGGCTGGGGGGATTCAGCCTCCTCCCATGCACATCCCTCCCCAGGCATCCTACCATGGGCACCTGAAAATCCACCTCCTTCCCCTCTTGGCCTAGGAAAGTGATCCTATAACCCCCATAGGGGCTGGGAGCTGCCATCACACAGGTATCCTGGTGCTGGCCCCTTATGCATGAGACAGCAAAATTCAAGTGTTGAATGAGAAAGAAAAGGCAAGAAGGAATTTTCCAGTCTCGGATATAAGGAGTGAGGCCACTTCTGCATCAGGCAGGGGAAGAGCTGAGCTGCAGTGCCAAGTGCCCCTGGGGGCATGGAGATTCCCGGCTCCCCTTTCCCCAGCAGTACCTGCTGCCTCCCCACCAAGAGGGAGCCCAGGCCCAGCCAATGCAGGCAGCGGTGCCACTCACCCCGACCCGGCAGCTGCCTGTGCCCCATGAGGTTCTTGTGGTTGGTGGGAATCCCGGACCAGTCTGTGATCTGCTCTGAGGTCCAGAGCAAAAGGTGACCCTGCTGAGAGGGGCATAAGTAAATGCACCACAGCAGCTTGCAGAGCCCACAAAAAAAAGACAGGAAAGAGTGTCACCCCAGCAGCCACTGCTCCATTCCAGCCAGGTCCCTCACGGTGTGCCACCATGCCACTCCCTTCCCAGGTCACCCAGCCTGCTCAGCCTATGGGTGCCTTCCTCCCAACCCAGGGAAAAGCAAGGGCTGGTGTGAACTGTTAGGATCACGTCAGCACAAATCGATGATTCATACTGGAGGAATCAGCAGCGAGGTTTTATCTGGCTTTAAATGTTTCAAGAAACAGTTCTGACGTTTAATCTTGATCAGTATATTTTTCCTTTGTGAACATCACGCTGTGATGTTGTTTTACGAAAGACATGAGACTCTGCTTTCTCCCAAATCAGCACGCGCTCAGATCCCTACAGCAGTGCTCTTCAAATTCAAGTCAGTCCTGGTTTAGAGGCTCTCAGAGTGGCTTCCAGCTGCCCACTGCTCTGGCACCCTACAGCATCCAAAACCAAGAACTTGTCTCACAAAGTCAAGCTCAATATGGTGGCCTCTCTCCATCTAATGAAAATTTTCTAAAGTCATCCAGAACCTGCTCAGACGACAGAAATCTTCCTTGCTGCTGTCAAGGTGCCCATCTGATGAGCCACAGAAGCAAAGGTCAGGCTGGATTCCTCCATCTGTCCTAATAAATTCAAAAGTGTTAGGGAATATCCTGGGCACTGCAGCTCAATCAGCTGGGTTGGTAAATGGTTAGCATGGTCCACAGCCGGGTCTTGGCTTGGGCCAGCTGTTGTTTGTCCAAGGAACTCCTGGGCATGGTTTGAGAGTTAGTACAAGCAAGGGACTCTTCCCAGGACGTGGTTTGGGTGCAACCAACCTGTCCTAGAGGGTAACAGAGAAGTATTCTGCACATGAGCCATTTGGTGACAGCTGGCCTAGTGCTGAGGAGTGATCTGGGACATGCTCAACTTACAGGTGTAGATGTAGTCTCAGATTCATAAATGGCATTGAAATCACATAAGCCAGTTCAGGAAAGACATTCCTTCTCATGCTTTTGTTAGAAGTCCTGGATACCTGGAGATGTGAACACACTTGGTGAGATGTCCCAGCAGGAAGGTAAAAGCAGCAGAATTAGGGTAGATGCTCCAGCTATGCTGAACTTATAGTACTGATTTCTGCTGTTATTGCCAGGAAACTGCACAGAATTGAGCCTGTGCAGTTGGTAGGGCTGAATGGCTGGGATGAGGACAGCTGCCAACACCCATCTGCCAACTCCAACCTGCTGGCACGCTGACCACGAGCAACCTCAGTCTTTGGTTTCCAGTAGGGAATTGCTACCTGTTTCTCCTCAGCCAAAAGTGCTCTCATTGCATCTCTGTGCTGCGGGGCTGAAATGGGCTTGGGACACGCTCCAGGAGGGTATGCTTTTTGCATTAGGAAGGTCTGGGATCAGAGTTTGTCACTCCCAATCTGCAGTGGAATCCAGCCGTGGTCCCTGTTCCACCCTGCGCTCCTCAGCTGCTCAGCAAGTACCTTGTGCTCACTGCCTGCATCGCCCAGCCCTCCTCTGCTTTGCCAATCACCTGCCCCCTTCACTTCTCCCTCTGCAGAGACACTGCTGCTCTGCAGCTGCCCGGTGGGTGGATTCTGGGTCAAAGTCAAGGGGATCTGAGTCAAAAAGAAGGAAGGAAGGAAGGAAGGAAGGAAGGAAGGAAGGAAGGAAGGAAGGAAGGAAGGAAGGAAGGAAGGAAGGAAGGAAGGAGTGGAAAATAGGAAAGAAGGAAGGAAAGAAGGAAAGAAGGAAGGAAGGGAGGAAGGAAAGAAAGAAAGAAAGAAGGAAGGAAGGAAGAAAAGAAAAGAAAAAAGAAAGAAAGAAAGAAAGGAAGGAAGAAAAGAAAAGAAAAGAAAAGAAAAGAAAAGAAAAGAAAAGAAAAGAAAAGAAAAGAAAAGAAAAGAAAAGAAAAGAAAAGAAAAGAAAAGAAAAGAAAAGAAAGAGAGAAAGAGAGAAAGAAAGAAAGAGAGAAAGAAAGAAGGAAAGAAAGAAAAGAAAGAAAGAAAAAGGAAAGGAAGGAAGGAGAAAGGAAGAAAGAGAGAGAAGGAAGGAAGGGAGACAGACAGACAAGGCCGTCCAGGATCGCTCGTCACCAGCGGGGCAGCGCGGCCCTTCCCCGCCCGGGACCCGCGGGTGCGCGGTGCTGCCCGGCCCGGCCCGGCCCGGCCCGCCCCGCCGCGCCCGGTCTCCGGCGCGGGGCTGCGCTGTGGCGGCGCGGCCGGCAGGTGGCAGCGGCGCGGCGGGAGGCGCCGGGGCCGGGGCCGGGGCCGGGGCCGGGGCCGGGGCGGGGCGGGGGAGGCGGGCGGCGGAGCCCCAGCCATAGCCCCCACCGGCCCCGCGGGCAGCTCCCTGTCCGCCCTGCGGCCCTTCCTCCGCACCGAGCCTGACCCCGCCGGGCTTAAGAGCGAAGCCACTGGTGTTTTTCGTAAGGGGATTTCAGCCGTCCCCGGTTGCGTTTTGCTGGACCTGGCGTACTCCATTGAATTACTGCCATCAACATCTCTCGTGCAAAGGTGAATAGCAGAAATTAGAGCTGGCGTTGAGAAATGCGCTGCCTCCTCGGGACTGCGTTATTGCCTGGTCTGACCTCCCGAGAGGGGTTGCCTCGGCTGGCACACCCTCCCGCCCTTCCCGGGCCTTGTGCCACCAGGAAACGGCGTGAGGAGTTTTGAAACTGCTCAGTATCCATTTCCCACCGAGCAGCACAGAAGCACTGAGCAGCATAGTACAACTCCACTTGCCCTCCTCCCTCTGCAGTTTTTTTCCCTTTCTCCAAATACTTGTTGCTGCTGCAATGCAAGACATCAGCCGTTGCTGTCATGTAAAACACAGCCCCATGGAGTAGAACCTGCAAATGTCTATGGCACCATCTGGAGAGCCCTGGTGGCACTAAAGCAAGCCATTATACGTCTTACACAAACCATGTTTGAATGGCTGAACAAATCCCTCCTCCTCACTTTTCTATCCTCAGATCTCCACACATATTATACCCTGGTATCCTCCTTCACAGCTGCTCTCCAAAAGTCTGGTCCAAAGCCCATTCAAATCAGTCTTGTTGGCTGCAGTCAGCTTTGGACCATGGCCTAGATGTCTTTTGCTGACTCTTGGCTTTACGCCTCTTCCATGCCCTCATTTGGAACAGTCTCTGCCTGCCTGAAGGCTCTCTTTCATCAAACTTGCCTTAGTCCCATTTCATTCAGGATGCCTCTCTACACTGGGTAAATGATGGCTTCAGAGAGCGTATTGGGATGTAGCAGGGACTGTCTAAGAGATGGCAGAAGATGGGGAGATTACTGGCAAAGGGGGGTATCTCCTGGAGTGTCAGCAGGGAAATAAATGTGGCCAACAGCCAAGATGTGTTGGGCCTCAAAAGGAAACTTAAGGGAGGCAAGGAAGTTCTTCAGCAGGACAAGTCAGGAGGGTTGACAGTGAGGAGAGCATCGAACTGGTACATCCCCTAAGTAAATGAATGTATTACCCCAGTTTCAAACAGGGCAATACTGGTGGGGGGAGGTGAAGGTGATGGCAAGAGGACTCCTCAAAAACAGAGCTGGAACATTTTCAAAGGGTCACCTCATCCAGCCTCCTTTTCCTTGGTTACACTGCCTGTAGTCATGGCATTGCTGACAGGGCTGTGCCTAACCTGCTTCTCAAGCTGTCTAGTGGGGAGATTCTTACAGTCTCTCCAGGCAAATTCTTCTGGCTCTTCTCACTGTTCCTCACTTTTCTCCCTGTAAGAAGGGTCCCAAGGCATCTGCTCCATCCACATTGTCATTGCAGCCCTCCCACAACAGGCACAGAACAGCTCTCTGCTCTCCTCTTTGCAGCCATGTCCTTGTTTCTAAAACTTACTGTATTTTCTCTCACTCTGCTCTTATGGCCAAATTTAAATATAAAGTCCTCAGAGAAATGCCTTTGTTTTTTTTCACAGCACTCTGCAATACAGGATAAGCCCTATGGTTCTTTTTAAAGCTGAATATAAAAAGAAATGTCAGAAGTGCAGCATCATGGTTATATACACAAATGCTTGGAAAACAGGACTTGTCTGAGCAGCCTTCAGTTCCTTCTCATACACATGGGCTTGAGACCCACTCTTGAGTGCAGCATTTGCAACTTTTCCCTCCCTTCCCCCACCTCACTTCCCACAAGGAGCTCTGAAGGTACCTGAGGTTTTCACTCATCTCTTATTCTCTCTTATGGGTTCATCCCTAAGCAGAAGTCTATCATCTGGGCCAGAAGCATGACTAACATCCAGCAGAGGAGTTAGGAGGGGTTAGAGGAACAGAAGTGCCCTCCAAGCACTTCACAAGCTGTCGGGTAAAATCACGTCCCACAGGTTTTACTTCCTCTCCCCACTCTTCCAGCAGCTGTGCTGCATCCATGGTCCTATGGGTTGCTCTCCTCTGCCTCCCTGCCTGCCTCTTCCCAGCCCCCAGATCCTACAGGAGCACCCAGCTCCTGCTTTGTGTCAAAGCTAGTGCAGATACAAGTGTGGGGTGAGTTGTTTCCGAAAATGAAAGAGATGGCACTTTTTGCAGGATGCTGAGTACTTTGTTGGATTGGTGAGCTGAGCTGTCTCATCCAGCTGCTTCATGTTTGCTACAGAAACATCAGGCAAAGAAGGAGCACTAGCACTTCCGATTAATGTGACATGCCACTGCACCCTCAGGCTGGGATGTGATGGCTTTTTGGCTCCTTCCCATCCATTGGTGCTCCCCAGCTCTGCCCTTGCCTGACAGTTACTCCATGTGCATCATTGCTTTCTGACCCATGCTTCATTCCATGTAGCCCTGAAGGAGAGAGGGGGCTTGAAAGCAAATTGTGCCTCTTCCCTCCTGCCACTCTCCTCCTCCCAGCCCCAGCTCCTTCCCTGTGCCATGGAGGGAAGTGCTGTCTCTCCAGGAGCTCTCTCCCTGCCTGGCTTTTAGCTCCGGCTGCATCCTCCTCCATCTCCCACTCCAGGCTCCATAACCAGGCACAGAGCCAGGCTGGCATTGCACAAGCGTGCAGAAGAAACACCACATCTCTCTCGGTCTGAATTCCCCAACTTGATGCTGGCATGGCCTGCAGGTGCCAGCTTGTCTTTTCCTTGGTCCTGACTTTAACCTGTAAAAGCTCTCCCCCTCCTGAGCCTCCCTCTCCCCTCTCCCTAGAGTTTGCAGGTTTACAACCAGTGCAGAATGAAACCCTTAAGTATCTAGTGACCACATCTGGAGAAGAAGAATGGACACTAAGATTTTCCAATAAGCTATCGCTGCTTCCAGCCCTCTGTCATATAATCGCTGAGACTCCACTGGGAGGGCAGGATTTTTCAGATCTTCTATGAGCGGTCCTGGTGTGTGGCTTACCTCACTTCTCAGGGCCAAGTTGAGAGGATGGGATAAAAGCAGGCATAGGAGCAAATGGGACTTTGCTGGAGCAGGATATAAATCTGCCACCCCAAATGGATTTTTATCTCCCACATCTCTGCAGTTTTCCTGACAATTTCCAGTGCCTGCATCTAAAGTAATTGGGATGATTTTTCCCAGGAACTGTGAGGCAGCTCTATGAGATGTTTTGCCAAAAATAGCTTTCTTTAGAGCCCTGGGCAAGCTGGACTGTGTGTACCTGATCTGTAATGACCAGGGACAGTTGGAACAAACCCTGCATCTAACAGTGAATAAACACTAGTGCAGAGAAACTGCAAGAAATGGAAATCTCTGCTGGAACCCCAATACTTTCCCTTAGCATATGGACCAGGAGGAATGTGGAGACGGGTGAGCAAACTCCATCACATCACAAGGGGGAATTAAGCTTCCGCAGGAATGGTGCAAGCTGCAATTAACAGCTAAGTAAAATACACAAAGCACGTGGTTTCTGTATCATGACTTGTTCTCTAGAAGCAGAACGTCATTCCCAGCTAATGAGCTCATTGGCATCATAATCCTGTAGCTGTTGAGGTCTTGGCACAACATCAGTTACCTTTTTCTTCACCTTTTTCCATTAATGCCTCCCTCTGGCTTCTCCCCATAACAAACCAAACCACTGCAACCTCCACTTTCCTCTCTTCTGATGCCTCCTGCTTTCAGTGCTAGCTCATCCTTCTGCCTGTCCACTTATTGACGGTGTTGCCTCCCATCACTGCTCAGAGTACTGTTCCTCTACTGGCCTCATAGGCCCACCCTCTCCAGCTTCTGCTTTTTGAGCTCTGGGGAAATTGCTCTTGCCGATGTCTCTAATAAGTTTCTAATAAGCCAGAAGTTGCTTAGAAAATTAATTTTCTTCTCAAAATCTTGTCCTTTGGCTTCTTGGGAGGCTGTTTTAAAGAGAAGGGAAATATGCTGTCTTCTCCTTGCTCACAGGACAAGAAACCATAGGCTATAACTGCAACAGATAAGACTGGTTGGATGTTAGGTAGATGCACTCATGGAAGGAATAATGATGCACTGGAACAGAAGAAGATTGGGAAATCTGCAGTTTTGGAGGCCTTAGTGAAGACGACAGAGCAACATTCCAGAGTGATCCTGCTTTGGGCAGAAGGATAGAGTAGAAACCTCCTGGATCAGTTCTCTTTTTGCTCCTTTGGAGATGCTCCTAAGGAATCCCCTTCATTCCCATGTAAGGGTCATGCAGCTCTATGCATTATGGTCCTTTTCTCTGCCTTTACCTCCACCTAATCTCATGCACAGCTCAAAATGCTGTCTTGCACACCTGCCATCAGATGTACCTCTTTCTATTTGAAGTGAAACTGTCTCACTAAGGTCTGTGGGATGAATATAACCAAACCATCGATGATGTGGCAACAGAGAGTGAAGCTGTGGGCCAGTTTCCAATCACGACTCCAGGAACCAGCTGCGACTTTAACAACTATTTTTACCACATTCATTCCAGGGTAAAGGATTTGATACCTTCAAAGTAGAGGGGGTTCCCCCTCATCCCCCTTTTTGGCAATTTTCATTCTTGGGATAAAAGTTCTCCTTACAGAGTGGACTAAAAAAACAGGACTTGCTATTCTGCCAGCTTATCTTGAGCAATGTCACCTCACGCAGTCTCACCCTTAGCCAAATACTGACTCACCAACAAGGGGTTAGCAGCGGAAAAAGAGAGGGCATACCAGATAATAGATCAGCTCTCACTGTTGGAAGCTTGGCAAGGAGTGAGAGACATGTATTTTGAATCAGAGGGACCTGAGTAGTTGCGCTGAAGTGTAATTAAAAGCCAGGATGCAAGGAGGCTGCTTCGCTACCGCTTGCCACAGAGAGGTACAGCCTCCTCTCCAGGGGTTGCGTTCGAAACATGACTCTGGAGCCCTACGATGCCGCACCCAGCTAAGGCTTCCAGCAGGTAACTGTTTGCTTTTCTCTGGAGAAGGGTTTGGGCCCAGGGAAGTAGTGTTCTAACACAGGTCTCCGCACAGTCCAGGACCTGGTATCCCTCCCCTAGCTCCACCTTGGTCCTGAGACAGCTTGGTCTCCTGGCACGGGCTGTGGGTGCCCTCTATTCTTTCCAAAGGGAGCTCCCTTTCCTGGTTCTGGCTGCTTCTTACGCCAGTGAAGTCACTAATCCCTGCCTGCCTCTGCTCAGTGCTTTGAGGTCGGAATGTCCGAAACAGGCGTAGCTAAATATATAATGGCACACACTGCCTCTGCTCAAACAAAATACCAGCATGTTACGCTTATGGAGACAACTCTTTTCCACTATCCACTATCAAGTCTAGCCCTGCAAGTGGAGACATAAACCCTCATATGCTCTGCTTTCCATGCCTGCTAAATGTGCTTTACTCTTGAATCTTAAGGACACAGTGCCAAGGCTTCTCTGAGCAGCTGCTTTTCTCCCCCTGGGTCAAGGGACAGGGAGAACATGAAGCTGCCACTGGCACCAGCTCATCATACCCAGACCAGCTCTGTCATGAAACGAAGCCCAGCAACGCCCTCTTTGCCAATGCTTTCAAAGTGGGATACTCCACACCTGCTTGAGATGCTTCTGTTCTTGGCCTGTTGGTCCAGCTCACCCTTATCTCTCAAGTTTTGTCCCTCCCAATGTATTTTTGGGTCATCCATGAAGAATATGCTTGCTTGCCAAGGCACCTGTCTCTTGTGCCCAGTGGATCCTGGTGGATGGAGCCAGGCATCAGGGTTCGTGTGAACATGGGATCCCACCTAAAGGCACCTCGGTCAGAGGCAGCACAACTGCAGCCTCTCCTCCTTCCAGTGGTGCTGCTGCTGGAAGCCAATGGTTCCTGGAACAAGCCCTGATACAAGGCAGCAAGTGTGTGAAGCCTAATAGTAGAGGAACCACGTGTTTGAGCTTCCTACTCCATGAACGAGGCTGGCCAGGTCTGACTCATCACCGAGGCATGCTGGGGAGAGAGAGGGGCTCAGCTCATTTCCTCTGCGTTTTATTTGTCCCTGGATATGTTGCAATCCCAGAAGCACTGGAACAGAGGAGCTGCATACCAGGACAGAAAGTCATGGGAGAAGAGGAGATGGAGAAAGGCAGAGACTAGGAGAAGCCTTGCCTCCATGCACTTTCCCCTTTGCTCCACCATTCTTTGTGCTTGCAGCTAAAGCACCACTGGGGCACATTGGTGCTGGCAAGGTGCATGGAAGATATTGTAAAGGGTACTGGAAGCCAGTGGGACAGGAGCAATGAGGATAAATGATAAATGAAAGTAAGTAGTGGATAAATGAAAGTAGTAGTGTTCACTGCTAACATGGGCACTGCGGTGTTTCCACATTTTCATTGTCCTCCCTAGATGCTAAACCAGACACATTCCTGACTGCTATAAAAATATCCTGGAAGACCTGGTCATTCTTATCCCCGTCCAGGGTAGAAGAAAGCAGGGAGGGAATTGCCTTTCTGGGCCATGGTTTATTGGAAGCCATGTGTGTGCACGTGCGTGTATATGAGTTACCTACACTTATGTGAAAACCTGTCATAAGAACAAACTTATAAGCTGACAGGAGTGAAGGGAGCCCAATGACACTTCTTTCTACTCCCAAAGTAAGCCTTGAAACACAACGCTTAAGTCCCAGCCAACTCTGCCCTATGCAGAAGCCAGATTGTAAGGTGCATTGCCCAGCCTGACAGACCCTGCTTTTGTGGTCATTGCAGGGCTGGCATCCCATCCCTGGTTGCACTCCAAACCACTGAAGCCTTCCTGAGCAATGTTTCTTCTCTCAGCCTGCAACATCTCTCCTCAGCCGTGCTCACGGCAGCAGCAGCAACCGCAGCGTGGGAGGTAGCAGGCTTCACTGTCAGACTGGAAAGACTTTCACACCTTAAGGTTAAATCACTGCTTTCAAAATTGATTTATGGGTGTAATTATTCGTACATGGAGGGATTTTCAGGCAAATGTATGGGTTTGTAATGGAGGAGACAAGCACAGATTCCCAATCCTACCTTTCATACGGCCATCCCTGCGGAGTCCTGGGACATGGTCCTGTATGTGGGAGGTAAAGCAGGGGTTAGCACGGGGGGTGCGTGAGCTCCTGTTTCCCTTCCCCAGCCTCAGCCAAAGCATGGTGGTAGCATGGCCCCAACAGGGGCTGCTTGGATGCAGCTTCTCAGATGGCAGCAAGCCAACAACCATTTTGTGGCAGTATCTGGTCTGTGTGGGACAGCAGCCCCCAGCTCCTGGCCAGGGTTTGCCTAGCTGCGTGCTGTTCACCTTAGATGCTCAGCCCTGCTTGGAGAAAGAAGAGAGCATTAATATTCCCTGCCTTTTGGTCCTTCATGTAATGACAGTCAATATCTCAGTGGCACAGAAGTAGAGAAGAAAGCTTTCACTGTGGTATTGGGGGATGTGTCTGAGCAAAGCAGAAGCAGTAAAGGTGTTGCCTGTGCAAAGGTGCATCAAGACCTGCAGCTTCACGATCTTCTCCTGGAGCCATAGGTAGAACTGATGTCTCCATAGTTCCTGGTGCTGTGGCTGCCCGTGCCAGGTGCACCTGGGGAGGGGAAAATCGCCCTGAATCTCGCTCAGCTTTTCTTTGAAATAATTAACACTGAATACACATGATTCTTGGGGACATACCTCTGCCACACATGCCTAAAGGACTTGAGTATTGCCCGAGAAGGAAATAAAAAGACATCTCACACTTTTCATCTCTTGCTTAATTTTAAAAGTCAGGATTTTTAGAACGTCTTGTGGAAACCCTATCCTAGGATTAAAGGTGATTAAATATAAATTATGAACTATTTCATAATATAAATTATGAACTACTTGATAAAGGGGGGTGTATCCTAGGAAAAATTGATATGTTTTTGGTGAGATGACACGTCACAAGAACTCTAGCAGCCTTATAACTCTCCATGTCAGCCTTGCCTTTCCCCAGCACGGTGCAGGGCTGGCTGCTCTGCCAGGTGAAGGTTACTGTGAATCTTTACCTCTACAAGGACCCAGAGTTGTCTTGATTCAGTTAATGCTAATTTTTCCATTGATGCAGTTGTAAAAAGGATGACTATATATATAAAAAAGTGCTAAACCCATGAACTATGTTAATTCTTTGAAGAAAAAGACTTTATTCATTAAAACTAAACCATGCAGGTCTTATCTACTTCCACTCATAAAAATATCTTGGCACCGTGGTCAAACAATTCATATCAATTCTGCAACTTCTCCGTTTCTACAGCAGTGCACAGAGAAAATCGAAACTCAATGCAATACACTAAAGAAAGGACAGGCAAAATTTCAGCCACCGTTTATGCTGTTTACCCGGGGCAATGCGCTGTACGAATCTTAGCAGAAAATCGTGATATTTTGTGTGACAGACATCCTTTCTGCAGTTAGATCTATTTTTATAGTGGCTCCCGAATTGCAATTTCAGTGCCAGACATTGTAAAAGGTACGTGGAAATTGTTCCACTGTGTGTTACCAGTGACGGGTCGATGCTAATAAATAGTGACAAGAAATACTGAGGTTTAAAAATGGCTTTATGACCCCTCAAAATTTGAGAAATGTTACTTTAATTAATAAGGTGCTTTGAGAAATGTTACTTTAATTAATACGGTGCGTTGCTTCTTAAGCAGAACAGCTTTATTTGAATTTTGCTCATATAATCATTAGTAAAGTTCTCACTCATTGACTGCGTTTTGATGAATAACGGTATACAGGCTCGGACGATAAATTTCTCAGGCAACCTGCAGGAAAAATGACCAGAAATGTCCCTGTTTGCACACACACATCTTAATGCCCCCAAAGGAAAGAAAAGCAATAGACGAATTTCACCTTCAGCTCAAGTCTCCACCTTATTGTTAAAAGCCTCACGTAAGATGGAAAAAAACCAAAGAGCTGTAGCAAGCTGCTTCCTCTCCCCCTCACTTTCAGCCGAGGGACTGGCAACATCCTCTGGCCAGGGTGGGACAGGCCCTCCTCCTCCTCCTCTTCCTCCTCCCATGGCACTCCCGCACCCGCAGCGCGGGAGGGACTGTGGCGGTCGCCGAGGGATGCGCGAGGGGTTGCTGCTGCTGGGGGCAGGTCTGGAGCCTCCCCGTCGAGGAGAGGAGGCAAATCTGCCTGACCCACAGCAAACCCAGGCAGCTCCTGCTTCCTTCCAGCCACTATTTTCTGTTTCTAGTTTGGCTGTGATTTTTTCCCCACTTAGTTGAATTTCCAACGCTCTCTGAGACGGTCGCTGGAACAGCTCGTTCCCCTTGTACAAAATGCCTGTTCCCGCCGTTGTCGCGACAGGGAAGGTGCTTCTGGCGACAGACGGCAGCGGCTGAAGAGAAGGCGGCTGGGTCCGGGACGGCCGGCGGCGGAGCTCTCGCTGCCCGGCTCCCCCCAGGGAAGCCCCCGGCCAGCTCCAGCCCGGAGCAGCCAAGCTCTCCTGCACGCCGGGCCGGGCCGAAAAATAACGCCTGAAAAAAAGGACCGGCGCCCGGCAGCGCCTGAGGAAGCAACCGGCCCCAAAACTCTGCCGGGATGAAAAGCCAGGTCTGCAGACAAAAACCATGCAGAAACCCACGCCAGGCCGGGAGCTTGTGCTGCAGGGGGGTTTCTTCTCTCCGAGGCTGAGTCCGAGCTTGCGGGAGAGGAGGAAGAGAGGCAGGAGTTTTTCCCCAAAGGAAAATTTCCCAGGGACCAGCCCTACCCGCCCCGGACACGTCCCGCTCTCAGGTTCGCAGCCCGATCTGCCTCTGTCCCTCGGCCGGAGATCACCCGCGGATTTTCTGCCCCATCCCCGGTCTTGCACCCACCCCTCGGGGAGGCGAGCGCAGCCCTGAGCCCCCGCCGCGGAGCCCCGACGTCCGCGGAGCCGCTGGCGGAGCCCGGAGGAGGGTCAGGCTACCTGTGCCGGTCATCGGGCGCCGGTCATTGGGGGAGACAAATCCTGCCCGCAGGACACTCGGGCTTTTTTTTTGCCCTTTTTTTTTTTCTTGCTTTTTTTCTATTGTTTTTCCTTGCTTTTTTTTCTTTTTTTTCCCCCTTTTTTCCCCTCAAAGATAAAAGAAAACGAAACAAAACAGGTTCCAATTTCCAAATAAGTGAGTAATAGTCCTGGGGGCGTCCTCGATAAAGCCGATGCCACGGGGCCTCTGGAAGGGACGGGAACGGCGGGGTGCCAGCCCCGGAAAGGTCTGGGATGCTTGGCTCCGCGTCCGCGCTTGTGCAGCGCCGAGCGCGGCGGGACCCACGCCCCGACCGGGCAGCTGTCCGCGGTAACGCGGTGTGCGCTGGCTTCTTCTCCTGTTTCCAGACCGCTCCGTGCACCCTGGGTTGCACACACCGTTGGTGGCCGCCCGAGATCCGCCTTCCCCGGGGAAAGCTGTCCCGGAGGGCCCGCTGCGGCGCGGGGTGCCCGGGGGGAGCGGGGCCGGGCTCACCGCCAGCTAGGCGGCTCGCTGCGGCCTCCTCCGGCCCTACGGCCCGCACCGAGCCTTTCTTTGCTACAGCCGAACAGCTTTCATTTAATTTTCGCAGGACGGGAGTTTCGGAGGGAAGGCACCGAGTTTCCCCGGGGGAAGGCGGGCGAGGGTCGGCCATGGCACGGCACGGCACGGCACGGGGGCGGGGAGCCGGCGCCACTCTCTCGGCTCTCTCCCCGGCCCCATCCGCTTCCTCGGCCCGGGGCATGGGGCTCCCCGCGGCTCACCGAGAGTCCTGCTGCCTTCTGGGGGCGAGGCTGGATGCGAGCAGGTCCCTGGAGGCCCCCGAGGGCAGGTTCCCTGGGGGGCATGGCTGGAGATCCTCCTTGGCCTGCAGCTCCCCGGAGGACACCACACAGTCTTGCTCGGTGTCATTGCTGTTGCCCGCCCCTCGCTTTTTGTCCTCTTCCTTCTTCCACTTCATTCGCCGGTTCTGGAACCAGATCTTGATGTGCCTCTCGGTCAAGTTCAACATGACAGCCAGCTCCACCCGCCGCGGCCTGGAGATGTACTTGTTGAAGAGAAACTCCTTCTCCAGCTCCAGCAGCTGCGCCCGGGTGTACGCCGTCCTCGTCCGCTTGTTCTCCTCCTGCTCCACCACGTAGGACCCCCCTGGAGAGAAGGGAGAGTCAGCCCCGGGCCGCTCGGCCGCCCCCTCGGACTGCGGGGGCCACACGGGGGGAAGCAAGCGGGGAGGGGGCAGCCTCGGGGAGCTCCCCCGGCCGGGCACAGCGAGGCAATGCTGGTGGCGGCTGTCAGGATTGCTGCTATTTCATCTTACAACAATTTAATATTTTTTATAATAATTTGGTTGAGGTTTTCAGGGAAGCGCCATCCCTCAAGCCGGGGAAGACGCTCAAGCGCCACCGTTTGCGTATCGCCGAATGCTCCGAAGGATCTAGGGCCTGGCAATTGCTCAAATTCGCGTAAAAAAAAAAAAAAAAAAAAGAAAAAGAAAAAACCCAGCCCCCAAAAAAACCAGACAAAAACAAAACGGAAAAAAAACCCCAAACAAATAAAGAAAACCAACAAAACAAAGCAATAACAACAAAAAAATGTGTTTTCTTGTGTGACACACACGCCCAAGCAACCAAACAAAACATAATTAAAAAAAAAAAAAATCTCCGGTCTCCGGTAAACGACCCGGAGGACAAGCCATCCCGCCAGCGGAGGGCACGCAGGCCGCGGGGTCCCGGGGAGGCGGTGCGGCGGGGAGCGGGCGGGCGGGCGGGCGGCTCTCCGCGACGGGGCCTCGGATGGGGCCTCCGTCCTTTGCACAAGCCGCAAAAAGATAGGGAGAAATCTCACGGAACAGGAGGTTGAGGGCCGCGGGGCGTCTCCCGGGATATGGCCACTGAGTAGCCCCTGGCCCGCGGAGGCTTTGGCCCTTTCCCGGCCGCCGGGACCCCCGCGGGAGGCAACGGGGCGGGCGCCGGCGCGGCTGCCGGGCCGGGAGCGGGACCAGAGCCGGGAGCGGGACCGCAGCCCCTCCGCTTCGGCGGGTTGGTGAAACCTTGGATTTCTTGTTCCCGGAGACAGCGACAGCAGCGGAATCGCCATTCCCAGCGCGGCGGCCGCCGCCGTCCTGCGTGGGCGCTGGGGCACGGGTGGTACCGGCGGCGGCAGCGAGAGGGGCCGGGGATGAGCACTGAAACTCACGGCCGCTATTGCCAGCACCAGGAGCCCAACTGGGTACGCTTTTGGTGTCGATCTGTAGGGCACAGTGGTTTAGATGGCCAGATTGAAACAGGCACTTCAAGAGAGAGGTACGGGGGATCTCCCGCCTCTCATCTATTCCCATGATTTTGTATAAATAATGTTTATAAACATAAACCTATGTATATATACCTATTTGTATATATATTTTTTAAAATATATATTAAAAATACATGTATATACATAAAATGTTTATAAATATAAACCTATGTATATACACCTATGTATACCTATATATTAAAATATATATTAAAAATATATGTATGAGCATGAATTGTTTGTAAATATAAACCTATGTATATACTCGTATGTGTGTGTTTGGATCTGAAAAAATTGTTCTGTTACGGTAAAGCAAACTAGTGCTGCCGGGAGGCGGAACACCGTGGGTCTGTCGGAGGGCCGCGGCCGGCCGGGCTCCGGGGCTCGCCGGGCCGCGCTCCCCGCCGTGCCCTGCCCGTGGGACAGGGCGAGCCCCGGGACGCGGCCAGCGGCCCCCGGACAGGCGGTCCCCGCGGGCGGCGGAGCCGGGCACGGCGGGTGGCACCGGACCGGGCTCGGCCGCGGCCCCTCTGGGCGCCTTTCCATGGCAGTAACAACGCAAAGCCTCGCAGAATCCACGGACGCCTAAATCCCAAGGGTTTCCATAAAAAAATAAATCCTTAGCCTATATAGTTTGCAATATATACCGTGCAAATATACTGGGGTTTGGCTACGAGCGTTGTGTAGCCGCCCGGCATAGCGCTGGGCCCCTCTCGCCGTCCGGGCGTGCACCGTGCACCCGCGATAGGAACAACCCCTGCGTGCGTGTGCTTGCACACACATCCCATGCACCATGTAAAGCTGCAACACAGCCCTGGCCTGGACCTCCCGGGAGAGCTGGGAAGACCAGGGAAGAGTTTTCGGCTTTTACGGGAAAAGTTTCGTTTTGCTTCTCGTTTTTGTCATTCTTCGGGTACAGGAGACAGAAAAATAGGGGTAGTTTGAGAGTTTGGCTTTATCTTTTTTTTTTCCTTTTACCTTTTTTTTTCTTTTTTTTTCTTCCCCAAATTCATTCAATCCAAGGAAACGATATGAATTTCTCCCTCCTCCCCTCCCCCGGCACAATCTCTGCCGCCGTGTCCGCGGCGTGGAGCAGCGCTCCTCTCCCTGCCCGGCGGATGCGCTTCCGTGGGGGACTAGGGACCGCCACCTCTCCTTCTCCCCGCCTCGTTCTCCTCCATGCAATTCCCAAACTATTTCACGGTGATTTTAATACTCCAGTCCTTTTTTCAACTGTCTATTTGAACAAAGCCATTAATATAATATTTGCCGTATAGGCGTGACGAAGGCGCAGGACACGATAACATTGTGCAGGCAGAGACAAAAATATTGTTGGGCAGCGGAACTTTCTGCCTAGATAGAGTTTCTTCCCCTCGCTGGCAGCTCTGTTTCGTTTGTGCATTGTTTCCCCTGCCCTGGGTTTTCACTCGGAAAGGTGCGATTACGGCTAAAACCCACTGGGGAAGCAGGAGGGGGTGGCATAGAGGGGCCGGGAGGGGAGATGGGCAGCGGAGAGGGGAAAGGCGGCTGCCCCGGAGATTCGGGGGCTGCTCCGCGGCTGCACGGTCCGCGCAGGGACGCGGGCAGCGGGGCCGTGCCCTGCCCTTACAGCCCTGCCAGCCGCTTCCCCGCCCGCTCCATCCCGCGGGTGTCTCCGCACCCCCGGCCTCGCGCTGTGCGCCCCCAGCCCCCGCGTGGGACCCCACCGCGCCCAGGGAACGGCAGCACCACGGAGACCCTCTGTTCAGCGGGGTGGCAGGGTTTGCACGTCTCCCCGACTTGGCGACAATTAGTTAATTGGTGAAAAATACTTCGTTAATAATTGCTCAGGGCTTCGGCAGCGCGGGGCGCGGCGAGCCCGCCGGCGGGGACCGGAGGGCCGGCTCCCACCCCGGCGTTCAATCCGACGGTAGCAGCCCCACAACAGTGAGTCTTGAGGGTCTGGCAGGGGAGACGGAGCGTCCCGGGGAAGCGACCCTCCCGCTGACCCCTCCGGGACCTTTCCAAGCTACACCCGAGCGGCGGTGGCAGGGCCGGTGCCGTGAGGGTTTTCTGCCCGCCGAGAGCGAGAGAAGCGGCGGGGCAAAGGCAGGGGGAGGCGGCGGGGCTTACCGGTCCACTGTCCCTTCCAGGCGTGCGATTTGGTGGACTTCATCCAGGCGAAAGGCACCTGCACTCGGGGCTCCTCTATCGGCCCCGTGTCCGCCCCGTCTGCGAAAGGCAGCGCGTCCTGGTGGGGAGGAGGAAGATGAGGGTGGTGGTGGTGATGGTGATGAAGATGCGAGACCCCGGCATCCTCTGTGATGGGGGGCACCTCGTAAGGTGAAACGTCTGGCGGGCTGCCTTGCTCGAGAGCCCCTAAGGCGCTGGAGTAAGGAGTCTGTTGCTGCCTGCCCATGTACAGGCAGGCGGGGGGGCTGGGGTTGTAATCCTGCGCCTGGGCTCTCTGAAACGCACACGACTCCTTGTAGAGCTGCGCCGAGGCGTAATACTGCTCCTCGGTGTTCATGGCGAGGGGGGCCGGGGCCGGGGGTCTCGCAGCTTAGGGACACATAGGGCTGCTCCCGCTCCCGGCGCCCGGGATGCCTCTTTGACAGCTCGCCGCCCCGTCGGGCCCCGCCGCCCTGCCCGGCTCCCGCTGCCTCCCCATAGGCGCCGCTGCCCCCACGTGAGCCCTCCCGCGGCCCTCCTGGGCGGGGCGCGACCCATAAGAGGCCACCCGGGGTGGCCCCGGCCACACAACCCGCTTCCCCCTTAGCCGGGCAGGCCCCGGGACCCCCCGACCCCGCCGCGGGGTGCCGCTCCCTGCTTTGGGGCGAGGACCGCCGCGGCGGGGGGCTTGCGGGGCCAGGGAGAGAGGCGGGGGATTGCCCCGACATGCGGGGCACTCTGGAATGATGGCCCCTAAACTCACCTTTTCCCTCCCCGCCCCGCTTGCCAAGGGGCTGCTCATCCCCCAGCCCCTCGGGCACGGCCCGGAGAAGAAAACCCTCGGGGGGCCGGGAGGGGAGGCGGCTCCTGGAGGGGTTTGGCGTCAGGGCACTTTTGGCCGCGGGGGCATCTCGGCCAGGGATGCGGGTGTCCGGGGACGGGCAGGGTGCGCCCGGGGGTCGTCCCCTCGGGGGGGACGCGTGTGCCGGAGCCCTGGGAGCAGGCAAGGACCGGCTTTCTGCCCGCTACTCTCCTGCCCAGGGGGGATGCGGGCCGTGGGGACCACAATGCTATCACCAGAGCGAGCGATAGGCAGCGGATTGTTTGCCCAAAGGGTAAATTTGGGAGCCTTCCCCGCGGCTTGGGCTGCAATGTGTTGACCCTCGGAGATAATCTGCTCCGAACTGGTGCCGGTTGACTTGGTGACGAGGCTATGAGGAGGCGGAGAGCGACCGAAAGGGACAAAGATCATTTCCCTGCCTCCCTGCGCTCGGCCCGGCCGCCGCTCTCGCCGGCTCGGGGGCAGGCACGCTTCCTATTTGCCCGGCCCGCCTCTTCTCCCGGCGCCTTACCCCGGCACCGGGGCTCCGGCCGCCGCGGCCTTTGGGGCGCGCATCCGCGGCTCCGTCTAGGGAGACCGCGGGGTGCAGCGCGGCGGGTACGGGTGTGGGCGGCTCGGCTCGGTTCGGCCCGGTTAAGCCCAGCCTGGTTCGGCTCGGCTTGGCCGGTGGCGATGCATCCCCTGAGCTGGCGGCGCAAGAGGTTCCCGGTACCTCGCTCCTGCGCCCCGTTCCGTGGGATCATAAAGCCGCCCAGTCCATTACACTTAAAACGAGTTTCCGCTCTGAACCCACACACGTCCCCCATCTCTTAGAAAGCATACTGAGCCTTTGATTCAATATTGAGCCATTAAGCGATTGCTTTCCCAAGCCATTTAACAGCAGCTCTTATGGATAAATAAACAAAAAAGGCTGTAAACCAATTATAGTGCGGATAGTGAAAAAGTATTTTATTAGCGGGAATTACCGATAGACATCGCTGCTGCTCGGGCTCCCCCCCCGCCCGGCGCCCTCCCTCTCCATCCCCTGGCATGCCGGACGGGGTACGCGCCCTGCCCGGGGCTCGCAGCCGGTGCGCGGCCGGGGGGGATGCGCTGAGCCAGGCGAGGTCCCTTAGTTGTGGTCCCCCCCAGCTCACCACCCACGTGCCCGCGATGCCTCCTCTGAGGTCTCTTGCAGGCACGGGTATCCTTTAATCCGGAGACTTTTTGTGCACTGACCCCAGCCCGGCACCCCCAGCCCCTTCCCCAGAGATCTGCTCCCCGGAGCATTTACAGCCCCGGGTTTTCCACGGGGAACCGACGCGGACAAACAAACGTGAGGCCATAAAACCCAGAGCAAATTGATTCATCTCCAGGGAGGACCATTACCCGGAGTCTTAATGTGGTCCTCTCTCTATAACGAACGTTTCTAAATAGAGCAAACACTTCCCCCTCCAAAGCAAATGAATTTCGTATAATTCAGAGCTAATTCTCTTTAATTCTGCCTGCGTGAGCAGGCGATAAGGGCACGCTTTGCTGTGCTAACAACAAGGCGGTGAGCTGCAGTGCAGGAAAAGGGCCCCGTCGGGTATCCTGGCCTTGGGGACCCTGGCCAGGCCCAGGGAGTGGTGATGTCTGGCAGCCGGGGGGCCATGGGCTGGGGAGGTGAGCCTGGCTGGAGCCCGAGCCCAGAGATCACCGCTGCCTGCCTCCTCTTCCTGGGATGCAGCCACTGAGATATGACTGAAGAGCCCCTCCACAGCTGTGGGTTCCCAGGTGAAGCCTCTGAACTATGACTGGGTCCCACTCTAGTGTCCACTTGGTATGGGAAATGGGTGATGAAGGAGGCAGGTGAGAGTGATGGGAATGGCCCTGCTTGCCCCAGAACCAGGCTCTGCAGACACCGCTGTGCTGACTCAAAGCAAAGGTCCAGTGACCCCATACGCTCTCCTTAAACGATGTCCACACGCATCGCCTTGGGCAGTCGCAGCAGCTTGTGCACATGAAGTACCACATCCAGGTATTCTCCCAAACTCCCAGACTTTTCTGCTCCAGTGCGGAGCCGTGGGGATGTTACAGTCCTCAGATGATTCTTCCATATCTTAAGTCTCCCCTGAAACCTTATGTAAACATTTTGCCTCCCACCAACTTGTGGCAAAGTGTTCCCCAGATTAACTGCTGCTGTGTGAGGCACTGCCACCCTTTGCTGACCTTGCACCTGGCTGCATTTAATCAGTCCTAATTCTCCAGCTAGAAGAGCCTTGAGATGGGTAGGCATGATGTAGGAAATTAAAAGGTGTGGCATTGCCTCTCTAGCCCATATGTGGACCCTATGAGGCCAGCAGCACCTGAACACTTTGAATAGTGAGCCTAGGGACTCCTGCACACACATCGTCATCTCCCAGCCTGGAACTTCCTCTGTCCTGACTCCCCAAGTCTGTGGTTTTGGCAGGCTTGGAGCGACAAGAAACCTGGCCATCCTCAGTCTATAGGTAACCATGCAAAGAAAAGATGGCTGGTATAAACATGTTTATTCCCACTGATAAATGTACAACAGAATTTTAACCATTGAAAACAGAGAAAAGAGAAGTAAGGGACAGGTTGCACATTAGAACAAATTAACAACGGGTCGGGTAAATTCTCCCTCATGTTAAAGCCTGGCTGGATGTATGCTGCAATTCAGCTCGAGGTCCTGTACTTTACCTGCAGTAGGAAGTTTTTATGGACAGCAGAAACCTCCAAAGATCTTGGGGATATTTATGGCTGCCATGTTTAGATCACCCAGCTTCATCCATGGAGCTGGAAAGCTCACACTTCAACTCTGCATTGTGTCTGATTCATAAGCACGGTCCCACAACCAGTAACACAGTCGTAGTTCACGCTGAGAACAACCCCGGTAGATCCAGGTTATTTCCTCTAATGACATTTCTTTGAGGTGACTTTTCTGGACTACTCAATGCTCTCATTAATGTTGCTGGGAGGATCTACTTAGAAGGTAAATCCTTAAAATCCTTATAGGCAGTCGGTTATTCTATGAGATGAAACAAAAATGAATCCGTGAGTCTGTATCAGTAATTGAAGGATGATGGTGATAGCAGCAATGCTAAGTAGCACAGGCAGGTTGTAATTATCTTCAGCACAAGCACAGGGCAGATATTCAAGTATCAGTAACAAATGTTTCAGGTACTCAGCTGTTGCCATCCTACAATAAGATCATGCAATAACCACACTGCAATACTTGGACTACCATATTACATTCAAGAGTCTTTTAAGGACTTGTTAAGATTTGATCATGTTCCTCTAGCTCAGTGTTTGCCTAACAGAGAAGAGGTTGCCTGTATGGTTAACTGTTAGTCCGTATTATATGAAGCCTAAAACCTTACAATATAATATGAATGTGGCTGTGTGCCCAGTGGTTTGGAAAGCCAAGCCACATGCCTAATGTCATATCTATGTGGTTTTAAAATGTATGCCAACATATACAACATGCCTCTTGAAATTCAATGGCCTTTTCAATGATCTTACCTTTAAATGGTTAATTTAGGAGCATAATGTGGGTCACTGTATTTTGAAAGTCTTGTCCACTTCTTCCCCAGTAGTGTCTGACAGACATCACTGCAGGCTGCTAAGATCAGTGAAATGCAAAACCATCTGGTCACAGTATTATTTTTTTTCCCTAGGAAAGGTGTCAGGAGCATTTTGTTTGCCTTTCAATGCAAATAATTTGTGAACCCGTACTCAATTAGTTCCCTTTCCCATCATGACCGATGGTAGTTTCATCATTCCTCCCACCTCCCTGACTGCCTAACTAGAGTATAAAATAGTAAGCAGCACAGTTCGGTCACACTTCCTAATAGTGATCTGGTTTGATTTTCTATATCTGCATAGTATTTGATGACTTCTCAGTGCTCAACCACTTTTTTGCAATCCACATTTAGACAGAAAAGAAGTATTGAAGGCGAGTGGAACATATTCAGAATAATCTCTTTTTCTCTCCCAGCTGTGCTCAAACTAACACAGGGAAACTGTATCCATGGCAAGGGCCAGCAGTGGGAGACGGAGAAGTTGACTGGGAAACAGCGCTTTCCCAGGGATTGATTTTTAACTCCCCCCCCCCAGCTGTATCTAGTAGAAAGGTAACCTTTCACAAAGCTGGTTAATAATCAATAACCATGTGAAAACAAAGCTGTCTTTCCCTCTTAGCACTAACGATAAAAACAAGAGCACGAACTATTCCACCTGCCTTAAAGTAACACTGGTTCATCAGTGGTTTTTTTTTTTGGCAAGAAGCTTTTATGGTCTCTCAGCGATTCTGCATTCACACATGGCAGCTTCAGTTTGCTCTTCCCACCACGCATCAGCTTCTTCACACCATAGGCGTGGACCACATCTTGAACTACGTAAAGACACAGTTATGTAAGCCATTTTGAATAAGACCTTGTCCAGGAAATATGTAGGAAAGTTGCCTTGGGAAAGGCTGAGAGTAGGAGAGGATCTTATATGCATAGTCTCTTTTTACGCTTTCTCTTTTACACCTTTTAATTTTCTTCCCATTCCCCTGATATCCATAATTTCATTTTCTGGTAGGAATATTGCCTATCACCAGGGAAGCAAAAATTCATTGCCATGTAAGAAGAACTGAGGAATTACTTTAAAACACGTTGAACCTTTCCACTGAAAACACAGCAATTTCATGTTGTCTGCCCCACACAACTTTCTGTTTTCCACTTCATGTTTATTATATCAGATAGGAGTAGAAAAAAAATTATCTATCTATCTATCTATCTATCTATCTATCTATCTATCTATATATCTATATCTATCTCTACAGATAGAGGAATTCAGGGCAGAACTATAACCCAGAGAGAACTCTTCCTCACATCCCTTGCCTGCTTGATTTTTCTTCGGGGCAGAGCAGGTTTTGGGCTCAGCGGGAGCCTGGCTGCGCAGGTGGCACCTGGCAGTTCTCACCATAGCCCTCCCCTCTTGTTTGTCCATCATAACTTTGCCAGACTTCAACCATTTGGGCTGAAATTTTCCATTCTGTATCTCCGCCTCTCACTAAACATGTGGGAAAACTTTCCTTAAAATGGTTTGGGCCAGTATGAAATGGTGACACACTGGAGCTGGCTGTTTGGGGAGGGTGTGGAGTCACTGCCTCTACAAGTCTCTGAAAACAAGAGCTATATATGCATGGCCAATCCCAAATTGGAGTAGAGGTCTGGAATAGTTGACATCTGGAGACAGCAATCTTATACAGCATTTTCCTGGCCTGTTTTCTTCGCGGCTGTGTTTCTTCACTGGATTTAAGTATGTTAGACGTCCTGCTGGGATGTTGTCCCACAGTAATGTCCTTCCAGACCAATCTCTCTGTGCAAAGCTGTCTACATTTAGCCAAACTTTGAATTGCTGCACATACACAGGCTCCACAGTCTTAAAACTTAGCAGCTAAGCCCTTTACAACTTCTTTCTACAGTGAGCAGATCCCAGCCCTGGGCCTCAGGACTGAACAAGAGCTCACTTCATTGCAGTCGTGATATCAAGCCCAGGAGCTGAAAAACTGGGAGATGTTCCTAATGCTCCATCCTCCAGCCCTGGGCAGCGTGGAGGAGGAAGGTGATTTATGCAGAGGACACATAAGATGCTTACCCTTCAGAGGAAACAGTTTGAAGGTCTAGGCTTGGGCGTGCTCCCAGCTCAGCACTGGGTGAGACCCGGGAATACACCAGCCTGACCTTTTTCCCCTCCCCTGTCCCTGCCCACAGGGAGAAACATGGGTGTAGGAGCCAGGGGGGAAGGAGGGTGTGCTCTCACCAGCCCTCTGCCTGGCTGGGAAGCAGGACCTGGGCTGCACTGCTGGATGCTCCAAAGGAAGCAGAGGAACTCCTTGCTTTTCTGGGTGACTGGTCTGCAGCAGCTTGAGGTACTCCCAGGAGAAGGGGAAGCTTTTGGGGAGTTTGGTTGTGAAAACCCAATGCTACAAGAACTGGAATCTGGAATTGTCTTGACCCCCTCCAGTGCTGTCCACATAGGCTTTTTCTGAGCTGGTGGGTCCAGTAGCACTTCTGAGCATTTCAACTAGGCACTAAGAATTAGTGGAGACTTTTTAACTCAATCCCACTTGATCTAACGTGGATTTCAGAAGGTATTTACATGGTTACACAAGGATTGAAATTCATTTGAAAATCAGGGCACCAGATTTCATTCATCAGCCCTGGAGGTGCTGTGAACCTCTCGGAGTCCACAGAATGAAATGCTAGGAAGGAGCCCTGACCCAGGTGCAGGACCTTGCACTTGGTCTTGTTGAACCTCATGAGGTTCACTTCTCGAACTTGTCCAAGTCCCTCTGGATGGGCATCCTGTCCCTCAGGTGTGTTGACCGCACCACTCAGCTTGGTGTCATCTGCAAACTTGCTGAGGGTGCACTTGATCCCACTGTCTATGTCATTGATGAAGATATTAAACAGTACTGGTCCCAGTGCGGACCTCTGTGGGACACCACTTGTCACCGACCTCCATCTGGACATTGAGCCACAACCCTCTCAATGCGACCATCCAACCAATTCCTCACCCACCGGACAGTCCACCCATCAAATCCATACCTCTCCAGTCTAGAGAGAAGGATGTTGTGGGGGACCATGTCAAAGGCCTTACAGAGGTCCAAATAGATGACATTTGTCGCTCTTCCCATGTCCACTGATGTAATCAATCCATCACAGAAGGCCACTAGGTTGGTCAGGTGAAGCCTGACCCTGGTGAAGCCATGCTGGCTGTCTCAAATCACCTACATGTCCAGTCAGTTATTAACACAGATTGAATTCTAAATATTTAAATAAATATATATTTTTAAAATTAAGAGACATCTGCCCTCTGAAAACTTTTTAGGACCTCTCATGTTTTAAAAAATGAAGGAAAAGAAACTAGAATTTCTCACAGATAATTCACGAATACAAAAGTAAAAAGAACCAATTAAATAATATGGATTGCTCATTTGCTCAGCTGTAATGACCACTGTTTTCCTTGTGTATATAAAATAATCTAAATATTTATTGTGCAGTGTAACATCTATTAGCTTGCTTATTTATTTATAATATAATTTTCAAGTGCAATTTAGTCATGCTAAGGATTCATGTAGCTTCAAATATGTCCACTTATCTGCAACACTTCTCTGCTTGCCTTTCTTGCCCCTTGCCCTGCCTTGCACTTGTCTTGCCTTGCCTTCCTTTCCCCGACTTTCTCTTTCACTTCCTTTCCCTTTCATTTTCTCTTTCTCCATCATAATCTTCTTAATTGTATTTCCATCTAGTATTCCCCAGTCCCTTGTTTATATATTTATTTCCTTGTCTTTGCATACTATTTCTGTTCAGTGTTTATATATTTATAACTGTATAACATTTGCAAGTTAAGTCCAGCTCAGTTTTGAAAGGCTGTGATTTAAACCCACAATTACATAGCAGACCAGAAAAAAAAATCAATATCTTTATGGAGCAATGATGAACTGTACACACATAATGGGTATAAATTTGCACATTTAACTGAAAGCGCAACTAGGTTTTCATTCTCTTAACGATGCGTGTAGGTTTTATTGCTCCTTACCTGCACACTGGAAAGGACATTGTCAGAGCTTGAAATGATTTTATGTACCTAAACACCACCTGATTTAATGCATCAGCTGACAAGGACAAAGACATTGATTAAATGTCCTGCCTCAGGTGTCCAGAAGGCTGGAAAAGGCTGTCTCCTCAAAATAACCAGTGAAACTCCACCCAGTAATCATTAACTTGGTGTTCTGTCCAATCCCTAGGAATAATAGGAGGCTTTAAAAAGCGGCAGTCAGAAAACACTTGGTGTGATTTAGGAGACTAATTGGTCTTGCCCGTTGAGGGAGAGTCGAATGGAAAGAGTCTCTCCCAGCCAGTAAGGAATGCATTGGGCATTTGGTCCTTGGAAGGGCACCGCTGGACTTGGCCCTCAGCGAGCGGGTAGAGAGCCCGAGGGTGCCTGGTGAGCGCAGAAGTGCTTGTGGGGGGATGGTAAGACAGTCAAGCTGGAGTAATATGGAAAGACAGAGGGAAAAAGAAATTCCAGTCTGGTTACTCTCAGTTCATTTGAATTTGTAAAAGCCCTGGGCTGTCCTGCAATGACTCTTGATGTGTCTGCACTGCCAAGGAATGGATTAACACTTGAGCCAGCAGTGAGAGGCTCCGCTGCGTTTTAAACTTTAAAATGCCACTTGGTGGGCTTCAACAGAGCAACACCTAGCCACTGGGTTTCTAGCCAGGCATGACCATTAAATCTTTTGATTTAAGGCTGTTCTCCTGTATTGTATCTACAACAGTTTTCACAGTCAGTAAAATCCACATGGCATTGCAGAAACCTTGGCAGGAGTAATTTCATCACAGCAACTGAAGGCAGTGAAACATCATGTTTTAGTAATGAAGCTTTCAGAAGCACCACAGCCATCAGGGCCATGTGGTCCCAACATCAACTCAGCCTAGGAGACTACCTCCTCTCGGAGTAATGCACAGTCCAAAGACCCAGAGCAGACCCAGAGCAGACAGAAGCGCAGGGAACAGAAGGCAACTACCCCAAGAAATAACCCCAGTGAAAAACTCCACGTCTCCCATCCTCGGCAGGTGTCCTATGAAGAGATAACTGTCCATCCCGCCCCTCACTCCGTTGTGGTTAGGAAACTTCCAATGAGTGCTACGCTTGCCAAAATCAGCCTCTTAAACTAAATGATCCTCTTGTAAACCTCAAATGAAATCAACTACTTTAGTGCTCAACTCATTTGTGCAGCAGCAACGTTAATATGGTTGTCAAATTTACAGAGTAGCCAGGTTCTTGTTAACAGTGCAAGAGGCGGTAAGAAGGCAATTAGTGGTCTATTTTCTATGCACATTGGAGCAGAAACCTGTATATAAAGGAAGTTCTTCTGGCAGGCGCAGGATGCTAAATAGCTTTCACCTAAAATTATATAGCCTGACAAACAATATAAAAAAGTAGATTGCCCAATAAACAAATAACGTATCAGCCATTTATACAAAACCATACTACTTAGACTCTTCAAGCTTGAAACCACTGTGTATTTTTTCCCCATTAAAATGTTATGATGGTCTATGCATAAATTGTTTTAAATTCAGATTTGATATCACTGTGTTTTCAAAGCCTAGATGGATTTAAAACTTTTCCCAAGATGAAGCATTAGCTCCGGGTGGACGTGGAAACAGCTCCAAGGATTTCCTTCCCCTCTGGAGCCACAATGTGTGGGGCCAGCAGCCTCCAGGGCTCTGGTGACCTCGCAGAAGCCGAGCAGGAGCGATGGAAGGGATGTCGAAGGAAACACTCTCTTCTGGAGGTGAAGCCACACCATAGACACCTTCTGTGTCCTTCCCTGTGGTTTCACCCAAGCTCCTCATGCCTTTTTTATCGGGGTAGACTTAGACGCTCTGTGAAGGGGAAGAGGGGTCCAAATTAGTATTCAGCAAAGCAAAAGTGCCCGTTCTCCCTCTTGCCATCCAGTGGCTTGCACCTGCACCACATGCTGCTTCCCACCTCAGCCACCCCTCTCAAAACCAGGCCTTGGCACAGGTCCCTCTGCCTCCATGTCCCTGCCTCGCCAGCACCTCCTTCTTCGCCCAGGGCTGTGCGTGTTTCCAGTGTACAGCTGCGAAGATTTTAATCCCCCCGTGGTGGGAGCAGCAGAGGGGGCTGGCTGCAGACTGCAAAGCCGCCTGTTTTTTCCCCTGAGTTTTTCCCTGTTGGGCAGGACCAGGCAGCCAGCCAAGCCCTTCAGAGACAACGTCCGAGCCATGCTCAGGAAAGGCAAAGGGCCTCTGCTAATGGCTGGCTCAACGTGGGCACCAGGCAGGTGGACACAATGTGTTTAGCACATGAGTCTTTACCTGCCGCAAAGGCACCAGCTAACTCAGGCTTGGACATCCGTAGATATGTGAGCAAAATCCCGCCTGTGTGTCTTGTTTTAACTTTGTATTACCTGCTAATGAGCTGCACAGACAGCACACTCGTGTGTTGGTGCTCGGAGAGAAGGAAGAGGCGGGAAGTTGTGCCCAAAGCCCTTAATCCATTTCTAAACACTGCCATTATCGCAGCAGTAGCCTGATAAGAGCGTGACGTGCAAGGTGCATATTCTCATGTTTCCTGCTCTGCACGCCTGGGTGAGGTGCATATGTGGGTGTATCAGGCCACTCTCATGTCCCTCGCTCGCCTGCTTTCCACCCCACAGACACTCGGGACTGTGTCTGGAGCCTGAGCCACGCCGGCCACTTGGCAGGGTCTCAGGGGAACCGAGCAAAACTCCTGCCTGCTCCTTGCAGAGGTCACGCCATGCCCAGCCAGACAGCATTAACCTCTCTGCCATCTGAAGGCAGCATCTTCCTGGCACCCACCGGCCAAATGTCCTACCATCTTGCTGCTGGCATGTGTTAAACCTCCACTAAAGGTCCATTTGTCAGCTGCTCTGTGGTCAGGGTATCACTGCCATGCATTCAGCCTATTGAGGCAAAGAGGGCTCTCGCAAGCTAACCCTAAGCTCAGCTATCCTTAGAGAACATTTATGTACTTGGTGTAAGGTCAGACAAGTTCCCTGTGACATGTTGCTGTCCCACAAGTTTGCCATAAGCTTCCCTTCATGACCCACTGAAGCTTGGGTGCGGATCCCCCTTGCAGGGGATGTGTGCTACAGGAGATGCCTGCAGCCTCCCTGCAGCCTGTTCTGTGAAAATCAGCTGCTGTTTCAGAGGCTCAGTTAGGTCACTGCCCCTGAGTAAATCACTGTATTCATTGCATGGCAAACATCCCTATCCTCAGAGCTCACAGCTATTGATCTGGGGCAGCCTGGGACAGCCAGCTCCCAGCTGATAGCAACTTCTCAGCTACTTTGATTTCTGTCACCAGTCTGTGGGAAGCTCTTCCCATGCTCCAGGATGCTTGTGAATAATGTAATCCCCTGTCTGCACCAGCTGTCTGGCACCTTGTTGTGGTTTAACCTCAGCCAGCAACTAAGCCCCACACAGCTGCTCACTCACTCCCCCCACAGTGGGATGGGGAAGAGAATCAGAAGAGTAAAAGTGAGAAAACTCATGGGTTGAGATAAAGACAGTTTAATAGATAAAGCAAAAGCTGTGCACGCAAGCAAAGCAAAACAAGGAATTCATTCACTCCTTCCCATCGGCAGGCAGGTGTTCAGCCATCGCCAGGAAAGCAGGGCTCCATCACGCATAACGGTTACTTGGGAAGGTAAACGCCATCGCTCCGAACGTCCCCCCTTCCTTCTTCTTCCCACAGCTTTATATGCTGAGCATGACGTCATATGGTACGGAATATCCCTTTGGTCAGTTGGGGTCAGCTGTCCCAACTGTGTCCCCTCCCAGCTTCTTGTGCACCCTCAGCCTACTCGATGGTGGAGTGGTGTGAGGAGCAGAAAAGGCCTTGCCTCTGTGTAAGCACTGCTCAGCAACAGCGAAAACATCCCTGTGTTATCAGCACTGTTTCCAGCACAAATCCAAAACATAGCCTCATACCAGCTTCTGTGAAGAAAATTAACTCTATCCCAGCCAAAACCAGCACACACGCAAACATCTGGTCACAGCTGGGCAATGCACAGAGACCACCACGTGCAGTGAGCGTCTCCACTGTGCCAGGAGTGAATTCCCTCTGGGAGTGCTGCTGCCTTACAGGATGACAGAAATCAGGGATGACATGCCTTGTGCCTCCTCCTAGACCTTGCCTGTGTCCTTCTGCAACAGCCAGGCAGCCACTAACCACTGCACATCTCAAAGCACAGGTTCAGCCATGTGTCCCTGGCAGGAGAGGGCCGATGTGAGCAATGTGCAGCCTTAAGGGTATCTCAGCTAAAGAGGAAAGCAAAAAGCATTTCTGTCTACAGGGCTGGGGAAGACAGAGCTGTTTCTTGCCTCAGGAAACAACGAAGTTCACAGGTTGTCTACAGTCAGTCAGGTCACCAAGGAACCTGGGCTCCTCCCAAAGACCCTTCCCCTGACCCTGGCACCTGCAGTATCTGTGTGGCAAGGCACAGAGGAGAAGGTCTCCTTCCATAGACTTCCCTGCAGCTCCTCTGCGTGGACATGAGAAACACCGTCTGATATGCACAAGGACCAGGCACAAGTCCATTCTGCAGTGGAAAGATGTCCTTGGAGCAAGTTGATGCATCAGCCTTTGCTCCTGGACTTCTTTGAAGAGAGGTTTTTCTGTAGTTGGTTGGTTGGTTGGGTTTTTTCCCAAGCAGAAAAAGATCCTGTGACCAGCCAGGTCAGGTCCTGTGCTTATTGCCTCTGGGATGCACTATCAACCCAAGGCCTTGGGCTGAAGAGTGGTCTGAGCCTTTACTTCTCACCTACAGATGTTTCCTTGCACCCACACAGTAGGCAGTAAGCAGAAGGCTCTCGTGCTCTTGCTCAGGCATAGCATGGTTTGATTCCCCGGTTGCATGCCAGGAACGTGCTGCTGGCATGCCTCTGCCTCTCGTACTGGCATGCAGCCCCCAGCCCCAGCGCTGCCAAGGGCAGGGACTGGTTCAACCTGGGATGTCAGAGCTCTCTAGGCTGCTCCCAGCAGGGAGTGGTGTGTCCAATATGCTCCTTCCACCTGCTTTCCCAGTAGAGGTTTGGCATTGCGTGCTGGGCATAAGATCTGTTATCGCAGCCCCCTTGGAGGGGCAGGTATCCTATGGAAGTAGGTGGCCATCTCAGGTGCTGATTTTTGGTTGAGTCCCCTGCTGACTTAGTGCATCAGTGAACAACTCTGTCCACCACCACAGATAGGAAGACAGCCCTTTAAAATCACCAGTGAGAGGGTTCCTGTTTGATAGGGACTGTCAGAGCACATCCTTAGGGCTTCTACCATGGCTGGGGCTAGTGTGGCTGGGGAAGGTGGTCCCTGGTTCCCTGAATCAGCAGTGATGCTGGGAACTACTTGGTGGCACACCTCCATGCTCAAAGTCACCCTGTTGCCCTAGAGCTTTCGGTGACTGGGACAGCAAGATGAACCTTGCATTTATGGGCAAAGAAAAGGTGCTTGCTATAAGGCTTGGAAAATAGAATTTTGCAGACTATCAAGGCTTTTTTCTTTCCCCACGTATAAATACAAGTTTTGCAAGTTGCATACAACTGTAATCAATGATTACAGATACGCTTTGCAAAGCGTTCGGTGACTACAGAAGAGTGAAGACTATACCTGGATGCATGATTTCAATAACACCTTTTAAAGAAGTTTCTGATGTTAGACATGGTGGGGTTGCAGCTCATGCGTGGGTCAGAAATCTCAGCTCAGGCCGTTAGGACAAGCACACCAGGGCTGCCTGAGCTGAAGCTGTCACTGGTGGGGACAGAAGGTATGACTAAGTGGGAACTTGTTTGAAGGTGACAGGAAGGTCACCCTGGAGGTGTTATAGGAAAAAAGTCTGTAAGGCATTCAGTGACAGTAGGGAGATAAAAATCTCAAAGAAGGGCCTGGAGATTTTTTGTTTTAACTCTAAATGAAGAACAAGGCTGAAAAACTGCAGGGAACATATTGTTTGTATAAAAACAATGGCTGACCCAGAGCCTGTTCTGGGACACAAAAAACACTTTCCCCTGGAGCGGGATTGGAGCTAAAATACTGTCCCGATAAATGGGGCTGCTAACTTAGGCCCCTGCTACCTGAGAAGGGTCTGGCCCAGGTCTGCAGCCAGTGCTCTGCCCATTGCACAGACATTTTCAGCAATAGAAGTAATTTAGGGTGGCATTTATCTTATCTAACTGTGGGCCTCCCCAGGACAAACAGTCTAGTGAAGAAGCATCTCATTGCAGCCAAGGAAGTTCCCACACCAGGGAAAGCATCCTGGAGTAGGGACATGGTGTAGTGGGCATGGTGGTGTTGGGTTGATGGTTGGACTCGATGATCTTAGAGGTCTTTTCCAACCTTAATGATTCTATGATTCTATGAGTACCCTAGGTGGTTATCCTGCTCATCTCCTCTTCTCTAGGCATCCTCTGGCCACTGCTGGGTAGTGGATACCCAACAGGAGAGATCTTCAGCCTGACCTATGCAGCTGTTTCTATGTCCTCATGTTCCTCAACATTTCCAGTATGCACTTGTCTATCTGAGCTAGTTGTCCTAGCCCACTTTATAAACAGTAGACAGGGACGTTAGGTTTCAGTTGTCTCCTGGTGAAGCCAGAGTCCCAAACAGGACAGACAAACACGTGCTAGGAGGTGATGTCTCCCACTGACAGTGAGGTGAGCACAGCCAGAGGCATCTGCCTTACCACCAGTGAGAGGAAAAAGAAGTGGGTCTCACCCACAATCAGTCTAACCAGAATGCCTAATTTAGGTGCCCGGGGCTGGTCCACACTGGGAGGTGCAGACAGTTACATGTCCTTGTGCAGGATGCAGCTTCCCCCCAGGAAGGCATGCAGGCGGTAGGTCGTGTAAGCACCTTCCCACATACAAAGCCCTGAGAACTGCACTTGCCAACCCTTCCTCAGATATAGGCAACACTTCTTCTCCATGTACAGAAACTCAGGTTTATGGTTAGGTGACATGAGATGGGAAGGGGGATAAGGAGATGTGAATTAGGGCAGCTCTTCGGAAATAGGTGGATGACAGTTATAATATTCCAAGTAGCAAACAAATATTACCCTGTTATTTCTTTGCACTCCCTTATCCCTTTCTCTCTCATCTGCCAGTCTTGCAAATTCTGTGACCATCATTTCAATTTAGGGGTCTGGAGCCTCGAAGGCTTCTCTACACAATCATGATCCAGATTGGGTTATTATTAACCAAAAGAGCAGTGAAGAATAAAAATGCTTGTTGGCTTATTAGCAATGTTTATATTGCCAGATGCTGACAGACAAGAAAATGATGTGCTGTCAGCAATGTTTCAGTTAAAGACATTTGAGGAGAGCCGTTTCAACAGGTGAAAAGACACAACTTGTTACAATGGAGACATCTTCAATAAAGCTGAAATCCTGGATCACCTCATTTCAGATGCAAGAATCTTTCCAGGTGCTGATACATGCTAAAAGGTACACTTTTGCAAATCTCACAAACTTCATAAACAAGCTATGGACCAGGATTTTTAACTCATGAAAGCCTGGGAAGATGATCAAATCAGACAGTAGCCCTGAACACAAAATTTGAAGGTGGTTGTTCTTCAAAAAAATATTTATTTCTTTTCATCAAAAAGTAACCCCCAAATTCTCAGGTCTTCAATCAAGAAGCATTTGGTTTGGGATTCTTGTTTTTCCAGCAAAAACTGAGAACAACTCTTGGAAAAGGAATTGCTTTCCCTAAAACAGAGAGACAAACACATTCTAAAAAAAACCCTAACCAGAAGCCTAGTTGAAAACCCAGTTGAAAAACAGTTTTGCCAGAGCATTTTGAGCAAGCCTTTGTGAGCTGGTCATGGTAATCACCCCCATCCCTGTCTGAGTACTGTGAGTTACCTTGCACCATGCTTAGACCCCACTGGCACCATTCTGAACAGTAATAACTGATATATATTAGTGCACAGCAGCGATTTTGCTTTGAAACTCCAGAGGGAGAAAAAGACTAAGCTGAAAATGTAGATGCCAGAAGACTTCTTTCACTGGTCATGACACAATGACATCACCTGTAGCCTTCTGCTCTCCAGTGTTATGTCCAACAGCTACCTGCAGATACTGTTTTAAGACAGAAGGACACATATATTTGATTTTTTCCCTTTGTCTGTTACTACTGACACGTCGAGTCTATTAAAACCACATTCTCTTTCTTTCCATTTTGGGCAGGACTAACCATGCTGCTGGCTCCTGTTTTTAGGCAGTGGTGGGATTGTGAGGCAGCGAGTGACACTGGCAGGTTAGCTTCCCTCTCTGTCTTTGCTGAAGCGTGTTGGGCTGTATACGTTCGGTTGCTTCTGTTCTTCTATCACTTTGAAAATGTCTCCTCCTAAAAATATCATTATGTTTTCCCCAAAAAAACAACACCTACAGCTCTGAAGAAGTAGGTGCTCTTTGTTTCTTGGAAATGTCATGTAGTGAAGCTTTGAAACAGCAAAAGAGGTAGTAAAATCTAGGCAAAAACCTGCAGTGTTTGAGTTCAAACTGATCAGAGAAAGTGTTAGGACTTGGTGGTTTCTTGACATGCCGATTTGAATCTTGAAATGTCCAGTGGGCAGGATTCTGATCTGTGCTGTGCATTCAGGTGACAGCAGAAGAGAAGAAACTCTCCAGTGGACATAAGCCTTTCATGTCTTCAGTAACACTTCAGAAGATGCTTTGACGGCAGAAGAGTCACTCTGAGTACATAAGCTTCCTATACAGCCAATGGAGAGAGGAAGATGCTCCAGGATGTTTCTTAATGGGCTGCCTGGGTCTGTCCAGAAATGTCAGGGAGTCTTGCTAGCTCAGTGGAACAGGCAACTGCTCACATTCATGGAGTGGGAAGCTGCTTGGGCTGTGCCATGAAGGAACAGCAGGGATATGTTGGCACAGTCACATTCTCAGTGTTTGAAGCGGAATTCATAACACCATATAGTCTTTGAAGAGGGGTGGCTGGTTGCAGCACTTACCAAGGATGCTGGAGACTTGGCCTGCCTGCAGGAAAGGGAACAAACTCCCATGTCCTTGCTTGCAGGTGAGTGCCAAACCACAAGCCAGAAACAAGTGGGAATGAGGTTTCCCTCCTGCCTGACACCTCGAGTGGGCCATTGCTCAAGGTGTCTTCTGCAGCATCCCCAGGGAGTGAATCACATGCCTGGGTCAGCTGGAGCAAAAAAATCTTCACTGACCAACAAAAAGCAGCTCAGAGCTCAGGTTAGTGTTTGGTATGTTGAAAGCTTTCACTCAGATGTCCAGAGAAGCCATGGGTTGCTGGGCTAGACCCCTTGTCAGCTGTCTCCACAAGTCTCCTTGGCCTCTCATCTTCAGCAAATGTGGCAAGAAAGGAGTGTGACCTCAGTGGCCACCATTACTGCAACTCCACTGTCATCAGCTGTTCACTGACTGATGGAGGTATTTTATGGACGTGTTTCTCCAGCATCCTTGCCAGAAGGGCAGAGCAGAGGGTCTCAATCTCCCCAGCCAGATTTGCCAGAAGACATCTGAGAGGTCTCTGGGCATTATTCTGCACTCTAAAAATTTGTGGAATTTGCCATTCAAAGCTCAGTCCATGTATTTTGCTAGTATGAAATCTAAGGAATTCCCTCTTACAGGAAATGTCATCTATGGAAAAAATTAAGGCACTAGTTCTAACAACCAGTTCAGTTATTCCATGACAGAACTGACAAAAAATAGGAATGAGCTATACTAGCAACATATGTATTTGTTTAACAGATAATCACGTCGCTGGTATGTATATATTTGTGTGTATATGTATATGTATATGTATATATTTTGAAAATAGCTAAATAGTAAGACAGGTAAAATAGGATATTGGAGTACTTACCTGTCTACCTATCTACCTAACAACCCATCCATCTATCTGCTGCTGTAGGTCCCAGAAAGTAGGTATGATACATGCTATCTAGATAAATTTTTTGAGATTCGTCTGGCCAGAAGTTGTCCGCAATCCAGTCTTCCTATGCTCTCTTCAAACTCAACAGAGAGAAATAGCGACAAGGGATGCAGTTCCCAACATTTTCAGATGAATGCCATTGTCCCAAGAGCCTGGGGCAGCTAGCTCAGATCCTGTAGCCACCTGGAGTAACATGATATGAAACTCCCACTGTTTCTCACTGTGGGATTTGTTTGATTTATCTTTGTTGTTTTTCTGATAAAGCTGAGAACTATTTCTGACAGCTGTGCAAAGAGAAGCCAGCCAGGGGCTCAAAATGGTTTCCTGAGATGAAGATCCTGGACCTACATTTCCAGATGAAAACCTGTGGGGTGGTGGCTGTTCATCAGCCCCTTAACTATCTGTATCAGAGGCATGTGGTGCTTTTCTCATCCTGTAGCAAAAAGGCACCAGGGTGCTGGGGGGCTTTGGCATCAGGAATGGTGTCTATGGATGCCTCGGTGCTCCTGCCAGCTCAGACCTCTTCTCTGGATAAGGTCATTTCATAACACATTATGTCCCTCAAAAGTGCTGACAAGGTGGTGGCTTCTACTAAAACGGTAGAGGCCTTCATCCAGGCAAAAGCCACCTAGCAAGTAGCTGCATAGGGCTGTGGCTAGATGGTTAATGAAAGCACATTTCTGCTGGACCTCCCTCCATGGGGGTCTTCTGCCCAACTGACTCCACAGTTTTGTTACGTGGCTTGTATGGTGCAGCCTCATCACGTCAATGAGTGCTTCAGGGGCAGAAGAAAAGGCAGCAATGACATAAGGTGGCATGACACCAGTGCATGACCTCAGGTGAAGGTCTGCAGAGCTCTGCAGCAGCAGGCCAAAGACTCCCAGCAAACAGGGCAAGGTCTCAAAACAACCACTGTGATCTGAAAGCTTTTCCTGATGTGAAGCACAGCTCAAGCCATAATGGTCACACATCTCCCAGCATCCACATCAAACAGGTCCTGCTGTGGGAGTACTGAGCTTTTGCATCTTTCCAACACAAATACCACATTATGAAGTGAGTGCTTTCTGGTTTATTTTCCTCCAGAAGAAATGTCCCTGCCAAAAGATATCAGTGCTCTCCTAAGAGATCTGACGAGCTAACCAAGTTAGCTCTTCAAGATAGCCTGGATGCTGGGTTTTACAGTCATTCTGATCCTCGTTCATATGACTGAAGCTGATTGTTTGATTAGATGATGGCGTATTAATCACAGTATTCTCCAGTACCAATAGGTCATGTTTGACACCGCCTACTCCAAACTCCAAGTCATCCCTGAATTTATGTGGTTGTCAACTCATCTATGTCTATGGAAAATTAATAAAGATATGAGCTCCCAGTTCTCACTGCTGTTCTTGCATAGTGACTGCTTCTAGCTGTGCATCCCAGGAGCTTTATGTATGTGAGTTTACAGAGACTGAAAGGAGACACTGCTCTGCTTGGCTACCCATGGTTCTTTTGTGCTGTGCAAATGGGCATATTTAACCTAAAGAGCTGTCTCATGTTCAGAGTGATTTTGGGGAAAGAGGGTTCAGGCCAGCGAAACAATCAGACTATTGGTTATTCCCACTATGCCAGACACCCAAAACAACACTAGTGGTCCCCAAAAGTTTGCAGATGCTTCTCCTCTAAAGTACTACAGGTTTGAAGCATGATAACATGGTGATCCTGCCAGGGAAACAACAGCAAACATTAAGCATAATTTCTTAGTCCTGAAGTTTGGCAATGGGGAAAGGATGTGACATCTGTTCCCAAGATTCAATACAATTTCTCCAGTAAAGCCCAGCAGAGTCTAACACAGATTTGTCCTTTCCTGTGCGTGTGAAGCACATTTACCCTCTGCATAGCATCACTAGAAGGAAACCACACAAGAATCTTTTATTAAACAAATGGCAGACAGGACCATTCCAGAGGGCAAATGAGCACTCCCGAGCCAGGCCACTGTGCTCTGGAGGTCTTTCCAGTGAGGGTCAGCACAATCTGTCTCGGGGCTGAACAGCCCTTCCCACCCGGCTGTCAGGACTCTGACTTCAATTGCACCCTTGCGAAGGGATGGGGGCAGCTCTTGGAGCGGGTATCTTCTTGCAGCTGCATGGACAAGAACAAAGCAATGCTTGAGAATACAAAATGGCTTAGCTGAGATTCAGTTGCCCAAACATGGGTGCTGTGTAGGCTACTCTGGGATATTCTGCCTGGTCTCCAGTAGCTTTGCAATGGGGCAGTCTCCCATAGGACCTGTGTTATCTTTGCTAGCCATGTGTGGATGTCTTGGATATCTTAGACATCTAAGATGGCCCTGGGAATTAAGACTTAGGCAACTGAGTGCCTTCCCCACCACCTCTGAAATACTTTGGTTGTTAGCATGTCCTGTTCTTATAAGATGACGTTTATATATACTCCGGTCTACAGTTCTTGTTCTTCCTGAAGCCCAGTAAAAAGCATTCAAATGAAGCATGAGTCCCTTGAAAACATCCAGGTTGCTCACAGCAACCAGATTGCCATAGGGTGGTAATGCAAAGGCTTGTTTTAAATCAATGACAGCCCTAGCATTAGAGCTCTGACAGAACTACTGATTCATAAAATAGCTGCTATTCTGTGCTAGGAAGGGCCATAAACCATGCTACAAACCTTTTCCAGAGCTGAAAATGCCAACATTAGGGTTTTATATGTTACTATTTTATGATTTATATTACAGTGAAGGCTTCCAGTGTCCTGTTGCTCTTAATGTTTGTCGTGGTTTAACCCCAGCCAGCAAAAATAAACGCCACGCAGCCGCTCGATCACCCCCCCCCCCGGTGGGATGGGGGAGAGAATTGGGAGGGCACAAGTAGGAAAGCTCCCGGGTTGAGATAAAAACAGTTTAATAATTGAAATAAAACTAAGTAGAACAGTAATAATAACAGTGAGAACAACAACAATAACAGAATACACAAAGCAGGCAATGCACAACAGAACCGCTCACCGACCGCCGACCGCGTGTCACGAACGGGGCGCCAGCCCCCCCCCACACCTGGTTTTTATACTGAGCATGATGTCACATGGTATAGAATACCCCATTGGCCAGCTGGGTCCACCACCCCGGCTGTGCTCCCCCCTCCCGGTGCAAGCATCACCCAGCAACAGCCAAAGCATCAATGGGCCATCAACGCTCCTTTCACAACGAACCCAAAACACAGCACACCCCCCAAGCTACTGGGAAGAAAGTTAACCCTGTCCCAGCTGGAACCAGGACAATATCCACCCCTTATTCTATACCATCTACATCATGCCCAGGTCTCACATTTTCCCATACATTCCAATTAGTCACCGCTACTTTTCCCTGCCTTTTGATATATACGCACACAGAGATATCATTCCCTTAGTCCATGGGCCATCCCTCTAAAACGTCCGTTGAGTTCATGTAGTCCATGGCTTCGGGTTCCACCTGTCGTAACAGTCTTGCAGGGCAGGAGAGATGGTGTGTGGTGTCGGGCTCTTGCATGCGGAGGCCAGTTCTGGGCGCTCATCTGGTTCTATCATTGTTGCACCTTGCTCAGTTTCATCGGCGTTCATCCTAAATTAATCTGGGTGATTCTTACTGTAATACTGTTAATATGGCATATGGTAACCATAAAAGTGATGACATACAGTACTATGTAATAACTAACATCGTACAATTCAGTTCATTGGCTATTTTCACCCAAAATCAAATCCCCCTGAGGTACACACCGGACTTCCCCATCCTTTCTCATCACCCACCAGGTGCACCCAGGTCCCTGAGCAAAAGCAATCCCACGGATGGGTTTTCCCTTGCCAGAAGCAGGAGCAACCCAGACCGTCTTCCCCAGCATATTTCTCCTATGCACGACAGGGACTTTATCCCCCTCTACAGCACGTAAGGGTTTGGACTGGGCAGGGCCAGCTCAAGTGACAGATCCCCTAGTGTTCACTAACCAGGTGGCCTTTGCTAAATGTGTGTCCCAATGCTTGAATGTCCCACCACCCATTGCTCTCAGTGTTGTCTTTAACAGCCCGTTGTATCGTTCAATTTTTCCGGAGGCTGGTGCATGGTAGGGGATGTGATAGACCCACTCAATGCTGTGCTCTTTGGCCCAGGTGTCTATGAGGGCGTTTCGGAAGTGAGTCCCGTTGTCTGACTCAATTCTTTCTGGGGTGCCATGTCGCCACAGGATTTGCTTTTCAAGGCCCAGGATGGTGTTCCGGGCGGTGGCATGGGGCACAGGATATGTTTCCAGCCATCCTGTGGTTACTTCCACCATGGTAAGCACATAGCGCTTGCCCTGTCGGGTTTGTGGGAGCGTGATATAATCAATCTGCCAAGCCTCCCCATATTTATACTTCAACCATCGTCCTCCATACCAAAGAGGCTTTACTCGTTTGGCTTGCTTGATTGCAGCGCATGTTTCACATTCGTGGATAACCTGTGCAATAGTGTCCATGGTTAAGTCCACCCCTCGATCACGAGCCCATCTATATGTTGCATCTCTCCCTTGGTGGCCTGAAGTGTCATGGGCCCACCGAGCTATAAATAATTCACCCTTATGTTGCCAGTCCAGATCTACCTGAGCTACTTCGATCTTGGCAGCCTGATCCACCTGCTGGTTGTTTTGGTGTTCTTCAGTGGCCCGACTCTTGGGTACGTGAGCATCTACGTGATGTACTTTTACAGTCAGGTTCTCTACCTGGGCAGCAATATCTTGCCACAATGCAGCAGCCCAGATGGGTTTACCTCTGCGCTGCCAGTTGTTCTGCTTCCACTGCCACAACCACCCCCACAGGGCATTTGCCACCATCCATGAGTCAGTATAGAGATAAAGCACTGGCCATTTTTCTCATTCGGCAATGCCCAAGGCCAGCTGGATGGCTTTCACCTCTGCAAACTGACTCGATTCACCTTCTCCTTCAGCAGTTTCTGCAACTTGTCGTATAGGACTCCATACCGCAGCCTTCCACCTCCGATGTTTTCCCACAAGGCGACAGGACCCATCTGTGAACAGGGCATATTGCTTCTCGTTTTCTGGTAGTTTGTTATATAGTGGGGCCTCTTCAGCACGCATCACCTCCTCCTCTGGGGATATTCCGAAATCTTTGCCTTCTGAACAGTTCGTGATCACCTCCAAGATTCCTGGGCGACTGGGGTTTCCTATTCGGGCCCGTTGTGTGATCAGTGCGACCCACTTACTCCACGTAGCATCGGTTGCATGATGTGTAGAGGGGACCCTCCCTTTGAACAGCCAGCCCAGCACCGGCAGTCGGGGTGCCAGGAGGAGCTGTGCTTCAGTGCCAACCACTTCCGAAGCAGCTTGAACCCCTTCATATGCTGCCAATATCTCCTTCTCAGTTGGAGTGTAGCGGGCCTCGGATCCTCTGTATCCCCGACTCCAGAACCCTAAGGGTCGACTTCGAGTCTCCCCTGGTGCTTTCTGCCAGAGGCTCCAGGTAGGGCCATTCTCCCCGGCTGCGGTGTAGAGCACATTCTTCACATCTTGTCCTGCCTGGACTGGCCCAAGGGCTACTGCCTGAACTATCTCCTATTTAATTTGCTCAAATGCTTGTCGTTGCTCAGGGCCCCATCTGAAGTCATTCTTCTTCCTGGTCACGTGATATTCGCTATCTACTTCTTGTAAGTATGAGTCAGAAGTCCCTTTGTTAAGGTCGGAAGTGGAATCAGCCCTTCTACTCTGTCTGGGGAACTCACTGGAGACCAGAGCAGCAGTTTTCCTGGAAGAACCCCCTTTTGTGGTTGTTTTCCCTTGCAACTCATGTACCCGTGCCTGTAGGACTGAGGTAGGTTTTCCATCCCACTTCCTCATGTCCTCTCCGTGGTCACGCAGGTAAAACCACAGGGTGCCCCGGGGTGTGTACCCACGATGTCTCCTCTCTTGAGCAGAGGGACGTTTGCTCCTAATGGCTGAGACGCTGGCCCGTGCAGGGGGGGAGCAGGACATATCCTCTTTGAGTTGCTGGACCTCCTGAGACAGTTTCTCCACAGCAGAGACACAGGCTTGTAGGGAGGAAGAGAGACTTTCTTCATATTGCCGGAGTTGGCCAGCCAGTTCATCCACTGTTTGTTCCTCTCCATCTCTCCAGGTCATTACTGCCAATGAGTTTGCATGTGACGCTGGTGCGCTCCGTACAAACTTCCGCCACATGGGTCGGGTGCATTTGACCTCATCTGGGTCTTTGGATAACTGCTCGTTGTTCAGGTCATCATAAATCACTGGAACCAGGACAATGTTGTACAAGCCCAAAGGTTTAGTATTGTAAATGGGGCAAATTTTGTAGGAGAGGCGATGTCTTTAATTAGCCCAGTGGAAACCTTGGGAAGAAATGGAGAAGCTTTCCTGAACACAAGCCCTTCTTCACACTTCTGTACCAGGTTTGAAATGGCTTTTGGTGCCCCAAAGCTCTGTGCATTTTCTCAGTTGCAGCACATGCTATTGCTCCCTTGGCACTTGGGTATGGATCCAAGTCCACTCACAAGCTCCACCTTGCCCCAAGCCCAACCTGTTTGGAATAAAGCCTGTGTCAGGCACAAATTTGGGCTGAGATGCGGAGTAAGGCAAGGAGAAAGCTCAGACTCATGCCATCTCTCAGCATGGACCTAAGAGTACTTGTGTCTGCAACATGGACCAACTTCAAGAGCACCAAGGGCTGATGGGGTCATTCAGGGCCTGGATTCAGTGAACACACCCAGGACCAGGGATCGGGATGCACTGTCTGTGAGCCATGGTTCAAACCAGGCTCCAGGCTTTGCTTTGGCCAGTGCTCCACCTGCCAGTGTAGACATATCCAGAGGAACTTAATGGTACAACGCAGTACTGACCTCACCTCCCCATGAGTTTTTTCCTTCCATAGCCATCTGCATGACACTTCAGCAATGTTGTACTGTAAATCTGGAAACATCATGATCATAATTATCTCGCATCTATTCACAACCGTTATCACTGCCCTAGCAGGCTTGGCTGAAGCTGGTATTAGCTGTTTTCCTACTTGGTAGTAAATTTTAAGTGATAGGCATTATGTCTGGTAGCATTATGTATCTGTTGAGTTCAACCTCCTTGCCTCTTTCCTTTGGACCTTAAACGTGCTTTATTATATCAAATAGCAATTAACATTCCTCAGGGGTGAAGGTAGCTACATCGTGTGTTTACTGAGGCAGCCAGCTGTCGCCACTTGGCAAGCAACTTTTATCATAAGCTGGTTGAATTTAACATATATCAGCATTTATCAGCCCAGACTTTGTCAGTTTTATAAACGAAAACTGAGGGACAATAAATCATTTGGTGCCCAGGTGATAGTGCATACATCAGACAGCATATTTACCGGGCCAGGTGGATTCAACCAACAAAAGGCATCTAAGGTTTTGTTATTTGATCTGCATTGAATATAGCCTCAGATGTCTTTTTTGGTGCACAACCCACATCTGAAAGCTTTGGTGAGATGTGTGCTGGATGGTCCCGATTGTTTTCTTCTAGGCTGGCTGCTGCAGCCTTCACTCCTATTCAGTAATACGCGAACATTTCCACTGACTTCTGTTGGAGTGCGTTTGACGCAGCATCCATAGCATAATTAATAAGTCTCCTCACTTGTGGGGGATGGAGCACAGAGCTGGACAGAGAAACACACTGAGGTGGGATAAGCCTCCATTCTTAGCTGCTTTAAACATAAAGAATTGCTCTATTTATTTGCAATCATGCTTTACCATAGTCTCAACAGATGTCCTCTGAATCTTCCAGGGTTAACCAGGACTCGTAGATCACATCTCTACCAGTAAATCAAATGGGTCAGAGAACAGATACTGGGGGTAAGTGGCAGGCTGCTGCTCACATCTATACAAATAAAACCTTTCCCACCCCAGAGTGGGTGGTTCATCCATAGCACCTAGTGGCAACAGCTCCGTGCTACTCCTGAACCATGTCCAGGCTAGCTGGCATGAAACTCTGCCAGGGAGTGTGCTGCACCCTTAAACAGAGCTGCAGGACAAGGGTCAAATCCTGCATTTGGGGATAACTTAGGTCATGCATCACTGCCCTTGCCTTGGGCGAGATGGAAGAGAGGATGTGTTCTGCAGACAGTGATTTAACAGCGTGGAAGATGAGAAAATCCCATGATGCAGTGTGTGGCAGCATGGGGAGTCCTCTAGAGCATCATTTTCTCTTCATCATTGCATCCATAGTCCATAATGCTAATGGAAACCCAACCTCAGAGAGTGTTTACACTTGTATGTCAAGGGGGTAATTGGAGCATCTGAGGTTCAGGAGCAAATTATCATCCACCACGTCAGTGTGTCCTCCAGCCAAAGGGAGGTCAGACAGCGAGGGCTGTAAGGCAGTATCCATCAGGGAGGGTCATTAAGACCATATTTATACTGTTTAATAAAAAAGGGCCAGGGAGTGATGTCTGGTAAAAGCCTGTGCTGGTTTTGGCTGGGATAGAGTTAATTTTCTTCATAGTAGCTGGTATGGGGCTATGTTTTGGATTTGTGCTGGAAACAGTGTTGATCACACAGGGATGTTTTCGCTATTGCTGAGCAGTGCTTACACAGAGTCAAGGCCTTTTCTGCTTCTCACCCCACCCCACCAGTGAGTAGGCTGGGGGTGCACAAGAAGGTGGGAGGGGACACAGTTGGGACAGCTGACCCCAAATGACCAAAGGGATATTCCACACCATATGACGTCATGCTCAGCTGGGGGAAGAAAAAGGAAGGAGGGGACGTTCGGAGTGATGGCGTTTGTCTTCCCGTTATGCATGATGGAGCCTTGCTTTCCTGGAAATGGCTGAACACCTGCCTGCCAATGGGAAGTCGTGAATGAATTTCTTGTTTTGCTTTGTTTGCGTGCATGGCTTTTGCTTTACTTATTAAATGTCTTTATCTCAACCCATGAGTTTTCTCACTTTTACTCTTCTGATTCTCTCCCCCATCCCACTGTGGGGGGAGTGAGCGAGTGGCTGTGTGGTGCTTAGTTGCTGGCTGAGGTTAAACCATGACAAAGCCAAATGGCATTGAATGGCTCATTGCCCACCCTGCAGTGCACTAACCTTTCCCTTTGCAGGGAGCTAGGTGGAGAGGTCTATCCATAAGAGCAACAGGGAGGGAGGTAACACCTAAGCAATGTGGCCAAGCAGGTGTCCAGTGCCCAGGCTGTCCCTAGCCCGTATTTAGCAATTATATCATGCTGCTGAGTTAAGATTTACAAGAAGCCATGGATCAGCCCCTCAGAGCTCTTTGCTATGACAGTATCAGTCTTTTTACTTGACTGCAGTGATGAAAAGTCCTGCGCTAACATAACATGCCTGGAGCCACCTGCTTCACAGCACAGGCTGGTTCACTCAAGAGCTGGGAGACCTTCCATGCTCTTCCCACAAAATCCCAGAAGAAGAGTAATATTTCACAGACGGTTTGGTTGATTTTGCCAGTGTCAGAGCATCCCAATGCAAAGAACAGTGAGCTATGGCCTCGCAGGGACACCAGCTGGCATGTGCAAAAAAGAGAAGACATAGTAATGTTATGGGCTGTGCAATGAATACACTTGCATCAGGTGGGACTAACCTCGGTTAACTGCAACATAAACATAGCCATAGCCACAGTACAGAGTAAAGTATTCAACTTCTTTTTTTAAATATACAAATCTGTCACAACTTCCTTATGATTCCCTTTCCTCAACATAGTTTTGTAGCAGATCTTTTATGTCAAGCTTTTCCAAGGCCTGTCTACGTAAGATGAGATATTCGCTGCTTATTTAATTATAAATCTTTAGCTTGTACCAGTTTTATGTCTTTTGACAATTGTCTTCTCCTCATTGTCTTGTTCAAAGCAGAACTTAAAAATGCCAAGGTTGTCTGCTTCAAATCTTCCCTTCATGGATGGACCCAGGACATTTTTAGTGACAAGCAGCAGCTTGTTGTTCATTCTTATTACAGTGACATGAAAATCCATTGGGAGGCGACAACACAAGGAGACCACTGCTCCCAGAAACTTCCCAGCACATTTGCTGGCAAAGTGTGCTCTCCAATGTCAGTGCCATTCCCACTGGTCTCCAAGACTGCAGCAGGAAAATAGTGGAGTTGAAGAATGAACAAAGAACAGGAGTTATGAATGTGTCAAAGAATAAGAGGTAAGGATGAAGCTTATATACATGACACAACTCAAATAGCCTAAGCTATGTATTCATGTACACTGTGGGATGAGCTAATTGCTGTACACAGAGTTTACAGTTTTCTAAAGATGGGAGTGAACTCAAGGGCTGTACAGTATATCCATGCCAACGTAGCTACAGCACAAGAATGGTTTGGTGAAAGATCAAAAAACCCAGAGAAAGGGTAGAAGCTTTTGCTTCATGGCACTGTCTGAAAATCAGCTTGCAACAGCTGCATCAGTGGAGAAGAGATCGGATGTCATAGCTACGTTTTGAATAAGGACATTTCTGAGTGAGGAAAAGGCTACTGGAGCCAAGTGTAAGTCGGGGGTAAGTAAGGAGGAGGGGTTGTGGTGGCACTGCTGGCTGAACACAAAAACATGTAACAGAGATGTTTGCCCCAAAGAAACAGAATGGGAGAGGCTGGAACCTCCTACCTGTGCTGGCCAGAGGGGCTCATGGTGAAGACTGCTGTTCCCCTGCCTTTTTCTTGTCCTGTGAAAAAAAATCAGGGAATTCATTTATTGCCTTTTCCTTCCTCCCTGCTTTTCAGCTGGAAACAGTGTTACAGCCAGGCTTTCTCCCTCCCAGCCTGCCTGCTCCCAGGGGAAGCAGGGACAGCACAACCAGGCTCAGGACTGCAGAGGGATGTGCTTCTGCTCCTCGCCGGCTCTCCCCACCGGAGGCACAGTCAGTGACCATGCTAGCACACACTCCTGACAGAGCAGTTAACTTCTAAGGGCCTCCTAAGTTACAAAACAGAAACCTTTAAAGGACTGGTTCTGTACAGCTTTTTTTGTTAGTGAACCGTAACAATGACAATTGTAAAAACATGGCATTTCTGTACCATATAATTCCAAATTCTCCGACGAAGATAAGTGATGCTTTGAAGTATCTGCAGGTAAGACGTCGTTACCTGGGCTTGCAGCTTTTCTTCTACATCTCCACTACTGCTCCATTTGCCAAAGCTGGTAAGTCTACTTGTACCTGTTCCATCGCAGAAGCTCATACTTCCTAACACACTGTGATAATTGCTTAGAACTTTCTCTTGATCTGGAAATATGAAGCTGTTCAAAATGCATCCTATGCCTACTAGCAGGTGGCAGGTGCTCCTTGATCCCTCTGAGGTCTGGTACTCTGTTTCACTGTTCAGGCATCAGAGACGTGCCCTCCATCACCCTACCACTGCCAGGGTAACCTCCTCCATTCCAATACCAAGTTGCGCTGGTTTATTTTTGCTTAGTCTTTGCAATGTCTTGATACCTCTGTGAATTTCCATCTGTCTTCACAATAGTGAAGTGTTTTTGGGTTTCTATCCTCTTTAGTAACACAACAAGAAATGACAACTCCTGTGGCACTGTTGCCATTTCCTAATTTAAAGGGGCTAAATACGTATTGGCCACCTCTGGAGGCAACCGATGCTTCATTATTTTTATGTCATTTTCTGTGAGTCACTGGATGGGAAATAATAGAGACTAGATGGGCTCAGAGAGAGAATTATCTGTTCAAATTATGAACACTGCCATTCCCTGAGGTTAGGTGGCCATCCTTGGTGGCAGAGATCCTACTGATGGATTGCGGACCTGATTTTTCTGTTCTTGACACAGGCAGAGTAGTCGCCTCAAGATGACACTGTGATCCTTGTGCACCTGTGGTTTTGCAGATGAGTGCTAGGACATCCGATACTGGAGAAGAGCCTGGGAATCTGTCCCGTCACTGACATAAATTCCCACTGCCATAAACAGGGATCATGCTTTGCGCTATGATCCATTGAATCTGAACTGAGTCAACTGGCTGCAAGCCCTCTCAGGAGAATATATCTAAAGGGACATGGGACTGATGGCTTTTTATTTCATGTGATCACTGAACCCAAATTCTGCTATCACTGCCAGGGTTGCTGGTGTTGCTGTAAGTGACGTACGACAGGCTAAGGTGGTGGCCCCCAAAGTGGGGTGTGTGCAAAGCAATCCATTGGGGTGTGGGAAGAAAATAATTTTTTTGCCATTAATAAATAAATAAAATAAAATTAAATTAAATTAAATTAGATTTTGAGAATATTTTTTATTTTGTCTTTATGTCATCCATTTTAATTTCTATTTTTTATGTTTTATAATGTACATTATATATTAATACAGTAGCACAGGTACATAATTTGTAAATAAATTTACATAGATTTGGAGTACATGCTCAAAATCTTTTTACTGATAAGGCTGTGCAATCAAAAAGGTTTGGAGACCACTGGCTAAAATATGGTGCTGCACAGGAGACATGTTAACCCTGGGATCTCGGCAAGGGCTACAGGGTCACAGCCAGTCTGTGCTGTGAACTGTGACTCTGGCTCAGGACATTCCACTGGAATTTCAGGGTTTTTTTCTTTTTTTTAAAGGAATGCCTATGTGGTCCCTAAGTTTCCAAGGAGACAAATTTGAACACATGAACTAGCAGCTTGAGAGAAGGGAGTGATCTTCTCAGAGATCTCCAGAGAGGTCCTAGCTCCAAGACCCACAGCTCTAGTCAGCCCTTCCCACACTGTACCAGAGATGGCTTTGGTTGTGGCAGAGATGGGTAAGAGATGTAGCAAGTCCAAGATGTGCTCAACCTCTGGGATATTTCATGAGGACTGCTTTGTGGAGGAAGAGGGAAAAGCTCCAGAGCGGAGTGGGGAACCTGCTGCAGTGCCTGTATGGCCACGGGGTGTGCGTGGGGGAAGGAGCTGCGAACGCGGAGCCTCAGAAACCCTCATCATGGCATGGCACAGACTCTGCAAGGCAAGGAGGGGCAGATCATCCCTTCCTCTGCACGCTGTGTGCCCAAAAGAGGTTACATGCCATCAGCCAGCCGGCAAGGGTCATCCCATGTAGGGACACAGTCCAGAGAATGTGGCAACAGTGAGAAGCCATGGGAAATTAGGATGTGCTGTTTTCTGGAATAAGCAAGCACTTGGAATGAGGGGAACCTTCCTGCTGCTCTCAGTAAGTTAGCAGGAGTCCAGAGGGGAAAGTTCCACTGGGATCAGACAGAGCTTTTGTGAATCCATCATAGCAAGCCTTCAGCAGGATCTCTTCTTAGATCATTTTTGGGATTTTAGGAAGTCTGCAACAGTAGAAGGGAAAAATTATCTTGGTCCTAAGCATGCCCCAAACACCATTCCAGTTGTCAAATTCCAATCACATTCAGAAAATAATTACCTCCCTTTGCCCCAACCTAAATTTAAACATTTTACAGACATCTCATTTCCAAATATGTTTGTCTGGACATTGGCCCAATTTCTCTAATTGAGTTTAAGTGGGCTAAACAACTTTGAAATAACAACAAAAGCAATGAATCTGCAGCATATTAGTTTGGTTCTGATTTTGATTCTACTCTTAAAACGTGTTCCAGCCTTATTTTCAATCAGCTGCTGTAGAAAGCAGCACATTTCTTCTTCATTCTGCTGAAAGTCAAGCGTGGCCAGTGCTGAGCATGTCTGAAAATCTTATGCATCATCCTGAAGTTGTTTCACCTTTGAAGACTAATAGTGTCAGATTAATATTGATATTCTATCTCTCTTGAATCACCATCCCTTTATGGGCATACAGGTGTGTGGTTTCCTTATCCAGAGTCATTATGTGTGCTTGGCTATGCCCATGTTCACACCTTTCTTGCTCCAGGATTAATCACCCCAAGTCCCATTGTCCCTTAACATCCTTTCATGCTTTGTCAGTAGTTTACAAGTCTATAACACAGCTCTAAATAGCTCTTTAATGTGTTTTCAGTGGAGCTTATATTAGATCAGGTACGCAGCCCTGGAGTGTTACTGGTTTTAAGGATAAGTCAGTCAGCTGGCGGTTCAGCAGCAGTTAGCAATGCTCAGCTGCAACATCCAGCAGCAGTTAGAAATGCTCAGCTGCAACATCATGCCTTACCTGAAGCATAGCATTATTTAGGACTGCCTTTATGGTCATGCTTAATCCAGATTTTAGCGGGATTTAAGTAGTAGTGCTTAAGTGCTCCAGAGAGCTTTCCTGTGCATGCTGAAGAAATGAGGAGTAACTGATCCTACCGGGCTGCCAGCTGGCCCAGGCAGGTCCTGGCCTTCCCAGAGCCTCTTCTAAGTTCACACAAGGCCAAACCACAAAATTCAAGATAAAACAGAACAGAGCAGCCCTCTCTGACCAGCCACTGTCCCAGATGATACCTCCATGAGCCCTGGAGAGATGCTCCTTTCTCTTCCAGCTTTACTGAACTGCCTGACCAACAACTAACCCTTAACCCTCCCCTGGGTACTTCTGCCCTGCCACAAGAAGTTTGCCTTCTCTATTATCACAGGTATAACACACCCTTCTCATGAAAAAGCACCTGGACCTGAGGGAATGTGGCAGTTCTGAACCATCTTGTGTAAAAAACATTACTGGCACTAGCCTCTCCATACCTAAAACCCAAGGACAAATCTTGCTATCCTGCCAGAGAGCAACATGCTGGAGATCCTCTTCTGTTCCTTTTCAGAAGGAAGAACATCACCTTTCAAATCCCAGGACTTTATCTTGGAGGATCCTCTGGAAGGAGAATGATCCAATATTTACAACTTATTGTAACCTGCCAACGGCAGTTCACCAGGCTGCTCAACTGGCAGAGAGTAGAT